>NC_142064.1:100067500-100692500 GCF_059756535.1 Pantherophis guttatus
TCTCAGCTGTTTTGCTCAGGGCTCTGCTGCTTGCTGGAGCAATTTTTTTCCCCCTAGCTATCCTGAAAAACAAAACTGAAACTGCTTTGCTGTTGCTGCAAGGTTGGATAATTAGGCAGGCAGATTTCTTTTCTTTTTCCTCACCAAAAAAGGTAGGTGCAAACAATGGGAAATTTAGGGAAAAAGAGGAGAGTTCAAGATTTTAAAACAGAAAAGAAAAAAAGCTCTATTTAACTAGGGAATTGTAATAATTGAGATACTATTAATTGTATATTTCTGAAAGCAGAAATGGTTAAGTTGTGGTTTGGAGGAATATATGGGGGAAATTATGTGGTTTATTATTATTGGTAAATATAATTAATTGATTTGTAAGAAATTGGATTGCATGGAAATAATTGGAATATTCATGTTCATATTGATTAATATACAAAAAAGGTAGTTATATAACTAATTGATTTATATTAAAATGTTGAATTTATATTAAACAACTAATATTACATAATTAACCAATGTGAGGATGGATATAAAAATAGATGACAATGGGAAGGGGTATAATATAGAATAGAAGGGAAAAATTGAATTTGATTAAGATTAACTCTGTTCAAAGAAAATACATTGTTTGTATGTGTGTTTCTAATTATTGTTATTTATTCATATTTGTTCTCTTTTATTCTTTAAAGTTTAACAATTCATTCTTTTATCTTAATATCTTTATATTTGTTTGGGGTTGGCTTTCTTCCCTTTCATCTTTTTTATTGTACAGCAACCTTTTTCCTCAAACCTACCACCTCTGTCTTTTCTTTCCTTCTTACTTTCTCTTCCTCCCCCTCTTCTTCTCCTCCCTACTTCCTCTTCCTTTCTCCTTCTCCTCTCTTCCTCCCTCTCTCCTACTCTAATTTCCCTTCCCTTCCTTCATCCCTCTCTATTGCTGTATCCTTTTGTGCATATGGACTACTCAGAGGGCTGAAAAAGTTATTTTTGACTGGTCCTCGCACTTTTGACCAGTCCTCGAACTTACGACTGTCCTCACATTTTACGTTTTTGCCCTATCTTGTCACCATGGTGAAGAGAAGCAGTTGTGAAATGAGTGACATGGTTGTTAAGAAAGCTGCACGGGCATAAATGATGACCAGTCATAAGTGTGAAGACCGGTCAAAAGTGCAAGGACCTGTCAGAAATCACTTTTTTCAGCCCTCTGGGTAGTCCTTTTGTGCATATGGACTACTCAGAGGGCTGAAAAAGTTATTTTTGACTGGTCCTCGCACTTTTGACCAGTCCTCGAACTTACGACTGTCGTCACATTTTACGTTTTTGCCCTATCTTGTCACCATGTTGAAGAGAAGCAGTTGTGAAATGAGTGACATGGTTGTTAAGAAAGCTGCACGGGCATAAATGTGAGGATGGTCATAAGTGTGAGGACCGGTCAAAAGTGCGAGGCCCAGTCAGAAATGACTTTTTTTCAGCCCTCTGAGTAGTCCCTATGCACATAGCCACGCCCACCTGGTCACATGACCAGCTAGCCACGCCTACACAGTCACATGACCAGCTAGCCATGCCTACACAGTCACGTGACCAGCTAGCCACGCCCACCCAGTCACATGATTGCCAAGCCACACCCCCAACTAAGCCACGCCCACAGAACCTGTTGTTAAAATAATTGAATCCCACCACTGGTTTCAAGGGTGCATATAATAGGATCTTCATCCCATTCAGGCAAGCGATGGAGGCCAGTCAGGTAGTAGGAAGTCATATGAGCAAGGAGGGAGGGTGAAAGGGAAGGAGAGAGGATTTCCTTCCCAGGATTGTACAATTGGGTGATCTGCAACCCTGGGTGGGTCTGATTTCATGAGTCATAGACTACCCCTTCTACATTCTGTAACATCTTTTTGCCTTCACGTTCAACGTACTGCAAGCCCTCAATCAAAGATCCTTTGAATAGCTTCTTTCTTTTATGGAACCATTTGTATCCTGCAAGAACATGGAATTGGTAAAGATTTGAGTTTCAAGTTATGGATAATCTTTACGAATATTTGAGAGATTGAGCCTAGGGTTTGTCTCTTGTCATTGCTCCAAAAAAGTGCTTGCTTGTTCTCAGCTGTTCCTGTCTGCAACACTTTTTTTCACTTGGAGTTATTACTGGGAATAAGTTCCATTAGCCCACACACTGCGTAGAATAGTTTAGCAGCTTCCTTTAAAACACCCACTTTCCTTGGCTATTTCATCCATAAAGACACCTGGTTCAAAATTAATGATATTTGTCTAATACATTAATTCAGTGTTTCTGAACTTTGACATATTTTTGACATATGAACCTTAACCTCTACAATTCCCTGGAAAAAATACAGTAGATTAATTTTGATGGCTTTGGAGTCCCACCTTTACAAGTTCAGTCATAATAAGTTCTTAGGTTCACTAGTTTGCTGTTCAAATTCTACTTGAAAATCTACAGAGGTCTCTTTCCAATCTCAAGATGAGACTTCTCAGCACTTGTTCTGAGGAAATGATTGACTTACCAGCTGCTCCCAAGAATGCTACCAGCCAAATGAACTTCATGTTGTCTTCTTTCGTCAAGACCAGAGGAGCTGCTGCACATATTTATATTGTGAGACCGCTATTACCTTTGCTCCAAGGACTCAATCGAAAGCAAAAATACGCAATGGAAAATACAAACTTTGTTACTTGGAATTCAATCAAGAACAGGTGGAGAGGAAAGATGGAATTCACATGAGTTTTCCTCATACCTGATCCATCTAACCATTTAATACTGACATTCTTAGAGCAATACTGCGGATACTGAATTTATCATACTAAAGGTTAAATATTTTATCCTTGCAGGTAAGTAAATACTATTTCTACGAAGTGGAAAATTTCTGGCAATGTTATCATTATCATTTGAAAGGTTCCTGGGTCTTGTTGGATGATACTGCTTAATCGATGGGGACCACAATGTGGGTGAAAAAGTATATTGAACATGGTCATAAAATTTCAGTTAAGAAGAGAAACTGGGAATGTTTCTCTCAGCCGAGTCCATAAAACTGATATTAACCTAACAGCTGGATTTTGGTCATATCTCTGCTTAAATGAGCTTTCATTTTATAAATGAAAACTCAATTACACTGGAACATTTGTGTTTAATTCATAATCATAATGATAAGTTTAGTTGTCAAGCATATATAAGATAACAGGTAAAAGTATAAACGTAATTTGAATTCATGAAAGGAGTAAGTAAAAAGGAATATTAGGACAGGGATGGTAGGCATGCTAGTGCACTTATGCACGCCCCTTACAGACCTCTTAGGAATGGGGTGAGGTCAACAGTAGACAGTTTAAGGTTAAAGTTTTGGGGATTTGTAAAGAAATTACAGAGTCAGGTAGTGCATTCCAGGCATTGACCACTCTGTTAGTGAAGTCATATTTTCTGCAATCGAGTTTGGAGTGGTTTACCTTGAGTTTGTATCTATTATTTGCTCATGTATTGTTATGGTTGAAGCTGAAGTAGTCATTGACAGGAAGGACATTGTAGCGGATAATTTTATATACTATGCTTAGGTCAGACTGAAGTCAGCGTAATTCTAAATTGTCTAAGCCCAAAATTTGGAGTCTGGTGGCATAAGGTATTTTATTACGGTTAGGGGAATGGAGGACTCTTCTCGTAAAATATCTCTGGACTCTCTCAATTGTATTTATGTCCGATATGCAGTGCGGGTTCCAGACAGATGAGCTGTATTCAAGAATTGGTCTAGCAAATGTTTTGTATGCTCTAGTTAGTAGTACAACATTACCAGAGAAGAAGCTACGCAAGATTAGGTCAACAACTCTTAATGTCTTTTTATCAATGTTGTTACAGTGGGCTCTGGCACTTAGATGTTTAGAAATGAGTACTCCAAGGTTCTTGACAGAGTGAGGGTCATCTACAAGGTCATGCCCATCTAATTTGTATTTTATGTTTTGATTTTTTTTGCCAAAGTGCAAGACCGAGCATTTGTTGGTTGAGATTTGAAGTTGCCACTTGATAGACCAATCTGACACATAGTCAAGTTCTTTTTGAAGGGTAGTTGCATTGTCGGTGGTGTCGAATAGTTCAACATCATCAGTGAAGAGAACACAGCTGCTTTTAATATGATTACAAAGGTCATTTATGTAAAGTATGAAGAGGTTGGACCTAAAACACTGCCTTGGGGAATACCGATATTAACATGTACCGGATTTGATAGAGCACTTCCTATTTTGCCCATTTGTTGTCTGTTTGACAGGAAGGCAGCTATCCATTCATTGTGGAATCAGCTTTCCTGTGTATTACATATAATACAAAAGAGAAAAAAAAATACATCTCAAATTTAAAGTTTGTCTTTTTAGTTCTCCTGATTGCTAGAAATGGTATGATGCTATCATCCAAGACTTTTCTATAAGGAAACAACGATCTTTGAATCTTCAAAATCCATTCTCAAAATAAATAATGAAGAGCAGCTGTGCACCGAAGAGACAGCCTTACCCAGAATGTACTTTGCAGTGTCTGAAAACTGAGATTGTACAAGAAAGAAAATGGAGAATTGGAAAAAAAAGTTATTGATTTCATTGCTAATAATGCCTGTCATAATCTGCCATTAACATTGTTAGTGAGTCAGCTCCGTAACTGGAAGAGAGATGAGTTCCTCTGGCATTGCAGGTCCCCACCTTCACTTCCTGCTTGGTTAGAGAGGCTTAGAAGCTCTTCCTGCCACCAAAGAGGTGCTCCCAAGAGCTTCTTCTGGGCCAGAATTCAAGGGCAGATGTCAAGCAGGTAGGGATTATTGTTCTCAATTGGATAGATAAATTCTGCCATTCCCACAATTTAAAAAAAAAAATAAAACACAGAAAAATGGTGTTAGGAAAAAAGGAGAAAGAAGGGAAACTTTGCAGCAGGAAAAAGCTGAGGAAACAAACTGATCAAGAAGCGAGGATTAGGAGGTTTGTTTGAATGAGTTGAGAAGTGCTAGAGTAGAAGTGATCCAGCTTTTGATGTCTGATTATGGTCCTCTGTCTTAAATATGTTTAATATAGAATTATAAATTTTACTTGATATATTTAACTGGGTTATTGATTTTAATTTTGTATTGTATTGTGATTTGTATTGAAGTTGTCATTTTGTAAGCCGCCTTGAGACCCTAGGGAGAAAGGCGGCATATAAATCGCAATAAATAAATAAATAAATAAATAAATATTATACCTTAATAATTTATTCTTATAATGATTTCACTACTGTTGTCTTTTAGTATATTGTTTTTGAGTTTATTTTGGTCCTTTAGTTTATTTTCAGCTGAGTTGAGCATTGTCTTTAGATGGAGTTTGGTCCATCCTCTTGCTGCTGTTGAGGGGGTTGACTTAATTTGGCAAAGCGAAAACAAAGTTCTACTGAAAAGACATAATGCTCATATCTTGGTGTGGTAGCTTTCCTGCACTCCCCTTCCTGAATGTGAAATTTCAAAGCCTTTTTTGGTTGAAATGTAAGTAGGATTTTATAGCAAACATTTAGTGACACAAGGAGATTAATAAGAAACGTTTAAGGAAAATAGCACTTTTAGGTTTCCAGTGTGACAGTGTCCATTGGTATCGGCAGGAGCTTAATAGTGGACAGACAGAACTACAGTTCATCGGCTTATCCATACAAGGAAACAGTCCACAGATGGAAAACAAAAACTACAGCATATACAGATGAGAGGTGACCCATGCTTAAGGTGACCAGACGTCCCGCTTTTGGCGGGACAGTCCCGCTTTTGAGCAATTTGTCCTGCGTCCCGCGGCGTTTCAAAAAAGTCCCGATTTTTCTTGAGCCCCAGCTGATGGCTAGAAGAAAAAAAAACTGTTTAAACTCTTGCCCGGGGCTTCAAAGGGCCACCCTACAGGCAATCAGTGTAAAGCAGTTTTTTTTTCCCCTAGCTAAGCTTCAGAAACGAAACCGAAACCAGGGTGTTTGGTGCAGCGTGACAAAATGAGGCAGAGAGAGATTTATTTTTATTTTTATTTTTCCTCCCCAAAAAAGGTAGGTGAAAAACTGCAAACAATGGGAAATTTAGGAGGAGAGTTCAAGATTTTAAAACACAAAGGAAAAAAAGCTGTATTTAACTAGGGAATTGTAATAATTGAGATACTATTAATTGTATATTGTGTTGAAAGCAGAAATGGTTAAGTTGTGGTTCGGAGGAATATATGGGAGAAATTATTTGGTTTATTATTATTGGTAAATATAATTAATTGATTTGTAAGAAATTGGATTGCATGGAAATAATTGGAATATTCATGTTCATATTGATTAATATACAAAAAAGATAGTTTTATAACTAATTGATTTATATTAAAATGTTGAATTTGTATTAAACAACTGTATTACATAATTACATAATTAAACAATGTGAGGATGGATATAAAAATAGATGACAATGGGAAGGGGTATAATATAGAATAGAAGGGAAAAATTGAATTTGATTAAGATTAGAGATGAGGATGAAGGGTAATATTGGTTTTTTTAAAAAATAGATGAGGAATAAATATGGCAAAAAGGAAATATAGAAATTGTAAATTTAATTGAAATGACTAAACGCTGTTTAAATTTGTGAACCAGCCAAATATTCTGTTCAAAGAAAATACATTGTATGTTTGTATGTGTGTTTCTAATTATTGCTATTTATTCATATTTGTTCTCTTTTATTCTTTAAAGTTTAACAATTCATTCTTTATCTTAATATCTTTATATTTGCTTGGGGTTGGCTTTCTTCCCTTTCATCTTTTTTATTGTACAGCAATCTTTCTCCTCAAACCTACCACCTCTCTTTTCTTTCCTTCTTACTTTCTCTTCCCCCCACCCTCTTTTTCTCCTCCCTACTTCCTCTTTCTTTCTCCTTCTCCTCCTCTCTTCCTCCCTCTCTTACCCTCACTCCTACTCTAATTTCCATTCCTTCATCCCTCTCTATTGATGTAATCCTTTAATGCATATGGACTACTCAGAGGGCTGAAAAAGTTATTTTTGACTGGTCCTCACACTTTTGACCAGTCCTCGAACTTATGACTGTCCTCACATTTTACATTTTTGCCCTATCTTGTCATCATGGTGAAGAGAAGCAGTTGTGAAATGAGTGACATGGTTGTTAAGAATGCTGCATGGTCATAAATGTGAGGATGGTCATAAGTGTGAGGACCAGTCAAAAATGCGAGGACCTGTCAGAAATGACTTTTTTCAGCCCTCTGGTTAGTCCTTTTGTGCATATGGACTACTCAGAGGGCTGAAAAAGTTATTTTTGACTGGTCCTCACACTTTTGACCAGTCCTCGAACTTACGACTGTCCTCACATTTTACATTTTTGCCCTATCTTGTCACCATGTTGAAGAGAAGCAGTTGTGAAATGAGTGACATGGTTGTTAAGAATGCTGCACGGGCATAAATGTGAGGATGGTCATAAGTGTGAGGACCAGTCAAAAGTGCGAGGACCTGTCAGAAATGACTTTTTTCAGCCCTCTGGTTAGTCCTTTTGTGCATATGGACTACTCAGAGGGCTGAAAAAGTTATTTTTGACTGGTCCTCACACTTTTGACCAGTCCTCGAACTTACGACTGTCCCCACATTTTACATTTTTGCCCTATCTTGTCACCTTGTTGAAGAGAAGCAGTTGTGAAATGAGTGACATGGTTGTTAAGAATGCTGCACGGGCATAAATGTGAGGATGGTCATAAGTGTGAGGACCAGTCAAAAGTGTGAGGACCTGTCAGAAATGACTTTTCAGCCCTCTGAGTAGTCCCTATACACATAGCCATGGCCACCCGGTCACATGACCAGGTAGCCACGCCCACCCAGTCACATGGCCTCCAAGCCACGCCCACACAATAAGCCACGCCCACAATGGTGTCCTTCTTACCAATGTTAAAATCTGTTCACCTTACCCTATAGACATAGCCATGGCCACCCGGTCACATGACCAGCTAGCCACTCCCACCCAGTCACATGACCAGCTAGCCACGCCCACAAAATAAGCCACGCCCACAATGTCCCTCTTTACCAATGTTAAAATCTGGTCACCTTACCCATGCTTCTCTCAGTATTCTCCAGATGAGGCTGCAAAACCAGCAAAATATTTCTGTGCTGTTTCTCAGGCACTGTGCTGTTTCTCAGTGAGAGCTCCAGGTTTCACAGCTGCACATGAACTTTGCAGAGCTCCAGTCAGCTTCTGTCTGTGCCATGAAGACATACAAACCAAACTACTGCAATTGTAGAGGATCTGAATCACAGGAATATGGACCACTAAAAATCTTTCTCGAATACTTAAGGGGAGGAAGAAAAAATCTGGCAAAAACAAATTGTGATTCACTCTTATTAATGCACTATAGAATTTTGACTATTATGAATGACAAGTTACAAACACATGGTAGAATGTTATTTGGAAGATGGATATAAAAGCAAAGAGTTTAAAGCACTCTCCTCCACTCTGGTACCCTCCAGATGTGTTACAGTGCTTCCAATTAAGAAGGTGACTACCCTGTAGGGTGAAAGACTGCCAAAAGAAAGTTACAATTCTGGGATCCAACAAGATGACATTGTTTAATGGATGTGCCTCCCCCCCCAGATGCGTAGGATGAGTCAAGATGGTGGGACATATGAACTATATTTGTATTAAACCTAATTATATTAGTTGGATTATGTACCATCATGCTGTTTTTGGCTCCTACTAATAACTAGTTTAGAATTCCAGATAAAATTGTCACTGCGAGATCAAAGGGGCAACTAAGGATGGATCAATTTTCTTCTCCAATTCAGTAGTGTCCTGTGCGAATATTTGTGAACCAGGTAGATTCTTCTTCAGTGATTTGCATGCACAAATGTCAAAGGGTAATTACACTACACCTTTTACATGAATCAACTGATTTTAAAGATGTACATAACACAATACATCTTCATCCTGAACAGAATCCCAACTTTGTGAACACAAACATTGTTTGGTTCCTTCATCTCCAGAATAGGACACTGTTACAAGACAATAAAACTACTTAGAACTGCAATCTGATCCTGAAATACAATCAGTTCTTGCTTCATGATGGTAATTAGGACTCGAATTTCTGTCTCTTAGCAATGCGGTTGTGAAGTGCAACATTGTATGACAATGACATTGTCAACTTGCATTCTTCTGTGACTTTTTTCAGAATCACACTCTAGCGTATACCTTAGATGGAACAGATTTCTATCTAAGTACTGATTCATCCAGGTTTTCATAGCTTCCATCATCATTTCACTAATTTTGAATGTGATCATTGAAAAGAATTAAAACTCATCTAGTTTAAAGGCCAAGACCTTTCCTCACCATCAAAGAAAGATACCAATTGGGAAGAATTAGAATATTTCAAGATATGGAATTATTTTTATCGTTGATTGGAAAAGAGATATAACTGATTAATTTTATAATTATGTATAAAAACTTGATGACTAGAATATTGTTTTAGCAATGAATTGTTATAATGGCTTGGATGAAGATCAAAATAGAAGACACTTATGGAAGAAGAAGAAGAATTTTGGAAGATAACACCAAGATGTCACAGGGAAGGGATGACTGATGTATTAAATGTTTGTTTGTCTTAAAAAAATAAATATATATATATATAAAGACAGACAGAAAGAAAGAAAGAGACCAATCACCAGGCTTGTCATTGCACAATTTAGATTTTATTTTTGCAGCTTTAATCTCTCTCTTCTCAGTCTGTGAAGTGTTAGTTATGGCTGTGAAAAGGGAGCTTTCCAGACAGGACGTGCAGATCAGTTGGAACTGATGACTTTCTGAATCCAAGAAACATAGTTGCAAACTCTAGTGTAGACACCAGGCTTGCCTCTCAGAGCACATCCCTCGCCCCAAGAGACAACTCCTTGGAGTACTCCATTGCAGACAACTGGACCACCAGAGTCTCCCTGGGAAAGAAGCAAGATATTGAGTGAGGAAATATAATTTGCATTATATCAGATTCTGGTGGATGAAGGCAAGGAATAGATTGCAGAAGGTAAAAAAAAAAAGTCTTCCAATAGAATTGATTTAATACTCTTCTATATCAGATGTCATAATTGTTTCCAGGATGGGATGAAAATCCCAGCAATGCTCCATCTAACTGGTAAGAGCTTCCCAAAAGAGAAGTCAGATCCAACATATAGTTCATAACCTAATAAGAGCTGGAGATGACATGACTGATGTTGTATGTTATTCATTAAAAGCAGGCAACTGAAGACCACAGAGGTCGCAGAAACAGCTCCTGAATATAGGTATCTCTCTCCAACTACCCACTTCTCTATTATATCCTCAGGC
This sequence comes from Pantherophis guttatus, assembly GCF_059756535.1. Lineage (NCBI taxonomy): Eukaryota > Metazoa > Chordata > Lepidosauria > Squamata > Colubridae > Pantherophis > Pantherophis guttatus. Next base: position 100,077,811 of record NC_142064.1, read on the forward strand.
TTAAACACCAGCCAGCTATGAATTTAATTTATACGTTGGGATATGTTTTGAGCACCATCTAAAATATATGATACAAAATGGGGAAAAGGGAAATTATTTACCTGACAAGAGTCTTTTCCACCTTCCACGTATCCTGCACAAAACATATTGTTGGTGATTTTCCCTGGATAAGAGTTAATGCACTGACTCTGAGAAAGTACAGGGACATTCAGGCACTGTAGGAGGTCTGGATAGCGTGCTGTGTGAAAGATCAAAGAAACTGTATTCATTTCCAGAAATAGATATTAGACTTTCCCTAGAATGTTTGAACAGCCCAATGACAGAAATGAAGCTCCCCCTCCTTCTTTAAAATTGTTGCCCTAAGCATGCCAATCATCTTCTGCTTCATTGCAAAAATCTTTCAGTTGACCAGATCCTGGATTTAAGGCAAGTTCTGTGTATTTAATTGGCGTACATTGTTTTACATGGCATGGTCTGATTTATAAAGGAAATGGCAGGAAATGAAAGCCAGAATTTTTTTTTTATTAGCAATTTACCCTCTGTAATCGTTGGCTTTTCTCAATAAACTAACTGAACATGATCACAGATGACTCTATCTTGATCAAAGAACATGAAGAAGACTCACTGCCACTGCTGAGGGTGTTGCCCCAGCCTGAGACTAAACATTTTGCTCCAGTGGATGGACAGCTGCTTGGTAGGCGCACTGCTGAAACATAGGAATTGAGACTGGCTTGTTTTGATAGTTTGATGAGCATGATGTCATTGTCCAAAGTTCTGGCATTGAATGAGGGATGACGAATGATTTTGATTGAATCAATGTATTGCTCTGAACCATCGTTTTTGTTCAAACTGTGTTCCCCAAGTCTCACTTGGATTCGGCTGAATCAAAACAAGAAATAGACATTTTGATCATTATCTATTTTCTCCCAACCTATTTTAACATGCTATAAGACAAGACCCACTAATATTGTCGTTCACAAGAGTATCCTGCTGCCCAGAATGGCTGAATCCAGAAATTGATGGACACAATTGCATGTTAGCTTCCAGAAGTGGGTAAGCAATGAACACTTCTATACATTTGTGTGCACCCATACCTAAATATAGAAGAATGTATTTATATCCTTTATTAAATTTACCGATAGAAGTAAATATTTCAGCACAATGGGAATGTCCTAAATAAAATAACAATAGATGATTACTTACGATTGATAGCAGTGAGCAGCTGAAACAATCCATTGTCTGTTTATGATGGAGCCACCACAGAAATGGTATCCAACATTCAGGGAGACCTGATAGGGAGCAGAATGCTTTTGACAGGTATAGCCCCCCACAATCTTGTCATCGTCTTCATCATCAATGGGGAAGGCAACTGGATAATGAAAATATTTACAGAAGATTTCATAGTGGGTGAAACAGGAACCAAAGGGATTCACAACATTTTTGGCATACTTTGAAGGGTCCATATGATGGGATCTTCATCCCATTCAGGCAAGTGATGGATGGCTAGTTAGCCAGTAGGAAATCATATGAGAAGGGAGGTCAGAAGGGAGGAAGGAGAGATGGATATAGGAAACAATAAAAAAGGAAATTATCTAATAGTAATCTACATTCGCTCTATCTCTCTGCCGACTTCCATCACAGAACCCAGAAATGCCCCTAGTCTTCATGGCAGTTGAATTCCTGCCCTATGTCTATCATTAAGTGTTGTACCTTATGATTCTTGATGAACGTATCTTTTCTTTTATGTACACTGAGAGCATATGCATCAAGACAAATTCCTTGTGTGTCCAATCACACTTGGCCAATAAAAAATTCTATTCTATTCTATTCTATTCTATTCTATTCTATTCTATTCTATTCTATTCTATTCTATTCTAATTCTTATTTCTTGGTCCATAGGTTTCCACCTCATCTCAAAATGTCTTCTTTCCCCTTTTTTTTGGAGTGATTTCTACTCTTCTATGAAAAGATATTAATGAACTAGAATGCAAGTTTGGGATATTCTTTGGTGGGTGGTCTCCAGTGATTCTGCAGTTTTTCTCAGAATTATACAATCCTAGGAAAAGATGTATCTGGCTTCAGGAGTTATAGACAGATACTATGCATGAGCCACTTGTACCTTCTGAAGCACCTTTTTGCCTTCAGGTTTGTTGTTTACCTTCTACTACACATAATTTGCCCTGAACAGTGAGCAGGACAAGGAGAAGTGAACCCTGAGCCAAGGTCCCTTTGAATAGCTTTCCTTTTTTATTGGACCTTTTGTATTATGCAAGTATATGGAATGGATATGATTCTGTTTCAATAAATGGGTAGAATATTTGAGGAATGGGGGATCCTAACGTTTGTCTAAAGTCTGTTGCCTGCTCTAAGTTTTTCCTGGCTACAACTCTTCCTTGACTTGCTATTATACCTGGGAATAAGTTACCTCAGGCCAGGCACTATGGATTATAATTTGTTGGCTTCAGATGAAATGCCAAGAAAGCATCAAGAAAGTTTCTTGGCTATGTCATTGTTAAACATATCTAATTTAAAATGAATAATCTTTGTCTAATTTTTAGTCTAGTATTTTACAACTTTGGCAACCTTAAAATGTATGGACTTCAACATTCAGAATTCCCCAGCTAGCATGCTGAATTGGGAATTCTGGGAGTTTCAATCCATACATCCTTCAGTATAGAAACACTTCTATAGATTAATTTTGGTGGCTTGGGAGTCCCACTTTACAAATTCAGAGCTAAACTGATAAAAAGATCCTTAGGTTCACTAGTTTGCTAGCTCAAGTTCTAGAAATAGAAATAGAGAAATAGAATAACATTCTATTTCTCTATTTCTATTTCTAGAACTTGAGCTAGCAAACTAGTGAACCTAAGAATCTTTAGGAGTTGGAAGGGACCTTGGAGGTCTTCTAGTCCAACGCCCTGCCCAGGCAGGAAACCCAACACCACTTCAGACAAATGGTTATCCAACATCTTCTTAAAAATTTCCAGTGTTGGAGCATTCACAACTTCTGCAGACAAGTTGTTCCACTTCTTAATTATTCTAACTATCAGGAAATGTCTCCTTAGTTCTAAGTTGCTTCTCTCTTTGGTTAGTTTCCACACATTGCTTCTTGTTCTACCTTCAGGTGCTTTGAAGAATAGTTTGACTCCCTCTTCTTTGTGGCAATCCCTGAGATATTGGAACACTGCTATCATGTCTCCCCTAGTCCTTCTTTTCATTAAACTAGGCATACTCAGTTCCTGCAACCGTTTTCATATGTTTTAGCCTCCAGTCCCCTAATCATCTTTGTTGCTCTTCTCTGCACTCTTTCTAGAATCTCAACATCTTCTTTTACATCGTGGCGACCAAAACTGAATGCAATATTCCAAGTGTGGCCTTACCAAGGCATTATACAGTGGTATTAACACTTCACATGATCTTGATTCTATCCCTCTGTTTATGCAGCCCAGAACTGCGTTGGCTTTTTCGGCAGCTGCTACACAGTGCTGGGTCATGTCTAAATGGTTGTCCACTAGGACTCCAAGATCTACTTGAAAATACATGAAGAAATCATTGACTTACCAGCTGCTCCCAAGAATGCTACCAGCCAAATGAACTTCATATTGCCTTTCTTCCTCAGAGTGGAAGACCAGAGGAGCTGCTGCACATATTTATTTTGTGGGGTCAATATTATCTTTGCTCCAAGGACGTAATCAAAAGGAAAAATACACAATGGAACATATAAAGTTTGTTACTTGGATCTCAACAATAACAGGTGGAAAGGAAAGATGGAGTTCACATGAGTTTCCCCCTTATTAACAATTTAATATTGCTGTTCTCAGATAAATACTGGGGAAATACGTTTATCATACTGAATGATAAAGATTCTATCTTTAGCTTTCTTGCAGTTATATTTTTTCTATGAAAGTGGAAATTTTTTTTGTAGAGATGTTATTGCTCTCATAAGATATACATGTGATGTTTATTTTATGCATAAATGTATCCACCTTTTTTGCAAAAATACCAAAACATTATTTTTTTTAATGGTGAAGATTGTCTTCAGACTTTGAATGGTGTATTGAGCTCAAATAGCTAAAAGTTAATTAGCCCAAGATAAAAACTCAACTTGATTTAATTTAAATGAAAATGAAATGGGTTCTGTGAATATAATTACTTTAAACTCCAACTGACTTGCAAAAACTGAAAAAAATCTACTCTCCAAGAACATTCTTATGAATAGATGCTATTAAGCTTCAAAAATATTCTTTTTGAGTAATCAAAATTCATTTTATTTGCTTTAATGTTTCCTTTATTTTTGCACACATACATATTTTTGCACACATAGGCCACATGGTCCTAATGACTCTGAATCAGAGGTGGGTTTCAGCAGGTTCTGACCAGTTCTGGAGAACCAGTAGTGGAAATTTTGAGTAGTTCGGAGAACCGGTAGTAAAAATTCTGACTGGCCCCGTCCCATCTGTTCTCTGCCTTCCAAGTCCCAGCTGATCGGGAGGAAATGGGGATTTTGCAGTAACCTTCCCCTGGATTGGGGAGAGAATGGAGATTTTGCAGTATCCTTCCCTTGGAATGGGGTGGGAATGGAGATTTTACAGTATCCTTCCCCTGCCACGCCCACCAAGCCACACCCACCAAGCCATGCCACGCCCACCAAGCCACACCCACAGAACCAGTAGTAAAAAAGTTTGAAACCCACCACTGCTCTGAATGGATTATAATTAAAAGTAAGAAAAGAGTAAGAAATCACAAACAGCCTGAAAGTGAATTTATAACATAAATAAATCCTTCAAATGATGGGCTGAGCCATCATTCTGCCTAAAGCCCAGAAGAACCGTTAGATCTTTGGTAGGTTCCTGAGTGTCATTGGGGTAGAAGGCATGAAGATCTCTGGGGCATTATCATTTCAAAGCTTCCTGGGTTGTGCTGGATGACACTGCTCAATTGATGGGGAGCAGAATGTGGGTGAAACAGTATATTGAGAATGCTCATTTAATTTTAGTTAATAACAGAAACTGGAAATGTTTCCATCAGCAGAGTGCCAAGAAACTAGAATTAACCAAATTGCTGATTTTGGACATATCTCTGGTTAAATGAGTATAGATAGTTTACAGAAATGGTATAATGCTAACATAGAAGAATTTTTCAGTCAGAAAACAACAATTCTTGAAACTTCAAAATCCATTCTGAAAAGAAATAAGGCATTAAAAAGTCTGCAAGGTCTAAAAGTAAGTCTAAAAGTAAGGGCCTGGTGACTCAGCAGACTGATAGCATTGTGATTAACACCAGCTGTCGGCAATTACTGTAAGTTCGAATCTCGCCAGGCTCAAGGTTGACTCAGCCTTCCATCCTTTCTAAGGTAGGTAAATCGAGGACCCAGTTTGTGGGGGCAATAAGCTGACTTTGTATAAATATACAAAAGTATGAAGGCTATTGCTTAACGCATTGTAAGCCGCCCTGAGTCTCCGGAGAAGGACGGCATATAAATCAAATAAAAAATAAAAATAAAAAAATAAAATAAAAAAATTGAATACAGTAGTACTGTTAACACCTGAGAGATAGGGAAAAAAAAAGAACAAATTGGCAAATATTTATTTCATTAACTTCAGACTGAATACTTTGTAAGCGGCTGCCAGTGTATTTCTGAGCTGGCTTAGAGTGAAATATAATTCTCAGTCAGGAACATTTTATTCTAGACACCGCTCTGACCATTAGGACACTTCACTAGAATAGGACCAAGGTTGTGAGAAAAAGCAGTAGACTAGGTCTTGTCCAAAGTGGCCTGTCAGTTGGGGTGATTTTTTTCCACTTGGGAGAGTAAGGCTCTAGAGATGTCCTGATCTACCTTTAGCTTCAACAATCTTGGTGCTGCTACTTCTCTTCTGGTATCACATCCATCCTCCAGCAGCAGAAACAAAAATGGCCAGACAGGCAAATTGGCAGGGCCTGGAAAGTACAGAACATGCCCACAGTTGCAAAAACTAGCCCTTAGGAGCTGGACAGATCCTGACCTTCTCAAGTCTCCACTATGGTTGTCACTGAAGTAGCACACATGATGATAAGCTTGGCTACATTTAATATTTGCCACAGAAGATGGTCAGCCAATCAGTGTTTGTACTTTCTGGTCAAACGTTCAGCAAAGACAACTGTCAGCAGAGCGGTATTCATTTGAAATCATTTAAAAATGGCCAATAATAAAGTACCTCATTACACCAGTTGCAAAAACTCTCCCCATGCTTCACAAAAGTTCCTAATGTTTTGCCTCTCATCTGGTGCATGCAGTTCCCCCTCCCCTTCCAATGTGCTCCATGAAAAAAATCAGACGATTTGAGAGGAAATTCTTCTAGGACTTAATACATAATGAGCAATATTATGCATATAATACGCATGCCTTAAAAAAATCTTAAATATCCTGCAGTCCATGCTTACACATTTCTGTTACTCTCCAGCTCCCTGTGACCTGTAAAGCTTGTCCTATCAGCAATTTTGCATTTGAGCATCTTTCTTAGAACCAAGCATCTGTTATGATGCTAGAACAGGAGCTAGAAGCAGGGGGCAGCATAAGGCAAGAATTCCCTTCAAGGGAGCCCTCAAAGTACAATCCTATGATACGTTGCTGTTTTAAAAGTGGCATTTGTTGTTTTAAAATGGCATTTCTTCCCCCACCCCCCCAAGGATAAAATAGCATGACACAAAGACCAGTCCTGATGTCTGCAGACTCCCCGTAATATTGTCATGGGATCAGTTGAAGTGGTGTGAATCATATCACCTTGCTATATGGAAACTTCTTCAAAAATCATCACTGCAATCTTTTGTTATTTAGTAGGGTATTCCAAGGCTACAGTTTAACTCAGATCTCTGTCTCTGTGAATACAGAAAAAGCTGATATCAGACAGAGGGATTCTCCTTTCAATGCACCCTACCACTGCTCTTGTTTAAGATGGATATGTTTATACATTAGATGTGGGAAGGGAGCAAGCCAATGATAGTTCTTGGAGATAAGATATTCATAGAACTCAATACTTTCCCCCCCTCAGATATCCTTTCTTCCCCAAACGGGCATCTACACCACTGAAAATCTCTCACTGACCCAATAAGGAAGGAGAAAGTATTTAAACAACCAAAATAGGGAAGTTATTTTCCCTCTCCTCCCCATTACATTTCTCATTTTAAACCCCACTGCAGGAGCACATGACATTTTGGGGATCCTCAGAAATCCTGGAAGTATATTTTTTGGCACTAACATATCCATTAAGCAAAATTCATGTTGCCAAGTAAACCACATGAACAATGGCCGCACACACACATATACACACACACACACTTCAAATCAGTGTTGACTCCTGGGGACTGCCTGAGCTAGTCCCTGCAGTTTCCTTGGCAAGATTTCAGAAGTGGTTTGCCATTGCCTCCTTCCTAAGGTTGAGAGAGACAGACTGGCCCAAGGTCAACCAGGTGGTTTTACCCCTAAGGCAGGACTAGAACTCACAATCTCCCAGTTTCTAGCCTGGTGCCTTAACACCAAACCGGCATTCACCAGACAATTATCAAGACATATTGATTCAGAACAGGCAACCCACAGATCTGCCAAAGCTGGCTTAGTCTATTTTAAAAACTCTTTATTCTCTGCAAAAAGAGGTGTGGGAGAGACTTTGTGTTTGTGTGGGCACATATGCATACATGTATGTATGCTTCTTTTGTGGGGAGGATTATAAGAATTTGTCTAAATTTTATAAAAAGAAACAGACGTAACCTTATTAATTACAGTATTTATTTATTTATTTATTTAATTGGATTTATATGCCGCCCTATCTCCACAGGACTCAGAGCGGCTCACAACAATAAACAAACAAGCAGACAGTTAAAAACAAAGTCCATGATAAAATTGACAAAAAATCCAATAAAACCCAATTAAGTTCTATTAAAAACCCCATCAGTCCAGGCCGGCTGGATGAAATAGCCATGTTTTCAGCCCATGGCGGAAGGAGTGAAGGTCGGGGGCCACCCGGAGCTCCAGAGGGAGTTGATTCCAAAGGGTGGGTGCGCCTACAGAGAAAGCGCTCTCCCTGGGGGTCGTCAGCCGATACTGTCTGGCCAACGGCACCCTGAGTAGGCCCTCCCTGTGAGAATGCACCGGGCGATGGGAAGCTGTTGCTGGCTGCAGATGGTCCGCCAAGTATCCCGGGCCTAAGCCATATAGGGCTTTATAGGTGATCACCAGCACCTTGAATCTTACCTGGAGGGCAACCGGCAACCAATGCAAGTCGCGCAGGAGAGGTGTAACATGGGAGTGTCGGGACACTCCCATCACTACCCACGTGGCCGCATTCTGTACCAGCTGAAGCCTCCGAGTGGTCTTCAAGGGCAGCCCCATGTAGAGAGCATTGCAGTAGTCAATACTGCAATGCTAGTAGTCAGTATATGAGATTAAAGATAGACGGGGAAAATAATTAATTTCATTATCACTCAAGGAGCTCATAATTGGAAAGTGATTGAATAGCTGGAAGCTCGCTTGTCTGCAAGCACAAAGGGCATTTGAAATATACTTAAAAAAAGCAATGAGCCTAAGCTTTTCAATTACAACTCTAAAACCCAGCAAATAAAAATTAAAAAGTTAAAGACCAGTGAATTACTAGAACAATCAGAACAGAACACTTTGCCTTTTTGCCTTGTGATAAATGATTTCACCACATTTGATTGACCATATCCTTTTAAACTTGATGAATTAATTCATCCATTTGATTCTACAGTCTGAATAGAGTTCCTTTGTCTTTGCAGGACTCTGCATTGTTTCTTCATTGGCTGGACAGGCTCAGAAGCCGCTCCTCCCACCAAACCTCAAGGGAGCTTCCTGTGTTTCAAGATTCAGGGGCAGATTCATCCAGTGATATCCTCTTGCAATGGAAACTATCTGGTGGGAGACCTTTGGCTTGAAACTGTTGGCAGGTAAGAATGTCTCTCTTGGGATGGTTAGCTGTACTCTGGGATATTCATAGCTCTAAAAAGGAGCATACAACACTAATGCTATGACAGATTTCTTTTTAAAAAAGAGAGATATCAATGAGAGGAATATCTCAAATAAGATACATCCAATAGAGTGAAAGAAATAGTGGCTCGGGTAAGCTCCCCCAGAATCTCCCTTTAAATTTGTAAGCCTTTCTTTGTGTTATATAAGTTAATGCTTAATATTAAAAAATGTGAGAAAGAAGTGGTTGTTTCTCCTGAAGAGACAAAACATTTGAAGAAAATCAGCTCCTTTGGATTTGAGGGATGACCATGTGTGTGTTCCTGAGGCGGATCTTGTTTTCTCCTCCAGTCTATGCAGGTCTTTGCCATACTATTATAGTGACCCAAAAAGAACGCTTCAAAATCATCCAAGAGGGAATCCGGACAAATATCACCTGCGATTATGATGATAGCAGCTACATCATGGTTTTTTGGTATCGGCAGGACAGGAATGCTGGAAAGAAGCAGTTCCAGCTTATTGGATACTCGGTAGCTGAAAGTGATACAAGGAAGGAAATCAAGACATATGAGATCACCAGAAGAGCAGTGACTCATTCTTCCCTTATCATCCCTCCGGAAGAGGCCGCAAAGCCTGCAGTATATTTCTGTGCAGTTGGTGGGACACAGTGAGAGCTCCAGGTCTCCCAGCTGTACACAAACTACCTCGCGCTATTTCATTACTGGTCTGTGTCACATAGATTGCATTCCTGTACACAGATCCAACCTCATCCATCTTCACAGGATTGAAGCAAAGCACTGGTTGCTTCTGAATGATGGTTTTACTCATAGATTTCTCTACTCCTATTTTCAGTTGATCCACATTTCAGCTTCGGGAAGTTAACCATTTATTTATTTTTTAATTTGCAAAATGTCAGTCCTGCCCCAGTCACAGCACGCTAAACAGATTACAAAGTTAAAAGAAGGCACAAGAATACATCTAATTCTACAATGTCAACTGCATATAAAGAAAACTTGTATAACATGTTTTATAGATGGCATTTTCCACCAGCAAGACTGGCAAAGATGTTTGAAGACAAATCAGCTAAGTGCTGGAAATGTCACCAGACACCTGGGTCGTATTATCATATGTGGTGGAAATGCACAGAAGCTAAAAAATACTGGACAAAAATACATACGTGGTTGGAGAAGATGATACAACAACATATTGATCTGAAATTCGAAATAGTTCTTTTGGGGATTTTACCAGAAACTTATAGTAAAGAGAATGTATATTTGATTATACACGTAATAACTGCAGCTAGGATTGTATTTGCACAAAACTGGAAAAGTGAAGAGATTCGTACAGATGAGAATGTGATTAGGAAAATATTAGAATTTGCAGAAATGAATAAGTTAACACTTGCAATTAAAGAGAAGGAACAAACTGAATATTATAATGTATGGGAACTATTTTACCGATGGCTAGAGAATAAATATGAAAGTTAGAAATAAAAGTAGATTAGTGAAATATAGAAATAAGTTATGAAAATAATTGGTACAGTATTAGACACGCAATGTATATCAATATTAGGTTACAAATAGATAAACAATGAATATGGCTGTAAATTATACTTCTTATTGCACAAGACGTTTGTACCCAGATGACACACTGTTTAATGGAAGATGGATTGTTTGTATTAAAATAAAATAAAAATTAAAAAAAAGAATACATTTAACTCTATTTATGACTGAATTAGGACCATTGGTAGTCTTCCACAATTCCAAGCTGAAACGAGAGTTTTCCAAGTCAGAGCCTTAGAAGTGAGTTGTAGTTTTGCCAAAGATATAGCAATAGCAATAGAATTTAGATGGCGCTCTCTGGGTGGTTTACAATATAGAAGCATTATTTGCCTATTGCCTCTAACAATTTGGTTCCTCATTTTACCAACCTTGGAAGGGTGGAAGGCTTGAGCTATTCTGTGAATTGACCAGAAAAACAAACAAGCAAACAGATTTCTAATTGTTATGCTATACCTACCTAAAACAGGGACTTTGTATTATCTGTCATTCAAGTGTTTTGATGCTAAACATTTGCATTCCCTTCTGTGCTTAGAGAGACCACTATGGCAGTATTCAGAATAGCCTGATTAGGGTCAGGACTATTGTCAGCATTTAGGTGGCAATGCTTGGACGTCCTTCATGCCACTCATTCTTCTGCTTTATTTTATTTATTTATTTTATTTTATTTATTGAATTTATATTGCTTTAAAATCCTACTTCTAAGCAGCCAAAGGCTATGCATATATAGTGGCAATACATCTTTTTTTCTGATCAGGCCCAAGAATATATGGCACTTTTGACAAGGAAAATTTCAGTTTGTTCCTGGGGCATTTAGAGATGCCTTTGCTCACTGTTCCCTGTCTGCCTCAAGTAACTGTTAAAGAACTTTCTGTCTTTTTGGAAGAAATAAGGGTGGGAATTGCCTACCCTTCCTTCACAGTTCTTGGCAATTTCCATTTACAAATCATGAGATTCTTAGTTCAAACCATTGCTTCCCAAAGAAACAATAGATGGATTTATTATAAGCTTTTTTAAAAAAAATGTGTCTTCAGTCATTTTTGATTCATGGTGGCTACCTGAACTAGTCTTTCTTGGCAAGTTTTTTGGGAAGTGGTTTACCATTGCTGCCTTCCTAGGGCTGCAAAAAATGGCTGGCCTAAAAACACTCAGCTGGCTTTGTGCCTAAAATGGGACTAGGACTCACAGTATTCTGGATTCTAGCCTGATGCCTCAACAACTATACCAAACTGGTTTCCACCCTACCCTAAAGTTAGATCCTTTTTTAAAATATATATAACCCACTGTTGTGTGAAACCAGCAGTACACTGAGTTTATGGCTTAGTTGTATATAATCAGCTATTGGGCTTAATTCAAGGAACAAAGGTTAAAACTAATCACATATGGCACTTTATGTAAATGAATATATTCCCTATGATAATTAAACTCTAGTAACAATTGGAATAGTGGCAGCTGATGTTGAACAAGGCTGTCCTATAGGACAGAATCATACTGTAATAGTTGGAATCAGGGGTTGCAGTAGGCAGAGGCAACCAGCTCTAGGTAATGTGTCATCTTCCTCTTGAAAGATCCTAAATAAATTTAAGCAAAATATATTACAGCTCCATATTGTCTAAGACCTTTTCCCCACTAGTGGCTGATAGCATTTTCTAGAGCCATTGTTGTGGGAAAATAACAGTAACAATGAAGTTACAGTAACAACTATGTAGTTACTACTGTTTAAGTCATTACTGGGGAAATCGTCAAGATGATTGAGAAATAGTGTCAAAACATTCTGAAAATAAGATCTGAATTAAAAACACAAATATATTTATGAGGGTAGGAATGGAAAAAACTGACAGTATACATTCACAGCAGAAATTCAGGCAGGAATGGATTCCTTCTGAACAGCACATGACATAGCAAGGCAAGCTAAGACACTTGGCCTAAAGAGAGTTGGCCTCAGGGGGGGATCTAATCAAACGTTCTGATTACTTAGAAAAGGAAATCCTGCTTTTGCTATCTCAGTAAGATTTTCTTTAACATTGTCAGAAGTACAACATGAATGTTCAGCTAACAAGATGGGTAGCTGCTTTTCTTTGGCTTGCAGGTAGGTTTGTTACAGTTCTCTTGTATTAATTCCAAGTGGAGGGATTTGGGCTGAGGACTAAATAGCAAAGTGGAAAAATGGATTTCTTAGGGTAGCAATAATGCATAGGACATGACAGTGTTAGCTTTTCAGATTCAATAGGAAACAAAATGGTCTCTTAGTTATCCCCCTGATGTTTTGGTCTAACACTTGGACCTGATGGAGTAACCAGAATACTGCATTCATTTCCCTTAGATTAGGGCATAGGGATTTCCACCATGTTAACATTAAGCGTAAAATACATTAGGTCCCAATCCATTCTTAGTTTTATCTTTGTTGTTTGCTTGCAGACATTCTATGGATATTCATAAAAGAAGCAGTCATAGGCATGCTTATATGGGAGAAAACCATGTTCATTTCATAAGATATATTAAATTCAGGTGTATGTAAGCTTAAACACGCATCCCTAGATTATACCCAATCCCATCAAAGAAAATGGAACTTTACTTACTTTACTTTACTTTTATTTGATTTATATACCGCCCTACTCCCGAAGGACTCAGGGCAGTGAACAGCCAACAATAAAATACATACATACAAAATTTAAAAATGGAATTAAAATCAAATTAAATGGTTTGGCCCAGACAAATTTAAAACCCAATCAATTTAAAACAAATTTAAACTTTGAATATTAAAAATACTAAAAAATATTAAAAATATTAAAAATGTTTAAAAAGAGGGAGGAAGTTAGGCCAGGCCCGCCTGGTGAAATAAAAAAGTCTTTACAGCGCGGCGGAAGGTGCGCAGATCCGGGATCCTCCCTATCTCCGGGGGGAGCTCATTCCAGATGGAACAAATTATATTCGTGAATCAACTAACTTTTAGTAATTCCAAGTTTACTAATCCTAGTTCCCTTATTTTGTCCCTGTACAAAAATACGGTAGATGCCAAAGATCTACATAACTGAAACTAAAAATTTGGTTCAGCTGGGTTGTATAGCCTGCTGATTCCACAACAGATTGCAGATTCTCATCTGAAAAAATGAAAAAAAAAATTTCTTGAAAATGACAGCTATTTTTTTCTTACATATATTCTTTTCTAGGATGCTCAGATGCCAACATCATCCAATCACAGAGCATGATGCTGGAAGAAGGTCAGGATGCTAGATTGGTATCTATACAAGACTATGGGCATCGTAATATGCTTTGGTTTCGGCAGCGTAAACAGCAGCAGGATATTCAGCTCCTCTATAATTTATATAATGGTAATATCCTGCAGAAAAACCCATCTTTGCACCATCTGAATGCTGACCAGCCTATGCTGGATTGCTGTCTTTTGAGTATATCAGCTGTGAAGCAAGAGGATTCAGCAGTGTACTTCTGTGCAAGCAGAGAAACTACAGCACATCAAAATAACATCTTCCTTCAAAAATCTTCTCTGTTTGCTTTTAATCTGTGAATCTTGTGTGGTTACAAAGGCACCTTGGTCTTCTCGACCAGGCTCAGCTATGTATTATCAACTAAACTGAAAAATTGAACTCAAGCAATTTGAAGGCTGGATTGCCACACACATGATGCTAAGGGACCAGGGATCCTATAATAGACAGAGGTCATTACTTACATAGCCAAATTGAATTTTGTTATGATGTCATTGAGGAAAAGCAAACAATTGCTCTCATGAGATTTATCATGAGAGCAATTGGGAATAAATACTCAAAAGGGTGCTCTCAAGATTGCTAAGAAATGCCAAGATAGTTAAGGGGAATAAAAGATAAGGTAGCTGTAAATTAAGCAGGGTATCAGGTTTCAGAGGTAGAAATCCAGGCAATCTCTAGATGGCTGCAAAGAGAAAGGGCAACTAACTCTTTGCTGCCATCTTGTGGTCTTACTGTAAATAAACATGGAGTGCTATACCGCCAAGCAAAAATTGTTTCCATTATATGTTCATGCAGTATTATAGTTAAAGAAAGTTGCCATTGTTTCTAAACAACTAGTCCCCTGATTGGACTGACTCCTCCTACTGCAAGATACCACAGGGAGAGAATATAGAAGAAAGGAAATAAAACCAGGATAAGAATGGTCAAGGGTCTAATTTTGGGGTAAAGCCATTTATCACCAGCTAACAAGAAATTATGCCACTTCTGACCAAATAAATTCACTTTTGCCATATTACTTTTCCAATAATTTTTGGAAACCTTCTAGCAGCTACTTCACACTCCTGCTTAATATTCAGCTTTTTGTCACAGACCACAGCTAAATCCTTTTCAGATGTCCCTTTGAACATGTGTCCTACATTTTTTTTCTTCTTCAATGTAATATCTTGTATTTCTTTTTCTTAAAGGACCTCTTGTTTCTCTCAGCCCATCTATTCACATTAGACTGCAATATCATTGTGTTAGCCTATTGTTGGGAGATCTCCCAGCTTTGTGACATCTACAAATCAAATCAAAGCAGGCCATCAGTCCCATATCCAGGTCATTAAGTAAAATGTTGAAAAATCCTGGCCTCAAGTCTGATCCCCTATTCCCAAATGTAATGTAGAGACATTAGTGCTGCTTATCTGAGTGCAATTAAGCCGGCCGAATGTGAATCTGTGTTATTATAGTGCCATCCAAATCACATTTTTAACAGTGTGATCATCTGGAACATTATGGAAGTGGAAAGTTTTCAGTAAAATCAGAGACCCAATGTGACAGCTGTAAAGTCTAATCTAGCTTCACTTAGGTTCAGGTGAAGGGTGAAGGATCTCTCTGGGGGCCAAGCCCATTCGATCACAGATCCAGATGGAGATGGGTACTCACTTTATGTTGTTTCAGCCAAAAGAAGGCAAGGAAAGAAAGTGGAAGTTAAGAATGAAGTAGATCCCTAACCCCACCTTGAACCAACTGTTTTGCCCTGTACTCCATCACTGACTGAAGAATCTTCCCTGCAGATCACGGCCTCTTTTGGAAATAATTCATGCATCTCAACCTGTCAGCCGCTAAAACTCTATTTAAGTCCTACCTGAGGGAAGGAGGGCATTTTGGTCACTGAGGGAGAGATTGGAGTTTGGGCTCCAGTAATATTTCTTTCATATTGTCATATAGTATAGGCATCCACTTAAAAGCATGGGGAAAAAATAAACCTGGATCAGATTAGCATTAATTGTAGGGGTGATGATTTATTATGAAGTTTTGTTTTCTTTGTATCTATTTGAATTTTTTTTATCAGCCTTGTATATTTGACATAGTCAATTGATTTAATAAAAGTTTTCTTCTTGTTCTTCATATTGTCATACAGTGTAGGCATCCACTTAAATGCACGGAAAAAGCAAACAAGCATAACCCTCAAGGATCCAAGATAAAATGTAGCTAATATGTGGCTGTCTTTCTCTTGGAAATTGATTAAGAGTTTATATTTTTATAGATTGAAATCTTAAGAGAAATATTAAATTAAGAGGCGTTCATATGTGAGCAGATTCATTCATATTGTAATACTAAATGGTCTAAACCTGAGATATATTTTAAAGTTCTGAACGAACATTTCTGTCCCTGCCAGGCTTCTCAAATTCCAAAATCAGCCAATCGTGGGGTCTGGTGGTACAGCAAGGAAAGCTGCCAGGCTGGACTGCACGCAAATAAATGGGCATAATATCATGCCCAGCAGCAGCAGCATGAAGGGCAGATTCTGCAGCTCTCCATTACTTTTCTTACAAAAAAATTAAGCCTAGAGAAGAGGCCTCCTTGATTCAAAGCTGAGAAGCCACAGAATGATTCCACAATTTGAACTTCTTCCTCCTGCCTCCCCCACTTCAAGTAATTTGGTGCAAGCAGTGAAGTATAGTCCCTCCATGTAACTTCATCTTTTGACAAAAACACCCCATGAACTTTTTACCTCAGGCCTGGGTAGCAAGTGAGAATAATAAGCATTTAAAAACCATGTGATTCAATTATGCTCCTATGGAGGATCCAATATCCTATGGAGACACAAGTCAGTGTTGTAAAAATGCTATTACATCTCCAGAAAGCACAATAAAAGAAGTCTTTATCATGTCAGTAGAACCTCCAATACTCAGAGGAGATTATCAGGAATCCAAGAAATGAATGATATCTGGGTGCAGAAATTGCATCCGTTTTCAATCAGAATAGAGCTAGAAGGGACTTTGGAGGTTTTCCAGTTCACCCCCAGTGGTGAAATTTGAACCGGTTTACTACCGGTTCGCTGGCTGCACATGCATGCTGCGCGCCAATTGCACGCTGTGCGTGCACATGCGCAGTGCCCACCACGCACTAAATACGAGGTGTGAGCATATGTGCGCGCTCACAGTGCACGCCAAAAGGAGGCATGCTGTAAGTAAACAGTGCGCAGGGGTGTGTTTGATCAGCTGTTGCGCACGATCTTCAGAGCTTTTTAAAAAACTTTTATAAGCATTTTTTACAACCTATTTGGCCGAATAGGTTGTAAAAAAATGCTTTTAAAAGTAAAAAAAAAAGGCTCTGATGATTGCGCGCCACAGGTGTGATCATCAGAACCTTTTTTTAACCTTTTAAAAGCATTTTTTAACAACCTATTCACCCAAAGTTGGCAAATGGGCCATTTCTAGCCTCCAGAGGGCTAGAAATCCAGGGGGGTGGGGAAGGCCATTTTCGCCCTCCTCAGACTCCTAGAAATGCTCTGGAGCCTGGGGACAGCAAAAACAGCAACGTCCCACCGGAAGCTGGCAAATGGGCCATTTCTGGCCTCGGGAGGGCCTCTGGGGGGTGGGTGAGGAAGGACGTTTTCACCCTCCCCAGGCTCCTAAAGAGGCAGGAAAGAGCCTGTTTCCTTACTTCTGGTGAGCCCAGAACTCTTGAAAATAAGCTGAGCTTGCCTGCCCACCAATATGGTTCGCCATCACGGCCCTATACCATTCCAGAGAAGTGGCTGACAAGTCTCTTAAAAATCTCCAGTGATGAAGTACCCATAACTTCTGAAGCAAAGCTTTTCCACTAGTTAATTGTTCTCCTTATCAGGAAAATTCTCCTTAGTTTTAGGTTGCTTCTCTCCTTGATTAGTTTCCATCCATTGTTTCTGGTCCTGCTCTCTAATGTTCTGGAAAATAGGTAATCCCTTCTTCTACCAGAAATCTACCATTGTTCTCACAATTATCAACTACAGGCCTGAAAAATGCCTGAATTGGTGTGTGCAGACACCTAGGCTGCCGAATTGATTCTTGATTTCCCCAAGTTAGTGCTCTTCAGATGTGTTGGACTACAACTTCCATCATCCTCTGTCTACATGCTACTTAAAGAAGTGATCAACTGCCATGATCCATATGGATTAGTCATGATCTAGAAGAGTATTACTATACAGTATTGCTTTGTATATCTGCTTGGATCTGTTAGAAGTTTATCAGGCACTGTAACAGAATATCCTTCATAATAGTAGGAGGAGCATCCTGTTTTATGACTAAAAAGATGTGTTACAAAGTGAGGATAAACTCATTATAATTATATTGTGCATGTGTTCATACATATACGTGTACAGGAGAAAAAATGTTACAGCCCCAGATACAGGTTCCTTAGCATGAGTTAGGGGACCTTGAGAATTTATGCCAAAGTTTCTTGCTCCACCAAGAACTGCTGGGAAAGAAACATCTGGAACTGACAGATGCAGGAGATATCATCTTTTATGTTATAGATAAGTTAATGTGAAAATTCAGGACCCATATCTGGAAGAGCCCTGTCATATCAACGACATGTCAAGAGGGGTGACTCTTAATTACTTTATTGGCAATAAAAGGCCTTGGAGCTGCTTCAAGGGAAAGGGGTTAAAACAGGACATTTTGTTCACACTTAATGGAGAAAAAAATACTTTCCTATTGTTTCTGATTGTTTAAAATCCCTTGCTCTATAGCAGGGGTGTCAAACTTGATTTCATTGAGGGCCGCATCTGGGTTGCGTTTGACCTCGGGGGGCCGGGGTGGGTGTGGCCAGGGTAGCCATAGCCAGCTTGACGTCATTCATGTTGGGGGCACCTGTGGCGGCTCGAGTGTTCTGCCAGTAAAAACGGGCTTCTGAGCTCTGTTTCCGGCTGTGACGGCCTCCTGCAATCCTCTGCCAGTGAAAATGGAGCTCGGGAAGGTCTCATGCAGCCTTCCCAAGCTCCGTTTTCACTGGAAGAGATAACGCGGGCTGGTCCCTCGCTGTTTCCAGGGTGGCCCCATGGGCCAGATCTAAGCACCCATGGGCCGGATCTGGCCCATGGGCCTTGAGTTTGACACCCCAGCTCTATAGCCTCACAATGGCATATGAAGATACTTCATATGTTTTGTAGCTCTTTTTTAAAATTTTCATTTAAATTCCACTAATTTAATATCACAAATCATGATGGCCAACAATTTTAAATAAAATTGTTAACTCCATCTGAAATAAGAAACCTTTGAATTTGCAGTATTGAATGGTTCAATCAATCAGATTTTTATTACAGTTATAGACCAGCATAATTGTTGAATGGCTGAGCAACAGGCATCTCAGTAACATGCTAAAGAATGATAAAGAAAGTTCAGATAAGATCTATCAGTCCTTTCACTCTGCCTGAATTATTATTTCCAGAGCAATCCAAAGAACTGAGTAATTGTTCAGTAACAAACAATTGTCAAGTCTTCTTAAATAAACTTCTACTGTTTTAATAATAATGCAATTTTTTTTTTAAATCAAAATTTGTACTGGAGAGCTGAGAAGTAGCAATATTAACCCCCAATCCAATCCATACAAGCAAATTCAGAGGATATAAGGGGTGAAGTATGGCGAAGTGAAGATTGGTGGCTTTATGTCATAAATGTGCTAAAAAGAAAGAAAGAGCTCAGTAGTTCTTGTGTGAAATAGTGTATTTTCAAAAGATATCAAAAGAACATTTCCAATTGGAAGAATGAATTTTATAATAATTGGGTCAGTGCAGTAAAAGCAAACACAAAGTCTAGCATAGTGGAACAGCAATAACAAAACCCAAAGTTCACAGTCACATTAATGATAATTATCTCCATAAAATTTCATCCAGAATATTTTACCGTTAGAAAAGGCAAAAAATATGTAGAGAGTAGCTCCTTTATGAAAAAGGAGTGCACCTTTGTGAGATTTTTTTAAAATTGGAAAATAAGGTGGCATGAATATTGAAAAATAAGGTATGGCACAAATATTGAAAATAAAAACAGATTCTTCTCACACAAAATTATAACTCAGGGCCGTCACCTCAAGCTAAATCCAAGGAATGCATGCTTAAAATATATGAAAAGTATTTTTTATATACAGTATATAGCACATTAAGCTCTTGGGCTGGACAGCACCAAATGAAATGTTGGTCTTCTAACCTATCTAGGTTTCAGTAGAGATTGAAGGTATGTAGGCTAGCAGCTGTAAGAGCTGTCGCCACACCTTCTAGTCACCATTCTTCTGCCATTGAAGCAAGTGTGAAAAAGAAACTCTCTTCAAATCTCTTGGATCAAAACCAAGAGATTTAGTATCAGTGGGAGGTACATGAGGGGAGGTCTTGGAAGGGATCAGTATGATAGCAGATTCCTGTACTTGAGCCTTCAGGAATTTTAGAAGAACACATGGATTTAATTTCATCCCATTTTACATTTTTCTGTAAATCTATGCAAAGCTTTGATTCAGTACCTTCCTTTAATGAAGGCTCTTCATACAAAACACGCTTCAGTGCTACTTTGGGAAGCAATGACCACACACACTGTGCTTTTTAAAACAAAGCAACTCTATTGCTTTGTTTGGCATCACTTTGAAGTCTCAGTCAACATTTCCAGAGATCTCAACCAACTCTTTCATCAGCTACTGGACATATTAAAGGAAGTTTACAGTGCTTGGGCAATTCATTTGCAGAAGCCTCTTCTGGGCATAAGGTTGTAAATCAAACAAGAACACTTGTGGTAAAAGAAGATTTTTCTAAGTCCTGACCAAGATATCTACCGATCTAGATAAGACAGCATGCTATGCCTCAGTCATCTGTGAGCACAGAATGGTGGTCCGTTGTGAAAAATGTTCTTATGTGAAATTTTAGATGAGAGAAATGTTCACATGATGGCACAGGGTTTAAGGTCTTATGGAAGTTTCTGTGTGTAGAGCTGAAGACAATTCTGATTGACACTGAATTTTGTGTATTGGACCAAGAGAGTCCAGCAGTTTGGGGAGAGGTTAAATTTTTTGACTTTCCACATTTGTCTACACTTACCACAAGTAATAAATACATCAAGACATTTAATCTTAGAAATAGCATATTTGAATAAAGGGGCGCTTCTTGCCCGATCCACATTCTTTCCTCCAGTGACTAGTGGGAGTTAAAATACCAAACATTGACAATTATTGTGATAAACACTCCTGCTTTCACTATTCTGCAATGCATCACTCAAACCTCAAACTACATAAGGTCTTCCAGCCTCTGTGTTCTGTAAGTTGTTCTTCTCGCCATGCCACCTTCTGTCTCAATGACTCCATCACATTTTCAGGGAAGACCAGAAACCTTTATGCGGGCAGACCATGTCCTTAACCAAACCTATGGAAATCCAGAAGAATATATCTTCTTTAGGTGGCTGTTATGGTGCTGGTACTGATGGAGAAGACCTTGAGTGTCGTTAATTGGACAGTTCTTTCACATCATGCAATCAAATCCAGGGATTTGACTCTGAGTGAGATGATCTCCCCAAAACCAAGATGAACTGGGCAAACTGGGACAATTGCCAGTACAGTCTATGGATCAGGACCACAAGTGGATCAAGCTGTTAAAAGCTATCTACCCTGCTGTATGTAATGAAGAGTAGACAAAAAAGCTATGGTTCTTACCTATGTCTCCAAAATAATATAATCTGACATAAGTATGGGAAATTTTTCTGTGATTTTGCCCCAGCTAAGAAGAGATTTGAGCTTTGGAAGCCATATCTTGTCCATTTGATGTGGACAAATGTGGCTTGGGCTTTGCAAACCAAAAAAAATCTTAGAACATTCAGAAACATTCAAGTAGGTAGACAGAGGGCTGTATGGAAGACCCAGCACACAGGTCAAATGGTGCGTGAGTATCTACCTAATGCTTTCCTTTAGATTTAAGACACCTGGAATAATGCTATCACTATAGTATATCATGAAAATGTCTAATACATGATTAATTGGTAATTATGCTTATACAAGACCTTGGGAAGTAGGGAGCTGTTGTGGCTTTGGGCCATAAAGATAAGATCCCTGGAAGGGTATAAATAGGGAGAGATTCCTTCAGGACATCCCATTCCAATTTACAAAATACCAACAGACAGAATGAAAGTCCTGTGGATCTTTGCCTTCCTCGGAGCAGCACGTGAGTTTTAAAACAGATACTTGGTTCTTCTACAGTCTCTGAAGTTGGCGGGTACAATGGGCACAGCCATCTTTTTCTCTCCATCTTCCTCAGCGGGGGCACTAAACGAGTGGGTGCTTTAGGGCTCAAATATATAGCTTTAAAGTATCCTCCCTTTTCCCATTACATCTTTTGAATCAAACATTTACTGTATTTCCAGGCAGTTCTGGTTAGCTTTCTAACTAGACTTTATTAAGCAAAGGCTGATGGGTATCCTTTGGATTCAAGGATATTCTTGAATCATTATTTATGTGTGTATAATTTTATGTATAACCACATGAATCAATTGAATGCCTAAGCCAGACTGCCATTTTCTCCATGGGCAGTGCCTTTATTTATATACTTCTACTATTTTCTCTGAAACATTTAGAACCCTGCAATTTTCTAAGATGTGCTAAGCCCTAATGAATACATGTTTTGCTGTAAGAAGTGTAAAGAAACCTCCCTTGACACAAGGAAGCCTTTGTAAGACTTTTTTGGATTCAATTTAAGTGAAATTCCTTGTATGTCTGACTTGAAAGAGAGTCCTAAATTTCCTTTGTACTTGACTTAAAGCTAAATCTATTAACAGTAGAAACACATACACACACAAATGTCCCAAACTTTTATCTCTTCTGAAGATTCACCTAAGTATAAATCAGGTTTTATCATTTGATTTTGCTCTTGCTTTTTGGTAACAATTCTCATTGTTTCCTCTCTGCTATTTCCCCCAAAATATATGAAGTACAAACATTCGAAGATGGCTTGATGCCTAGAACTATTCACTCTGATATCCAATTTTCTGTATGTACTTATATGTGTATATATGAGTGTTCATTATTCATATGTGTATAATTTTATGTATGAAGCATATAGTAGATTGCTCCAATCTCCCACAACTTGCAGGTATGTTTCACACATCTACATAAACCTGCGTGCATCATATGAATCTGAGAAAGCAAAAACCACAGCTGATGATAACCTTTTGGGGAACTTATAAACATATATTAGGAATGCTGAAATAATTCGATCATTCAATAGTCCATTATAAAGTAATCTCAGTTGAGGCTAACATGCCTCAAATTACCAAGGAGTAGTGGTCTTCTCTATAAATAACACCCATTACTTCATGGTGTCAGTAGGAACACACATTGCAGTTGGCTTGCTACATAATAGTGTTGTATTTAATCATTTTGATGTTCCTGTTCTTATCAGTTGCTGCCCCCTTTGAGGATGATGATGACAAGATTGTTGGAGGATATACCTGCCAGAGAAATGCTATCCCTTATCAAGTTTCACTGAATGCTGGTTATCATTTCTGTGGTGGTTCCCTCATCAATGAACAATGGGTCGTTTCAGCTGCCCATTGTTACAACTCGTGAGTGAAGAGTATTTTTATGATGATCTTAAAGCCATTTCTGTTAAAAGCAGATGTCTATACATGGAAGTTAAAAAAGCATCAACAATAAATGAATGTCATATTCATTCAGTAAAGACTTGCATGCTTGTGATTCCACTTTTATTTATTCCTAGTCTGGTGTTTTATTATTAAAAAGCCTTGATAGTACAGTGGTCTACGCACCCTGTTATTAACACAGCTGCCTGCAATTTACTGCTGGTTCGAATCTCTCCAAGGCTCAAGGTTGACTCAGCCTTCCATCCTTTCTAAGGTAGGTGAAATGAGGACCCAGTTTGTGGGGGCAATAAGCTGACTTTGTATAAATATACAAAAGTATGAAGGCTATTGCTTAACGCATTGTAAGCCGCCCTGAGTCTCCGGAGAAGGGCGGCATATAAATCAAATTAAAATAAAAAAAAAATCAATCCCAAAGCTGAAAAAATATCAAGGTAAACTTACAGGACTATAACTGTCTACTCTGATATATTTATTATGATAGTGGTATGGAAATATCTTAAATAAAGCAATTACACTTCATCAGAAAAAAAACTTACATAGAATGCAAATGTAATGATAAGGTCTGTAAGGGCACCTTACATCACTTGCTAAGCTGACGCATTACCTGAAAGTTACATGTTCCTTCAGAAATAGCCTGTCATGGAACTGATTCAAGGGGCACATTTTTTTAATGCATCCGGATACAGTATGTGAGAGTAGAATCCTATTCAGGATCTCAAAGGTCATGGAAGTGATCCAACGATGAAATTCAGCAAGCAGAAAATGTTTTGATTAGAAAGCAAACAGTCTGTTTCTAACTATTACAGTATAGACAGTTAAGGCTGAGCCAGAAGTTTTATACTATCTACCAAAAGTCAGGAATAGTCTTGTGCTATTTTGTTTGCACCTTAAGAGGGCTTTGAAGCTTCAGTATGCATTATGTATACTTAGAGCATAAAACCTGAACCTAAATCTGAAAATGGAAGGTTCATGCCTTATTTCTCTTGCATTTTGTCTTATGAGAAAACACTACTTTATGCTTAAGGGCAAAGTTTAACTTCCACCTCCATCACTAAATTCTTATTATATTGTTGTGAACCACCCAAAGTTGTTGAGAGCCACTACAGCTTAGGTTCTTAGAAAGAACTTTGTGCTATGAAGGCCAACACCAGTTAAAGAATTGTCTGCTGTGACTTCACATTGTTGTGAATAGATAATAATACCTTCTTTCCAGCTTCTGTAATTTTAGAATGGTTGGAGGCCTTGTAATGCATATTCCATTAATTTGTGCAACAATTATATGTAATGTCTAAACAGCTTTAAAAAGGTCACCTTACTTTTCTTTGAATTTGCATTTTATTAGATGGGCTTTTTAAAATGTAAATTCCTTCACATGCACATTCTTTTAACATGTAACTATATTTGTTTGTATGCAAAATTCAAGAATATTTTTTTTCAGATGCTTTGGGGGAAAGCATAGAATTTGATAAAGCAAACGTCAGACTTTCTTGGTTAATACCAGAATTTGCATGGTTGTGGAAATGGGTGAAAGTAGACTCTCTAAATTCATATTCAACACTATATAGGCTAGAATTGTTTTAACTTCTGTCTTTGTGAAATTTACGATATTAATCATGAATACATGCAAAGTTCCCATTTTAGATTGGAGTCTCTACTAAAACTATGTTAGTTGATCTGATTGCTTGTTCTTTAGCATAAAGTATTCACAGCTTTTTTTCAGGTTGAGATCAGGCATTGCTTTGTACAACAAATATAATGCTACAACATTAACTTTCAGCCGCATGGATGTGAGACTTGGAGAGTACAATATTGTGGAAGATGAAGCGAGCGAGCAGATTAAAAAACCTGAAAAAATAATTGTCCATGAATACTACAACTCTTGGCTTTTGGATAATGATATCATGCTCATCAAGCTGGCAACACCTGTCACTATTGATGCAAGTGTCTCACCTATCCCTTTGAGTAATGGATGTGCAGCAGTTGGTACTAGTTGCTTGATTTCGGGATGGGGCAATACTCTCAGCAATGGTGGTGAGTATTAACAAGAATTGGTTAACTTAATCTGAGTCCCAGGTATATGACTGAAGAACTGTAATTGCTACTACCTGCCTGTCAGCCTGACAACATAGACCAGACTAAGAGACCAATGCCATGTAGATCAACTTTTTCAAATGGCTCCCACCATTTATATTTCAAAAGGCCCTGAAGATATAGCTATTTGCTCAGGTCTTTGATGGGGATGATTGATGCCCTCTTTTCTTCCTTTTCTTTTTTCTTATCCAGATTTGTTTTCTCTGTCATCTTTGTTTTGGGTTTCTTGTCTTGTTGCTTGTTTTTAATTTGCAAACTACCTAGAGCTGCTGGGAGTCAGGCTGCGTATAACTTTTAGCAACAAGAACAACATCTCCCCATCCCAGGTCCTTTGGAAGGAATCAGTAGGTGGATTAAAATGTCAAATCCATCCTAAACATCAGGCTGTCTGCATAACAAATCATAATAATAACACAATCTTGCAAACTGAATGTGCTTCACCTTCCCTTATTTTATCCGCATGTGAATTGTGAAGGGGCTTATATGAGACAGTTTTTCAAGTTATTTTCTTGGCCTCTGCTGAAGTCCCTCTTATCTGACTATTGCCTTGGTAGCAGCTTTGCCTCTTATCCTTCAAGGCCATTCCCTAAGCCCTCTGCATCACCAAATGGAAACAACACTTCCTAAATCTAGTAATGTGTTTCTCATTGTTGAATTGTTAAATGCTTTAAGTATTCACAGGGATAGAGACATTCAGGGACATCTTGAATCAATTATGAAATTCTGGGTTTAAGTTCTAACATTAAGAAGAAAACAATTCTTGGACTGAGCCTTGAACCAATGTAAGCCTATAAATGATGGTTTGGATGGTTTTAGAGCCCTGAAGATGAATGTGCATCAAATTCCACTTTTTTTTTCCTTCTTGAGGCAGTTTTCTTGTATTGAGTTGGTTACCTCACCTCAGACATCATATTCCCTAAAATTATGTAACCAGCTAGTTGCTTTTACTTGTCTTGAATTACAGGGTTGCTGCTGATCATTTAAACAGAGTCTTGTGGCATCTTTTAAGACAAACAAATGTTAATATAAAACATGTGTTTTCATGAGCTGCCATCCACTTCCTTATTTTTTCCTTTCTCTTTTTTCTAGTATACTACCCTGATCTTCTGCAGTGCCTGAATGCACCAATCCTAAGTGATGAGGAATGCAATGATGCTTACCCAGGACAAATTACCCCAAATATGGTCTGTGTTGGATACCTAGAGGGTGGCAAAGACTCTTGTCAGGTGAGGACACTTGCTTTCTGATCACCTGAAATGATATGCATCCAGGATTAATTTACAGATTAGCTATATTATTTAAACTTTTCTTTTAACATTTCATCAAAAATAGGTAAACATTACCCCAAAGCAAAGCAGAAAACAGAAATAAAACTAGGCAGAAGAAAAAACAGGAAAGAAAAAAAAAGGATATTAAAAAAATAGGAATGAGAAATGCTTGGTGTTTTAAACACTAAGTTAAATACTGACCACACAGAGTAAAACTGTTCAGATTTTCCACTATGTTAATAAAAAGCTGTTCATATGTAAGAAGTGGAAACCTCTTGAAATCTCTTTTCAGATTAGCGTGTAGCAAGAGCTTCCTTTGGTATAAGATAGTATTTTTAATTGCAGACCACACACAATAAAACCTGAGTTCTTCAAATATCAACAGATGTTGAGTTATGGCTAAAATATATAAATTTAAAAATACATGTACATGTTTAATATTCATTTCTCCTCTAATCAACATTGTTATGGATATGAATCCATGTGGTGCAATTGTAGAACACTTTAAACATGAATCAAAGCCCTGCCTGGTAAATGCCCAAACAAATCTTTTATATAAATTTGAGCTTCTTAAGAATGTAAAATACAAAGACAGCTTTCTTTAAAACTGCAACCACACATTCCAACTATTTGTTCCACACTTCTTCTCAGTTTCCGATGTCTAGTTTAGTGTTATTTTTCAATTGTACAGGAAATATTAACTGTATATTATGGAACCCTTAAAACCTTTTGCAATAATATGAACAATTTTGGAATTTGGAACACTGATAATATGTTTGGCCCAAACTGTAACATATAAAGATATTTTAATTGAATCAGTCCAAATTCCTTTTGCAACCCATTAAATTTAAAGTAACAGTAATTTAATCCAAAATTTTGCTACATTATTTACTCAGGAACTCTGAAAGAAAGTCTTACTGAGAATTTTCAGGCTGGAATTAGATTGAATATTTTATTTGGGCAAGTGTGATTATATAGACAAGGAATTTGTCTCCAAAGCTCTTAGTGTACATGCAAGCAACAGAATAATGATAGTCATAATAACAATAATACCAAATAAGGAGGGGGGGGAAAGAAAGATAATAATAAGAATAAATACTACTACTACTACAGCCATACTACATGGTAAATATGCATACATTCCTTGATGTATGCATATACTACTACTACTACAGCCATACTACATGGTAAATATGCATACATTTCTTGATCTCACTATTATTCTTGCATGTTCTGCCCTGCATGGAGGAATTGTATGGTTTTCAAGTAGCTCAAACAATAAGTTTCTTTTGTCATGTTATCCAAAAGACTATTTGCATTTGGCTGTCTGGTGAGAAAGAGGAGGAAATTCTGGTTGGAAAAACAATTTTCACTTAAAAAATTGATACATTTATATCACACTTCATGAGCATATATTTTGAGTCCTATGATACAGGGATATACATGAAGAGACCAAGAAACATTCTTATTGTAACACTTTTGTTTGTTTGTTAGTTTGTAGGGCTGCTTGTAGGGCACTGTTGACATTGTAGACTGATGTGGTAAGAAGGGGAATCTGGCCGCTTTTCTTACATTTTGATTTAAACTGAAGAAAAATATGGAAGATTACAAAGGTCCCTCTTGGTTTGGAGAAAGCCTCTATAAACTCCCAATTTTTTATGAAGCTTGGAAGAATTTAGCTGGGACCACAAAAATGTTTTGGGTAATCGTTCAACAAGGTCTCCTTATGATCTGAAGCTACTTTTTAGTGTAGGCTTAAAGAATTCAGTAACAAATTTTCAGTTTTATTTATAGGCAACTAGAATATCAAACCTTTCTTGTTTTCAATTTTTTTTGCCTTTTAGGGAGATTCTGGTGGCCCCGTGGTTTGTAATGGAGTGCTCCAGGGCATTGTCTCCTGGGGGATAGGTTGTGCCCTGCCTGGCTATCCTGGAGTCTACACCAAAGTCTGCAGATACATCGACTGGATCAATGCAAACATAGCTGCCAACTGAAAGCGATGCTTTCCTCTTAATGTGATTCATCTTGATAGAGAATGAAATGAAATAAATAGAGCCTGATTACCATATTCTCTGTTTAATATTTTTATTTTAATAATAGTCATATAGATTGAGCAGCATATTAAGCAACAGACAGATAAAGAGAAGGAATTAGCCTACCTTTCTGCCAATTTAAGAGTAACCAATTAAGAGTAACCAATGGAGAGACACATTGGAATGTATGATCCTTGATCTGAATGAAAGATTTGGGTTTTTTTCCCTTTCTTTTCTATTTACTATGTATTTTTTTCTTTGAACGCATTTATTATTAGATACATAAAATCTTTTAACAAAAACTATTTTTTTAAAAAATCAGAAACTGGCACAAACTCACTTTTCAGAGTTGGGAAATACTACAGCCATTAAAATGTTTTTGTCACTTGAGCTGTTCCATCTGTTGAGATTTCTCTAGAAGTTATGTGACAAGGCAATATAATATAAAGGAGTTTAAGTAAACATAGGAAATGAGACATCTCAGAAAACCAGGTCAACAAATTCTCTCTAATTTACTACATTTCTGAATGCTTAAGGGTGGTTTTATTGATTTTCTGTTTGAGGGATTCTATAATCATTTCTTTACGGTGTTATTTTTAGGGGCTTTCTTCTAATTGCTAATTTTATGGCAATGTTCTTTGCTGGTTCCTGCACAGTCCATTTCCAATTATAGTTAACTCCAAGAATGCCCTTTTATAATAAACTTTTCAAAAAACGGTCAATTAATTAATTAATTAATTAATTTTTAATTTGATTTATATGCCGCCCTTCTCCGGAGACTCAGGGCGGCTTACAATGTGCTCAGCAATAGCCTTCATCCTTTTGTATATTTATACAAAGTCAGCTTATTGCCCCCACAACTGGGTATTAATTATATAAATCTAAAGAGATGCCCATCTTTCAAATAAAACAAAATACAGTAAGAAAAAAAAATAGTTGTGAATGAACACAACTCTAATCATGACAAAAAGTGATGGGCTGACTTGAACTTCAGACCCAGTGCCTGAGGGAACAACACAGTCTTCAAGAACTTCCATAATGTTAGCAAATTTGGGATATCATGAATCAAAGACAGATGCTACAACAGAGGGGCCACTCTTCCTGAGTCCCACCAAATGGCATTGTTTAATTGATATGACACAAAGTATGTCATCCCATCGGATCAAATGAGATGGCAAAAGTAAATGGTCCTGAAATTAATCTGGATCCATGCCAAAAGTCTGCATGAGGTATATTTGGAATGCACAAGATTCTTGTTTCTCTCTCCCCTTCTTTTTTTTCTTCTTTCCAAAGTATTTGGCAGGGCTAGTGGTCTTTCCAACATTAACACACAAAGACACCAAATCATACAAAATTACATTTTAAAAATCAAAGAATATGTAGCAAAATGCACAGGGCAGAACCACAGAACCATGGATGATACAGATAGACTGAAAGGGAAATCTGTGATCTGGTTCAGTTTTTTTCCAAAGAGAAATCATCATATCCAGAAATAGTCATTATAGTGCTAGATACCAGGTTGTACAAGAAAGAAAGACTTCAAATAGAGTCTATCCCCAAAAGACAACTTTATTTTTCTTATTTATTTATCAAATTTATCAAGGTTGACTCAGCCTTCCATCCTTTCTTAGGTAGGTAAAATGAGGACCCAGATTGTGGGGGCAATAAGCTGACTTTGTATAAAATATACAAAAGTATGAAGGCTATTGCTTAACGCATTGTAAACTGCCCTGAGTCTCCAGAGAAGGGCGGCATATAAATCAATTTTTTTTAAAAAAAATTTAAAACCACCCTTACAGAGAGGCTCTGGGCACTGTACAATGAAATATTAAAAACATAAAAACAGTATATAAAATATCAAAGAAGCAAGTGAGGTTAAAAATTAATTAAAAGGTGTGGGGAAGAATTTTCAGGACACTAACCAGTTCTATGTGCCATGTGCTCCTCTCTGCATCCCAAACAAGGCCACAGAACCATGTTTTCACACCTTTCTGGAAGGGCATGAGAGTAGAGGTGGTCCTACTTCTGGGGGGGAGAGTGTCCCACAGGGCAACGGCAGGGAAAACTCTCTTTCTGGATTCTGCCAGTCATTCCTTGATTGATGAGGAATACCTTCCCTGCTTAACCAGGTAGGGCAAATGATGTAACAGGACAAAGATGATTCTGTAGGTAACCTGGATAAAAATGCATGACTCTAAATGATTTAATTAGCATGCACAGCTAGAGGAAAGAACAAACAAACCTTTTTGGGATAGCAATAAACCCAAGACTATAACTTAGGACAATTAAATTACCATAATCAATGCAAAAAATATATTGAAGAAATGCACTCTGCTGAAGAGATCAAATATTCTTTTCAATTAAATTAAATTTAACCAGCATAATTGCAAGCAAATCTAGGTTGATTAGTTTCCACCCACTGCTTCTTGTCCTGCCCTCAGGTGCTTTGGAGAATAGCTTGACTCCATCTTCTTTGTGGCAACCCCTGAGATATTGGAACATGGCTATCATGTCACCCCTAGTCTTTCTTTTCATTAAACTAGACATACCCAGTTCCTGCAGCCGTTCTTCATATGTTTTAGCATCCAGTCCCCTAATCATCTTTGTTGCTCTTCTCTGCACTCTTTCTAGAGTCTCCACATCTTTTTTATATCGTGTTGATCAAAACTGGATGCAGTATTCCAAGTGTGCCCTTACCAAGTCATTATAAAGTGGTATTAACACTTCATGTGATCTTGATTCTATCCCTCTGTTTATGCAGCCCAGAACTGTGTTGGCTTTTTTGGCCGCTGCTACACACTGCTGGCTTATATTTAAATGGTTGTCCACTAGGACTCCAGGATCCCTTTCACAGTTACTACTGTTGAACAAGGTACCACATATACTGTACCTGTGCATTTTGTTTTTCTTGCCTAAATGTAGAAGCTTACTTTTTTCACCATTGAATTTCATTTTGTCAGATAGCACCCAATGTTCAAATCTGTCAAGATCCTTCCAGGCCTATCTTCTGGAGTGTTGTCTATTCCTGCCAGCTTGGTGTTGTCTGCAAATTTGATGAGTTCCCCATCTATCTCCTCGTCCAAATCATTGATGAAGATGTTGAAGAGTATTGGGCCTAAAACAGAGCCTTGGGGTACTCCACTGCATATTTCCCTCCATGTAAATGCAATTCTATTGAGGACTACACATTGAGTGCGGTTGGTCAGCCAGTTACGAATCCATCTGGTGGTGATGCTGTCTAACCCACATTTTTTTATTTTATCTAGTAGTATGTTATGGTCTACTTTATCAAATGCCTTACTGAAGTCCAAGTAAATTATATCAACAGCATTCCTCTGGTCCACTAATTTTGTCACTTTATCAAAGAATGCAATAAAATTAGTCTGGCATGATCTGTTTTTGACAAACCCATGTTGGCTTTTGGTTATTACTTTGTTTGCTTCTAGGTGTTTGGTGATTCATTGTTTGATTATCTTCTCCAGAATCTTCCCTGGTATTGAGGTCAGGCTGATAGGTCTGTAGTTTCCTGGCCTGTTTTTTTTCCTTTTTTGAAGATGGGAACTACCATATTTTTTGGAGTATAAGACGCACTTTTCACCCTAAGAGGGTGAAAATTTGGGTGCATCTTATACACTGAATGTAGCCCCGCCCACCTGCCAGCCCCCACCCTTTTGGAGCTTTTAGAGGCTGCAAATGCAGCCTCTCAAACGGAGAGTCTCCCAAGCAGATTTTTTTTCTTATTTTCCTTCCCCCAAAATAAGGCACATCTTATACTCTGAAGCATCTTATACTCCGAAAAATATGGTACGTCAGCTCTTTTCCAGTCCTCTGGCAGTTCCCCGGTGCTCCAGGATCTTTGAAAGATATAGTTCAGTGGTTCTGAGATCTTGTCTGCCAATTCCTTCAGAACCTTGGGGTGTAATCCATCTGGTCCTGGTGATTTGAACTTGTCTAGGGTAGAAAAGGGATGCGGTGGCTCAGTGGCCAAGATGCTGAGCTTGTCGATCGAAAGGTTGGCAGTTCAGTGGTTTGAATCCCTAGTGCCACATAATGGGGTGAGCTCCCGTTACTTGTCCCAGCTTCTGCCAACCTAGCAGTTTGAAAGCACCTAAAAAACGCAAGTAGAAAAATAGGGACCACCTTTAGTGGGAAGGTAACAGCATTCCGTGTGCCTTTGGCGTTTAGTCATGCCAGCCACATGACCACGGAGACGTCTTCGGACAGCGCTGGCACTTTGGCTTTGAAATGGAGATGAGCACCGTCCCCTAGAGTCAGGAACGACTAGCACATGTGTGTGAGGGGAACCTTTACCTTTACCTAGGGTAGACAGGTGCTCACTTACCATTTTCTTCCCTATTTTAACTTGTGTTCCTAATCTGTTTTTTGTGGTGCTATTTTTGATAGGCTGGACTGTTTTTTCCCTTTGTGTAAAGACAGTTGCAAAAAATGAGTTAAGTAGGTCTGCTTTCTCCCTGTTGCTTGTTACCTTCTTGCCACTTTCTCCCAGCAATGGGCCAATTGTTTCCTTGACTTTTTTCTTGTTTTTAACATGTTGGAAGAAGCTTTTTTTGTTATTTTTTACTTTTGTCGCAAGCTTTTGTTCATTGTGAGCCTTAGTTTTCCTCACTTCATCTTTACAGGCTCGGGCTATTTGCTGATATTCTGCCTTAGTTATGTGCTCCTCTTTCCACTTTTTATACTTGTCCTTTTTGTCTTTCAATTTGTCAGAGAGTTCTTTATGCAGCCATGCTGGTTTCTTTTGAGAGCTGTTATTTTTCTTCTTCATCGGTATTGTGCTAGACTGAGCTTTTATAATCTCACTTTTCAAATTTTCCCAACCTTCTTGAATTGTTTTCCCCTTGAGGATTCTCATCTATGGAATCCTTCCCAAGCTCTCTCTAAGTTTATTGAAATTAGCTCTTTTAAAGTCCAAGACTCTAGTTTGACTTTGTTCTATTGCTTGTGCTTGCATAATGTTGAATTCCAATATTGCATGATCACTCCCCCTCAAGGTTCCTGTAGTTTCAACAGTTATCATTTCATCTCTGTTAGTGAGAATTAAGTCCAATATGGCTGATCCCCTTGTTCCCTTCTCTACTTTTTTGGAAACAAAATTGTCTGCTTGGTTTGTTAGGAACCTGTTGGATCTTCCACTTGGTGCAGAGTTTGTCTCCCAGTTGATGTCAGGGTAGTTAAATTCCCCCATTACTATTGTGATGTACTTCCTACATGCCTTAGTTAGCTGCCTAGCAAAAAGTTCATCTATTTCCTCTGTTTGGTTGGGTGGCCTATACTCTATACCTATGGCAATGTCATTTCCCTCCCCCTTTAATATTGACCCAAATGCATTCAAGATAATTTTCATCATTGTTGTGCTCGATTTCTGTAGAGATGTAGTTATTTCTTATATATAGTGCAACTCCACCTCCTCTTTTATTTGGCCTATTTCTTTTAAATAATTTAAATCCCTCTAGCTGTATGATCCATTTGTGGATTTCATCCTACCAAGTTTCCATAATGGCAACAATATCATATCTGCTCTCATTTACTTGAATTTCTAGCTCTCCCTGTTTATTCCTCAAACAGACATTTGAGTCCATTTTGATTGACCCTGTGTTTACCATCTACATAACCTGTGTTGTGCCTGACTGCCCCTACTTTCTTGCCACCTGTGTGATAAGTGCACATGGTATGGCACTCACTATTAAATGCTTGGTTTTGTTTGACAGCAAGGTTGATAATCTTACCCACACAAACATTTATGTTACATGCACTGATAACCCTATTAATTTTAGATTGCTGAGGACATCAGAATGGATTCAAAACTTTATTAAACTCCATACATGCATTTGTTGCAATAGAGCATCTCATTTATCTCCAGTGTTAATATGACAAAACAGTGTCATAATAAATGTAAAAGCAGGAAGTTTCAATGTACACTATGATGATGGTATATCTCCTACTGGAACTAGATCACTGAGATTCAAGATAGTTTCTATAACTAATATAGAATCTAATTACTTTTCTTTCTTTTTAAAAAATTTGTAAATAGAATCTAATTTCTATAGCGCAATATTTCTATATTGCAATATAGAAAAACTGTCAGTTCAGAGTCCTAATCTACTGGGTGCAGGAATATTGGCTAGTTTTAAAAACGAATTGTGCAAGGGCAAGCATAATACCTAGGTTTGCTCCAGATATATTGTTTACATATTATTTCTTGTCTCTTCAACTAAACAGAATTGAATCCAGCTGAGATTCTCTGGGAAATGGAACCTGTGTTATTACTATTTGTTATCAACAGTTTCTACAGTCTCATAACCTCATAATAGAATATTTTACATTTTCATATTTATTCTAGATCCATCTTTAGTAAAGGATTAGAGATTCACAAAATACACTTATTTTGTCTATCCAAAGGAAGATTCTGGGAAACCCATATGGTTCGTGGAGTTTGCGTCCTAAATATTTAGGTATGAACTGAATGGTATCCATACTTGATTTACTATAGTCTGCAGCTAGATTGAATGAATCAATATAGAAATAATTTCAATCAACTGGAATAACTATTAGCTACCTAATTTTCTTGAGATATTGCCTTTCTTCCAATATAATTCAGCAATATTGAATTTAATGACAAATATATAGTTTGCTGCTGTTCGCACTATATATTCTGGCTCTTATTCATTTATTAGACATGTGCATGCATTTCAGAATGAGCTAAAAATTAATCAGATGAGAGTCTTTCAGATCAGCGTTCAATTGTTTCAAAATAAAGAGATTGAAATGAATAATTTTTCATCTGCATCATAAATTGCATTCTGACCATCTTTTATTTACACAGGCAATTGGCAGTTTATTGTGTCACTGACAGCAGCATCATATTAATCCACGATTATTTGTTTTCATGACTGACAACCACGTTTGGAATATGGCACAATTGGTATATGAAATCATAAACAGTTAACTCGAGTTCAATCTTCCAGAAGCTAGTTCAGTTTAGATGTGTTGGACCTCAACTTCCATCATCTTCAATCTATGTGATTTTTGGAAAAGTAATCCACTGACATTGATTTATATAAATGATCTGTAAGACCATTAATACTGTGAGAAACTACTAGAGATATCAAAATATTATAAACTTGCCAGGCACTGAATAGAATTCAGGATATCCAGAGTGTATATTATAAAAAGCTATTGTGTCTGTAACCTTTAACTGGGCAAAACAGTGCATCATAGGGCAAAACTTTGTCAACAAAGGTACTGCAAATGGGCTAACCTACAGAATTCCAGGACCATTATTCCTGAAGGAATGAAACTTGGGGAAGTTGGAGCTGCTTCAACACTTTCAATGTGGCAGGGCTGCTGCTGTGGTCATGTGATCCTAATTTTTAACATTCCATGACAGTTTCTCAGCCACTTACACAATCCCTCATCCCTCCCTGACACAGTAGCACCCACAGCAGCACCCACTTACTTGCCTGCTGGGATGGGAAGAGAATGGAAGGGAAGGGAGGAAAAAAGGAAGAAAGGAGCAGGGAGGGAGAGAGGGAAGACAGAAAGAAAAAAGAGAGGAGAAAGAATGGAAGGAGCAGAGGAAAGGAAGAGGGTGGGAGGGACGGATGGACCAAGGAAGAAGGAAGGAAGGAAGGAAGGAAGGAAGGAAGGAAGGAAGGAAGGAAGGAAGGAAGGAAAGATTTCCAATGTTCCCTGTAAGATTCTGGTTTAGCTCAACAGACAGAAGCACTGTAATTTAACACCAGCTGTCTGCAATTAAAGAAAGATCGAATCTCGCCAGGCTCAAGGTTGATTCAGCCTTCCATCCTTTCTAAGGTAGGTAAATTGAGGACCCAGTTTGTGGGGGCAATAAGCTGACTTTGTATAAATATACAAAAGTATGAAGGCTATTGCTTAGCACACTGTAAGCCTCCCTGAGTCTCTGGGGAAGGGCGGCATATAAATCAAATTAAAAAAAAAAGATTCTCACAAGGAAACTCAATGGGAGAGGTTGAGTGGGAATTCATTCCCGCTCCTACTGCTTTTTTTCCTTTGATTATTCTGTTTCTCTGAAACAGAAATATCTCTGAAATATGTCAGAAATGAAGACTCAGTGGCACATGGGTTGTCTATTCCTTGATCATAGTAAAAAGAGTTATTCCTTTATATGATTAAAAATATGGGTTGGAAGATATAGATAATTACACTATCATCCATATAGATCATATATATGTAAGTATATTTGCATGAATTTGATTGATATAGGTGCACATGTTAAGTACATGATTCTTCAATAATCTAGAATTTTACAATAGTTCTACAACAGGGGTGTCGTCATGGCACCATCACATGACGTATCAGGACTTCCCCCCTTCACTAAACCGGGCATGGGTGTGGCCAGCGTGTGATGCATCCAGCCCGTGGGCCAGGAGTTTGACAGCCCAGTTCTACAACATATATATTGATGCATACACATGTACAGGAGGATAAAACAAAGTTATAGTCCTAGATTATAACCCAAAAAGTTATAATCCCAGTTCATTGGATTGTGTTAAAGGAGTTTGAGAAGTTATGCACGCCCACCAATAAATAACCCTTTATTAAAGTGAAAACTCTTGTTTTTTTAGAAGCAGGTGATAAATTTTCTTGTTTTGAATTTTGAGTTATGGTAAGCTAGCACAAATCCGTTTGGTCAACCCAAATTTACTTAATTCCCAACAGATTTAATGAACTGAAACCCAGACAAAACAAATTAGACTATATTTTTGCAATATGCTACATAATTCAGCTTTTGAATTAACAGACCCTAATAATATGCTAACTAGTATGAAATACATTATTTTATTTCTGCAAATGTGTGCTGTTACCTTTGAATTTTGTATCAAAAGATAACTTGTCTACCCAAGCATTTAAAACATTTTCTATCACTTATCTAATTTTCTTGGGATATATACTTTCTTTGAAATCAGTAATTGAGGATTACTAAAATGAAAGACAAACATATAGCTTTATAGTGAACAGCGGCAATAAAAAATTCTTATCAGAAAGTATATTATGACTACTAAACAATCATTAAGCATGTGTTCATATTTCAGAATGAATTAAAGATGGAATCATATGTGGCCTATTCAGATTTTTGTTCCTTTATTCTCAAATTAAAAGAGGGACTATGAATAGGCATTTAA
This sequence comes from Pantherophis guttatus, assembly GCF_059756535.1. Taxonomy (NCBI): domain Eukaryota; kingdom Metazoa; phylum Chordata; class Lepidosauria; order Squamata; family Colubridae; genus Pantherophis; species Pantherophis guttatus. The sequence continues at coordinate 100,115,720 of NC_142064.1, forward strand.
TTTATCATGCTGTCTTTATTTTCTAACAGCAGTAGCAATGCATTAGTTTATCATTTTTTCCACACATTTACCATCCACAGGCTTGACTTCCCCAAGCTAGCGCTCTTCAGATGTGTTGGATTACAATTTCCATGAATCTCGGTCTACGTGATACTTGGAGAAGTAATCTACTTTGAATGATTCATGTATTAATCAAGATCTGAAAGACTATTACAGTTCAGTAGTGCTGCCTGGTTAACAAACTGTTGCAAGTCAGCAAGGCACAGGAATCCCCAATGCCTGGTCCATGGCCTGGTGTGGGGCTGCAGCCCATTCGGAACCCGGCCACAGAAGTGGTGGGTGAGTGTGTGTATGTGTGTGTGTGTGCATGCAAAGACACATTTGTGAAAGTAATGCACATACACATGAAACCATCTGCTCTCCCACCTAGCCTTGAAGAGCCTTGGTGATGCAGCAGACTAAAGCACTGTTAAGTAACACCAGCTGCCTGCAATTACTGCGAGTTCAAATCTCACCAGGCTCAAGGTTGACTCAGCCTTCCATCCTTTCGAGGTAGGTAAAATGAGGACCTGGTTTGTGGGGACAATAAGCTGACTTTGTATAAAAAAGAACACCGCTTAGGGGGGGCTGAAAGCCCTACTAAGCAGGTATGTACAAAAGTATGAAGGCTATTGCTTAATGCATTGTAAGCCACTCTGAGTCTCCGGAAAAGGGCGGCATACAAATCGAACCAATAAACAATAATAATAATAGCCATTACTGCCTCCGCTTGTCCACCGAGCCAGAAAGGTTGTTCTAAAACAGAACATTCTTTATTCTTCTATTTTTATTTGAAAAAAAGTTAAAATACAAAAGTCCAAAAAATAAAATAAAAATAAAAATAAAGAACATAAAATAAACAAGACATTGAAAAAAGTACCTTAAAAAAAGAAAAAGACCTCAACACATCTACACATATTGTCTGCCCTAATTGAATTCTGATCGATACATTACTAGAATATTGATTTCCCACCCTTGCGAAACAGACCTCCAAAATTTTTGAACTACTAAATTTATTTGCAAATGACCTGTCATTTATGTACTATATTAATGACAAAATATTTAAAAGGAAGAACAATAATAATTAAAAAAAGACAAGGTTAAATTTCAAAATCCTCTGTTAACAAACTGTTAACAACTTGTAGAAAATTTACCACAGCATCTTATCTATCCCATAATTTGTCCTGGGTCAAACATCCATGTTTGTTTCTTAATGCCATCTCTTATCAATTGTTGTCTAACTAAATATAATAAATTCAATCTCCACAATCTGTCCATCTTCCCAACAAAGTCCAGATGAAAGTGGTTTCCTTTTATGTGTGATAAATCTATTCCCCAAGTTTCTTCAGTTCTCCTAGGAAAAACCAATTGATCACTTCTTCATTCGGTTAGGCTTCTGCTATTGTAGAAGAATGCAAGCTTGAACTTCAGAGTGGCCTAGGCACTCAACTCAATTAGTTCTACAACCTCTGTATAGTCCCTATCTCTTTCCAAAGGATCTGCAGCTTTCAAATCACATTCCTTTTGTGAAACTAATTTATAAAGATCTACATGCATCTGAATATTTTCCACAGCCATTATTTCATCAAATTTTTTAAAAAAGCTTTCGACTAAAAAAATGCATGTTACCAAAAGGTTTTTTACCAGATCTCAGCCATCCTTGGTTGTCTATAATCTGATACATTGTTGCTCTGTGTAACATAGCCAGGAAACAAAGAATACTGAAGCAAAAAGGAGCAGGAAGATATTTTCTGGATATTTTGATCCAAGATTAAAAGAAAAATAATAATAATAAAAAAAACCCTCCAAATATTTTGCAAATTTAAAAATGGAAAAATTCACCATCCAAGAGCATGCCATGTTTCCTTACAGGAAAGCAAAAGTTATTCAAATGACAAGATAAATTAAAAGGAAAAAGAAAAAGGAGAACAGTTAGAGTCCAGCAAGGGGTTAAAATAAATCAGCATTCAACCAACTGGTCAACTTTTAAAGATAAAAAGCAGAATAAACCAGAAAATTCAAAAGCTAAAGTTAAAACCCAGGCATGCTTAAAAAAATAACTGTTGAAAGGAAGATGGATGATCAGTGACTTTCCCACTGCTCCCAAAAGGAACTGGAATCTTCAAGACTCCCCTTCTCAGGTGGATCCACGACTGTCCAAAAGGCATCTTGGGTCATTCCTAAATGCTCCCATTCAAATCCAGGGAGCAGCACTGCCACAGAACCAGCTTTGGCAACAAAATCAGAAGAGACAAGAGACAAAAAATCCCTTACCATTCAGTAGCCATCTTGGAGAGGAGTCCCCAGAACATCCTTCATAATAATATGAGAAATATTCTGTTACATGATTAAAAACATGGGTTACAAAGCATATATGTTCCATTTAGTTTGTATTATCAATATTCTAGAAATTTACAAGAGTTCTGTCATGCATATGCTCATTCACATACAAGTATGGGAGAAAAAAGTTTGTTAACATGTGTTAAAGGACCTTGTGAGTTTATGTATGCCAAATTGGCATATGTATACTGGCTATGCCAAGAATCTCTGGGAAAGAAACTTCTGGAATTGACAGAGGCATGAGACGTCATCTTTTACATTATATATAAGATAATGTGAAATTCCAGGACCCATATCTGGAAATATCCTGTCACTTCAAGGACAAGTCAAGAGAGGTGATTCTTAATTATTTCATTGGCAGCAAAAGGCCTTGGAGCTGTTTCAAGAAAAAAGAAGTAAAAACTAGACATTGTGTTCACACATAATGGAGAAAAATATTTTTCTATTGCTTCTGACTAAGTTTTCATGCTTTGTAGCATCACATTGAAGTAACTTTGTATTTTTAGGAATTCTGTTTTTTTTTAAATTTCATTTAAACCCAACTAATTTAACATCACAAGTCATGAGAGCCAACAATTTTAAAGAATTTTAACTATATCTGAAGTAAGAATAGCAATAGCACTTATATATCACCCCATAGTGTTTTACAACACTCTCTGGACAGTTTATAATGTCAGCATATTGCCTCCAACAATTTGGATCCTAATTTTACTAACCTTAGAAAGATGGAAGGCTGAGTGACTCTTGAACCTCATGAGGATCGAACTCTAGTCTGGGCAGAGTTTGCCTGCAATACTGTATTCTAACCACTGTGTACCAGGGCTCTTGGAGATGTTGAATTTATTGAACAGTTGAACAACAGGGATCTCAAGGATGTGCTGAGGGATGATAAAGAAATTCCAAATGGGTTCCAATAGCCTGCTTTCTTTATGGAGATTGTAGCACAAATGTTTATGCTTGGATGATTTCTTTTTCAGAGTAATTCAAAGAACTGAGTAAACTTAAGAGGCAAGAGATGAAGAGACGAAGGTTCTTGATCCATTTTCTTTCCCAACTTTTTTTATGGTGGGGATCTTCATGGTTTTTGAGTCAATCAACAAAGGAACTGTTTAACTGTTGGAGAAGCATATCTTAGTGTCCAGAATGGAAACTACTTTCACTGAATTCTGTAGACATCTTATTAACAAATTAAATCATCAAATCAATACAATAGTTACTTAAATTTCTTTAAGGAATTCAAATATAAAATTGCTCTCCCTCTCACAAAAATATACTTTTCTTTAAAGCATCATTTGAAATCAAGGGCTTCATTAATCAGTAACAGTAGCAGAGTTGGAAGGGAGGTCATCTAGCCCAACCCTCTGCTCTCATCTATACTATTACTAATAGATGGCTGTCCAATCTCTTCTTAAAAGCCTCCATGTTGGAGCACCCACAGTTTCCAAAGGCAACTTGTTCCACTGGTTAATTGTTCTCACTGTTAGGAATTTTCTCCCTAGTTCAGGGTTACTTCTCTCCTTGGTTTACTTTTATGCATAAATATAGGATCAAAAGTGGATACAAAAATAAACTTTGTGTTTTGATAGATTAGAGGAATTTTACTTAAGAATAAAAAAATATAGAAAGAAGAATCCATCTTGCCTAAGAGAAAGGTACATAATTAGGATTAGACTCACTGTCCTTTTAGGATTTTGTTTTTTTTTAATTTCCATCAATCATTCAATGGATATACTTGGATTTTTCTAGAAATATGAATAAGCTGCAAGGTAGTTAAGTTTATTATAAATTACACATAGAAAAGGACATTCTGGAAAAAATATAACTTTATTTTTTTCCCAGTAAAACATAAAAATAAAAACTAACAAAAACAAATAGTTAAAGAAAAAAATAGGCAGAAAAGAAAAAGGTAGTGAAAGAGATGAGTCAGAAGAACCAAAAGATAAAAAACGATGGAAAGAAACAAAAGTGTAAAAGAAATAAAAGGGTAATGTCCAACTTATTTTACAGAAGACATTAAATCCCATCCTTACTTTAGCATTAAACTATAGCTTCCATTTCCAATCAATGACTTTCACTAGTCATCAAATCCATATGTTACAATCTGATTTTTAATTTTCTTGCAAAATGTCCATAAAAGACTTCCAATTATTAAATTTTGGCAAAGCTTTTTCTCCAAGGAGGGCTGTCATTTTCGCCATCTCTGCCATCTCTATCCTCTTTTCTAACCACTCTTCCTTGTAAGTAACTAGGATCATTCCAGGGTTGAGCAAATTGGACTCTTGCTGTTAACATGCACAAAAATAACATACCATGTATTTTTTTGGAGGTTTGGTCCATTATCTCTAACAAAGTGATATCTGGCCTAAACTATATTTTCAAAAAAAAATTGAATTAATACATATTTCAGCCCAACACTGGAAATTTTGACATTTTTAAAAAGATTTTTCCAAACAAGCTGAATGGATTTTAAACTGACAGGTACAATTCACAGAAAGCAAGTGAAAACTGATATATATCTGAATCCAAATGAATCTAAACTGGATATACATACTAACAATAAAATTGCTTTTGTCTCACCTCAGCTCATAAGTGAGACAGGCTTAAGCAGATCAGTTTTAAAATAGTGCTCCCCAGATTACATTTCCCCAGCTGGTTGAACAGTTGTTAAATGAGTTGGAACTGAGTGTCATTTACTGAGTGTCATTCAGTTGTCCCACTCTTCTTGCAGTTTCCCCAGCCTACCCAACAGCAGGGATCAAGGAAGGGAGGCTGCTGGGTTTTGACAGAACTTGTTTGCCTGATTTACTGCAGAAACTCCCCTGTTGAAACAGGTGCCTTCTTCTATGATGGTACCCGTCAGCCACTTGATTCAACTTGCCACTGGCCCAAGGCTCATCCCTACATTCCCATGCCTGATTGCTAGATGGATGCCTACTGGTTGTGGAAAGCAGGAGAGCAGCAAGAGAGGGTGGTTTAACCAATCACTTTGCTTTAATACTCCAACACAAGTGAAATTATGGCACTACCATTTGACAAACAGCCAAATCAGTGGCAGGTGAGGGATTGCCAGTGGGGACAGTAAATTTTATACTGGGATAGTTGTCTGCCAAGATTGTAGAAGGCACTTGAAAAAAGGCTGGTAGTTTAACAATGAGATTCAAAGATAATACCCTATTCTGGATAATGATATGGATAATAAAAGTGTAATTTCTGGTCTGCAGTAGATATTAAACAATTAAAAATTGTATGTCTAAACAAACCCACTGAATTGAACACCCAAACACTTTTGCAATTAAAATAGCATCCAACACTAAAACCAAACTACCTAACCCTTTATGATGTTTTGATGATTAAATATTTTGTTCTGTACCAATATTTTTCTGCAAGTGTACCTGTACCATAACTTTCTGTCTAACTAGAAGAGAAAGAGGACAGCAAAAAAAAGAGATGGAAGGAACCAAGCAAATAATTTGTGGGAATCCACAAGGGATCCTTTCAAATATAGTGTGGGTATAGTGTGGGTATACTAGTGTATAGTATATGGTTTCAATGGTAGCATCTTCTTTGTATAAGGCAGCCAGATATTTCCTTCTCCTGCCATCCCTTTTCTAATCCTAATAAAACTCTTGATCTAAAGTATTATCTAATCCCTGATTTGTTCTGTTTCTGTATTCTCCTGTACCAGAATTGGATATGCTGACCATGGTATTCTGTCTAGTGTTCTTTGTTTTGCAGAAGTAACATCTTTCCTTCCCTGTTCTTGTAAGGAGCTAGTGCAGGGGTGTCTAATCTCAGCAGCACGGTGCATACCAAATCTGAGTCTGCTGTGTGAATAGACCTAATAATCTAGCATAACAGTTGTGCAATCTTTATTCTTACACAGGATACTCTTTAAACAGAAGAGTCTGCCTAGAGTGCTTCAGCTACTGTGTGAAGAAAAGAACACAGTACAATAGAACCTTTGGTCACGAAACAAAAAATTCACAATTTTTTTCCCACAGCTGATTTCCCCTTCTGTGCCATTTTTTTTTTGTTTGGAAGAGCCAAATTTCCAAAATTAGGTTCGGGTCACAACCAAATCTGATTGCGACCAAAATTATGGAACGAATTATGGTCGTGACCAGAGGGTCGACTGTATTTGTAAAGTTTTCTCTCTCAGGTCAGCATCTAAAATTACACCTATAGTAAAAATCACAGTTTTGTTCCACTGTCCATCCTTCTTACCCCAACCCTACCTTTTTCTATTTTATCCTGCTATCTCCATCCAGACCTACCCCAATTATTATATTCTTCTATTCAATCATGTCTAATTCTGGTCATGTCTTTTGTCTGGACAAGTCCATGCAGTTTTCTTGGCAAGTTTTTTTTCAGAAGTAGCTCACCATTGCCTCCTTCTAAAGCAGGGGTGTCAAACTCAAGACCTGTGGGCCAGATCCGGTCTGCAGGGTGCTTAGATCTGGCCCGCGGGGCTGCCCTAGAAACAGCAAAGGACCGGCCCACGGTGCCTCTGCCAGTGAAAATGGAGCTCGGGAGGGCTGCTCTGTTTTTGGCTGCGATGGCCTCCTGCTGCCCTCTGCCAGAGAAAATGGATCTCGGTGTGTGTGTGTGTGTGTGTGTGTGGTGTGTGCTCCCCCCCGAGCTCCGTTTTTGCTGGCTGAGGGTAGCAGGAGGCCGTCACAGCTGAAAACAGGGTTTGGGAGCCCGTTTTCATCGGCAGAGTGCTCAGGCCACCACAGATGCCCCCAACACGAGTGATGTCAAGCTGGCCATGCCTACACTGGCCCCCAAGGTCAAACACAACCCTGATGCGGCCCTCAATGTAATCGAGTTTGACAACCCTGTTCTAGAGGCTGAGAAAAAGGAACTAGCCCAAGTCATCCAGCTGACTTTACACTTAAGACAGGACTAGAACTCATTGTTTTCTCAATTCTAGCCTAATGCCACTATGCCAAAGTTAATTACATGTAAATTTGTAAATTTACACTGTTACACTGTTTTGTTTGCATGTAATATATCCTAATGCTTACCATAACTAATCAATATATCAAGGGATATAACTGTAGAAATCACATCCTTGAATAAAGCACAGTGGTTCTAAATTCTCTTAGTGGGAATTAAGATACTGAAAGTTGACAATCACTTCACTATTCTGTAACCCATCACTCAAGCAGCAGACTACAACAGGTCTCCAGGTTCTGTAAATTGTGCCGTTGGCCATGCCTATCTTTCCTTCCTCCATCACTTGTGAGGGCAAGAACAGGAAGTTTTGGGGGCAGACAAATTACCTATGGAAAGCCAGAAGAATCCTATGAACCATGGGTGGATGATGCTTGTTTTTCAGATGGCTGTCATGGTGCTGTTGCAAATGGAGAAGACTCTAATTGGACAGAACTTTCACATTATGCAATCAAATCCAGGTGGTTTTTTTTTGTCTGGGAGGTGATTCTAGGTAGGACAACCATCCCAAAACCAAGATGGACCTGTCAAACTGGGATAACTGCCAGTATGAGATCAGGACAATCTTCCTAGATCAGGACAATAACTAGAGCAAACTGTCAAAAGCCTCTTCCATGGTGTATTTAGTGTAGAGTAAACAAACAACAACAAAAAGCAATGGTTCTTCAGGGTAACATGTATCCTGACATAAGTATGGGAAGATTTCCTGTAATCTGTTGAGTCTGGCCCAAGATGAGAAGAGATCTGAGCTTTGGCAGCCATGTCGTTGCCCTCTGTCTCTGAAAGGCTTTCTAGGACTAACTGTGGCCCAGATCTTGCAAAACAAAGACCTTTGAAAGGTTTCATAACCATTCAAGAAGGCAGGAAGAGTATCAAGGCAAGACCTAGCATGCAAACTGAATGGCATTGAAGCACCTGCCTGTCTTTTCCATTGCTACAAGTGCTTTCCTTTAAACTTAAGCCATGTGGAATAACGCTATCACCTTAAGCACATGTGGAGCTGCGTAATTGTGCAAGACCCTGGGAAGTGGAGAGCTGGTGGGGCCTTGGACCGAAGAGATAAAATCCCTAAGAAGGATATAAAGAGGGAGAGAGTCCTTTGGAAAGTTCCACTCAGATTTGTGTGACACCAGGATACAAAATGAAAGTGCTGTGGATCTTTGCCTTCCTTGGAGCAGCAGGTGAGTTTAAAACACGTATTTGATTTTGTACTGTCTTTCATGTTGTAGCGGACATATGCAGCAAAACAGTAAAATGAAAGAGGTACTGTTTCAAACCTAAGGTATGAAACTTTCCCCTAATTCTCCATTATTTTTGCATACTTTTCTAACTTGTATTGAGTCTTCTATGACTTATGAACAGATGGTTTTTTGTAGCAAAAAAAGACAAAGAAACCTCCCTCGAGACACAAAACGGTCTTTGTGAAATTCCTTTGGATTCACTTTAAATTAAATTGCTTGGATATCTGACTTAAGAGAGAACCCTGGATTTGCTTGGTACAGGTAGTCCTCAACATACAACCATTCATTTAGTGACCGTTCAAAGTTACTATGGCACTGAAAAAAAGTGACTTACAACCGTTTTTCACACTTACGATTTTTGCAGCATCCTTGTGGTCATGTGATCAAAATTCAGGTGCTTGGCAACTCACATGTATTTATGACAGTTGCACTGTCCCAGGGTCACATGATCACGATTAGTACTTTGGGTAAAATCTACTGACAGTCTATGTAGATAAAAAAGGTAAAGGTAAAGGTTCCTCTTGCACATATGTGCTAGTTGTTCCCGACTCTAGGGGCTGGTGCTCATCTCCGTTTCAAAGCCAAAGAGCCAGCGCTGTCTGAAGATGTCTCTGTGGTCATGTGGCTGGCATGACTAAACGTCAAAGGCACACGGAACGCTGTTACCTTCCCACTAAAGGTGGTCCCTATTTTTCTACTTGCATTTTTTACGTGCTTTCGAACTGCTAGGTTGGCAGAAGCTGGGACAAGTAACGGGAGCTCACCCCGTTACATGACACTAGGGATTCAAACTGCTGAACTGCCGACCTTTCAATCGACAAGCTCAGCATCTTAGCCACTGAGCCACTGTATATACTTACTTATTTGTACTTATGTCCAAATCTGTCTTCTAATGCCTCTTAGGATTTACTTGAGAATAAATCAAGTTTTATATTTTGATTTTGATATTATTGGGGTGGGGTTTCTATATGTATGTTGCTTGTCCCGGTTTTCCTCATGGCTTTTATATTTCTATCTCAGTCCTTCTTTTCTTTAGCAAATATAGTAGGGCTTATCATTTATTTGAAGTGGGAATGGAATTTCCTTTTGAAAATAGGGTTAAGATCAGATGGAATTGGACCTAAGGCCTGTGGGGACCCAGTGGGAGTAGGAAAAGACTTGTGGTGTCTCAGGGAGAGGTGGAGGCCTTGGGAAGCCTGGGGCAGACGGACCAGGGCCTGTGCTAGTCCCCAAGGGCTTCCTCCTCCCATTAGGTATCCCTGCTCTGCTTAATGACCCATACATTCATTTGATAGCTGCATTAGAGAGACTGGGGAGGGGGGGTTGTTATAAAGTGAGGCCATTCTGTTTAACAGCTATCGTGACATGCAACTGTAGTGGTAGGCTCCATTAGTATCTTGAGGACTACGAGTACATACAGAGATGTCTGCAAGGGGGATCAAAAAATCAAGATGGGGGCTTTCATAGTGGACTAAGATGACTCTGAAGAAGCAGAAATGCCACTGTGGTGGTGATCAGAGATCAGATGACCAATTCTGTCTAACGGAGCTTCTCTGGGCAAGGAGAGACCACATGATTGTCCACTTTCACTCTGGCCAGCTGCTCCTCATGAGAAGACCCTCGGGAATTAAATATTCTTGTGGTTGACTTGTTATTTGAGCATCTGGGAGTTGAGGGACAATAACTACATGAACTTGTGATGTATAGAAAGGTTTGATGATTACAAAGTTTAGATGATGGAAAGAAGGAAAATATGTTGTAAATTTAGAGAGAGATGGTTAAATATAAATGTAATTGTAACTGTTGTTAAGAAGATTGGAAGCCACTTTTTGTAAATTAAACTCTTCCTTCCCCTCCTCTCCTCTCCTTTCTTTCTTTTTTTCTTGTCTGTTCTTTCTCTGCACTTTCCCCACTTATTTATTTCTTTTCTTTAGTTTCCTTACTTTTCTCTGTTCTTATTCTTTTAGAAATGTACAGAATTTAGTAATCTATAAAAGTATCAATCTATAAAAGTAAAGATGACTGCCAAAATTGTGTTATCTTCTCCAGTCTTGTAGTCATGGGTGACCTTGGGGAAAAGGTCAAAAAAAGTAAAAAGGGGGCAGGTAACACAATTTTGGCTGGTGAAAGCATTGCTTGAAGACATATTTGTTGCAAGAAATGAGTGGTTCCTGTGTTTTAAGGCTCATATGAACTTGCACAATATGAAAGTGAGGGGAGATGTGGTGAGTGCAGATGAAGATGCAGCCAAGGAGTTCCTGGAAACCCTCAAGGAAATTATCAATGAAAGTGTATTTGCCCCAACAAATATTCAGAGTGGAAAAATATTTTTGGGAGAAAATGCCAGATAGAACCTGCATCAGCAAGGAGGAGAAGTTAGCAATAGCACTTAGACTTATATACCACTTCACGGTGCTTTTACAGCCCTCTCTAAGTGGTTTTACAGAGTCAGCCTATTTCCCCCAACAATCTGAGTCCTCATTTTACCAACCTTTGAAGGATGGAAGGCTGAGTCAGCCTTGAGCTGGTGAGATTTGAACTGCCGAACTGCTGGCAGCTGGAAGTCAGCAGAAGTAGCCTGCAGTGCTGCATTCTCACCAGCATGCTACCACTGCAGCAATTCACTTAACAACTGTGACAAGAAAGGTTGTAAAATGGAGCAAAATTTACTTAGCAACTATTTTGCTTAGCAGTGGAAATTTTGGGCTCGGTTGGGGTTGAAAGTTGAGGACCACCTGTACAAACTGCTATGATATATAGAAAAACATATCTGTGCTTTCCCTCAATAACTGGCCCCTGTGCCTTCAGACATGTACTCTGTTTGGCTTGCTAGCTCTACATGTTGATGTTCTTTTTCTTATTAGTTGCTGCCACCTTGAATGAGGATGATGATGACAAGATTGTTGGAGGATTTACCTGTCGAAGAAATTCTGTCCCTTATCAGGTTTCACTCAATATTGGTTACCATATCTGTGGAGGCTCCCTTATCCACGACCAATGGGTTCTTTCAGCTGCTCATTGCTTCCAATCGTGAGTATTTTTATATTATTATTAAAGCAACTTCTGCTTAAAAAGAAGATGTCTTTAAGCTAGGGAAGCTAAAAATGTGCTAATAATTATACATCAATCACCTTTACATAGAAAAAAAATCTTGCCCAGTTTTGATCCTTTTATTTATTTTTTAGCCTGTTGTTTTCATTGTTAAAACAATGCTAAAACAGAGAAAATTCCTCACCTCTGATATCAAAATAACTGTCCATCTATCCTAGGATAACTGCCTACACTAAGATGGTAATAAGTAAATGACTTAAATGAATCAATGACAATTAAGTGGAAATGTAATTAAAAAGATTGCATAAAAAGCACTTCTGGAGACTGGTTTCCTTCCATTTCTTACATCAGTTTGCTAATCTTTTTCATTATCTGAACGTCACATCTCAGGGCTATTAATTCAAAAAGCACATTTTTTTAACCAGATGGCTATATGCATGTCTGCATGGTAGATTGCGATAGCACAGTCCTGTTCAGATATTTCAAAGACAGTGAACTGACCCAGGATTAAAATGTAGCAACCAGGAAGTACTTTTTCTTTGGTTAAGAAAAAGAGGTAATGTCAGATCCTAGAATTATAACAAGCTAGTAATATTCTGAAGCTTTCCACCATCTATCAAAGAAATATTTTTTTTCTGTTTTGTCGTACCTTAAGAGTGCTCTGGAGCCTAAGTACTGTATAGTAATGTTTGGTGGAATGTTAGAAACAAGTAGTTGTTTCTAAATAGGCATCTTAGGTTTTTAAAGTAAGACCTATGCTGCAGCCTTAGAACTAAGATTAAGTCTAACTTTAAAACCTGAGATTCCTACTTTGAGTTTTTACATTTCATTAATAATTATTTAGTATTACAGAAAAACATTATTTAAACTTTATATTGTAGTTGTTTACAAGTTTTAAAAATCTACTTCTCCTGTCAACAACAAAAATTGCACCTACTTTATTGTCCAGATTACAAAGGCAATAATGTAGTCTGGATGAAGTCCCACCAACTTTTATTTGCAATACATGGGGACTTAATGTGTGTTTGACTTTTCTTGACTAGCTAATCAAGATATTTCAAGGATTGTGAAAGCTCATGTGTTGGGTGTTGTTGTTTTTTTTAAAGGAAAAGCTTATGAAGCCATTAGAAAAAAAGTAGCAGTGACTGCTATGAATCAAATGCAAGATTTATTGATAGTGTAATTTAGGTTCAAATCTTGCATTTCTTTCGTCCACCAATATGATGCAGTGAACTAGAAGTCAAACTCTTCTGGGTGGGAATGTCCACCTTCCTTGTCTTGGTATCAAACTGACCTGCTATCAAGTTGTGGCTTGTGAAGATCTGAGTACTACTGCTCACAATATGCATCTTTTATTAAATTAAGTAACTGTTAAACAAAATGCCTCACCCCATTTTTAAAGGTGGATTTCTTTGCCTTAAATATGGCTTTAACACAGGTATTTTCTTCATAAGGGATTGTTTAAACATAATTTGTTTAGAATTTCATTAGGATAAGCAAAAATCTGCAAAGATAAGCAAAGATAGTCTGATGCCAGCATTTGTGGAATAAAATGAAAGTAGAGTGTTCGGCTACAACCCTAATTCTGGCAGATACATCCCTAATTCAATTGTATTTATGGAAATGGATATTGATTTTGAACAATGGGAAAGTTTCCATTTCAAATCTGAACTCTTGCTAAAGAAATTGTTGACTTCTTGGATATGAAGAATACAACTATTGCTAAGCTTGAGATTAAACTCTTCACACTGCAACCCATATAGAAATTTGCATTATTGATTTTATAGCCCCCTCAGTGTGAAACTGGGAGCATACAATATTAGGAACCCGGAAGGAAATGAACAGATTATCAAGGCTGAAAAAATAATTGTCCATCCAAACTACAACGCTTGGCTCTTGGATCATGACATCATGCTCATCAAATTGGAAAAAGCGGCTCAACTTTCCAAACGTGTCGCACCCATCACCCTCGGCTACGGATGTCCAGCTGTTGGCACCTACTGCCTTGTCTCAGGATGGGGTAACACTCTCAGTGATGGTGGTGAGTATTGACAAGAATTGGCTAACTCACTCTGACTCCCAAGTACATAACTGAAGAACTGTAATTGTCCTTTCTAAATCTAGAAATGTTTTTCCCAATCACTGTTGAATCACCACATGCTTTAAATATTCACAGGGATAGCTATGTTCAGTGGCAACTTGTCTCTATTCTGAAATTCCAATTCCAAAATTAAAAAGAAAAATTTTCTTGGACAAAGCCTTGAACCAACTTAAGCATATAAATGCTGGTTTGGATGGTTCTGGAGCACTGAAGATGCTCCACTTTTTCTTTTATTATGGGAATTTTCAGACATTTTTGATATATTGAATTGGACACTTCATCTCAGACATCATATTCCATAAAATCATATAGCAATCTAATTGCTTTTATTGGTCTAAAATTCCAGGATTGCTGCTATTCTTTTAATCAGAAAGAGTTGAGTGGCATCTTTTAAGAGTACAAATGTTAATATAAGGCATATATTTTCATGAGCTGTTGCTCACTTCTTACCTTCCTTATTTTTCCCTTTTTGTTTCCATCTAGTAAACTACCCTGATTACCTGCAGTGCCTGCATGCTCCAGTCCTAAGTGATGAGGAATGCAAAGCTGCTTACCCAGGACAAATTACTGAAAGCATGATCTGTGTTGGATATCTAGAGGGTGGCAAAGATTCTTGTGTGGTGAGGACACTTGGCTTCTGACCATCTGTAAAAACAAAACAGAATAGAAATACTCAACCCACTTGCTTTTGTTTGAAAACAGCCATCCAGCTATAAGGGATTATACATAATATGTGCAAATTGTTTGATCTTCACAGTTTACCCATATGTAGTTGGCATTTTCACCCATTTCTTTTTTTCATTAGAGAAAAATAAGTGCTAAGAATCAGAAAACAAGCTTGTTTGAAGATGAAATTTGCATCTCTTAGCTAGAACCATATTCCATTTGTTCAGAAACCAAGTTTTTATAGTATTCCACTATGTTGGAAGCCAAATGGTTCAGTTTGCCATATTGTATTAGATCTTCCTATTCATTAATTTTTCTTATGAGGAATCGAGGGGAATCATATTGCTAGAGAAAAAGTTTAATGTATCTATTTATTAAATTTCTATACTGTCCATCTCACCTAAGTAACTTTGGGCGGTTTACAAATGCCACATTTATGCCATAACAGATGTGCATATATTCTGACCAGTATGGTACAGAGAAATGTGAAAAGATGTAATAGGACATCATTGATTTAGTGTGTTTTGCAGCTGTTTGTAATGGGGCATAGTGGTCTAATAGTGGTCTTGATTCAGGGAATACAAGCATCTTTGTCATATTTCTATTTGAACTGGAAACAGGTATGGATGGTTTAAAAGTTGTCTATACAGTATATTTGAAAAAAGGTTTGCCAGACTTACTTTGAAGAATTTTTCTCCAGTCACAGAATATTTTGGCCAGCTATTTGATGTGCTTTCCTTAACAGTCTGAGGCTGTATATGGTTACATATTTTTATGGATATCTATTGCAGGGGTCCCCAATCTCTGGCTGCAGCCCACTACTGGATCGTGGCCTATTCAGAACCAGGCTGCGTGAGAGGCAGGCCAGCATACATGTGTGCACTGCTCAACTCACATGAGTGGCAGGCTAGCATGCACACACATGCACACATATCTCAACTTGCAGTCCAGACAGCCTGCCATTCTTGTGAGTTGAGCTGCACACAGATGCATTTGTGTGGCCCAGTCCCTTCTCCCCCCAACCCCAGCCAGGCTGCCAAGCCACAAAGGTGATTTATTGTATCAAGATGTACGTGGAAAAAGATAATTAAAGGTATTTGGCCTGTTTCTGGATAATTTCTAGCCCTGCATTAATAAGGCTCCAATGAAGCTCCGTTCACATTACCAATATAGTTTATGTATGGAGGAAGTAGGATCCCAGCATTAATTCTAACCACTTGACTTCTTGTTTTTATTATTGTTGTTATACACCTTCAAGTCAGTATTGACCATGCTGTCTATTTGGGCAGGTCCTTGTAGTTTTCTTTCCAACGCTTTCAGAAGTGGTTAGCTAGTAAAGTCATTCTAAAGGAGGACTAAAAATCAGGTTTTCTCACTTTTAGTCCTGTGCCTTCAACTGCTATGCCAAACTGGCTTTTCCGCTTCTCTCAGTACCTGTTTGGCTTTCCCAGGTAGACAGATAGGAAACATGACTTGATCTAATTCTACTTCATTGTAAAGTTACATGAACAGAATTTTGCAAGGCTGAAAGTACAAATCCCCAACCATCCCCTTTACAGCCCAAAACTCTTCCTACAGCAGTTTGAGAAGGATGTAATATCACACATGACAAGAGGAGAGATTTTGCTTAATAATAGATGAGGGTCACTGAAGAATAGAGAAATAATTATATCAATACAATCAGGGGATGAAAACAGGAGATCAGAATGAGTACCACTTAGTAATTAAAATTAAACAACCCCTCCCCCCTCACAATGAGCTGAATAAAAGATGTAGAAGTTGGACTCCAGATCTTAGATGAAGCACCACAGCGCTTTGAGAAATGAAGCAACTGAAGGAATTAAGAAATGCTGGGGAATGCTACCATTATACTACAAGGACAAGTGCCATAAATTGGTTACAGTGTAATGGGGAGTAAAAAGAGGAAGACATTACAAACATGTCAAAGGAGAAACTACCTCAGCACTTCCCTAAACCCTTCTTCTTTCTTTTCGTCTTGCAGGGAGATTCTGGTGGTCCAGTGGCTTGTGATGGATTCCTCCAGGGCATTGTCTCCTGGGGAGTAGGTTGTGCCCTGCCTGGCTATCCTGGAGTCTACACCAAAGTCTGCAAATACGTTGACTGGATCCATGACACCATTGCTGCTAACTGAAGCAGCCACTTTCCTGTAATCCAGCCTTTTCATGTGCTTCCTCTTAATAGAATGGAGAATAAATAGAGGCTGATTTCCAAAGCTATTTGATGGGATCATTGTTTTTATTTTAATAGTGGGGAGTTGTATAGATTGATGGCTGTAGTTATAATCCAGAGCTATTGAATCCTGGTGCCTTTCAATGTTCCAGTTATATGAGGACCCGGTTTGTGGGGGCAATAAGCTGACTTTGTATAAAATAGAACACCGCTTAGGGGCCCCCAAAAAGCCCTACTAAGCAGGTATATACAAAAGTATGAAGGCTTTTGCCTAAAAGCATTGTAAGCTGCCCTGAGTCTCCAGAGAAGGGCGGCATATAAATCGAATAAATAAATAAATAAATATATCAAGCTCCCTTATAAAAAGTATTGCCTGCACTTGATGGCCATATCCAAGTAAGAATAACATGAATTTCCCATCACTTTTGCAGAGTGACATTTCTACACTCTAAAGTAAATCCAAATTCTGGAAGGCATCCCTTTCCCTTGACAATGAGGAAAACCTGGAACAAGACTACCTGGTCTAGTTTAGTGTTTCGATGTGGTTTTATTTGAGGAATTTATTTATTTAATAATATTTCACTGACTCCTAGAAGCTTACAAGAATAAATGAACCCAATAAAAAAGCAATGACCACCCACCCCTGGTGATAACAATCAACGAGCTCCATCCCATTCTGGAGTCCACAGCCCTATTGGCAAAACCAGGTCTTCATGGCCTTGTGAAAGAATGCCAAAGTGGGGGCCAATTTGATTTGTGCAAGGATGATGTTCCACAGGGAGGGAGCCCTCATAGAAAAGGACCTTCTTCTTAACCTCATTAGGAGAGGGGACCCGCAACATTCACTGCCTCCCCACTCTAGTGGGTCGGGTAGATGTGACCAGGAAAAGACAGTCTGTCAGAACCACCAGCTTCAGCTTGGCACTTTGCCGGTGTTCTCTCATCAATGGGGGAGGGAGGGGGGAACAAATGTGCAGTTTGCTGTATACCTTTATGGCGGGAAATTGGGGAGGGGAGGATTGACAGTTGAGGAAGAACAGAGCCATTTGGAATCTGGCGCTGTCTTCTGTAGTTTCTGTAAAAACAATAGGCTCTGTTTTCCACACCCAGCCAGCATGGGAAATTCTGGGAGTTGAAATCCACACATGCACAGGGGAATTTTGAGAGTTGAAGTCCACATAACTCAAAGTGGTAAGGTGGAGAAACACCGATCTAAATCATGTTCCTCAAGCCAAAACTGTTTTAAGACTCACTGTAACCAGCAGGTGGCAACATATACAGTAGCAAAATCCTTCAATGGTTTAAAATAAATTTACTTTTTTGGTACAAAGTCAAATCTCCTACATGTTATACTTGTTCCTTGGTGATTTGATGATTACACGTCCTATCCTGTGGGTTCAATCACGGTCACATATGCATTGCAGATTAGCTGAACACCTCTAGTGATGAAGCTTGTTGTAATATTGGAGGAAGAGTACAGCATTTTAGTGGGGAGGACAATGAATTTACCAGAAGAGACAGAGTTATAGGGCTGATGATGTTAGGAGAAAGAGGGCCAAATTGCTGGATCTAAACAATCCCTCAAGAAGCAGCTTTGACCAATGTGGTTTTTGATCCCAGCATAATTTGAATCCCAGTCAAACCATCTATTTGCATCGTAGTCGGAACTGCAAGATCAAAGGAATATTTTGTGTATTTTTTTGGGGGGTGGATCTCTCCTTCTCACCAACCCTCCATTTGGTATTTTTGAAATTAACTTTTTAAAATTTCTTTGTTCCTAACTCAAAAAGGAAATGGAGCAATAGAGATAATAAGGATCAGAACTAGCCCGTCCTTTGCTGATATTTGCTTGCCTGCTAACCCAAAGGATAAATTTTATTTTTCAAAATGTTTTCAACTTCAGCCTTATCTCCCCCTTTTATTATAATTTTTGGAGCTGCAAGCTCTTCAGCAACATGATAAGCATCTATCACTATTGCAAAAAGTGCCCTTTTCTAGGATACCACATGCTATCCCATTTTCTCCATGAGTTAAAGTCATGCCCTCTCCATTATGTTAGCCAGCATATAATTCCTGGGAGACCTAATGTCTTCACTCCTTATTTGTTTCTAAGAAATTAGTCTTCAATTAACTCAGACAGTAAATACATCCCCTGCACAAATGAAGTGTCCTTTGGGTCATTATAAGAAAAGAAGGTGTAATTCAGCTTGGTTAAGTGATTCTGCCCTCTATCTCACCCTCTATCTCAGTCTCAGAAGGCATATACTGTTATGATTGAAGGTGAATATACATGTCCCAGGATAATGTTGCAGGATCCAATCTGGGTCAGTCACCGGGACCAAAGGTTTTGCCTTCTGAGCTTTCGGACTCGTGCTGGAGCCCATCTTCAGGGACTTCTCTCTAGCAGAGTGTGTGCTGTTCTGTATGTAATATTTATGTGGTGCCTGTTGTCAACAACTAAAAAGCCAAATACAACAGGCACCACATAAATACCACACACAGAAAAGAAACTTCATGAATATGGGCTCTAACATGAGTCCGAAAGCTGAAAAGACAAAACCTCTGGCCCTGGTGACCGACCCAGATTGGATCCTGTGGTATATACTCCATTGCCATTGGGTCAAATCCAGCCCAGTTCAGTTTAGTCCAGCCACAGGTTTACAAGCTTTTGTATACAATGTACAGGAATATCTTCTAAAACAATTCACTTAAAATTCCTTTAAATCAGAATTTGGGAAGATCACTTTGCCAAAGATGACATATCAGGGTGGAAATAAGAGAATGGAATGCTGGAAAGTGTATTCATTTTCGGATGATCTGTTGACCAATGTTTTAAATAGTTGGAGGTGTGAAGCCAATACCAAAGACTCTACAGCACCTTATGACTTATTAACTCCAAGGGGACTACACCCCAAGGGGGTGTAGATAGAGAATTATGATTTCCTTTGGATGCCCTCTTTGTCTATTGGGCTGCCTCCTCTTTATCTAAAATATTGCCAAGTTGATTTCCTTCTGCTATAATTCTCAGTATACTTGCCCTTTGGTTCTCCCTTGGCATGATGGAGTTAGCTACATTCTGGGCTTTGCTTATTCCTATTATGTATTTCCTTAAATATATATATCCTTTCTGTTAAAATTATAAAACCTGCTTCGGTAATCAGTGCTTATGTGAGATTTCCACTTTTAAGAATGTTTACACACACAGGATACTTTGATTTCAAACCTAGACTGCATATGATTGATTATTCTCTAAAAGCAACTGTTATTTCCAAGCAACAGAGAGATTCAATAAACAATTCAAAAGCTCCCACTTGCTTGACAGTGAGTTTGGCAGCAGATTAAATCAATCAATCAATCTATCTATCTATCTATCTATCTATCTATCTATCTATCTATCCCATCACTAGATGCAGTCTTTCACTTCTATGACTTAAGTCAGAAACCAGCAATCCAGCACAAAATCTGGCAGCCTCAGTTCATCTATTGAGTTCTGATCTTTCATTGCCTCTTCGTGCGTTCAAATTCAGCTTGGATGATGCCTGCATGTAAGCCTTATAATTGACAAGTGCAAAAACCATGAATTTTTATCTAAGCTTCCACATTAAAAGTTGTATTTTCTAACAGGCAATTAAAACCAAGTTCAAGAGTTTATTTATGAACATTTCCAGGACCTATCTAAAGAGGAAACCTGGACTATTATCATCACTTTGGGAGGGCGGGATTTAGGAAGTATGAATCACCTGACAGAAATGCTTCTCGGGTTTCCTTCATCACTTCAACAGGATATTTTGTACAGATCAAATGATGTTACACTGAGACCTGTTTCTTTTATGGTTTTTCATTTTCATCAAGGGAAGTACTGTAGAAGGGCAGTTAGCAAGGGAGGGAACATAACAATCTAAGTTTGGAGACAACAGTCTAAAAGTGGCTGGGGAAAGACTTTATTTCCATAAATTTTATTTTGATAAAATTGGTTTGGGAGTTTCTACAGGGAAGAAACTGAACCAGGAACACCACACCATAAAAAGGAGCATTCAAGAAATAACTGTATTTTCTTGCATTTTGAGCAGCTATTGCTATGATGTTATGGAGTATAATTTACCAACATCTTCAGCCTTCCTTCTTTTCTTCTTTCTCTTTTTCCTTCTTATTACTCTGCATCAGAGCAGAGCAAATACTGCTCACGCAGAAACCAACCTGGATATCAGGGCAACTTGGAGACCAGATTGAAATGAATTGCTACCAGAACAACACAGATCACAACTGGATGTACTGGTATCGGCAAACAGCAGCAAAGCAGCAGTTGGAATTGATTGGTTACATAAGTATGGGAGCACCAAAAGCCACTATGGAAGATGAATTTGAAGATCGAGGATTTACGATTCAACGGATGCATGGTAAACACTGTTCATTGCAAATCAACAAAATGAGCTCTGAAGATGCTGCCGTTTATTTCTGTGCTTCTAGCTTCACAGTGCTAGAATGCTTCAGGAGCTCCTTGCAAGAACTGTCTCATGAAGGACAGGATGAGAGAAGACAAAGGAGACACTGAAAGAATCATCACAATAGAATCTTCACATGGAAGCTTGGAGTCAAAATTTGCATCTCTCTCTTTCTTCTCTCCTATGTGTCTGAAGAAGGTAGAGAAAAGAAGTCAAGATGGTGGCCACAGCTCTATCACATAAAAAGAAAAGAATGGGGTTTTGATTGTGCTGCTCCCAACATCTCTGCTCTCTCCTATACACATACCAGAAAGATAAAAACTAGATTTTCCATCAATCTAGCCATACTACACACCATTTTGAAAAAAAACAACAACAACACAGTTTTTGAAAGTGACAACCATGGGTTTTTTTCGTTTTTCGTTTGCCTTTTCCTTATGAACTCAAAGCATTTTTAAGAGCAGTACCAAACTTCTCTGTTGAATGGATGGTATAGCTGGACTACATGATTTGGCCAATGTGCATGTTTACAAATCAAGGTAGTCATATGAGTCTTGCAACAAATTAGGAGAGAATTTCAAGCTCCTCCCACATGAACAGCAGAATCAGATTGGTTTAGATGTCACCTCAAATGATGTGGCTTTTTAAGAAGCAATAGTCATGTAGTTCAATAGACTTGAAAGATGTTCACAAATAATTCCAGAGTAGACAACCAGAGAAGACAAGTATTTTTCTTCCAGGTTTTAATGAGCGCTTATAGGTGTTTTGTAAAAATACCTAGCAAATTTATATGCTTGTAAATGTTTCATATTTCCTCAATAATGCTTAGTTTACTGTTAGATAAAGTAGTTGTATTGCTTCCATCTTGAAAAAGGGCTAAGATTTTCAGCAGGGATTCTCCAGTTCATCACCAATGCACTTCTTCTTCTTTTTGTGCCATATCTGTCATCGGACGTTGGCAATCATGTTGGCGATGCACTACACAGTCTTAATTATATCCCTCTTGTTTAGCTAAAATTTTAACCTTTATGCTGTTGTTCTTAACTTCTCTGTAGAGAGTTCTTTTTCTGACCAGGAAAGTAGATAGTAGATCAGTCAGTCAAAGTTGATTTTGGTCAAAGACCCTTTTAGAAAACTGGGTAGGTATCTCCTTGTCCATCTCTGGGCAGATTGTTCAACCCCCACAACAGAGTCATGAAGAATATTTTGAAGAAAGGATACCAGTTTGAAACAGCACTAAGAAAGGAGAAAGGAAAAATTGACTGTTATGTCTTTCTGAACAGAGAATGCTTTCAGGAAGTCTGCACCTGCCTGCAAGACTTTGAAGGTTCTCACCAGTTCCGCAGCTGTCACTCTTTCTGGAAACCTTCACTTCATTGCTGGGAGTGGTGATAGAGTAGAAAAGTGAAGTCTTTCTGTATGAGATTCAATCATTGTGGGGACAGGGGTCACAATGATTCATTTCATGGAAAGCCCTTTACAAAAACCCTGCCTTGCTTACCAAATAGGATCTAGCCAGAATTAGATAACATTAGATTAACAGAGTTGGAAGGGACCTTGTAGGCCATCTAGTCCAACCCCCTGCCCAAGCAGGAGACCCTACACCATTTCTGCGATGCTATCTGTCCCATTTTTTTCTATCTTACCAAGAAGTAGGTTGTGGTCTACTTTGTCAAATGCCTTGCTGAAGTCTAAGTATATTATGTCCACAGTATTTCGCTGGTCTACTAATTTAGTCATTATGTTGAAGAATGAAATAAGATTGGTTTGGCATGATCTGTTTTTAACAAATCCATGCTGACTGCTAGGTATTACTTTACTTGTTTCTAGACATTGGCAGATCTGCTTTTATATTATCTTTTCCAGTATCTTCCTGAATATTGATATTAGGCTGATTGGTCTGTAGTTTCCTGGGTCTGTTTCCCCCCCACTTTTTTTTGAAGATGGGAACCAGATCATCTCTTTTCCAGTCCTCTGATAGTTCCCTGGTGCTCCAGAATTTTTGAAAGATGTGGTACAGTGGTTCTGAGATGACATCTGCCAGCTCCTTTAGAACTCTGGGATGTAATCCGTCATGTCCCGGTGATTTGTATTCATCAAGATCAGACAGGTGTTCTCTTACTATTTTTTTTTTGTTTGCTTATTTTAACTTTTGTTTCTAATCTGTCTTTTATAGTTATGTTTTTGGTAGGTTGGGCTATAGTTTCTTTTTGCGTGAAGATAGATGCAAAGAATGAGTTAAGCAGCTCTGTTTTCTCTCTGTTGCCTGTTACTTCCTTGCCGTCTTCTCTCTTTAGTGGATTAACTGTTTCCTTGATTTTTTTTCTTATTATTTATATGTTGGAAGAAACTTTTTAAATTATCTTTGATTTTTGTTGCAAGTCTTTGTTCATTCTGAGCCTTTGCTTTCCTGACTTCATCTTTGCAGATTCTGGCTATCTACTGATATTCTGCTTTAATTGTGTGTCCCTCTTTCCATTTTTTGTACTTCTCCTTTTTGTCTTTCAATTTGTCAGAGAGATCTTTGTGCAGCCATGCTGGTTTCTTCTTGGATTTCTTGTTTTTCTTTCTTAGTGATATTGTGCTGGTCTGGGCTTTTAGCTAAAGGTTTAGGTAAAGGTTCCCCTAGTACATATATGCTAGTTGTTCCCAACTCTAGTGGGTGGTGCTCATCTCCATTTCAAAGCTGAAGAGCCAGCGCTGTCCAAAGACGTCTCCGTGGTCATGTGGCCAGCATGACTAAATGCCAAAGGCGCATGGAACGCTGTTACCTTCCAATCAAAGGTGGTCCCTATTTTTCTACTTGCATTTTTTACATGCTTTCAAACTGCTAGGTTGGCAGAAGCTGGGACAAGTAACAGGAACTCACCCTGATACACAGCACTAGAGATTCGAACTGCTGAACTGCCGACCTTTTGATTAACAAGCTCAGCATCTTAGTCACTGATCCACCTCATCCCTCTCTGAGATTTTATGATCATATTATTCAGAGTTTCCCAAGATTCTTGAATTGTTTTTCCCTTTAGGATTTTCATCCAAGGAATCTTTCCCAAGTTATCTCTGAATTTATTAAAATCAGCTCTTTTAAAATCTAAGACTCTGGTATCATTATGTTCTATTGCTTGTGGTTGTGTTATGGTGAATTCTAGTATGGCATGATCACTCTCATCCAAGGTTCCTGCAGTTTAACTCCCTCTATCACGTCTTCTCTGTTTGTAAGAATTAAGTCCAGTATGGCTGGCCCTCTAGTTTCTTCCTTTATTTTTTGAACAACAATGTTGTCAGCTAGGTTGGTTAGAACTTATTTGATTTCTCACTTGGTGCAGAATTAGTCTTCCAATTAATGTCAGGGTAATTGAAGTCCCCCATAACTATTGTAATGTCAGAAAATTTCTCCTTATTTCTAGGTTGAATCTCTCCTTGATCGGTTTCCATCCATTATTCCTTGTCTGGCCTTCAGGTGACTTGGAAAATAGCTTGACCACTTCCTCTCTGTGGCAGCCCCTCAAAAATTGGAACACTGCTATCATGTCTTCCTTGGTCCTTCTCTTCACTAGACTAGCCATGCCCAGTTCATGTAACAGTTCTTCATATGTTTTAGTCTTCAGTCCCCTAATCCAGTGGTCCCCAACCTTTTTATCGCCGTGGACCAATCAGCCTTTGATAATTTTACCGTGGCCCGCTGAGCGCGCGCAGGGGTGGGGGCTTTGGGTCACACATGCATACCTGCGCGGGGCTCTCTTCCCTGGAGCCTTTGCGCACGGCCCAGGAGCTTTTGTGCATGGCCCAGGAGCTTTTGCGCATGGCCCAGGAGCCTTTGCGCTGCAGCGTTCATGTCCCCCGGCCGCTGCGCGGCCCGGTGCCAGGTACTCCACGGCCCGGCACCGGTCCGTGGACCGGGGGTTGGGGACCACTGCCCTAATCATCCTGGCGGCTCTTCTCTGCACTTTTTCTAGAGTCTTTTCTCTAACATCTTTTTTATAGTGTGGTGACCAAAACTGGACGCAGTATTCTAGGTGTGGTGTTACTAAGGCTTTATAGAGTGGTATTATTACCTCACTTGATCTTGATTGTATCCCTCTGTTAATGCAATTTAGAATTGCATTGGCTTTTTTGGCTACTGTCGCACACTGCTAACTCATATTTAGCTGGTTGTCCACTAAGACTCCAAGATCCTTCTCACAGATACTGCTATTAAGCTTGGTTTCACCCAGTCTATATGTGTACTTTCGGTTTTTCTTGCCTAAGTAAAAGACTTTACTTTTCTCTACATTGAATTTCGTTTTGTTAGATAGGGCCCAGTGTTCAAACCTGTCAAGATCCATCTAGATCTTGAGCCTATCATCTAGGATGTTAGCTATTCCTGCCAGTTTAGTATCATCCACAAATTTGGTAAGTTCCCCTTTTATTCCCTCATCTAAGTCAGGGGTTACCAACCTTTTGGACCCCAGGGACCACTAGTTTCATAATTTTAAATCCCACGGACCACTAATATGATGGTCTAATATGCCTAATGACCAGCTGGGCGGGTGTAGCTAGGTGGGCATGTGACTGGGTGGGCATGGCCAACTCGATGTCACTCGCATCGAGGGGTGCCTCGCCAGCCTCTACTCACCTCTCCATCCCAGCCACTCCTCGCCTGCCTGCCCAGGCTCCTTAGGGCCCCAACAGGAAGCAGTTGTTGGAGCTAAGCAGCCACCACAAGAAAGAGTTGGCAAAACAGCTCAGTTCAAATTGGATCTGATTGAGGAGAAAGTTCAGCAGAACCACCTCACTGAGGACTACTAGCAGAGGTTTTCCAAGCAGAGGGAAGACCTGCGGGAGTGCAAGGCCAGATACCAGCACCTGGAGACTCAGTGGGTGGAGATGGTCAGCCAGTTCTAGGCCATGAGGCAATCCCACTGGAACAAGGCCCTCTGGTTCTTCACCACCAGCGGGGCTTCCCTCCAGCCTTCGCCCAAAGTCCCGGCACCAGGAGCCGAAGCAGCCCCCAAGTCAGAATTTCTGCCCCCCTCCAACCCACACAAAAAGACCCTGAAGGGGGAACAAGAGATTGAAACTCAGGCTAAGCAGATGGAGATGGAGGTAATGGAAAAACAACAAGTTATAGAGGCCTTTTTGGATGAGCCGCTTCTGGATTCTCCTTCAGAGGCTATAGCTGGATCACCTATAAATATAAGAGAGGCGGCTTTGGATTTCGATTTGAGGTCTTATCAAGTTACAGACCAGCATGTAACTCAATCAGCTGATATACAAGTCCAAGAAAGGCAACCAGGATGGAGATCTAAATCACAACACATTAAGAAAAGAAGAAGCAGGTTCTACAAAACTAAAAAATTTTAAATTAAACAAAAAAAATTTTCTTTTTTTTTCTTTTTCTTTAGCCAACAGACTAATGCCAGTTACTTAAGAGACGATTAAATATAATAAGCGGGATTTATAGAAGGCTGATACATGAAAATATAACTGAGGCAAATTACAGACTTATACTATTTTGAGAAGAATAACAGATCTCTGCAGTGCTGGTGTTTTTGGGATGTGGAAGATGGCCTTTGATTGAGTGGATTGGAACTTTCTATTTTGGATTTTTTGGAAAATGGATTACGTATATGTTGAGTTGAGTTATAAGGCAAGAGAACTATGGAATTGGGGCATGCAGAAGATCTGGTTGTTACCCTAACGTGGCGGTTGGAATTAATAATCTAGACAAAAGATATTACAGAATATACTATATGGAATATAAATATAAAGTCACTTGGGTGGTTTTTTATATACAGAAACATTTATTATTGATGGGGGCAGATGGTAATTGAAGATACTGAATATACTGTTGGAAGTAGAACTTGATGTTACCCTAACACGGGCGATGGAATTAATAATTTAGTTGAAAGACATTACAGAAGATACTATATGGATTACAAACTTAAAGTCATTTGAGGATTTTATTTATATATGGAAATATCTTTTAGTGGTTTGGGCAGAAGAACAAAGATATTAAAAATATTATGTATGGTAGACCTGTAGGAAAGTGGGTGGAGATAGGGTAGGTTACTGATTGTTTAGTTTAGGAAAAGGGATGTTATGTTCAGATATTAATATATGTAAAAGATTTGAATTAAGAGATATATGTATGGGGGTGGAGGAAATGGGTAGATTATGAGTTGAATAAATGCCAAATTAGGATTTATTATATAATTTTACAGCTGAATGTTGTTCTGAAATGTATAGTATAGGGGGGATATAATAATAATGTTAGAAAGAAATGGTTAGCATATGGGGGGTGGTGTAAAAGGATGGTAAAGTAAAGTATTATATAATGTGATATCAATTTGGATTTTATATTGGAGAAGCCATGGGGGGAGGGGAGGGGGAGGGAGGGTTAGGGAGGAGGGGGGAAAAAGGGGGGAAAATCTGTATTTGAAAAACTTTTTCAATAATAATAAAAAAAAAAGACCCTGAAGGGGGAGACTCTCTGCAGCAACACAAACGTTCATTGCATGTATCTGGCCCAGGGGCTGTAGTTTGAGGACCCCTGATTTAGTGCTATATAAAAAAAGCAAATAATTTTTCTGCAGACCACCGAAATTTTCTCACGGACCACCAGTGGTCCACAGACCACCAGTTGGTGACAGCTGATCTAAGTTGTTTATGAAGATATTGAAGAGTACTGGGCCTAAGACGAAATCTTATGGTACCCCACTACTTATTTCCCTCCATGTAGACGTAGACCCATTAAGGATTACTCATTGAGTACAGTTTATCAGCCAGTTACGAATCCATCTGGTGGTGATGCTATCTATCCCACTTTTTTCTAGCTTACCAAGAAGTAGGTTGTGGTCTACTTTGTCAAATGCCTTGCTGCAGTCTAAATATATTACTCTATTACCACAGTATTTCACTGGTCTACTAATTTAGTGAGTCTTTGACCCTGCCTTGGTCATTATTCTGAATTTCTACACTGGGTATGTGTGCGTGTTGGTTAGGAGACAAATAATAACTGTAGGGATCAATAATTTCATAAAAGACCAAAGAACATTTTTCTTGAAACTTGATTCAGTGGATAGTGTTGGATAAGAAGTGACACAGAGATGCAATGCAAAATCTGTTTAAAATATCCACAGAAAAAATACCGGTAGGTATGTAAAGCAATAATGGCCCCTATGGCTTTCACAGGGCAGATTCCACTTCATCAAGAGCAGACATGTTATCCAAATAGTGTTTCCAGAGGAGATTTTTAATACACAACCTTCCTGTCTCATTCATAACATTTCCAGGCAATCCAGACACAATTGTTTTCCATTTGGATCTCTTTTGTATTTTTATATCATTTCTTTTGTGTATTTTGGCAGACTAGGTTTATTTGGGAAGAAAAGATGAAATAGCTGTAAGGAAACTTTTGAGGGCCTGGAACTATGCCAGGTTGGCATGATACATACATTTAATGATATATAAAGAGACAAAAGAAAACTTTATAAACAGAATGACCAGAAGATCAGGAAATGAAAAAAAAAAAAAGTAGCAACAATACTATATAAAATTTGTCATAGTCACCCTTATATTTAATTTAGTTTGGGGGCCATTTTGTGCTTGCCTATATGATTGTATACATAATTTGCAGTTAATAATGTAAGTATTTTATGAAGTAGGTTCTGCTTCAAGATGATGCCATTTGTCTTTAAAATGCCTTAAGATTTTTTGCTATTATGGAACAACAGACCAACACAGCTGTCCCTCTGGAATGTGGCTCTTTGGTTTGCCAGATATTTTCTTCACATTCATCTTAGAAAAAAAGAGAAAAGATCAATAGATTTAGTTGAAATTACTCAAGATTACGAGAATAAATAATGATGTTCTGGAGACAGAAGAAGAGAGAAATCTCCCAGAGGGAGAACCTGAACTGACAGAAACCTCTGATTTAGTTCATTTTTCCTCATTAAAAGATAAAAAGTCCCAACGTTTTCCAAAAAGTTTGTTCATTTATGCACTTATCTTGTGTGTTAATGAGAGATGATTCGCACACTAGTGAATTTGTCTCAAGCTGATAAGCTCTCTGGGATATTCTTGTAATGCTCTTTAATACTGTGTCAAACTCATTGCTGTACTTTGGCCAGGGAACCAGACTGACAGTGCTAGGTAAGTTCACCAAAGATTATTTTGTGAAGTTTTCTTGCCTGAGCTCTGTTAAATACATGAGATTAGTGGAAGTGTGTGGTTCAGCTTGCTTAGAAAAACTTTAAAATTTTATAATTGTACACCCAAAGTTAAAAATGGTAACTGTTTTCTAAAAGAAAATAAATGAATTTTAATGATCACCAAGATCCACCCTGATCATAAGATTATATATAATTATTAATTTTAATTAAATATTGAATATCCTGGATGCACGTAATTAGAAAGTTCTAGTTTTTCTAGGTGGATACTTTGAAATGGAAGAAAGCTGAGTAAAGTCAAGCCTTGCTTGCTGTTTTTTTCCTATTTCTCCTCCTTTGCATGTCAACTGACAACTGAATGTCATTTGGGAAGTGAGGATGCATTCAAGCTATAATGGGGGAGAGAGAGAGAGAGAGAGAGAGAGAGAGAGGGAGGGAGGGAGAGAGAGAGAGAGAGAGAGAGAGAGAGATTCAGGAGACTGAACAGCCCCAACCAGAATTACCATTCATTTTATGTGGTGACTTCATCACTGTGTAATGCACTGAACTTTGGAAAAGGAACTCAACTTACAGTACTTGGTAAGACAAAATCCATAGCTTACTATTACAAGCAAGACTGAATTTCTTAAAATGTTAATGAATGGCTGATCAATCCTTGGTCTAGAATGAAGAAATATATGTAACTGACACACTAAACACACCTGGCTGAAGTACAAATTGCTTCCAGCATTCATTCCTCCTCATAAAATGTGTTAATTTCATGAACATCTGTTTTGGCTTTCGTTGATCATCATAGGATCTATTGCTTGAGAAGAAATGTGGGTCTCTGTCTCTCTGTGTCTGTCCGTCTCTCTCCCTCCCTCCCTCTCCCTCTTTCCCCTTCAGTCCATGAAAATCTGTTTCTATTATTTGTTTAAGGAGGAAAGATTGTTAGCAAATTTCACATAAATAACCTCTTGGCTGAGGCTGACTAGTAAAAATATGCAGAAAGTTTTATTAATTTATTTTATTGATTTAAAACATTGACATAGCCACCTACCTTTCAGCCAACTCTGGGCAGCCCCCAATCAAAAATTAAAAGAATATAAATCATATTAAAGCTATAAAAATCAACTGATTAAAACATTAATGTTCTATGTTCTCTGTTGGAATTGATTGCCAACATCTGCCTCTTCATACTTATCGATAGGTCTCTTGGCAATTGTTTACTGAATATTAAATATAATTAGGGGCAACTCCAACACAAATTATGCCAACCTTCTATAAAAGAGAGACAGAAGAGATTGAAAGTTTAGGAGACCGTAAAGTTGGTGTTGAATTCTTTCTTATTTGTGCTTTACTCTTCCCCTAAGAAATCATTTCCATTTATGAAGTCCTGGCCACTAGAGAAAACAATGGTTTGAGAAAAATTACTGATGGGTAAACCAAAAATCTGTTTAAAGGAAAAATTTGATTCCTGCTTTTCATGTTGCACCTAAGATTTTCCCCGCATTAACAATTGTTTTGCAGTGATCAGTCAGTTGATAGATTCACTGCTGCCACATCTAGTTTAGCCTGAAAATTTGTGATGTGTTAAAAAATTCTATAAATTGGGTATGGTCCATTCTATACTCTGTTTGGATCCATTCCCTGTTTCTGTCTTGCTATGACCCATATCCACACACACCCATACACAGAAGTCACACTGGATGTTGTAGTCAACAAGTGATGGTCAAACGCATCCATGAATCAAACACCCCCCCCTCATAATTTCAGTTTTTACATAAGAGCAAATTTATGCTCATACAGATGACAGTTGTGACTTCTGCTTTGTTGGCTTTCAGCCTCAAAGCATGAAAGAGATTCTTAGGAAACAGATGGCCTTAGATGACAACGTCCTCCTTAACTAAATATCTGTGACAAACCAAGCGGAAACAAAAGTTTCTGCCTTCTAGCAGTAAGCCTTAGTCCTAGCATTGGAAAAACTATGAACTAGAGGCAGAAGGAACCAACTTTGATGGAACAGCTTTCTAATTATAACTGACAGAATAGGATGAAGAAAAACCTATCAGCTTCCTTATGGATAATCCAAAGGGGAATTTATTTCATGACCTTGCCAGCTGTGCAATACTGAGCAGACCTACTTTGGAGAAGGGACCAAGCTGAATGCTTGGGGTAAGGACATATATTTAATGGAAACTGGTAGAAACATGCTGAAAAAAAGCATGGCTCCATATTGCTATAGTAAGATAACCTGAGATAGCATAGGTTAAACTTGCTAATATTGGCAGAGATCAAAAGGCAAGACTGGGGGAAAACAAAACAAAAGGAGAGAGGGAGAATGTGTCAACTTTAATAAACCAATGGTTCAACATGGACAGCCAAAGATGAATATGAACAGCATGTGGATTTTTTTCCAGAATCCTTCCTGCTCATCTCTATCAGCTTATTAGTCAAGGATAGTTCTAATCACTGCGATAAGATCTTTTGAAAAAAATGGCCCTGATGACCTCCATGCTCTCCTATTGCTCATTACATGAAATCATACTGTTTCTATGAAGATCACTAGGAATGGTGGAGTGCTTTGACCTGGACATGACATTCTTAAGTACAAAATTCCCCATTTAATTTCCCAGTTCAGCTCTCCCTCCCTACATGTCCACCAATATCTTTGAAAGAACAGAAGGATATAAATACATGTACACAATTGCATCAAAACATGTAAGAACTGGATCAGAGTTCCATTTAGCCGAAAGATGCTTTCTCCCCAGGATGTAATTAGAAAAAAAGTTCCTGCTAGTGTATATGGGTGATGTTTTCTCTGAGCTGAAGCATCTTTTTTAGTAAAAGGCTTTCATGCTGTGCATAAATTTTGACCTGAAGTTTGGCCCAGGAACTCGAGTATCTGTATTAGGTAAGTTATATGCTGTGGGGTCTTACATGGATTCAATGATTCTTTGCTATGGAAACTAGGCATAACATGTAGGATCTTAGGAAGCAACTACTATCTGAAAATTAAGGAGGGGGACAGCATGGTGGGTTATGCAGTGGACTTAAGAAATGTGACTTTAATTCATTAATAGATTACAGTATTTCACCTCAGCCTGCCTTACAGGAATGTGTTATGGAAATATATGTATTCCTTTGAACTCCTTATATAAAGGATTCTCTTTGTAAAATACAGATCAATAGTTTGTATGCTAAGAATGTCACCATGAACTATAATAAGGTTTATGTGATATGACTAGGTGACACAGAAGAGCCTAGAAATAGCTTCTATACCATCTTCCTTGACTATATGAAATATATAAGAATTCAATACCAAGAATCATGGACTCCTTTCTTTCTTCCTTCCTTCCTTCCTTCCTTCCTTCCTTCCTTCCTTCCTTCCTTCCTTCCTTCCTTCCTTCCTTCCTTTCTTTCTTTCTTTCTTTCTTTCTTTCTTTCTTTCTTTCTTTCTTTCATACTGTTTTTATGATTGTGTAGATCTATGGCTTATTATTTTTCTTTTAGTCATACAAATTGGACAATAGAAAATGTGAACAGCTGAAAGGATTATCTAATACAGGGTAATTGGTACTGTGGGGTACTATAGTTATTATAATATTAAAGGCAATAAAAGCATACAATTGGCTAAGTGTTAGTTTATTCAATAATTGAATTTATAACCTGCATGCTCTTGGTTCAGATGCCTGCAACTGTTAACAATAAAAAACAAATGTTCATTGATAAACTCTAATACTCACATAAAGTCTATCAATGCTATATAAAATCTATAAATAAAAACAGGGCCCCAAGAAAAAAAGGAAGCATAACTTCCAACATAAACATATGAAGATAATATCAGAAGGTTCATTTTAATGCTTCAGCTTTGGATGTTGCTTTTAGATTCAAGGCAATGTTCAGAAACAGGTTGGATAGTTAATAAACAGGAGACATTCCTTCAACATAGCTGTTCCTAAAGGTTTCATTTATAGGACAGACATGTTGTGTGTCTCTGACAAGCTCTATTTTGGACAAGGAACTCGGCTGACAGTGCTAGGTAAGATCTACGGGAATAAAGGAGATCTGAAGTAATTGTTTAGCACATGCATCAAGATAATATGGTGTAGATCTAAGCAAACTGGTTTCTTCCAGGTGCTTTGGAGCTTGGTTTCTATTAGTTCCAGCCAATGTGCTCAGTGAAGAGGTAAATCCATTTATCTTAAAATAACAACATTGTTGCAAATCAGGGTTTTGGTCAGAGAATAGAACTGTTCTAACACAGCCACAAAGCTTTTTGAGTGAGATGTGATACATGGAAAACACATTGTGTGCCTATGAGGAGTTGCACTTTGGTCAAGGAACCAGGCTTACTGTTCTAGGTAAGGATGACATTAAGGGCATAAGAAACTTGTATGGTGTACATTTCAAGGGCCAGTATGTAATTATAGTTATCCTACAATAGCAATGATTCATAAGGAATATGACTTTTTTACTCCATATTATAACCTTGGATCTGAGGCTTCTAGTTCTCCCCTGAATTATAGTATGGTGGTCTCTGATTATAATATAGAAAGACAGCAGAAAAAATGTTTTTTTTAATGATGGATGTCAAGTTCTTTTGCATTTCTCAAACTTGTTCAGTCTCAGTTCAGAATAGTTTCAAACCTCCTGGTCATTCTTATTGGTATTCTCAGAAATTGTTTTCGGATAGACTGTAGTACAGTGCCAAGAACTGGATGTAATCGTTAAGGTAAGGTCTGACCAAAGCAGAATAAAGTTTAGTTATTATTTCCTGTGACTTGGAATGAATTTTTTTGTTGAGGCAGCTTAAAATTGCATTTGCCTTTTCATTAACTCATATTCAGCCGGGCATCTTATATTGTAAGGGAAAATTAGTAACCAGCTTGTAAATTGATTTCATGTGTCCAAAAATGCTTTGTCTACCTGTAGATTCACTGCTACTACTCCCTGTCAAAAATATATTCCCTTTATAAGGAGAAACCTGTAACCTCTAGATTACAAACTCTAGACCCTTCATACTCAATATATATTAAGCCACAAAGGCATATAGGGCAAGGGAAGCAGTCCTTGATTATATGGTCTACATTCTCAAGTCCTAAAAACTGATGTTATTTAGTAATGTGGGCTGGATAGTGTAGATATACCAAAGGTGCTTTTTCAAAAGGCAACTGGATTTTTTTTTTTTTTTGTTCAAGATGTTTCGCTTCTCATCCAAGAAACTTCTTCAGTTCTGACTTAATGGTAGGGAATGGAAGGATTTATATTCCTTGCAGTCATCTCTTTCTGAGAGTCACTGAGGCCACTTGGAGATTTATTTGTGCCGTCGGGGATCACCTGAATAGTGCAAATGGGTGTGGAACCTTCTTGGAACTATTGAAAGGACTGTATTGTAAACAGGAGATAGGTAGTGTCATATCCCTCCCTCTCTGTTCAATCTTAAAATAGATGATTTCTTAAAGATAAACTTCCAAGGTAGTTTTTCATCATTCACTCAGAACTGAAAAAGCTTCTTGGATGAGAAGCAAAACGTCTTCAAGTAAAAACAAGAATGTACAGTTGTCTTTTGAGAAAACATATTTGGGACAACAATGACTTGGATGAATGAGAATCTTTTTTTAAATGCTTTATTTATTTTATTTATTTAACATATAAAAATCCAATTTCCATCAGTGTGTTGTCTGGGTACAGTTGTTTTTAGGCAATCATAATCAAAATGTTTACAACAGTATTCATAACAATAACATTAATACTATAATAACAATAATATTTAACTTATCTACTTTAACAAATCTCCATTTTAACATTTATCCTTTTTATGTGCCCACATTTCTAACTTCTGTTTCTATTGTCTAATCATTGGTAAAATAGGTCCCATATTGAAAAATATTCAGTTTCTTCTTTATCCTTAATAGTAAGCGCTAGTCTATCCATTTCTGCACATTCTAATATTTTCTTAATTATACTCTCATCTGTTGGGATCTCATTGTTCTTTCATTGTTGTGCAAATACAATTCTGGCTGCAGTTAGTACATGTAAAATCAAATATATAGTCCTTTTATCATATTTTTCCAGCAGAATGCCTAATAAAAATATTTCTGGTTCCAAGTCTATATGTACTTATATGTATAAGTATGTATTTTCGTTCAATATTTTTTAGCTTTTGGGCATGTCCACCACATATGGTAATATGAACCAGGTGTTTGATTGCACTTCCAACATTTAGCGGATCTATCTTCAGTCTTGTTGGTGCAAAATGCCATCTATAGAGCATTTTATACAAATTTTCTTTATATGCAGTTGACATCATTAATTTAACATTTCTATCCCACAGTTTCTGCCATTTAGTGGATGAATGAGAATCTTGATAGACAGATAGTGTGGATACTTTCAAAGATTGAACTGCCTTAACTATAAAAACTAAGCCCATTCCTGTTTCTGTGGGAAAACCCCATTTTGAAGGGTGGCATATAGACTCAGAGAAGGCCAGGTCTGGTGTAATAGTTAAGGCAGAAGGTTAGAAAGTTAGCAGTCAATGCTGGCTCAAATAAAATAAATAAACAAACAAACAAACATAGAAAACAAACAAACATGAAGTTCTGCCATTCTCTGAGTATAGGTTTTAATACCAAGGCTTGAGCAATGTTTGTGTGGTTGAGGCTGCAGATGAAACAGAGACAATGCTTGAATTCCTCCCCATCTCACTTTTCAGCTGATTCTCCACAGAACTCATGCCATCACTGCAAGATTGATTTGTAGGTGCATGTATGGTATTTCTTGATTCTCAACATTTAATGACTGGCATCTGAATGAGCTCATTCCACTGAAATGGCCTGTGCTTAAATAAGACGGAGCCAGCAATATTACTGCATGATGCAATTGGCAGGCTGACATATGTAGGTCAACCATAGCTTGAGGAGGCTTGCCATCTTTTTCATTATATGTTGCTTTATCTTCTAGAAAAGGGACACATTCTCACACCCCCAAGTGTGACCATATTTTCTCCATCCAAAAGAGAATTGGAAAAAAAGCAGAAAGCTACAATTGTGTGTTTGGCCACTGATTTCTATCCAGATCACGTCATTCTTACATGGTATCTAAATAACAAGTCTATAACAGATGGAATAAAGACAGAGGAGCCCAAATATGAAAATAAGAAATATTCACTGATCAGCCGTTTAAGAATCACTGAGAACCAGTGGCAGAATTCAAAAAATAATTTCAAGTGCAAAGTCGATTTCTACAATTCTTCTGAAAGCACCAGTTACGAAGCTTCCATAATTGGAGAAGGTGGGTGAAAGGAAGATCAATTTCTTCTTTCTAGGGCTTTTCTGCACTTCAGTAGAATTGTTCATACGCTGCCCTTGTAAGCATTTTAAAATATATTTTGCTGAACAAAATTACAAATATTAGAAAACATTTTTATGTTCAATTCCTAAGCAAATGTGATATCTTACACGAAATCTTTTTTGTACTGATTCATTCTTTTTAATCAACTATTACTTTCTCTCTCTCTCTCAGTTGTATTTGTCCATTTGCAAAATTTGATAATTTTCTGATCTGTGTCTAAGAGTTTCTGATACAGCCATGATCCAGGCAAAATGTCAGAACCTAGCAAAATTCTTTTACTATTTTTCCATTTTTGTTATCTCTTAAAAATATTTACATGTAGCCTCTAATGCCAATCAGAACAGTGTCTTTAAGGAGTCAGTTTTTGTGCCTTGCTTTAGAAACATTGCCTTTAAATCTTAGAATGTATCTATCTAATATTAAATTGATAGAATTTATAGAACATACACACTTTAGAAATTATGTATTTCTATTAATCTTGAGCACAAGTTTACTCCCTTTTTTATTTTTCCTTCTTTGTGTAGGATTTATTAGTTGTAGTAGAAATGATAACAATGATGATGAAATATAGCTAATGAGAATTTTCCTCCTTCTGTTTTTAGAATGTGATAGCCAGACCTCCACAAATGGTAAGTCAAGTTCAGCCTGTTGACTCCAAATGTACATTACACTGAATCTGTAACATTCTCCAGGACCCCTAACTGTAAACAAGCTTTGAATTAAGTGTGGCAAAATTCAAAATGTTACATTCCTGACAGTTACATTTAATTTTTGCAAATGATTTGAATACACCTGTGAAATTTAACCCAAAAGGGAGGGGCATTTGTATGTAGATTTGATTTCAGTATCACTAAGGATTTCCCTCTCTTCAGGAAAAACAAAATCCTACCTTAAAACACAGCAACATGCCTACATTTTTCAAAAGCTATTTTGACTTAGTTGGAGTCTTGGGTAGATGGAATACAAATTATTACTATTTGGGATGATGATAGGAGAAGCATCAGCAATGGTTTATTTCTTTTAAACAGTTGTAAAAAAAAACCAAGCAAATTCTCTGACATTTTAAAATAGAAGCAAAGAGAGTGCCCATTAGACCAGATATCCAATCACTTTTCCTCCTCCTGGCTCCAGGTTTGGGTTTGCACAAGAAAAAGATAGGGTTGAAGTTTGGAAAGATGGGGACCAGAGTGAGATGACAGGCTGTCAATCCAGTAAAAGCAAAACAAAACAATTCAGCCCTCCTCAAAAAAAAAAAAAAAAAAAAAAAAAAAAAACTGGAAGAAGGAAATATTTTGTTCTTCCCTGCAGCTTCTGCTCCCAGAATATCTTTCTCAAAGAGTTTCCCTCTCTCTCTTTAAAATAAAAAGGTAATATTCCATGACTAAGCATTTAAACATATTGCAGAGATGTGGTGCATGGTTTATAGTTTGCCTTGTGAAATCATGTATTCAAGAAATGTGCTGGAAAAGAGAGGAAGATAAAAACAGTCCAACAGAAGGAGGATACACTGTTTAGCTTCACCAATTCTCTCTCTCTCTCTCTCTCTCTCTCTCTCTCTCTCTCTCTCTCCCTCTCTCTCTCTCTCCCCCTCTACTTCTCTCTCTCTCTCTCTCTCTCTCTCTCCCTCCCTCCTTCCCTCCCTCCCTATCTTGGTAGAGCTAGACAGTGTATCCTCCTCCTGTGTGTGTGTGTATATATGTGTGTGTGTATATATCTATACATACATACACACACATATATAAATTATACAATTCTTATATTGTTATTTTTCCCTATTTTTCCCTCACCTTTAGAATTGTATCTCAGACAAGCCAATCTTGGAAAACTGGTGTATATTCTTCTCATTTTCAAGAGTGCCTTGTATGGGGCATTTATAATGCATTTGAAAATAAGAAAAAAGGTAATATGCAATGTATGTTCTTTATATCCAATTCCTGAGAAAAATGCATTGTATGTGTTATCCTGTCCTTAACAATATCCCCGTCCATTGTTTGTAGACTCCTACAATCTTTGTAGACTCCTACAATCAAGATTGCCAATCTTGATTCTGCCTCAGTTCCCAATCATTGTCAGTCCCTTGATTTTCCTCCCTGGTGATGGAGGACAACCTTACTTTGGATGGAGGTTAAGAGGGATCTTTGCCTTACTCATATGTGCTGGGGTGGAGATGAAGGCAAATCATGGGAACACGACAGAAAAATTAAGGCTGCTGTGTGAGCTTCTAACACGGTTGGAATGGGAGGAAAAGCCCTTAATTAGAGTAATCTAGATAAGACAGTGGATACACCATCCAATTCCCTCATGGCAATCTGGACAATAGCATCCATCTTGGATGACTAGGACAAAAGAGGGAAAATTTATTTCATCGTAGTCATGGTCTGTTTAGGCAGGCTTTTGGACAGCTTCAGAACCTCCCAGAATTCTCCATAACTGGCTGGAGAATTCTGGGAGTTGAAGTCCACAAGTCTTAAAGCTGCCAAGTTTGAAGACCTCTGATCTAAACCATGTTCAGAAAGGATATTGAAAAGTAAAGTTCTTCTAGCTTAAACAAATTTATGGAATCAACGTTCCAAGATCTGCTAGAAGCTGGAACTGAATTGGAGCAGAGGACTTATAATGCAAGAAAAAGGCAGATTGTCCAGTTTCTTCCAACATCTTCCCTTTCGCTTTGGGAATTCTGTAGTCTGCATCTGGGATCTTTAATCAAAGAGATGTCATGTATGAAATGTGTCCCTGGGCCTTTAATGGTTGTTCTAGTGTCTAGAGATAATACGGTTACAGAATAACAAGATTGTATTGGATCTTGGAGGTCTTCTAGTTCAACCCCCTGCTTAAATCCTATACTATTTCAGATATACGGTTATCCAATCTCTTTTTAAAAACCTCCAGTTTTGGAGCACCCACAACTTCTGGAGGCAAGTTGTTCCACTGATTAATTGTTCTAGCTGTCAGGAAATTTCTTTTTAGTACTAGATTAGTCTTCTCCTTGCTTAGTTTCCATCCATTGCTTCTTGTCCTGTCTTCAGGTGCTTTGGAGAATAGGTTGACCCCCTCCTCTCCCTTGTGGCAGCCCCTTAGATATTGGAACTCTGATATCATGTCACCCCTAGTTCTTCTTTTCATTAAACTAGACATACCCAATTCCTGCAACTTCCTATATTCTTCCTAGATTTTATCTTCCAATCCCCAATTCCTTTGTTGCTCTTCTCTGCACTCCTTCTACAGTCTTGTATTTTTATATTGTGGCAATAATAAAAATGATAAGATATTTAATCCAGGATTAATTAGTTGCCCTTGTTTCCTTTTTTCAGTCCTGTGGCAGTTGATACAACAGAAGCCTTTTACCCGGGAACATCATATCTGAGTTGAATGAATGCTGAAGAGAGAAGAAGAATGATTTTTGCCTTTAAAAGTCTGAATCAGAAGACATTCTGATTCTTTTTTTTTTTTAATAAAAAATTTGGTTGTTCCCAACTTTATCTTATTGTTCTTGTTATTATCTCTATAGAAACTTCATAGCATTTTCATCTCTGTTGTTGTTGTTTTTTTAATTTTAACCATGTTTACTTGCAAGGAAATATGCATAGAATTGCAGCTTTACACTGAACATGAACCTGTCACCACAGAACGTGGCCTCCATTGAATTCAATGAGAGTCATTTCCCTCAGGGAGGTGCCATAGAATTATAGAGATGTCACACAATCTGATGCATGCAAATTCTACTGAAAGTGATGGGGTGAAATTGAAGTGCAAAAGATAGAAGCATCTTGACCTTTTAAAATTCTCATAACTGAAATCAATAGTCTTTAAAATGCTTAATGTTGACTTTTGCCCATGTCACTAATCTTGATTTCTTTATCTGTTCTTAGTAAAATCATTCCTAACAGAAACTTGTGACTGAGTTTCATGTGTTTCATTCATAAATCCAGAGGGATCAAATTTAAAATGACCAAATCTTGCAAACCAATTCTTCTAAGATAAATATCATTTTACAAGAGGAGGGGGATGTTGAAGGGTTTTCCTGTTTTAACTGATCAAAGATGCCCTAGTTTTTAGTGAAATACTTATCTAATACTTTTCAATAAATTTTGGCATTAAAGTGTTATAAAACCAAAGGCAATTAGATGGGAATGAACACAAAGTCTGTCTCTGTTATATAACTATATAGAGATAAAATCTAGTAACTCAGATCCTTTTCATGCAGTTCAGGTAATCAGGTATATTAACTTCATTGTTGCTATTGTTGTAGCCCGAGGTGTCTGCAGGAAGGAGCTTGTGGTATAAGTAGCAGCATACCTCTATAAGCATTGCCTCTTTTGTACATGTGTTGTGATGTTGCACATAGATATAAAAGAGGTGCAGCTTTCATTGCAACAGGGCAACATCATTTCAATATTTTTGACAAAAGTAAACATGTCTGATATCTGCTGCAGTTGTCTCTTTCTTTGTCTTTGTCTTTTTCTTTCCTTCACTTTCTTTTTTTCCTTCTCTCTCAAAACTATCTCATTTAACTAGTACCAATGTTTAGTTATATCCTGCCCCAAACTACCAAAACAAGTACGAAGCTGGAGTGCCTTTCTCTAGGAAATTTCAAGAACTAGGCATATTTGGTTCATAATGCTATGAGTGAGGAGGCCCCAAGAAGAACTTCTTCACATTTTACTGCACGTGAAACAACATTCAAGAGGAGACATCCCTTTGATCTTAATTGGTTCATACTGTAGTGTGATATATGGTGCAGTGAGATATTGCTATCACTTAGAGCAAGATATTAATTCTGGGAATAGAACAATCTGATCTGTCTCTGTCTGCCTGTCTCTGTCCGTCTATCTCTCTCTCTCTCTCACACACACACACACACACAGAGTTAGGATCCTCCTCTTTTCCAAAAACCTGGCATAGCTCTGAGGAGGGCGACTGATCTACATCTCAAGGGATCAAGGGAGCAGCAGGAGGAACCTTATATTTGATATTTCTCATGAAACATATACATACATATACAAGCACATATATACCCCATACTCTTTCTGAGAAAGGAACTCTGCAGCTGTACAAATGGAGTAAGAAATAGTAATTAAAAGGAAATTAAAAGAAAACAGCAATAACACCATTCCCTATACTTCTTCCTTTTTTAAATTCATGCAAATGGCATGATCTCTGTGCAATTCAGTCCTAATTCATCTGCCCTTAAAACTGAGGCACCTCAATATTCTTCTTTCATCTGGATCACTCATTTTTATATTCAATCCACATTCTTTCAGCATCTGTTTTTTCTTTACTATACTATTTCTTTGTTTTTTAAAAAATCACATACAATTCATCCTCCCTCCCTCCTATTCCCATTGCATTCAAGTTAGCTTTCTCTCTCTCTCTTGATATATCCAACGTTTACTTCCTTATAATATATGGGTAAAAGCATGTGTTTCACATAATGCATCCTGACATCACATGGCTAATATTAGGTGGCAAAATAGTGAAACTTCAGCATTGCAGTCTTGGGCCATTGGAGTGGTGGTTAAGGGTGCCCAAGAACCCGGCTTCTCAAACCAGAAAAAAATTAACTACATACACACACTTCCTAGTAATGTCAAGGTTTTATGATAGCCCTCTGCAACCCTCCTAGAATTTGTCTGGTTGATTTGTGTCTTCTGACCCCTCACAATGCCCATTGCTATAAATATGAAATATTTGTCTGTGAAATAGCAATATATAATTTTATCAACAAAGAGACAAGGAAGACAATTTTTGAACAACATGGTTTGCTTCTAACATAATTTCCCAGGTTCTTTCTTGCATTTCCTCCTCCTCCTCCTCCTCCTCCATTAGTGATATCACCATATTTATTTATGTTACATTAGTTTACTGTAATATAATTATATAAAATGAGAAATCCAAATGATGTCTGGGAGGCCTCATCAGTTAGGGTTTTTTTTTTTTGTAAAAGACAGACATTTTAGGTGTAGTTGTTCTGAAAAGCGTAGGTGGACAAGAAGTTGTAGGCTAGACAGTGATGCTAAAATGGACGCCCTTGCAATCAGTTCAACTGACATGAAAAAAAACCCTAACTCAGTAAATCATCTTTTATTTTCTGGCAGGAGAGAAATGATAATTTGTTTTCCCTGGGTAAATTATTCTCGTATTACAATATGAAACACTTTCACACTGGCAATCAATCTGTCATTCTTGCTGTATGAAAAGGAGAAAGAAGGGCTTGTAGTGCACAACAGGATGTGGCTTGATATTTCCATGTAGAACAGTTTGTTTTGAGCAGTGGTTATCATGGTACATGTTCCATTACAGTATGAAGGTTCAGTGATCTGTCATCCTTCCTGCTTTGCTTTAAATAGCCATATATATCTACGTATCTCACCTCTGCAAGTGGTTTTGTTGCCTGTATCTATCCCACCATCTTTTACTTCACCTCAAACCTTTTGATTGATGTTGCAGGTGCCCCAGCTGAAGACAAGGCAGAATGTTTCAAATAGAAAGTTTGTGGGGATTAGATGTTACTGCTGGTGTGTTTGGGTAAATGGAGAGGACCAATGTTTTTTTGGGTTGAGCTATCTCCTATGCTGTTTTTTTTAAAAGAAAGAAAACGTGGCCTCAAATGATCTAGTTTCAGTGGCATCTTACTCTGTCCTTCAGAAGACTTCCCTGTTGTTTGGGGCTTGTTAATATGGTACTGTAGTGTCCTCATCATGTAATTTCTACATTTGCCTTTAAGTGGTAAATGATAGTATGGTTGATGTTGCTAATACTTTGCACCGAGAAAATAAATGAATTAAAAGCAGAGAAGATAGGCTACATAGCAGGGAAATACCCAGGTTTTTTGTTTTAAATCAGGATGTGGTTGTCCCATTTCAACTTTCCTATAAGTCAGCAAAAAGTTTTTGTAAGTCTTGTCATATTTCAGTGTTGACCATCCTGGACCTGGGACTATATCTGAAAAATAAGGTAATAGATGGATTGGATTCATTCCAGCAACAAAGAACTCATCTGAAATATAATATATGGATTACTTTGCTAATATTTCAAACCTTTTTGTTGCTGGAATGTGAATTTATTCTATATGTAAACAACAAGCTTCATCATCATCCTGCAAATGTTGGGCATGATCTAGCCAATGAGAATCTTATCTTAAGTGTGATGGAATATGCACCTGCAGCAGCAGAGGGGGAGGATTTTGCCAATTCAGAACTTTCTCAATAGGAGACCCAGATCAAGAAACTGTACAGTCCCAAGCTGGAAGAGGGACAGGCAAAGAGGTTAAGGGTAGCCATACCCTACAATCTCTCAGGATATACCTAGTAGGTTAGAAGGTTATAGCTATAGCTTGGCAAGTTTCTGTCTATTAGGTATAAGCAAATAAAGGATTGGACTCAAATATTATAGATCTCACTATCTCACCTTTGCGTTTGAGTCTGACACTAAATTACACTGATGTCACTGAGACAACATGAAGTAAAGTGCTTATTATTCTGCTGTAACAGCTTAATATCACATTATTATCCCCATTTTTTTTTTTTTTGTTTTCTCGGATGGTCTTTTACCACCACTTGTCAGTTATAAGAACAGGTTTTTTTTGTTTGTATAACTGAAGATACATCTTTATGAATGACCCCCAAGCTTCCTCTGATTCCATTCTACTTGTCAGGTGATTCTTTTGTTAAACTTTGAGCACTGCTACATTTAATGTATTGGTTGAATGTAAATGCATTCATTCCTATTTTAGTTTGCTGCATAAAAATGATGACAGCAACAAATTGCTTATCAAGAGCATCTAGATACAGAAGTAAGAACCCTCAATATTTTATGACATTGAATGTTGTGATGGAAAATAGTTGTACTAGAATTGTTTGGAACCTTATGGAAAATTTGCTAAGTGGTTTTAGCCCAAAGTAACAGAAACTGCTATGTTAGGAAAAGCCTAGCAAAGAACAGCTAAGAATGCATGCTGATAATTAAAAACATGGAGGTGTACATAAATTTAAAAAGTATTTATTAAAATGATATTTAAGGCAGGTTCAACACGACTCCTATAGTAACTGATATTTAAAAAAACAAAAGCGACAAATAATGAGAAAACTGGCTTGGATATGCTGAAAGAGAGAATGCTGGAATAAAACTCATTACCTAAATTTTAAAAAGGATTATATTACAAATGAAGCATTGTAGAACTGTGTTATTCAAGATTAAAGTTGATGTTTATATTATTAGTTTATGGGCCACAAACATTTCAAGATATAAATATCAAACAGATTGCTTAGATTTAATCCGTCAGTGTTACAGATTGACAGATTGGGGTTGTCTTCTCAGATGTGAGTTTGAATAAGAATTTTGTAGAGTTCTGTAGGCCTTTCTTGCAGAAAAATAAATCTCATTAATAAGCAAGGTAACATTTCGGAAGCCCAAAATGGATGATTTAAAGTTAAATA
Organism: Pantherophis guttatus; assembly: GCF_059756535.1. Lineage (NCBI taxonomy): Eukaryota > Metazoa > Chordata > Lepidosauria > Squamata > Colubridae > Pantherophis > Pantherophis guttatus. The sequence continues at coordinate 100,160,663 of NC_142064.1, forward strand.
CAACTTTTAAATTTAAAATGAATGATTTAAAGAGGTGGCTTTTTTGCCGGCATTCACCATACATTATTGTGCTTTTGGATCTGTCATCTGATTAGTTTAACCAGAGCTGGGCATGATACTTAGCACAGAGATGAAGTTCCTTTGTTAAAATATTATGTCTTTGAAAGCAGGCCTTTTGCATGCAACACCAACTCTTTTTAAACTATTAAGATCTTAAACATTTCTAAGTGATAATAAACATCATCTTACAATGTGCTTAATTCAGAGACTGGAAATGAATCCAATGATTTCTCCAACTGCTTCATGTTGGTACAAAATTCAAACCCGAATCCATTGAAAACCAATCTTGGGTGGGTTCCATTTATGCTAAATTACATGTAGCTGAATGCATTGCAAGAATTAAGCAACTGAGATTCACAAATCATGAACATGCTTAACATGTTTTTTTGAGTCCAACTCATCATGAATGATTTTTGATGGATTCCTGAAAGTTCCGAGTAGAGTTTCTGGTGGGGAGAACTGATGTTCCTGCCAGGTATTTGTTATCTTGTGGAACTGAGTAATAAGACACTACTTGCTAACAACTCTTCCTAGTGAGCTCCTGGTTTACTCTGGAAGAATGGTTGAAACAGGTTATTGAAAGAAGATTCACAATATATACAATTAAGAACTAATTTGTGGGAGTGAGCTAAAGGTAGTACTTCTCCCCCAAAATTGGGTCTTCATGCTGGACAGTCTGTCATTGATTCTCCCTTTCTGAGGTGCAAAACAATATCTTCGAGACCTGCATGGTCTCTATATGTGGAGCACATCCTACTCCTATTTTATGGAACAAAGTTGGCTGTGGGCAACAAGCTTGATGTACTGTAGTATTTAGTGCCTTGACTTTTATCCCTCATGTATTAGTTTATAAAAACTGTTTGGATTTCAGGGATGATACCCTCTCACAAGAAGAAGCAATTTCAGCTATCTCCAAGGGACCAGGTTGGGACGTTTCTCATAAATAAATGCTCTGTGGCCTAAGGTTCTACTTTTTCTTCTTATTGTCCCTGTTGCTTGCCATAGTACTTCCTAAAAAGGGACATAGAGACCTGCTTTTTTTAAAAAAAGACAATCAGTTTCCATTCTCTCTTGTCCCTTCATCTGAAATCAGAGAAGCCTAGCTGCAGAGTTTTTATGACCCAGGAAAGTATGAACACCAGGCCTCCCTATATCAGGTTCCACCATTACTCAACCCTGATTTTTGCTACAATCTTTTCATACTATTTATTTATTCAACAGTTTATTCTAATTTATGGGAGCAGAGGAGAAGGATTAGCCACCTAGAATCACCCCAAACAGTGAAATGGGCAGTACATGAACTTAATAGATTAGATAGATGACAGACAGACAGACAGACAGACAGACAGACAGACAGACAGACAGACAGAAAGACAAAGTTTGGCAATCAAATAATCACACCATTTTGGGAAGGAAATAAATATTTAGAGGGACTTCAGATTTCTTTGCCAGAATAGCAACAGCAATAGTACTTAGACTTATATACCACCCCATAATACTTTATAGCACTCCAATGACAATATCAGCATACCCCCAACAATCTGGATCCCCATTTTACCGACTTCGAAAGGATAGAAGATTGAGTCAACCTCATACAGGATCGAACTCCAAGCTCTTGGCAGAGTTTGTCTGCAATACTGCATTCTAACCACTGCGCCACCACGGCAGGGGAACTGAAGCTGATCAATGGAGATTCACAAGGTGCAAATCTGAAATATCAGGGGAGCAGTTACAAAAGACCCTAAAATAGATACAGGCAGAATAAGGTATTTCCTTAATCAATTATACCTACTAAAACTTTGTTTGGCTAATTATGATGGTGCTAGTGGCTTCTAAACAAGAACAGAACTAATATGCAAGTGTACCGCTTTTCAAACTCAGGAGTGAAATGCTCCCGGTTTGGACTGGATCGCCTGATCCGGTAGCAATGGTGGCGGGTTGTTTGGAGAACTGGTAGCAAAAATCCCTGCCCCCCCACCATGCCCAGCTGAGCCGTGCAATCATCAGAGGCTTTTTTTTTTAACTTTTAAAAGCATTTTTTCTACAACCTCTTCAGCCAAAAAAATGCAAAAAAAAAATGCTTTTAAAAGAAAACAAAAGCCTCTGATGATCAGGCAACTCAGCTGGGCAGCGCGATTATCAGAGCCTTTTTTACCTTTTAAAAGCATTTTTTTACAACCTATTTGCCCAAATAGGTTGTAAAAAATGCTTTAAAAAAGTAAAAAAAAAAGTTGGCCATGCCCACCCAGTCACATTACCCCTCACCAACTGGTAGAAACAAATTTTACATTTCACCACTGTTCAAACTCCTTCTACACCTTATCTCAGCAATCAATTCAGGATCTATGTATGGAGGATCTATGTATTCTGATTCTGGTGGAATCAGAATATTTTTTAAAAAAAAAGTGCGCTAAAAGGGCAGAGGGTAGAGTGAAGTTTAGTTAGAGAGGCTTTCTCTACTTGAACCAAGGCCCTCACAGATAGGCTTAGTTACTTGTGATACTCTATGCTCTTAAAGGCTGTAATCAGTTTGGAAAGCTAATTAACAATATGCTTTTTTGCTTAATAAAATGTATTGTCATAAAAGATTTTTTTTTTTAAATATCCAAAACTCAGGGAGCCATCTAGTGGTTACAGGATAGTATCAAGGCCCACAATATTTTTCATGTGTGTTAATGTGCTTTTTCAGAGGAAGCTGTTCCCTGAGCTGTAAATTTTAAAAATTTATATGGCTCCCTATCTCACATAAAATGACTCTGAGTGGCTAACGCCATAAAAACTTCAACACAATAACAAAACACAATAGATAAAACACATCAAAAAGTAAAAGAAAAATGTCTGCCAAGGATAAACCAACTAACCATAAATTTGTATAACTCACGAGCTCATCTACTTCCTGACCCCATTCCTGAGAGAAAAGGCAGGTGTTAAGAGCTTTTTCAAAAGGCCAACTGGGTTGGGACCAATCTAATCTCAGGAGGAATGATGTTCCAAAGGGCAGGCACAGCTGCAGAGGAGGCCCACTTCCCGGGTCCCATCTGGTGACACTCTTTAATCAACAGGACCTGGAGCATGCCCCTTCTGCCAGATCTGATGAAACAGATAGAGGCAATTGGAGAGAGGTGGAAGAGTTAAGTACCGTATAGATGAAATTTTGTGTGCATTTGCAAAAACAAACAAAAAAGAAAATCCCCTCTTCTCTCTGGTTTTGGTATAAAAGACACAACTGGTGCCAAACCACTTTATTTTTTGTGCTAAATTAAAATATTCTTGCTTGCTTAGACCTTAAAGTAGAAAAAGTTAAATTCAGCTCAATTCAAATTTAGATGAGATTTGTCTTTCAGGGCCCCATGTTGTAGAAACGACTTTCGGGGATATCCTTGCTCTAAAGGCAACCCTTGGAATTCCCTTCCCCTCTTCTTATTTTTTGCAGATTCCTTTAGGTTAGCACCAGGGTGTGCACAGATCATGCAATTTACATTAAAACTTCATTAATTAATTCATTTTGGAAGTTGCACACTTCGATTCAGCCTGACCTGAAGCTTCCTTCCAATTGCAGCCTAAATCTCATCCCCCATTTTTATGGGGTGCCTCTGAGTGTGTGTTGACTCCTGGTGACCGCCTGAACTAGTCCCTGTGGTTTTTCAAAAGTGGGTTGCCATTGCCTTCTTCTTGAAGCTGAGAGGAATGGGTCCAAAATCATCCAACTGGTTTTATATCAGAGGTAGCACTCAAACTCCTGGTTTCCTGGTTTCTAGCCTGGTGCTTGAACCATTACACCAAAACTTTCAAATCTTCTCTAGATGATTATGAAAGAGGTCTAGCTTCCTTGAGTTAAACTTGACTCATGAATATATCCTGGGGGTATTTTGACTGCAATACAGAAGTGGGTTGCCATTATCATCTTCCAGGATGTTGTTTCAGTTACTCAGCCTAGGGCAGGGGTATCAAACTGGATTGATTCAAGGGCTGGATCAGCATTGTAGTTCTCCTCTGTGGGCTGCATGGGCGGGAGATGGGATGGATCCCTCCTGCAGCACCCTGCCAGCCAAAATGGGGTATGGGGGGTAGTATGCAGCCCCCGTACCCTGTTTTTGGCCTAGGTGGCCTCCTGCAGCACTTTGCCAGCAAAAACGGGGTGGGGGGGCTGTGTGTGTTCCCCGTGCCTGTTGTGGCCCGTCAGCAGCCTGTGCAGCTAGTAGCTGATTCCGAACAGCGAGGAGGCTGGTGTGGTGCTGTGCCAGCAGCCTGTGCAGTTGGCACTTGAGTCAGACAATGAGGAGGCTGGAGAAGATGTGGTGCCAGAGGTGGGGATTCAGCCAGGGCCTTCAGAACCTCCAGAAGCTCCCATAAGTGAAGAGGAAGAAGAGGAGAAGCCTCTTCTTGATGCACGGGTGTGCAGAGCTATCAAAAGGCAGGAGTGGTTCCTCAGAAGGAGGTCTCCTCAAGAGTAAGGCTTGGCCACTCCCTTATCCTATGTAAGGAAGGGCGACGACTGATGCAATTTGCAGGAAACAACTTCGTTCACTCTCCTTCACGTCCTGATCTTAGTTCTCTTATCAGCTTCCTGCAAATTGCTTCTGGGCTTTCTGCCAACCATAGTAAATTATGATTATTTATTCGTTAGATTCTTGTAGGCTGTTAAGAAAGTTAATTAACAGCCTTTATTTGAAAAAGTCTGATTTAATTTAGTAAACTAAGGTTTGTACAGACTTAGTGTGTGCTGCGTTCTTTGGGGTCCGTAGCTGGGGCAGAACAGTGTCACATTTTGGCTGCCAGAGGCACTGTGGACTGGGCCCCGTGGGCCAGATTTAAGCACCCTGCGGGCCGCATCTGGCCCACAGGCCTTGAGTTTAACATCCCTGGTCTAGGGAATACTCTAGTTTTTCCTGGTGATTCTTCATTCAGATCCAAAACAGACACCATCCTGTATGTGCAGCTGATTAGGTGGGCTTAGGCAAAAGGTTCTCCTTCACATGGCTTAGGACCTGGATACTTATGGGACCACCTGCTGCCACCAGTAGCCTCTCACCGGCCAGTACTCTCTCATAGAGAGGGGCTCCTCAGGGTGCCATTGGCCAGTGTCGGCTGGCGGCCCCCGGGGGAGAGCCTTCTCTGTGGGTGCACCTGCTATCTGGAATGAGCTCCCCCCGGAGATACGGAGGATCCCGGATCTACGCATCTTTCGCCGCGCCCTCAAGACCTTTCTATTTCAACAGGCTGGCCTGGCCTAACTTTTTTCCCTTTTTAAATTGTAAATTTTAAATTTATCTTAACCATTGGGGGTGTTTTTAATTTGTCCCAGGCCAAATTATTTAATGTGGTTTTATACTGTCTTTTAAATTTTGTAATCTATGTGTTTATTTTTTAGCTATTCACCGCCCTGAGTCCTTCGGGAGTAGGGCAGTATATAAATCTAATTAAATCAAAATCAAAATCAAATCAAATCACATAATAAAGTCTCAGGCAGATAACAAATGATAACCCCAGTAGAAGGACCATACACTGATAATTTTGGAATGATGGCAATATGATTTTAAACAATAGGAAATTACACAACTTCTGTTCATATAAATCCAGTTTCCCCTTCTGTTCTTCTCCCTTATCAGCCATCTTCCTGATAGCACTGTGTGTGTGTGTGTGTGTGTGTGTGTGTGTGTGTGTGTGTGCAAGAAACAGGTTAATCTGACAAAAGCAGCATTGTGTCATCACAATACAAGCTCCGACCCTTTCGGATTGGCATTACAATATCACATGCAAAAGAGGCAGAGCTTGCAGTGCGATGGTGCAATGTTTAGTATTGTGATGGTAGCAGCAAAAACACGTGAATTCCCATGACTGTACTGTGGCATACAAGTGGGGTGGAGAGGGTGTAGTATATTCTCTTTCTAATTTTACTTAGGCGACCAATTGTTTATAAACAGTTAAAATGTTGTTTAAGAATAACATTGTTTAAATAGGATAAAACTGGTCTCTGTTTAAAGATACAGAAATTCATTCTTATTTATAGAATAATAGTTTACTTTTCCACCAGGGCTGCTATCATTTTCCTTTCCTAGAACAATTCCTCTCCACTTTCCAATTTCTCTTAGCCTTTATGCCTTGCTTCCCTTGTAAGGAAGCACCTGCCAACCTGTCACATGACTTTGTAGGATGCCTTTCATCACAGCATGATCATGCCATGGGATACGTAATGACAGAGGCAAAAGTAATTGAATATCTAAACATCTCCAAGCCAAACTCCCTCTTTGTTACTATCAACTCCAGTAAAGCTCTTTTAGTATACTTGCGCTGGAAGAGAAATAGTAAAATGTGAATTCTAGAATAGCCTTGTGATATATTGGTACAATATTCACTCCAAGGCATTGTCATTGGCAGCTCTGATTCAAGAATTTAATCTGGACGGAAGTTAGAGCTGGTAGCAGGGGTGAAATCCAGCAGGTTCTGACAGGTTCTGGAGAACCGGTAGCGGAAATTTTGAGTAGTTTGGAGAACCAGTAGCGGAAATTTTGAGCAGTTCAGAGAATCAGCAAATACCACCTCTGGCTGGCCCCAGAGTGGGGTGGGAATGGAGTTTTTGCAATATCCTTCTCCCAGGGGTGGGGAGGGAATGGGGATTTTGCAGTATTCTTCCCCTGGAGTGGGGTGGGAATGGAGATTTTGCAGTATCCTTCCCCTGCCACGCCCACCAAGCCATACCCACCAAGCCACGCCCACAGAACCAGTAGAAAAAAAATTTAGATTTCACCACTGGCTGGTAGTCACAAACTATTCAGTCTCTTTCACTTCAGCATCCTGAAATTTTCTTCATTTGCAAAGTCTGGGAAGAGATTGTTTGATTTTTTTTTACAGTACCTATGAAAAATTCACATTGTCTTAAGCCAGTAGCATTGTTTCTTTGGTTTACTATGTTATGTAATGGCAACTGAAGTTCATAAACCCTAAATTATGGCTTGGTGGGTTTGCAATCCCAAGCCATTGTGGTTTATTCAATAAATCAGTGTGGCTAAGGTATTGGTCTAGAACTGGGGAGGCCCAGGTTCCTAATTCACCCCCAGCATGGTAGCTCCTTTTGTGACTTTGGGACAGTCACTCTCTTTCAGATCAATCAAATTCTTAAGAAATTGAAATAGGAGGAATGACTGCTATGTAAGCAGCTTTGTCCAAGGAGATAAATCTAACAAAGTAAGCTAATATAAAATACACTTCAATTTGCACAAATTAAGCCAATGGCCACATTGATATAAAACTCTGAAATATTAATGAAATGTTGGAATGGGCTAAACTTCAAGTCCATTTTACAAGACTCCTTCTTTGATTCAGTCAGTGAAAAATCTGTCCAAATTCAGTCCAGTCAACTTCACAGTGGTTACCAACTATAAAGAGTATCAGACAGTGGTGGGATTCAGCCAGTTCGCACCTATTCAGGAGAACCAGTTGTTAACTTTCTAAGCAGTTCGGAGAACTGGTTGTTGGAAGAAATCTTATTTTGTTTTTTTCCACTTTACAGGGATAATCCTGTAAGGAAGGCAGGAAGGAAACATTCTGGTGTTGTTTCTAGCCTAATCTTTATTGTCCTGCTTACAGAAACTGCCTTCCTGATTAACCCTTATTACATTGTAACAGCTAAGATGAAGCGCCATCGACGTGAGTGATGTTGAGTTGGCCACGCCCACACAGTCACATGACCACCGAGCCACGCCTACCCAGCTGGTCATTAGGCAGAGAACCGGTTGTTAAATTATTTGAATCATTTGAATCCCACCACTGGTATCAGACCCTTGGGATGTGGAGATCAGATCTATTCTTATTCAAGCACCAATTAAACAGATAGGCTATAATTAAGACTAAACAATGGTTAATGCCTATTGCATGAGTTACTTCCTACAGCCATCAGGCATCATCACTTCTGATTAGTAAACAACTAACCCAAACAAGCACATCAGCTCTCCTCATAGCCATTCAGTGCATTTGGATCACATTAGTATGTCAGTGGCAGCAGGCTGGCACCTGTTCTGGCATTAGCTGAGATGTAATTGCTTTATTGCTGCTCTCCTTTCCAAAGTGCAGAAGGCCTAACTATTTTGACCTGTTTGTGGGACAAGAGCTAATGAAAGTCTTTTCCTTTACTTCTCTCCCAGAGTTCCCCCTTCTCCCGTTTCTGGATTTTATTTAAGCCCATTCAGCCATTAGCCTATCAGAAGAACATGAACCCAGATAGATAATTTGTTTGTGCTTCTTTGAGTATTGAGAACATTTTCTGATTTGTTCCTTAAACCAATTTTGCTACTGGAAAATATTGCTACTTTAGTTAATATTCCTTTAAAGTGTCCTTTGCCATGCCTGAAATGGTCTTTGTTTTCTGCCTGAGAAAGGTTTGGAGGTCCCATCCAACTCTGTTATTTTGTATTTCCATAGCTGAACCAGAAACTCTCCATTTTTTCCTCCAAAACCAAATCTTTGGTTATAATAGAGCAGCTCAGCTGACAGCATGAGAGCGCAGATATGCCTTCCTCATTTCAACTGCTGGTTTCAAAATGTATTTACCAGGATTGTCTGTTCTCAGCTACACCAGGAAGGAAGCTGATCTCTCTGAAGCAGACACTAGTTAGCTGTTTCACAGTAGGGCAATGCATTTGTCCTACCCACTGAGAAAGAAAAAGGAGGTTTTTGTTGAGAGATTGTATTATTTGGCACAGTGTGAGGCTCAAGGCACAATAATATATCCCACTATCATTAGTTGTCAGGCTTCTGATTTTCAGCGAAAAGTTCTCATTGTTTGGTCTTGAACCTTTGATATGGCTTGGCCCAACGTTATTTGTGGAACTTGTAGTTATTGAAAAGGCAAGCAGGTCTATTGACCCACTGGATATTTGCCGGAACCAGTAAAAATTGGGAATGGATGTTGTCTTCGTTGAGCATTTCAAAGAATAGTCAATACCAAACTCCTCTATCACCACCGATGCTGGTCTCTGGAGAATGGTGTACAAGTCTTCACCTATGAATCTCCAAAGAAATTGGAAATGGTCAGTATACTTAGAAATTATTAACAGAGACCGTGCTAGAACATGATGATACAGTAAATGTGACTTGCCATATTGAAAGTCTTTTGGCAGCCCTTCAAATCCCTCCAATGGTGAGGAGCCCAAAATTAGCACTCAGTTTCCATTGCAGAGATATTTTAACAGTGACTATACTACAGAGGCTTTAACGAACCAGCTCTCTTCCTTCTACAGTGCTTGAGAAATTAATTAACATTTTCACATAGCAATAAATTGTCAGATTAATTGCTTATGGATTCTCTGTTTTACCTTTTTAAACTATTAATTTGTTTGCCATTCGGCATTTGTGGCTCATGCATTATATTACTAAAGTAATTTAAAAGCTTGCAGAGCTATAATGTTTATTACAGTTCGCAATAAAAACCCCTTTAATTGTGTCTAGTGAATTCAAGGCAGCACAAAGAGAAGAAAAAATTGGAATTTTGCCACTGCCTTCATGGGGAAATATATTGCTTCCATGACTCATTTTAACTGGGTTTTCTTACGCTAAAATCCACTATCTTTAATATTTTTACAGACTTTTGTACAATCATTGGATTTTTTTAAAAAACTCTGCCAATGCATCTTAAGATGTCTATGCAGTGTAGAAGTCCATTTAGAATATTTTATACCATATGGACTGAGGAAACAAAACTGAAAAATGTTGCTAGTTGCCCTCATGGTTTCCAGAAAAGAACAAGGTTGTTGAGTAGATCCTTAGAATCACACAAAAACAATAAAAGCAATGAAGTCTCACAGGTTAGAGATAGACTTCAGATGTAAGGGTAGCACAATCTTAGTCTATCCTGTTTGTGATACAAGCAGTTATTTTTCTTATCTTAAATTTGTTTGGATAAGGATAATTAAATGATGCACTAAAGATCATACACTAATGCCTGCTTTCTCTGGAGAGTTTACTAGAGGTATCTGGATGGATGCTTTTGGAATGGGATGCTGAACTATCTGAACCTTCTATTTGATTCCAAAGGATCCAGTGTCAAAGACGTTTTGTGAGTTTTTCTGCTGCTGCAGAAGCCCCTTTGACCTGGGCAAAAGGGATGAGCATGGACATTCCATTTTCAACCCACTTCCACTTTTTAAAAAATCTGATAATCCCAGCAACCCTGGAATGAGAAATCATTTGTTTGTCAGACTGAATTCATGTTTTGGGTGGCTTAATAAGAGAGGACAGTTCTGACAAGATTCTTATCCCAAGACTTTTACATATTGATTATCTAATCTTCTACTCCTGCCCATCAAATGCCTTTCTCCGCATCCTTGCATTGGGGAGTTATACTCAAATATTTCTACTTGTCTGATAGTTTGAATAAATTGCAATTTCAGTGCTCTACCAATTAGTTCCTCATAACATTATTGATTTACTCAAAGTCCATATTTCTAAATGATTAAACAAGAAGAACTGAAGATGGGGAAGAGATAATTTACTTACATAAAACTGTTCCTGCCAAAGAAAGAAGAAAAGCAGTAGACCCTATGTGTGCCATGAGCTGTCTTTCTCTCATGCTGCTGACACTGAAAATCTCTTCCTTCTCCTCTATGGGGACACTTTTATAAACCCATTTCTCCTCGCTCATACATATCTTACTCTCATAGTGACCCCTAGTGAAAATGTCAGAAATTGCAGAAGAGGTTCCATTTTTTGTTCTGTGGTTGATGTTGAGCAACTCAAGACTATAAACAGAAAGAACCTTTCACTCACAACCAGAATTGCCACTTCTTTCATCCCCTGTGCTTTCCAGAATAGGCACACATACAACATCTGGTGTCAAGCGTTTTTCTCAGAATCTGGAATTTGCTCAAGAAATTATATTTAGAAAAGGAGAAGGCTGCGGTGGCATTTTTCATGGCTCTGGAGGAAAGGAAAGGCCAGGCTGTATCTGCTGATATCCCTCATTTATCACAACTATGAATGGCACTGGAGTGCTCTGACCTCCTTTTATTTATTTGTTTCCAAGTAGCTATGCTATGTTGCATCAGTGTGAAAGCACATCTCCTCATTTATTACATATGGCATATGTATGGCAAGCATCCAAGCAAGGGACAATGACAAAAGTCCTCCCATGTTGTTTTCCCTTTGACATTTAAGTATTAAATATGCACAGTGTCATTCCCTTGCACATACGTGCATGCATATGCTGTACATACTTTTAAGAATAATTTGGAAGAAGTGCTTCAGATCACAGAAGAGTGAGGGCCCAGCATCTCTCTGGTACGCATTAAAATAAGTTTTGTTTTCAGGCTTGTATGTGAACCTAAATAAAAGTTATTGCTGCTTTAAAAGTTTATTAACTATAATGAATTGGCTTCAGTAACCTATATGTTTAGATAAAGGAACCAGGTTAAAGTTGAGTAAATTGTGGGTAGATTTTCAAGCTGTACAATTGCTCATGCCAAGAGAAGGGAAGAGAAGGCAAGAACCATATCCAAAGCATTTGGCTGAACTTTTAGAATTCAAAATGGTTAGAAGCAGAGGAATAGCTGTGGATTGGACTGAAAAATGGAAAGCCTGGGAATATCATAATTTTTTAAAAAATTTGATTTATATGCCGCCCTTCTCCGGAGACTCAGGGCGGCTTACAATGCGTTAAGCAATAGCCTTCATACTTTTGTATATTTATACAAAGTCAGCTTATTGCCCACACAATCTGGGTCCTCATTTTACCTACCTTAGAAAGGATGGAAGGCTGAGTCAACCTTGAGCCTGGTGAGATTTGAACTTGCAGTAATTGCAGGCAGCAGATGTAAGTGGATGTTAATAACAGTGCTTTAGTCTGCTGAAGCACCAGAGCTCCTATTTGTAGGACAATAAGACCATATCCAAAACATTGATTTTCAAAGCTAGCAGAATTGGACTTAAGTTTTCAGTGTAAATTCCCAGTTTCTTCAAGGCACCAGCTTCTTCAATGATTCCAGATCTTCCAGAAGAATGGAAGACTCACCTGATGTTTTCCCTCTAGATTTAACTCTCTCATTCACAATTAATCCCAGATACTTTTTGAGGACAAGGCAACTGGTACATCTTATATAAGGTGATACAGATCTTTAGTGTTCATCCTATTATTAAATATTGCTGCTTTATAGCAGATGGCAACAACAAATCGACCTTGGCTAATCATGGAAAATTAAGCAGGGTTGGGTCTGGTTAATTTGAATGGGAGGCTACCAAGAAATCCCAAGGTTGTAGGCCAGAATGTACATAAACAACTACCTAAAACTAAAAACCCCAGAAGATGATAACCTATTGCTCTATTGCTACCCCTCCAATGAAGATTTGTCTCTGCAATCCTTACATGGATTTGAGGAATGTCTGCTATTCTGTCTTTGCGGTTCCTTAATAAGGGCTTACTCTGTCTTCTCAACTCAGAGTAGCTGCCACTGGTGGTTTAGAGGAACTCATATCTGTAATCCATAAATTACAGGATGTTAACATAGACCCTCATTAACTGGATATGATTTAATAAGTATTTTAAGGCTGAAAAGCCAGTTAAGTCTAGTGGTGAAGGCACCGGCCTAGAAATTGGGAGACTGTGAGTTATAGTCTTGCCTTAGTCATGAAAGCTGCTTCAGTGACCTTGGACCAGTCACTTTCTCTCAGCCCAGCTCACCTCACAGTAGGAAAAATAGGAGAAGTAGATATATTTGCTACCTTGAGTTATTTATAAAAATAATAACAGTGCAATAAATCTAATAAAATAAATATTTTGCATAAAAATGGCTATACACTCCTTGTACCTGGACAATTTCATCACACTCTTAAAAATCATAGACACCGAAGGCATATATGTTAAAGAAAGCCCAATCTTTACCCATATGTTTTTCTAACAGAGTTGGGAAAATAGTTTGAAAATACAATTTGATTGTATGGAGGACAACAGTCCTCAGGGAAGCATAATCCACTTTACTACCACCATCACCTTCACCTTAGACACCATGATGAAATCCATAGCCTCCAAAACTGCGGTTGTGGTCTGCCAGCAGCCTGCAGAGCTGGCAGTGGAGTCGGACAGTGAGGAGGCTGAGGAAGAACATGGGCCAGTCCTGGAGGCTGGGGAAGGCCCGGATGAGGGCTCTGCGTTGGAGGCAGAGATGGGGCCAGGGCCATCGGGGAGTGAGGTGCGGACTTTGGAGCCTCCAGAGGCTGACAGTAGAGAGGCAGAGGAACAGGAGGAGCCTATTCCTAGTGCACGTATGAGAAGAGCTGCCAGAAGGCAAGAGCAGCTACAGCAAAGAGGATGACTCGGGAGTAGGGTCAAGAGATGATTGGCCCCTCCCATAAGGCTTAAAAGACCAGCAACGGAAAACAACGTTGATAGACTTGTTCTTGTCTTGCTGCGCTTATCTCTGGTCGGCGTCTTCTGCTTCTGAACTTTTGCCAAGAGAAGCCTCTGGCAGTTTGCCTAATTATACAAAGGTTGGTGATTAGACTGAAGAATTTGTGTTATGAAGAATTTGTTTTGATTTAGTTTGGACTACGCTGAGAATTAACAACTATCAGCTGTTCTAATAAAATCTGTTTGTTTTGGAACTGTTTACGTCGACTACTACCTACTTGGGCCTGGGTCACAACAACTGCTTTTTATTAACAGAAGGAGGTAGGGGCATCTTTCAAAGAATGGCTTCTGGGATTTGGAATACTCATCTGACACCTTTGTTCTAAGAACCATACTGAGAAAGCCAGTGGGTTTCTGGGTGCAATTCAATGAGCTGGTTGTTGTTAACATAGAATAACAGAAGTGGAAGTGACCTTGGAGATCTTCTCATCCAACCCCCTGCTCAAGCAAGAGACCCTATATCAGTGGTGGCGAACCTATGGCATGCGTGCCAGAGGTGGCACGCAGAGCCTTCTCTGTGGGCATGCGCACTGTTGCCCCAGCTCTGTTTCTGGTCTCTGCCGCACATGTGCATGTGCCTCCCACCAGTCAGCTGGTGTGCATGCACGGGGGGGGGATGCAGTTTGGGCGGGGTGCACTTTGGGTGTGCACTTTGGGCACTCAGTGCCTAAAAGTTTCACCATCACTGCCCTATAGCATTCCAGACAAATGGCTCTCCAGTCTCTTCTTAAAAGCCTCCAGTGACAGAGCACCCATAACTTCTAAAGGCAAGCTGCTCTACTGGTTTACTGTTCTCACTGTCAGGAAATTTCTCCTTAGTTCTAGGTTGCTTCTCTCCTTGATTAGTTTCCATCCATTGTTTCTTGCCTTGCTTTCTGGTGCTTTGGAGGATAGGTTGACCCAGTGGTGAAATTCAAATTTTTTTACTACTGGTTCTGTGGGCGTGGCTTGGTGAGCATGGTGTGGCTTGGTGGGCGTGGCAGGGGAAGGATACTGCAAAATCTCCATTCCCACCTCACTCTGGGCCCAATCAGAGGTGGTATTTGCCGCTTCTATGAATTACTCAAAATTTCTGCTACTGGTTCTCTGAACTACTCAAAATTTCCCCTACCAGTTCTCCAGAACCTGTTGGATTTCACCCCTGGGTTGACCTTCCCCCCTCTTCTTTGTGAGAACCCCTCACATATTGGAACACTGATATCATGTCTCCCCAGTCCTTCTTTTCACTAAACTGGACATACCCAATTCCTGCAAATGTTCTTCATAAGTTTTAGCCTCCAGCCCCCTAATCAGAGGAGCCTTGGTAGTACAGGGGTTTAAGGCACCCTGTTATTAAGCTGGTTATTAAGACCAGCTGCCTGCAATTACTACAGGGTTCGAATCTCGCCAAGGCTCAAGGTTGACTCAGCCTTCCATCCTTTCTAAGGTAGGTGAAATGAGGACCCAGTTGTGGGGGCAATAAGCTGACTTTGTATAAATATACAAAAAGGATGAAGGCTATTGCTGAGCACATTGTAAGCCGCCCTGAGTCTTCGGAGAAGGGTGGCATATAAATCAAATTAAATAAATAAATAAAAAATCATCCTTGTTGCTCTTCTCTGCACTCTTTCCAGAGTCTCAACATCTTTTTTATATTGTGGTGTCCAAAATTGGATGAAGTATTCCAAGTATGGTAAAGAGGTACTAATTCTTCATATATCTTGATTCTATCCTTCTATTAATGCAGCCTAGGATTCTATTGGCTTTTTTGGGCTGCTGACACACGCTGTTGGCTCATATTTAAGTGATTGTCCACAAAATCCTCACGCAGTTATTGGTATTGAAGAAGCTCTATTTATAGGATCACCTTTCTCCAATTATCCCCGCCTCTTTTGTAATATTTGACAAGGTGAGCATGTTCCAGTTCCTTTTGGTTAACAATACTACCTTTTCAAACCCCAGAAGTGTGCCTTCTCTGTTGCTATGCCTGCCCTGTGGAATACCATTCCTGCAGAGCTCAGGGTGGCCTCTCTCTCCTCTACTTTAAAGGTAAAGGTTCCCCTCACACATGTGTGCTAGTTGTTCCCGACTCCAGGGGATGGTGCTCATCTCCATTTCAAAGCCAAAGAGCCAGCGCTGTCCAAAGACGTCTCCGTGGTCATGTGGCCGGCATGACTAAACCACCAAAGGCGCACAGAACACTGTTACCTTCCCACCAAAGGTGGTCCCTATTTTTCTACTTGCATTTTTTATGTGCTTTCGAACTGCTAGGTTGCCAGAAGTAGCGGGAGCTCACCCCGTTATGCAGCACTAGGGATTCGAACCACTGAACTGCCGACCTTTCAATCGACAAGCTCAGCGTCTTAGCCACTTTTCTCCTCTACTTTAGAAAAGCATTAAAAGCCTGGCTGAGGTGTTTTGTGACCTCACTGGGTGAAGATTGATGGAAGATGACTGAAACTGATTTTTTTCATATGTTTCTTCCACAGCATTCTTTTAACTAGTATATATTTTCCATTTGGATTATTTGTTTTTATTGAGTTCTTGATGTAAGCCACCTTGAGTCTTTCCATATTGGTGGCCCTTTAAATAATTGATGAAAGAAGATTGAAAGTATTCTTTAATTGTTATATCTTTTCCATTCTGATTATTTTTTATGGAGTTCTGATATAAGCCACCTCTAGTCTTTCCAAATTGGCTGAAAATTAATAAAATAAAATAATAAAATAATATAATAAAATAAAATAATAAAGTCTTTCCAGCCTATCAATAGTAGCTCCACTCTGGGCCATGTGATCAGGAAGAACCTGGGATTAAAAATGTAAAAAATCAGTAACACTCCCAGTTGCTGCCCAGGCATTTTACCATAAGAGAAATATTTTTCACAGAAGTCCCTGGCTGAATCTAAACCATTTTTCCCTATACCAGATATGGTCCTGTTCTGTTTCTGGAGAACTAACTGCTGATAGACATATAGATAGACAGAGTCCATAAACCTTTTATATATTTTACTGCCAGTATTTATTTCCAATATTTTACTACAGTAGAGTTCTAAAGAATAAAAAAGCAGGGAGCTTGGGAAGCTGTTAAAATCTCTCCATTATATAGTTTGGTCTAGAAATTTTGGAAAAGTTTGAGGACACTAGAAGCTGAAGTTTTAGGCTTAAAAAAATATTAACATTTATTGTAATATAAAATTTGCATGAAAATAAAGTTCAGCAGGGAATGAGGATAGTAATGCAAAGTAGGAAAAAAAGGAAAAGAAAAAAAAACAGTGACTTCCAACTTTTTTGGGTGCAGTAAACTACAAAATACGTTCATAGCCTCAGATTTTTGCGTTATATCTCGAATGGATGCAAACCATTCCTATAGCATCAAAGTAGAAGTTGGGGTTTTAGGATAATGGTCAAAATAAAAGTGATTAATTAAAATACCGGTAAATAAAAGAGCCACTTAAACTTGGGAAATGACTCTTCCAGCCCTATCCAAGCACTTACATTTTAATGCCAACTGAATATTTGAAAATCCTAGTGGAAAAATGTTTTTGCTGTTTTGTTTGAGGAAATGCCATTTTAAGAGGTTAAAAAGTACCGGGTAGGAATGTACTCTCTCTTCTCCCATCTTTGGCTTTGCAACCAGCCAAGCAAACAAGAAATGCCACGCTCAGTCCCGATATGCAGGAATCAGGAGATTAAGCTCTCTTTTTTGGCATGGGATAAACATGATAATTGGCTAATCACTGCAGGTCAAACCAGTTGCAAAGACTAGTCAAAACTGGACAACCCTTTTTAATCCTACTGTTATCTCTAGCCAATCCAGTTTTTCCAAAAGACAGAGATGTAAATGGGACAAGCAAACATGCCAAGAGCAGTCCATCTGCTTTTTATGATCTACAAACAAGAGATCTCAGTTTCCAGGATTTATTTAGACACTGAGAAGTTTTGCCTGTGATACTTAGATGACATGGATTGTCTGCCTTATGTACTTTTAAATATTTATGTTGCCAGGAGAATCTCTACAGATTTTCTCACTTCTTGAGGATACTCTGTGCCTACCAAATATCCTCTCTGCGCAAATTTTGGTAAGCCATGGCAAAATCGACAATGTGCTGAGTCATAAAGCACTGCAGGAATGACATGATAACCTAAGTTAAGGTTCCATTCCTTGGGAGAAATCATTCTAGACAGTTACTAGAAGGAAGCAGACTACGTTTTTCTATCCTTTTATTATTGATTTATTTACTCAATTTATGTAGTTCCCCATCTGAACGGTGTGGGGGCCTAGATGAGGAGCTCTTACCTCACGATCAGGCGGCTGATCAGGAGTTCAATACTAGTTAGTGGGAGATATTTCTCTCTTTGGATGCAAAAAGAAAATATCTGCTGCAAACTCCACATAGGCATCAGGAAGGGCATCCGGATGGTAAATGCTCAGCTCCATTCAGTCACCCCCAACTCCACCCCGATGCAAGGGATTACAGGATCATTAAAGGGAAAAAAAATAGTTTCCCATCTCAACAATTCTGGGTGGCTATATAAATTCATTAATATAAATTACAGCAAGGTGTATTTTTGTTCATAGTAGTTCCACTTCATTTTTACCTGCAATGCCAGCCCAAAATAACCCACTAGTATTGTGTCCACTGAGCAACCTCAGTTCTCAAACTCCACTGGCTTCCTCCTCTTTCTTTCAAATGTCTTTAATTTCTACCTCCCCCACCCCCTGAACTCCTGCACATATCTTGAGTCCCCCAAGCAAGCTGATACTTCCTTCTCGTGGGTGTGGCACAATTTTGAATACATAAAATTGGCACTCTAAGAGTGAGTTTCTTATTAGCATGTAACATGATTTTAAAAGTTGCTGTTCCAGTTGTTATTTTTACAACAGTTTAAGTTTCACAGCACAGAATAATTAGCAACATGGAAGTAGGGCTGTCACTTTTTCCTTTAAGAGCATCTTAACATTTGAGTATTTCCAAAAAAAGCTTTTATTGCCTGATTAATCTTGCTACTCATGACATTTTAGGAAGGATCTGATGATATAATCATCCACTTGTAATCCTCCCCCCCCACCCCCCCAGGGCTTCTTTCATCATATTCCTTCCAGAGAAAATCCATGATTCCATGAAATAAAGATGGAACTGAGTGGATGGAATCATCAGTGCTGATGAAGTTACTTAGTTTGGGTAATGAAACATCTGCAAGAAAATAACCAAGCTCAGAGAGCACTCAGGACCCCTCATTTCAACCCGGAGCTACAAATATTCTCCATTGTTGTAAAGATGGAACTGTTCCTAGTATTCCAATAGTTAACTGAAAACCATCTGCACTACAATCTTCATTGCTTTTAAGTTGGTATTTGATTCTGTCTCAGTCTTGGCTCCTGGCAAATGTCTGGACTGATCCCTGCAATTTCCTTGGCAAGATTTCAGAAGTGGCACAAAAATGCCATAGCAAAACCTGAAAAATTCATACTGTATTAAGCAACATTTTACCAAAATCAAGCAGTTTGCCATGGAGAAATATACAAAACATTCTCCACAATGACAGGTATTTGACTGAAGTTATTGTAGCCAAAATATGATAAAATCAGTTATTGAATCTAAGGGATTTTGATTTGGCCATTGTAAACCATTGGATTTGTTCTTCATTCATTCTTTTGGAATCACTGTGTTTTACATGTCTCATTTTTGCTTCAGGTTCAGCTGATAGGAAGATAGTTTGAAAGTGTCCTGTAGAATTCTCTGATACAAAAGAGAATTCATGCTTCCTCCTGTGATGGCAAGTCTTCCAAGTACTCAGTCATCAAAGCACCCATAAACTATGAGAATGTCACTCCATGCTTGACAGGTGAAAGAGGATATTATTATGTAATGTGGTGTTTGATTTCCACCATAAAAAATGACACCTATGTAACCTGCCCCTGCCCCTTCCCCTGTTTCACTTTGATTCATCTGTGTATAGAATATTTGTCAAAAGTCTGGAGGGTCATCCAGGTGCTATTTAGCAAATCTGAAATGAGCATCAATGTCCTTCTTAGCAAGCCATGGAATATGCCTTAGTACTCTCTTATTTTTCAGAGATCAATCTGAGTTTTTCTAATGGTAGAATCATGAAAACTGATTTTAGCCAGTCTAAGTGGGGCTTCTACTCAAGATCCAGTCTACAATCTAGAAGAGAACCCTAGTCCTACATGGGGCCCAAAACCACCTGAGTTACCCAGAGCCAGTCACTCTTTCTCAGACCTAGGGAGCAGCAAGCAACTTTCAAAACTTTCAAAAAAAACCTTGCCAAGAAATCGGCAGGGACTTGTCCAGACAGTCGACAGGAGTCAACCCTGATTTGAAGGCACACACAGATGGCGGGGAGGGAAGAGATTTAGGCTATTGGGAAAGAAGCTTCAAGTTAGCCTAATTGGAATGAACAACTTCCAGATCAATGAATGACTCAAAGGTGTACACAGACACACACACACACACACACACACACACACACACACAGACAGAGGGCCTGCATATTGCTGGATACTATTTTGTTATAATTCGGAGTTCCTATATGACTTTAAGACTGGTTTTGAAAAGACAAGGCTTTTCTCAATATCAAGATTACATCCCTGACTGTGTTTTATTAGACCACAGAATCTGAGGTTTTTTTCCAGACTAATAAGTATTAATTACTTCTTCTTTTTTTTTTTTTTTTTTACAAAGATCTTCAAAAATTTCTTTCAAGCAAGGACATGATGTAGTTCTAGAACCTGCATGGCAGAACTGTCTCCAGGATGAGAGGAGTCAAAATCTATGAAATGTATATGGGACAGGGCTCATTCAAATCAGCCCTGTTTAATGAATTGCTCATACACCTGCCCATGGTTATCCATTTAAATGATTTAACTACTGTACATTATATTTGGGGAATCACATTTGTAGAAAATATAAATCTGATTCCATGCATAATGAATCAGAATATTAAATTTCGAAATGATATACTGTACATACATATTTTTGTGTCTATAGTATAGTTTCTTTCTGATGTAATAAACATAAGCAAATTAGCAAGGAAGGACAGTCAGTAGATGAGATTTCAATAGATGAGATTTGGGTATCAGTAAGAGAAGAAATAGTAACCATTGGTGCTGATTGCTCACAGGACAATTTTCATTCTAGAGGGAACTGAAAGAGAGTGAAGAATTTGCAGCAGGGGAAAATCTTAGTAATGAGATTTCTTTAAGGATCCATAGGTAGCAAAGAATGGGAAATAAATTAGTTAAAAAAAAGAAGGGGAAAGAGGTAGAAAACCAAGGAACTTTTGCTTCTCTAGAGCTGGGTCTGCACACATCTACTAGATTGATGTGTGTGTTTTTATAGTGCACTGTGTGAATCTGGACAGTTGAGTTAATTCAATAAACCACTGTTCCATTAGCCAGCCAAGCAAACACAATCTAAAGTTTTGAAAGATGCAGTAAACCTTACATACATAGTTTTCTACCTCCCAGCTGTAAATGTCAGGTTTCTATTTCTTAGTAGATGAAACAGGCTTTACTTCTGCTGTACCTACAGTAACCCTGCAGTGTTTTCTAGTGCTGGAGATTTGAACAAATCTGCCACGACTGGGCATTCAGGTATGCACAGAGCCAGCAGCTGTTAAGGAACACACCCAGCTAGCCTATAGATCTTTCTGCAGAAGTGGCTAATTTTCTTCCTTTCCACTGATCCAGCAGACATTCAGACCTGGAGCAAAAGGCAGCAGTGTCTCTAATTCTATTTCTCTCTCATGCACACACCCTCTCTGTATTTGCTTTGTAGGTGCAATACAACAAGCAGGCCCTATACGTGACATGGAGTGAAAATATGTATTTGGAGCATCAGCCTAACTGAGCAATAAAATACAGTGCATTGGGAAGGGCTAATACAACCAAGAATCCAGTGTCATCTTAAAGACAAACACAATTGCTTCTGCATGAGCTTTTGTGAATCACAGCTTGCAACATCAGATGCATGCAGTATTGTCTTGGGAAAGGAATCTTACAATATAAGTGCTATTGCTCAGAGATGTGGGGAAGCGAAAGGAAAGGAAGGAATACTGAAGGGAGAGCAGAAGGACAGAACTGCTTTAGGCAGTGGCCAAAAATTGAGCAGGGATGCAGAAAAACTTGACTTTTATAAGCTACCATTCAGCTGACTTTGGCTGCTGTCACACAAAGGCTGAGGTCAGATTGCTTTGCCAAACAAAAGGCTTGTCTGTTGTATGGTCAATCAATCTGGATCAGGTTAACGCATGCTGGATAATTTATGGAACAGCAATGTAAATTATGTAAATGTGACATACAGTGCGTTCATGTAAAATACATAAAACTTACACACACATTGGGTAAATTTGGATTTAACAGCCTTTTGGCTTTACTGAACCCCTTTCCTCCAATTAGCTAAAAACTAAGATTTTATTGACCTTGACAAAGTGGTTTTTGTTGCTGATTTTAGGTATAATGGAGTTAGGAAGCCTCAGCAAATGATGGCACGTGTCTGGCCTTGTCTGGGCTTGGAAATGACACAGGAACAATCCAGTTCAGTACTTGGAAGAGAAATCACCATGTAATATCAGGGCTATGACCTGAAGTGGGAAATGGAAAAAAATCCGAAAGCGGGAAATGGCAACCCACTTTTGTGTTGTTGCCAAGAAAACCTGATAGATAACAAGAACTGAGTTTAACTTGAATGAAACTTGACTATTATGGTTATGAATGATTAAATGAATATTGGCTTTTAAATAGATGCAAATAGTTTGGGATGATGTATTTTCTAGCTCTAAGCTTTCAAAGATCAAGTAAGTGCACTATTGACTGCATGTTTATTGTCTTTATTATTTTAGCCTATTTCTGCTGAAACATAGCTGAAATTAGTAAAAAGGTTTATATTGTCTATCATCTATCTATCCTATCTATCTATCTATCTATCTATCTATCTATCTATCTATCTATCACCTAATCTTCTACATATCATCTTTTTATCTCTCCTTCTCTTAAATATTTTAATACACATAACAGCAAAAGAATATTCAGTAGTATTTTCTATCTGTTTGTATGCAGAAATTTTGAATTCATATATTGTTTGTTTAAGTGTACAGTTGATACAATAACACAACATGCACCAGTGATCCTTCCCTTAATATTTTTGTATATTAAGATTCCATATAATCTAAAGTAAATTGGCACAATATTATCTACTGTATGTAAATGATTAAGATCCTGGCATCCTGGCAAGAAGTTTAAAAAGCTTCCTTCTATACACATGGATTTCAGGCTACCATTAACTGCAAAGGAACGTACCACTAAAAAAATCTTAGCAAGCTAAGACACTCAGAATATAGTTTTTGAAGGAAAAAAAAAGAAACTTTAAAAAATAATTAAAACAATCCAAATAGTAATGAACAATAATCACATTATTGTTCATAGTATAAAAATAGAAAAGCACAGCAAAAAAATATTTAAACAGCAGTTTAAACAGCAGTTGGGGAAAAATTCAGAAAAGGGAAAAGAAATGCGGGCACTAAAACTCCTTTTCCTGTAAAGTTTTCTTTTTCCCATTTTTGTTTCCCTTTTTTAATTTTTTCCTTTTTTAAAATCATATTTTCACTTTAGCCTTTGCTCTAATATAAAGTTTATTCTAGGTATGTATATGCATTCCTTTCTCTTTTTTTGTTTTTGTTTTTCCACTTTCCATTTGAAAGTGCTTTATCTCTTGAATTTTTAAGAAACAAAATAGGAAGAGTATTGACACTTTTGAACTTGATATTTGACTAAAATAACATGGACCGCAATAAAACACACCGAAGGATCACTGAACAAATCAACCCACAGTTCTCACTTGAGGAACAAGGGACCAGGCTCAAATTAACCTACTTCAGGCACATTATACAAAGACCCAGCTCTGTGAAAAAGGCTCGAATGTTGGGAAAGGTATAAGAAAAGAGAAGAAGAAGAGGATGACCAGCAGCAGGATGGATGGATTCAGTTACAGAGGAGATGACTGCACCATTAGGAGACTTGAAATAACAGGGTAGGGATGGATTGCATTGGGGAAAAAAATCTACGTGGTCACTAGAAGTTGAAAACAACTTGTTGATACATAATCAATTAATAATAAATCACCCCTTTGCTGTGTACACTCTTGCTGGAATAGGAATAGGATAGGAAAGAGGGCTGCTGCTGCAGTACTCTGGGATTATTTGAAGATATGAAGTCACCTAGGGAAGTTTGACATTGAAGAAAAGCAGATCACTATGGACATGAGCAACATTCAATGGTTTAATAATTTCTCTCCCTAGTCCCCAGAAGAATGATAGCTCTGCTGTGGGTTGGAGGACTCCTTACTTCAGAATGTTCACTCCAATACTACCAGGGATTATTCTTTGGAGATTATAAGGATTGGGGCTCTTTTCCTACTTTTTAAAAAAATATATGTGTGGACCAAACATGGTTCCCTCTCAGTTTGTAATTCTTCATTCTTTGAACATACCCAAACTGCCTCAAGCGTTTTTAATCCACACTGAAAGGCAGGATATAAATCTTTCAATGAACTATATTTGAAAATTAACTTGAAGCTGCTTTGTCCTATGTGTAGAATGTTTGTGTCTTTGACAGAGGTTGGCTACCTCTTCTTCTTCAGCCCTCCTTCTAAGCCTTTCATGTGAGCCTCCCGCACTTAAAAATTAGTAGACATGTCTCTTCCTTACAGAAGCAATAAGTTTCAAAGGAACACCCAAGAGAGAGAAAGAGGTGGTGGTGGTTTGTAACTTTTAGCATAACAGCCTTGCTTTTTTTCTTTCAAGATTGACCTGGTTCAATTACTTAGCATCAATTTTTCAGCATTATACGTAGTAGGCTTAGTATACTTAGCATGCTGATTTACTTATTGAAGAGATCATAGTTACCTGTGTTCGTGCTCTAGATTCAACCATAAACCAATGAATTACATTTGGGTTTAATATGATACGAAAATCCTACACCAAAGATCTTCATAGTGCTTTGGATAAAGTGAATATATAACAAGAGTTATCAAATCTGGGTTGCAGTTCCTACATCAGAACGAAGAATTTTCTGTTTCATTTTGCTGCCCATGTAGTGGTGATGGGGTATACAGTATTTATCTACCATTTATTTTAGAAAATTTATATTGCATAGCTAGGGTTGCCAGGTCTGCTTCCAAAAAAATAGCAGACAAGCGGGGGGGAGGGAGGGTTAAGTAGTAAAAAATTTTTTAAAAAATTACAATTAAATTATATATTTTCTTACAAACATTTTAACACATATTAAAATAATCACTTCAAAACTTTACTTAAAATTCATATTATAATAATATGAATTATTATAATATAATATAATATGATATATATAATATAATATATATAATATATCATATAATATAATATGATTATATCATATTATAATAATATGTAAAATATTAAATTACATTTTACTTTGCTGTCGTGTGTATTTTTTATTTGACTGCACAGCTTTGATCAATTCTTTGTGTTTAAGGAATAATTCTTTAATTTCAGTACAACGTTGAGAAATATTAAAAAATATACAAAGTTCACTTCGAACTGATGGTACAAGCAGTCAGTTACGTTCGTCAGTCCACAAATTTCCTATGACGCTGAAAATTCGTTCAATGTTTACATTTAATACCAGAATTGATGCACAATACTGGAACAGTTTCAGTAAACTCAGAGCTGGCTCTTTCTTGAAAAAGTACGTCCACTTATCAAGGGATGAATCGCCCTGCAGATGAACATAAACTTGTTCTAAGGCAGAAATTTCATCGAAGAGAGTGTTGGGTGGAAGTTGTTCTCGCCATGGTGATAATTACCAGATGTTCGCCATTTCTTCTAAAGTTGGAGGATTATTGCGATCAATTAGATTGAAACAACTTAGCGTCTCATATACTGAATCGGTGAAATTATACCACTTTTCTAGGTACGCAATGGCTCTTTGATACACGTTGATGGCTTCTTTCTTGAACTTTTGCACGGCATTCTCAGGCAAATGTTTTTTACGTAAGGCAAATAAAACTTTCATTCCAAAAAACTGCTCATTGTATTTTTTTTTGCAAAGAATCACGCAGCTTACACATGATAATGTGAAGATCACATGCAAGAATTTTCTTGCTTTCCAGCTTCAGTAGGGTGTCTTGCATTATTGACATGAAGAAGTGTGTGAAATATAAATACAATTCTGAAATTGTTGGTTCATCGTCCTTTGCGAGTTCATTTTCCTGATCCGAAATAAGGTTCCAGATAACCTTATGGCACTCATCAGATCCAAGAAAAATAAAATACGATTTTAGAGGTATTCAGTTTAAAAGAAGTCTTTTGACCGCTTTAAACAAACTTAACCAATGTGTTGGAACATGGCGCAAAACTTCATGGAATTCTGACTCGCAAAACTCAAAAAATGATTTCAACTCTTCTCGTTTCTTCGCAGAATTCGAAAATTCAGCAAAAACCTTCAACACTACATTTTTGATATCAAAAGATAACTGCTTTAATGCATTTTTTGCGCTGTTGTGTAAAATGTGATTATTGTAATGAGCAGCTACAATATTGTCATTTTCCAGCAATAATTTTTGGTAAACAGATTTGTTCACTCCATAATTGACCGATGCATTATCTGCTGAGTAAGCTGAAACATTATTTATTTCCAATTCGTTATCACTAAGAACTCGACACAGCTGATTTTTTATTGTAGAATCTTCGAAAGAATCCTCATAAAAGTCTAAAATTTTCACACACAGTCCTTCTTCACAAGTAAAATATTGTGCAACAACGGGATACATTTTGCGATTTATCTTGTTTGATGCGTCAGTGGAGAGAGAAAATGGAATTCCAGTTTTAAGATCATTGAGAACCAACTCAATAGAAAAAGGATACAAAACCTTATTGACAATAGCTGATGATTTGGTTCTTTCACAAGATATCTTTTTTATAATTTCTGAATCATCAAAAATTTGCTTCATTAACTTAATACCACAATCTTGAGCCAGGAAAGAAATATGGTGTTTGATCCCATGGTAAGTTTCAGCCATTTCAGCTACAGTCACTTTCTCACTGAAAGAGGAGTGTCTTTAACAATGAAAAACGAATTGATTCGCTTGTTGCTGGAAGCTATTTTCTCCTTATCTAAATGATTTTCTGTGCTTGCATGCTGTGTGACAGCTTTTATACCATTATATTCAATTGTGAACGATTTCCGACACAATTTACAGTAGGCCGTCATATTTGTTCTGTCGGTTTCATTGTTGGTAATCCATGCAAAAGTAGCTTCTCAGTCTTTGGTGTATTTGCACACTCCTCTCTTTCATTTTAAAGAATTCAAAATCTCGCCACTGTCACTCTCATCACTCGACGCCATTTTAGGTCAGTCGACACAAGCTACAATACATTTTAAAAATGTGAACTGTACATAATTTTATAATATATTTTTATTTTAATCTCATCATTAATTTTTTCGGAGAATCAAGTTCAATGGATATTTGATCTTTGTCTCATTCTAACTTATGAAAAAAAAGACAAAACACAATTCTCCTATCCTTATTCTCTTAGACTGTACAGCTTTAGATTACGTACCATTTCATCATAAAGCTTTTGAATAAAAAAAATGTCCACTATTTTGTGAAAAAAAATAGTGAACATAATGTGAAAAAAGCGGACTGTCCGCTCAAATAGTGGACACCTGGCAAGGGTATGTATAGCTATTGATCTTACATACCAAATGGCTCATAACAAAACCACATAGAAACAATGATAAAGAATATCCAGAGTGTGTCTTACATCAGCAAATAGCCCATACATCTTTTTGTTATCATATTGAGGTATTCTCATTATACTCTTTTTCATTGTTTATTTTATTGTTCTATTATTTTACTTCTGTTTACACTCTTTTCATTTCTTCCTTTTTATTGCAGTAAGGTCTCTAGTGTAGCCCCTGTGAGCTAGGTGGCAAATAAATTTAACAAACTAAATAATAGAGAGAGATAGAACTCCAAAATAACAATAACAACAATAATTGGATTCCAGTTTCACCTGATCCCAATGCTTGAGGAAGAACCACTTAATAACCCAGATCTGGTGGCCTTATTTCCACCTTGCTGCCTTCCCTAAACCCTAATCTTAAAATTAAGCCTTAATTTTTGGGAATTCTGGGAGTTTCAGTAATGGATTGGGAAAGCAATAGCAATAGCAGTTAGACTTATATACCGCTTTACAGCCCTCTCTAAGTGGTTTACAGAGTCAGATATTGCCCCCAACAATCTGGGTCCTCTTTTACTCACCTCAGAAGGATGGAAGGCTGCATCAACCTTGAGCCTGCTGGAATTTGAACTGCCAAATTGCAGGCAGCCGGCAGGCAGCAGAAGTAGCTTGCAGTACTGCACTCTAACCACTGCACCACCGAGGCTCATGGAAAGGCTGATCTAATTCATACAGCAATATATTTACAAAGCAATCTCAAAGTAAAATTGGAGTACCCCATTCTTTGGAAAGGAATCTTAAATATAGATGGCAGTAAGAACCTAAAACCTTCGTGGCACGAAGAACCTTCGTGGCAGTAAGAACCTAAAAAACAATGGAGACATTTCACTGTGGGCATGGCCAGGACAGGAACACCAGTGTTTAATCTCTTTTGTATTTTTTTCAGATAGGGAAGTGAAATGCGGCATTTTGGGGCAAAGCAGAAGAAGTGGCTGGCAAGCAGGCAAGCACTGTTTGGCTACACTTATTAGCAGAAAGAGTGGATGCTGATTGTGAGTACACTGTCAGTGCTGTACTCACATTCATTTAAACATGTCTATGTCTATAGAAGCCAAAGAGCAAGCCAAATGAAAATTTAAAGATGGAAAACTGGTTGTCTGGAACTTCCTAGGGTCTAAATGTTAAGTGTGTTTAGTTAATCTTGACTGGTCTCAGCCTGACACAGCAGGCATTTTAATGCTTTTGGAAGAAGCCTGCTGTGCTTGTGAGAAGGCTTGTCACACTTTTTCTGATATAAAAATATTCATTAAAGTTGCCAACTAATGGGAAAATAACAAACTGGATTTTTTTTTTCATCAGTTGGATCAAAGGAAAGCAGGTAATACTACCTGTCTTCACAGTAGAGTGATTAATGTCAACACTTTTAAAGGCCCAGTTACAGAGAAACTGTTAGAAAGCCCCTACTTATGAGGAAGTTGTAAAGCTTTGGAGCAGGTGCCAGCCTATTTTCTGTGTGTGGAATAGCAAGCTGTACTGCTGGGAAATCTGGTTTTCTTTCTGAGAACTCTTTCAATCTTGATTCGTGGATGGTTATCTCCATCCCAATGCTGTATCCTCTGCTTATGGTGAAATTATGCAAGCAAATAATTTCCTCTCCATGCTAGGAAAAGCATCTTGTGATAAATATGTGGGAAGATAGTATGTTGTTGTTAAAAATACAGATCTAAGTATTAATACCTAGCTTTTTAGCAGAGAGTTGAACTACCAATTAAGAGAATGGAAATAGTTAAAGCGATGGGTGTTACTGTAGTATGTACTGTAAAGTATCGCTTTAGGATATATTCAAAAATACCTGAAATCTCATACAAAGTGATTAGCAGGGGTGGGCAAATGTGGCCCTTTTACAACCTGTGGACTTCAACTCCCAGAATTCCTGAGACAGCCGTCTCAGGAATTCTGGGAATTGAAGTCCACAGGTTGTAAAAAGGCCACATTTGCTCACCCCTGTATTAGAGCATTCACTTTAGTGGTCTAATAGGTATACATTCAGATCTCGGGAAGAGCAATTTTATTCTAGAAATACAGGTACATACATGTCAAAGCTCCAAGCTCCTTTCCCAGAGGCCAAATGTCTTCTAGTCAAAAGGAGTGCAAAAAGAATAGGGAGGGAGTAATTCCCTCCCAGAGACCTTGGGAAATGTGCTCTTAGAATTGAATGCTGGTAAAACAATAATTCCAATTATTTGTGGAATGGTCAGATCTTCAATTGCATCAGCCTCTATCCGACTATTTTGATTATAGACACCCCTGTTTGTTGTGCATTTATAAACCAGACCTGGCAATTACTGAAAACCTGAGCTAAAAGGGTATATTGCTATATTCTTTGTTCTACTTTGTTTGAAGAGTGATTGTAAACTTCTCTCTCTCTCTCTCTCTCTCTCTCTCTCTCTCTCTCTCTCTCTCTTTCTTTTAAATACATGTAATGCAATGAAAGGACTGAAGGGTTTTTATCTCCACTAAATTGACATAAGAGATTTTAAAACTTCTTCTTGTTTGTCATTTGAGGTCCATGACTCTACTACAGCAGTGTCATAAAATTAGTGAGGTGTTTTGCTTTGAAGGCAGGAAGGGCAGGGAAGCTTTTAAATTCTGTTCCTCTCCTAAGCAAATAATAGGAACTCTGTCCTTGATTTAACTTTTAGGCATTTTTATTTCTGCTATAAATTATCTTGAGGAACTGTAAGGAACAAAAGGTAGATTAAAAACAGATAAAGCAAAACACACTTTGGATATACATACTGTATGTATGTATGTATGTATGTGTATATATATATTGTGAGGTTTTCGCAGGTGTTTGTATGTAGGTCTTTGGTTATTCGGGTTTTCTCCCGCGTAAAATTGGAGGTGTCTTGGCAACGTTTCGACGAAGTCTCATTCATCATCTTCAGGCTGGTGTTTTCGGCTTCGTGCTTCTAGGAGTGTTGCTTGTCAAGATGATCTAAGAATGACAAAATGACAGATCTCAGATACTTTAATGATCTTTTAAGGCATCTTAAATTAATGTGCATTGTCCCAATTTACAATACGTGCATTTCCTCTTTTCAATATTATTTTAAAAACTTATTTATTTGATTTCTGTAGTCTCAACAAGTGATTCTGAGCAGTGTACATCATAAAGCATAAAAACAAACTGAATTAATTTGTTTTAAATCATGTTCAGTATTAATATCAATAAAGCAGGTTCAAGGACTGCAAGTAGCCAAGTATTTTTCTTTGCTGGTCTCAGACAGATGATGGTCTACACCAGCTTGTAACTGGCCTAAGATGAAATTTGTAATGTTTCTCACTCACTCTTCTCTTATTAGCCAATCATTCTGTCCAACCTTATTTTGTTTTAAAGGCTTTTTTCATAAATGAATAAGTTCATAATAAGTTCATGTCAAGTTCATCAGGGTGTTTTCAGTATAACTTCATTTTGTGATAAGAAAAGCTGAATTCTGTTTTTTTTAATTTCCTGAAGGACCGGGAGAGGAAAAGAAAAGAAGGAATGAAGTTCTGCAGGGTACTGAAACCTTCTCTTGCCCCTTGTGACCTTCCCAAATCTTACTCAAATCAGCCCATTGTTTTCTGACATTTTATTAGGCAGACCAATTAGGCTAAGAGAGCATGAGGCAGATAAACAGCTACAATCATCTTTTCCATGTTGCAGGCATTGTAAACTTTAAAATATACCATATAATTGGACCAGATGGTATACTGAATGCCTCAATATATTCCTTATCAAAAATAAGGAATTTATTGTGCCACAATAAACACAAGCAGTTTTATCCTCTGAGCGCCTTGTGAATCTATCATAGCAGGTCTTCCCGGCCGCATTAATGAGTTTTCTGGAGGAGATGACAATAAGAATGTCACCTAAAGAGCTCTCCTGGATAAATATATGAGGAAATCATGAAGGCCACAAAATGCACCTTCTTTGGAGCCTTCACCATCACACACTAGGCATGTTCATATGCATATAAACCTATCCAGTTGTTCTCCTGAGGTGACTTAAGCTATCTGAAATCTAACTATCTCCTTACTTCTTTCAGGACACAGGGATCTTAAAGAATTGTGGAGAAATCAAGTTTCCACAGAACTGGCCAAGACACTCGGTGGCCCATTCTCCTTCCCCATTCCATGAATCAATAACTGGTCAGGATATTTTAGGGGAATTGTGTTGTGACCCATTTTACTTCCCCATTCCATGAATCAATAAGACATGATTCCCCAGCATGTTCAATTTGTGTTCCTTCTAAATTCTCATAATGGTAAGCATCTGCCCTTACTTTCTTCTGATTATTTATACATGAGAGACAGTGTTTTACAAACAAAATTCATAAAATTCATTATCAGTGTCTGCCATTTCACTTGTAGCTTTCCTTTCAGGCTAACATAATCATTGCAGCGTGTAGAATTCTCCCTATAAATTTATGTGTAAGAGGTCTCTCCCTAAGGCCTAACAAACTGCCACAACAATGTCATAGCAATGGCATTTTAGAAAACTTAGCTATGTAGGGTTCAAAACAGCTATTGTGAATAGAAATATTTTTGGGTGGAAGTGATTTGACAAAGACATAAAATTTTAGAAATATTGTGAAACATTCAAACATCTGAACAATATTTACAACATGATGCTTTTTCTGAGGTAAACCAGACTTTCAGTGGGGTGAGGGAAGGTCATACAAATACTAAAGCTACATAATGGATGATTCAGCATCAACAGGACAATCGGTAAATTCTGGGTAAACAGAGCATTCTGCCAGCACAATACATCGATCATCCAGAAGACCTCTCAATGCCACATGATCTCTTTGTGCTTTCACCAGATGCGTTCAGAGGTAATGAAATGACAGCGATTGTAGAGTTCTCCCATTTTAATCACTAAAAAGCTTGACTTCAGCAGATATTTCAAGGATCTTTTGCAGAGGATATCATCAATATGCCCTGTTTCTTTATTTTCGAATTGCTCAAGTAGCACCACAGTACTTGACAGCTAAACAAGTAAGAGATGACTACCTGTTACCCTTGGGGCCTTTCCACATATACAGAAGGAAACACTGATCCTAGATCAGAGCTATTCTTGCAAGTCCCAGTGGTTCTGCAGGGGCTTCAAAAGTGCAATGGAAGTTGTGCTGATGATGTCTGGAAGTTGACCAACTTAATGCTCAGTGCAGAGAAAATGTTGCAACAGCAGGTTTTTTCCCCCCATACTTCTAGAACTACAGGGTGGGACAGCTTCATTAGAGAGAACTTTCAGTTTGTCCTCCTGGGATTTCTTCAGATCCTTCCTTCCAGAAGCCAAGAGCTAATGCATGTTACTTTCTTTCTTTATTCTTCTGCATTGTATTTGAAATACTTTTGCTGCTCTTCACCAGTAAGAGTGGAGGCTAATGTTTTCCCCTTCTTTGGCCTATCTGGTGAGATGAAGAGGGGGGAGCAAGATTTTGGTTCTTCTAGTTATTGGTGTTTTTCCAATTTGCTACCAGAAGGACATATTTGATTGCTCAAGACAAGCAATAGCTATTAATGACACTTGCAGGCAGCAAGCTATTCTTTTAGATAGTGAAGCTGTTTATTAAAGACAGCATGGATCTGCCCTGGATATATGCTGGATGTGATCACTTTCTAAATCCAGTATATGATTGATTGTCCATGTCAAAACCACATCACTATGGAAAAGATAAGAGAAAGTGTAAAGTCAGCATAATTGTTCTCTATTTTTTAAACAAAAAGATTTTTCTATTACTTATAATAAAGAGGGAGAGAAAGAAGACTGGGAAAATGCATGAAGCTTGTCCATGGATGAGCGCATTATGTGAACTTTCCTTTCCTATCCCCCCCCCAAAATCTGAACAAATGAGTGCTAAATATATGTATTTTCTTTGTCTGAAAGCAGCATTTTCTGAACGTTGAGGTCTGAAGGAAATAACAATCATTTTCAATATTGGGTAGCTTGGTGGTAGAGGCAAACTCTGAATCATGTCAAGATTTTTTCAAAAGAAGTTCAAGTTTAAATTTATTCGTATAAAACTTAGGTTTTCCCTTTTAGGCATTCTTAGGTTTGTGAGTATTCAAAACTCTGTGTATTTGTGGGAAAACATAGCTCTGAAAACCTGTAGCAATATGAAGCAGGAGAAATAATACGTTCAAATTTCTGCTAGAACTTCTGTACATTGCTGCAGAAATCCACAACCTAGCTAGATGTTGCTGCAAGCCATTTCAGTTTATTTGACTGAAGCTTAATGCAATGTCTAAATGAGTCCCTTTGCCTCATGAACCATTATTTTTAGCTTAGCTAAAAATATGTGGCTGCAGCCCATTGTGCTACATAAATAATCCTTCCATAAACCACTGAAGACCTGGTTTTTGTCCCAAGCACTGGGATAAGATGATATGACTGCATATCAGAAGCTTGATGGCATCATGTTTTTTTTAATGTGTTGGGTTGTTATAGTTTTAATATGATTTTTATGTTGTTTTAATTTTTGATTGGGAACTATCCACAGTTTGTTATAAGATAGGCAGCTAAATGAATGTTTTAAATAAATAAATACAAATAAATTGTGATTTAGTCAACCTATCATGGCCAAGAGTGAGATGTGAATCACATTTCCACAAAATGGAAAGATCTGACTCCTAGATGTTCTGAGTTCCTTCATTTCCCATCCTACCAAAGTTTATGCCTTGCTACATTCTCTCTTCCTCCTCTTCCTCCTCCTCCATGCCATCCTTCATTCTCTGCTCCATGTCCTTTTTCGGTATGCAATTCTCGTCCCCTTTCTATGCATCGTTGTGCCACTTGGCCTCTTTGTGCCTGTCTTGTTCATTCTTTCTCTTTCAGCTCCATTCCCCTCGTCTGGCTCACCCCCTCCCTTCCCTTCTCCCTCACGTGTGGTTTTGTCTCACTGGTTTGTGTGGTCTGCCCTGTACATTCCAGTTCTTTTTCTCCTCA
The DNA here is from genome assembly GCF_059756535.1 of Pantherophis guttatus. NCBI lineage: Eukaryota > Metazoa > Chordata > Lepidosauria > Squamata > Colubridae > Pantherophis > Pantherophis guttatus. The sequence goes on from NC_142064.1 coordinate 100,194,831, forward strand.
GGACCTGACATGTTCTCCGCAGAAAGGGGATTTATCACATGGATTATGCTTTTCATTCTGGCTTTGTTTTCAAAAATCTAAACTCCCCCCTTCCCCCCCCTTGCTTCCCTCTTGTTTTTCAGATATACCAGTACCAACTTCACAATACACATAGCTTTTCTGGTATTTCTAACATATGTCATTCCATGAGTGTTTTTGGATTGAATTTCTTTACTAATTTCACACACAAGCTATCTCACTTTCCACTACTCCATAGCTGCATAAGATTAGGTCCTTATATTCCACTGTTTCATGAGTGCATTTGTGTGTGTTTGTATCTTCTTTGTGCTTGGGAAGAAGGAGAGAGAAAGAGAGACAGAAAAATACATATTTATGTACTATTCTCACCAGGTGATCTCTGTGGCTGGATCCCACCACTCAATATATACAATATTACTAGATACTTTTCTCAACCAACCAGCTACATGGTGCCTTCACTCTCTCTACAGAAGATGTCCCTAACTGATTCCTGAGGCAAAGAATGTATATTATACTTAAGGAATTCTGTAATCCCTCAGTGAAACTGCCTGGATTAACCACAGAATAGCTGTGACTCAAAGCCATTCAATAATATTTTCCTTTTTAATAGTCAAGAAACAAAATAATGCACTGGCATTTTAGGCTCAGATGTGTACTATTTTTGTGTGTACATATTTCAGATAACCCCTGTAATTTAATTTATACAGGCCAAAAATGTGAGAAACTGAATACTGCTGTCTAGCAGCAAATTAAAAAAAAAATTAATTTAAGAAGCAGACAACTGGAATAGTGGGATGATATATTCCAATCTGTATCTTAACTGCAATGTAGTTTGTATTCTCCTTTGAACATGGCAAATTTGAAAGTTTGCAGCAAGAGAGGCAAATCTTGCATTAGCATGCATGCCCAGCTATGTTTAATGATGAGGTAAACAGAGATAAGTAGAAATCCCTTGGAATAAAATTCAAAGGAAAAGCTTGAGAACACGCACGAGGCTGTACATCTATGGCTATAGGAACTTTGCTCAAACTTCATTCAAAGCAGTAGGTTTTTCAGCCTTTGCTTTTATGAGGAGAAGGGGGGAGATAAGGGGAACTGCTGGCCATTCCATTAAGGACTGAAGGGGAGAAACGTTGTGATAATCAGTTGGCTGAATCGGCCACATCTCCTTTCCCTACCTCTGATGCAGTGGTGAAGCCCATGCTCTTCTGTATGGGTCAGCTGCTCTTCTTTGTAGTAAAAAATGGAGCAGAAAAGGGGAATGAGACGTGAAGAAATTTACTACGCATGTTGTACCAAAAGCACTGATCCTGAGACAAGCTGAATGCCTGTAGCTCCAGTTTAATTGCAAAAGCTCATCCAATTTCCTTTGTTTGAGCAGCTGTCAGAATCAGACCCTATTTAATATGTGTCAAGTTATCCAGCCGTGAGAATGGAACAGAGAGGGTGGGGGTGGAGTGGCAGCTTCATAGTAAATGGCTGTGACTCAAATCCCACAGAGAGGGATTAAGGATCACTGGCTGTGTAGTGGAAGACACAAGAACCCATATAGTGTTGCTTCCACTGAGGTGGGCAACCAGTGGCCTAAAAAAGCCAGGTCGGTGGGTAAAACCCAGGATGTGCAATCACTGTGCTAGTGCAGGTAGTTTTGATAGGTGTGTGTGTGTGTGTGGGACCATTTAGTACTCTGGCAGATCACGGAACACAATTATTTAGCCATTTTACCAAGTCTGAGAGAATAACACCAAATAGGTTAGTAATTGGATCCAGTTTGGTGCAGGATTAAGGTGCTGGCCTAGAAATCAGGAAACCATGAGTGCCTGTTTTAGGTATGCAAGCCATCTGGGTGACTTTGGGCCAGTCTCTCTCATCCCAAACTACTTCATAGGATTGTTGTGGGGAAAATAGGATGAGGAAGGAGTATTAGGTATGTTCGTTGCCTTGAGTTGCTTAGAATATAATAAAGGGAGGATTTTAAAAAAATCTTTAAAATAATTAAATAATAATATTTAAGGTCAGAGTTGAGAAGCTCAGCATCCATTAAAAGCTGAAGAAGTCACAGGCCTGACTCATGGGAAAATACAATGGGTGATCAAGCATTATCTAGTAATAGTTATTTATTTATCTGTGAAATAACTTCATTACATTTTACCAAAGATACACATAAAAACAGCATAAACTAATGATCAAGAGAAACGATAAAGAGTAAAAAGAAAGTAGGGATAGAAGTGTGAAAAGTATAAAGGAAAATAAAGGAAAACACAAATATATACTGTACAAAGAATGACTTCTGACTTCTTCTTCCAAGGATATAAAGAACACTTTTGACTGTTAAAGACTATAATAAAATGTCCATTTCCCCTTCCCCCCAAAAAGGGGAAATAAATTTTAGCAATCATCAAATCCATATGTCAAAATGTGATGTTTCTTCATCTCCTACAAAAAATCCACAAAAAGCTTCCAATTATAGATGAATTTCTTCAATGATTTTTCTCTCATCAGGGATGTTAATCTAGCCATTGTTGTATCATTGCCATCTTTATTAACCTTTCCTTTATTGTGGATATTGTAGGATCTTTCCAAAGATTGTATTTATTTGTTCAGATAATCTGTGGGGCTGCCCATCTCACAGAAGTAGCTCTAGGTGGCATACAAATATTGAAGACCCCAACAATTCAAAACAATAACCCATGATGCCCAAGATAAATGATCAATTCCAGTCCTAAAATCCCATCCACAACAAAGCTCGAGTAACCTGGCCCAAACACTGGGGGGAAATAGCCAGGTCTTGAGGGCCTTACAAAAGGTTAAGAGGTTAGGTCCATCTGAATCTCTGGGGGATGCTATTTCACAAAGTAGATGCTGCTACAGAGACAACTCCTGGGTTCAACAAAATGACATTGTTTTATAGAAGGGACCTGGAGCATGCCCTTAGATCTTGTGGGGGAGCAGAAACAATGAGGGAAATCAGTCCTACAAGTAGCCTGGCCCTATATCATGCAGGGCTTTATAGATTACAACCAGTGCCTTGAATCGCACCTGGATGCCTACTGGAAGCTCTTGGAGCATGCATAGGCATATGTATACAACATAATGGAAGATGCCAAAAACTGTCCATTCCACTGCATTTTGGACCCTCTTCAAGGGCAGTTCCATGTAAAGTTTACCGCTTCAGTAATCTATTCCTGTGGCCCAAACTATAAAGCTCCTGAAAGAGCTGGAAAACCAAAAGAGCTGAAAATCCGAAGTCCATCGAAGTTGTGAAGGGATATGTGAAGAGCAGTGAAAAGGATAACAAGAAGAAAAAGGAATAACTAAATGGAAATGGCTTCGGTTATTATGCCGAAGCATGAAATGTAGAGCATTTAAGAGAAGTGGGTGAAGAGAATTAGATGTTTTCTTTTTATTTATTTATTTTATTTTATTTATTTATTTCGTCAAGCATGTATTAGATAACAGATATAAGTATAAACATGATTATGAATACATGAAATGGATACGAATAAAAGGGGAATTAGGACAGGAACGGTAGGCACGTTGGTGCACTTATGCATGCCCTTTACGGCCTCTTAGGAATGGGGTGAGGTCAACAGTAGACAGTCTAAGGTTAAAGTTATGGGGGTTTGGGGAAGAAACCACAGAGTCAGGTAGTGCATTCCAGGCATTGACCACTCTGTTGCTGAAGTCATATTTTCTGCAATCGAGTTTGGAGCGGTTTACCTTAAGTTTGTATCTATTGTGTGCTCTTGTATTGTTGTGGCTGAAGCTGAAGTAGTCATTGACAGGTAGGACATTGTAGCAGGTAATTTTATGTACTATGCTTAGGTAAGACCGAAGCTGGCATAGTTCTAAATTGCGTAAGCCCAAAATTTGGAGACTGGTGGCATAAGTTATTCTGATGCAGGCAGAGGAGTGGAGGACTCTTCTCATGAAATATCTCTGGATTTGCTCAATTGTATTAATGTCCAATATGCAGTGCGGGTTCCAGACAGATGAGCTATATTCAAGAATTGGTCTAGCAAATGTTTTGTATGTAAAAATGTTTACATACAAAATTATATCATATAACATAAGGACATTGAAGGGATTTTTATAAAAGGACTATCTTTTCAGAATCGCCTGTGGCTAATTCAGAACTATAATACTACATTCATGGAACTATTAAATCAGTAGCATTGTATGAATCTAGCTGATCATGTGCTGGCTATGAAATCAAGTGAAGTGAGGCCTTTGCTTCATCCAGTATTTGCCAGAGGGGGTGCCATTTTTCTGTCTTTATCTTATTACCCCCCATTTCTAAAATGTGCTGGGTAAGGACAGCAATCTGCCTTTTTGCTTTAAGTCTGAAAATATCTTTTGCTGATGTACATATTAGAGTAGATAGAGGTTGCAGCTATTCAAGTATGGGTCAGCTTTGTAAACTTTAAAAGGTTTTCTCCATTGATAAATGCCTATCCATGAATTTTGGCCAATCATAGATCCTAAAAATGTGTTTCTGTGGTTTCAGATATGTAGTATTCCTTTTAGAGCTATGGAAAATGGATGTTTGACTCAAAAGTTGATAAGCATAGGTTATTATTTTTTTCTTACATATCCAATTTTTTTTCTTTATACAGGAATGTTGCAGATGTTCCCATAGAACTACCCATTTAAATAAAAGAATCTCTTCATATATGATTAGTTTTCTAAATATTATGCATTTAATAAAGCACAGATGACCCAAAATCAAGCTTGACCCTTGCTGCTCATGTTCATGAAGTTTTCCTGGCAATAACAGATAAGTAGCTTGACACTGCAGCTTTTGCAGGGTTTTCATTTGTCTTTGTATTTTCACTATGAAGTGAAACCTAAAAACCTGATGTTCCCTTGTGATCCCTCATCCTGCTTAACTTCTGAATCCAGTCAAGGCCAGCCACATGCTGCTATCTGCTGAGGTGACTAAAGAGGAAAGAAATGAGTGAAAGTCACCATCATCTCTGGTGACCAAATCATATCTTCTGGAATATGTCCCGGTGCCTGGAGGCCGTGAGGATCTGGATGGGGAGAAACAAGCTCAGACTCAGCACCTCCAAGACCGAGTGGCTGTGGTTTCCGGCGTCCCGATATAGCCAGCTGGCTCCATCGCTGACTATCGGGGGTGAGATCTTGGCCCCCTCAGAGAGGGCTCGCAACTTGGGCGTCCTCCTGGATGCAGGGCTGTCCTTAGAAGATCATGTGACGGCTGTGGCCAAGGGGGCTTTTTATCAGGTTCGCCTGATTTACCAGTTGTGTCCCTTTCTGGACCGGGACACCTTGCGCACGGTCACTCATGCCCTCATCACTTCCCGTCTGGACTACTGTAATGCTCTCTACATGGGGCTCCCCTTGAAGAGCACTCGGAGGCTCCAACTGGTCCAGAATGCGGCCGCGCGAGTGATTATGGGAGCAACACGGCGCACCCATGTAACACCGCTCCTGCACGAGCTGCACTGGCTCCCGGTGGTCTCCCGGGTGCGATTCAAGGTGCTGGTTACCATCTTTAAAGCGCTCCATGGCTTAGGACCTGGGTACTTACGAGATCGCCTTCTGCCACCGATAGCCTCCCACTGGCCAATACGCTCCCACAGAGAGGGACTCCTCAGGGTACTGTCAGTCAGACAATGTCGACTGGTGACCCCCAGGGGGAGAGCCTTCTCTGTGGGGGCACCTGCCCTCTGGAATGAACTGCCCCCGGAGATTTGTATGATCCCTGACCTACGTACCTTTCGCCGTGCCCTTAAGACTTTACTGTTTCAACAGGCTGGGCTGGCTTAAGAACGAATTTTAATGGGTGTTTTAGTTTTTAATATAGGGCCAAATTATTTAATATGTTTTAAACTGTTTTTTAAATTGTATGGATATATGTATTTTATTGTGGCTGTACACCGCTCTGAGTCCCTCGTGAGAAGGGCGATATAAAAATTTAAATAATAAATAAATAAATAAAATAAATGCATTTTAGCTTTCTTGTATGTATCTTTTCAAATTCCAAATAAGAATTCCAAATTCAAATGCTTATCCAAATGTAAAGAAAGCATTATTCTACTTTGAAAATTAGGCCATTGCAAGAACACCTTGAAAAAAGTTTTTTGAGATATAGTAGATTTCTATAATCATGGAGTTGGATATATAGGGCCGTGATATTGCTTCTCTCCTAGAAGTGGTACAGAAAGGGCTATGCCTTAATGGGCTATGCCAAATAATGGACACATTATTTGAATTTTGGGTATTTAAGGGTAGTCTGTAGACTACATATTTGTTTTTGAGCTGCGTCTCAATTAAAACTGAGCATGTGAAAAGAATGCTCGGTGCTCAAATTAGTAAAATCAAACTTTTATTATTTTATTATTATTTATTAGATTTCTATACCGCCCTACTCCCGAAGGACTTGATTATGCTTGATTATTATTGATTGATTGATTGATTTATCATATGCTGCTCATCTTGCCTAAAAAAAGATGGGCAGGAAGGGAATAAGATGCACACGGGGGTGGGATGTTATCTTATTCCATTAACCAACCCACAAAATTCCACACCCGCATTGAGACTCCAGGCCAGTTGGCAGAGCTATGTCTTCAGGCCCTTTTCAAAGGCCAAAAAGGGCTGTGCGGATCTTACCTCAGGTGACACAATGTTCCAGAGGGCTGGAGCCATGACAGAAAAGTCTCTTCTGAACCCCGTCAGCTGGAATTGACCAACAGGGTTTGCAGCATGCCCTTTTGTTAGTGCAGGTGGGGTGAACCAATCCCATGGTTCCTCAGATATTTTACATGGATTTTGCCCTTTATAAATTAGTATGCAACACTTTTTCTTTTGTATTTTCCAACACTCTTTATATCATTTTTTAAAAAGGAATTCTCAGAGTCTAAACAAATATGGTACCTCATTTGGTGAAAGAATTCCCACAGAATTTCAGGACCAATTTCTCATGTCTACAATGAAGAACAGCTGTCAAAATATGTCATTTAGACATCCTCTCCACTTTTTTCAATTTAAGAACTATAAATTTAGCCATACTGTGCTACTTTTGTATCTCTATTATGTTCATGTCAAAATGTACATTTGTGAAAGTCACAAATTAATCCAGTGTAAAACTTGACCTGGCTCTCTCAGAAGAGCAGAAGCAAGCAAGTTTCCGTTTGAGCCTTATCAAAGAATTCAACACTGATTTAACAATAATTTTAATTTCAATAAACTTCTACCAGAACTGGAAAGCAATTGGGTTAAAAACTTCCACTGAATCCAAATATTTGAGTTAGTATGGTTTTTGCTTATGGGGCCTTTGTGGTATGATGTATATTTCTGTTTCAGTTTTGCATATTGAACTATAACCTGTGTGTTAATTGCTAGATATGCTAATTTACTAGATAGCTATACTTGGAATATTTTTTCTTTGAGGAGGAACAGATGAGATGACCCTTTGTAACTTATCTTTTGCATTCTGTTTATAGATTCATAGGGAAAGGAAAAAACATCTATAAATCTAACCAATGTAATTGCTTTCAAGTTTCTCACATCATCTTATTTCTAGAAGATTCTCCACATGGCTCAGGTTGTTGCAAAACATTTAGAGTTATAATGTAATGTGTGCACATAATGATTTACAGAGGATTGTGGTCAGCCTTTCTGAGCTACCTACAGCTGCCTTAGATTATAGATTGCAACGTAGGAATTATTAGTTAGAAAGTTCGTAAGGCTGCCCATCTTAAATACATAAGTTGAATAACTGATTTAAGAAAACAATATAAAAGTATCCCATGACAAAAGTTAAAAATAATCCAATATAAAACAATGTTTTAAAAAAACCCCACGAAAGCACCAATTGGCCAAAACAAACAGGCTTCTATTGAGTTCCTTTAACATCCTGGTCCTGATGCCTGCAGGAAAAGCTGGGTTTTAACAACCTTCTGAAAGGCCAAGGGAGTTGTGGCCCTTCAAATCTCAGTGAAGAGACTGTTCCATTCAGCAGTGAGAAGGCACATCTCCTGACATTATTTATTTAACTGTTGCATCTAGGGGAGCAGACAATAATCCTCACAGATAAGGTATCATGCCACACATGGTCCCATGCCATACAGGAATTTAAATATAATAATCGGGACCTGGAATTGCACACTGGAAGCCAGTATAATATGTGCAGCGGTGGTGTTGCACAGGCAAAATTTGGAACACTTCAAACTACTACATTCTGAACCAATTAGCTTCTGAGTGTTTTTCAAGGGCAAACCTGTATATGGATGGACTATTGCCCTAATCCAACTGGGACTAAAATATAAATGACAGTGAGCAGAACTTCTGGTCCAGGAATGGGTGCAATTAGCACATGAGATGAATCTGTGCAAAACACCTGGGCCACTTGGTCAAGGTTTGCTGCTGCTGGTTTAATTCTATAAAGGTCTAAGGCAGGGTTTCCTGCCTTAGGCTGCCGACCAATACAAGTCCATGGTATGTTTGGAACTGGGCCACGCAAGCGAGATAAGTTTCATCTATGCATGTGCGGTATCTAGATTGTTTTCCACTGAACCGGTCCCTAGTGTCCAAACAATGCTGGTCTTAACCTCAGCTATTTTAAGATGTCTGGATTTCAACTCCCAGAATTCCCTAGCCAGGGATGCTGGATGGGAAATTCTGGAAATTGAAATCCGCACACCTTAAAATGGCTGAGGTTGGAAAACACTGGTCTAAGGTATCTGGCAGACTGTCTCTTTCATACAGAATCATCCTATCCCAAGAAAATAAATTAGTGACACCCCCATTATTGAGGGGGTGAAGAGTGCGGAGGCAGTTGCTCTGTGGCAGTCCCTTTCCTTTGAAATAATTTGCCCTTGGTCTTGCAGAGGTTAGTAAAAACTGACTTGTTCTGGAGGGCTTTTTGAGAGCGATTAATAGAAGCCATCTGAATTTTGCATTGTGCCTCTGTGTTTCTTGTTTTAGTTCCAATCCTGTTTTTTTTTATTCTGTTGTGAGTCTGTGTAGATTGTGATCTATATTAACCAACTAAATATGCTACCCAATGTTACCTTGTGGCTACACAAAGGATGATTGTGGGGACAGTAAGCTTTTCAGATGTATAATCCTATGCCTAACTTCCAAGGAACCCTGGCTTTCTCTGGAACATAATCTAACAACTCCTGATTTAGTCCAGAGTTAAATGGCTTTAATTATGCTAAACATATCCGGTTCTTGAAATCTTTCCATAAGTGATGGATATTTATAGCAGGAACCTTGGTGGGAGATAGCTGCTTTCAGAGGCTGTGAGTCCAGTGAGCTACCATGGAGAAACAGAGAGGACTATGGTTTTGAATCAATTGACATTGACAAGTCCAGGGGCCTCCTGCTCCTGTCATGACCTTCTGAGAAAAGCCTGGCTATTATAGAAATGTACCCTAAAAACAAGCAGAATGGTGTGATAGGACACGGAAGATCTAACCTAACAAGAAGATCATCCTTCTTGTCCTGCCTCGTTTGTCCCTTGGATACCAAACTGGAATGGGAGATGTGACCTCCAGTGCAATGTAGTGATTTATAGTAGAGGTCTCCAACCTTGGCAACTTTAAGCTTTGCTGGCTGGGGAATTCTGGCTTAAAGAATTCTGTCCGCCAGGCTTAAAGTTGCCAAGGTTGGAGACCCCTGATTTATAGGGTCAGATTTGAGAGCTAGGGAGATCCAAATCACTACTCAGATTACGACTGTGATTGAAGTCTTAATCTTTCAGGATAACCTCTGCACCAAAGACTATACAGGTAGTCCTCAAGTTACAGCAGTTCATTTAATGATCACTAGAAGTTACAACGGCACTGGAAAAAAAGTGACTTATGACCATTTTTCAGACTTATGACCATTGCAGCATCCCCATGGTCATGTGATTTACATTCAGATGCTTGACAACTGACTCACATTTATGACCGTTGCAGTGTCCTGGGGTCATATGATCACCTTTTGCAAACTTCTGACAAGTAAAATCAATGGTTGAGTTTGAGCCTGTTTCACTGGATGATGTGGACAGGATTATGGATCGGCTGGGGTCCTCCACGTGTTTATTGGACCCTTGTCCCTCCTGGCTTGTTTCTGCAGCCAGAGAGGTGACTGGAGACTGGATTCAGGCTGTTGCCAATGCTTCGTTAAGGGAAGGGGTTTTCCCCGCTGCTCTCAAAGAGGCGGTGGTTTGGCCCCTCCTTAAGAAGCCTAGCCTGGACCCTGATGTTCTTAACAACTACTGTCCAGTCTCCAACCTTCACTTTTTAGCGAAGGTTGTTGAGTCCATGGTGGCACAGCAATTCCCGCAATTCTGGAGGAAACAGACTACCTCGATCCTTACCAATCTGGTTTCAGGCGTGATCACAGCATGGAAACGGCATTGGTCGCTCTAGTAAATGATCTCTGGCGGGCCAGGGATGGGGGTTGCTCCTCCATCCTGGTCCTTCTTGACCTCTCAGCGGCTATCGATACCATCAACCATGGTATCCTGCTGCAGCGGCTCAGAGAGATAGGGATAGGAGGCACTGTTTTGCGATGGTTCTCCTCCTACCTCTCTGGTCGCTTGCAGTCTGTTTGGGCGGGGGGGTCAGGAATCCTCCCAGAGGCCCCTCACTTGTGGGATGCCTCAGGGATCCGTTCTCTCTCCCCTGCTCTTTAACATCTATATGAAACTGCTGGGTGAGATCATTCGTGGTTTTGGGGTGAGGTATCATCAATATGCTGATGATACCCAGCTTTACATCTCCACCCCTGATCACCCTAGTGATGCCCTTTCCGTGATGTCCCATTGCCTGGAAGCGGTGCGGGTTTGGATGGGGAGGAACAGACTCAGACTCAACCCTTCCAAGACTGAGTGGCTGTGGATGCCGGCATCTCGGGATCTGGAAGTTCCAACTTTAATGATCGGGGGGGAGACTCTTACTCCCTCCGATAGGGTTCGCAATCTGGGCGTCCTCCTGGATTCTTGGATGTCCTTGGATGACCATCTGACGGCCGTAACCAGGGGGGGCTTTGCACAGGTGCGTCTTGTGTGCCAGTTGTGCCCTTTTCTAGACCGGGATGCCCTCGCCACGGTCACTCACGCCTTCGTTACCTCTAGGTTGGACTACCGTAACACCCTCTACATAGGGCTGACCTTGGGATGCATCTGGAGGCTCCAGCTAGTCCAGAATGCGGCCACGCGGGTAATTACGGGGGCTTCTCGTTACTCCCGTGTAACACCTCTCCTGCGTGAGCTGCACTGGCTGCCAGTGGCGTTCTGGATTCGTTTCAAGGTGCTGGTGCTTACCTATAAAGCCCTTCATGGTTTAGGCCCGGGGTACTTGCAGGACCATCTCCAGCTGCTCTCCCACCGTCCCGTGCGCTCTCACAGAGTGGGCCTCCTCAGGGTGCCTTCAGCCAAACAATGTCGGCTGACAGCCCCCAGGAGGAGAGCGTTCTCTGTGGGAGCCCCGACCCTCTGGAATGATTTGCCCACCGAGCTCAGGACAGCCCCTGACCTCCTTTCCTTCCATCGTGAGTTGAAGACGTGGATCTTTCGTCAAGTTAACTGATCCGTTATGGGTGTACATTGTTATAATTTTAAATTGTTTTAATTGGGTTGTTGATTTTAATTTTATCGTGATTTGTATTGGATATTGTTTTTGTAAGCCGCCCTGAGTCCCTCGGGAGAATGGCGGCATATAAATCGCAATAATAAATAAATAAAATAAATAAATAAATGGGGAAACCAGATTCACTTAACAACAGTGTTGCTAATTTAACAACCACAGTGATTCATTTAACAACTGTGGCAAAAAAAGTTGTAAAATGGCACAAAACTCACTTAATACATTTCTCACTTAGCAACATAAATATTGGGCTCAATTGTGGTTGTAAGTTGAGGACTAGCTGTAGTTAGGAGAAATGGAGGGAAACTTTGAGGAGCCTTTGAGGAGGTTACAAATGGGTTAAAATGGCATCTCTACTTGTGTCACAGATTGGTCATGAGAACTTGCCAACTTTGTTTGTTGGCTTGTTGGATCTCCTGATAAGAGCATTTGCTTGCATTACTATTTAATCATCCTATTTTCTTTACCACATGTGCTAGCTGTGGTACAGTGAATTTGTACCTAATTCTGAAACATGCTCTCATGCAATTTAGCCTTTAAACAAATGTAACAAAATCCAGATGGCTGCTTTTGTTAGAGAAAAGTTATTTCAGAAGGGGGCAATTTGGATCCAAACATATGGGAAGTGTATATGTGTTTAACTCTCTCAATGTCTATGGTTTTTCTCTAGCTACTCTTCCCCTTCCCCTTAGGATTCCTGAAGTATGTTTATCTTTTGTGCACTATTTGGCTGGTAAAATACCTGCTGTTTGGCCTGATCAAGAAAAGTAGTTCAACACATTTTCAGTTTTAAAGTCTGGGAAATGTGAAACTATATGGGAGCTGTGATTGCATGACTCAATGGAAAATATCCAGATTTGAGATATACATTTTCTAAATTGTTTGGAAAAGTACTCTTTAGGAAGTTCAGGTTTTGATATTCTACAAGCAGCCTTGAAAATTACGTAGTAGTAAGTATACTGTTCTGTCATAATTGAGAAAGCTGAACATACACATTTTAATTGGTGGATTATTCAACTACAGCTAATCGCAGGCAACTAATTTCATCTTTTCCAAATGTAATTGGTGGAGTTGAAAATGAGTATTTAAAGTCTCTCTGCTGCTTCTGAAAGCTCTCAGCAAGAGAGAATGAAAAGTATTCAAAAATAAAAAGAGCAATTGCCTTTTTGTTCAGTGGTAAACTAGTTCCGACGTCCTTCAATACTCAAACTTGGAATCTACGCTAACGTCTTGGCCAGAGGCCAAATTACTTATGTTGAAGACAATTCCTTAATTAACTGGCAGCCTTAACTTTACCAGAAAGAAAACTTCACATTGAGCTTTTATGAAGGGCTTCCCGCTGAGAGTCGCCTCAGCAGTTCCACAGGTATCCCCACCGTTTGTTACGCCCTGAGGCCAGCAAGAACCTTTTTGGTCCCCGGTCCTGCTGCAGCCTGAAGCTGGGCGAGACGGAAGTCCGTGACGAGGTGGCGGCGCAAGAGCCCGGCTGAGTCCAGGTACCTTTTGGCTTAGAGCTCCAGGGGGGAGGGGAGGGGGGAATTCGGCCGAAGGAGCCTTTTGCCAGCAGCCGGGAAGGGTGCACGACAACAACTTTGCGGATTCCTCGCAAGATTGCTGCTGCTGCTGCTGCTGCTGCTGCTGGTGGTTGGGAGCGCGGAAGGTAGGGCAGGGCCTCCGCTTGGAGCTCCGCCTTCAGGACGCTGGGCTGCTCCGTTTGGGGCCGACGAAGCCGGTGCGAAGCGAGGAGGAAAGACCACGGCTGCCCTCGCGGGGTCTGTTTGCAAGAGAATCAGATCGGAGCCCCCGCAGCTTCGGATCGCGGGATCCTCACAATCCCGCTCGGAGCAGGGAATTTCTGCCAAGGGGAGCGAAGTCCCGAAAAGAAGCGCCAAGCAGGAGCGTTTGTGGAAAGAAACCTGGCTAGCTGGCTGGCAGAAAGGCGCTTTGACAGAAAAAAAAAAGCTGGTAGCCACAAGACACCTCCCGTCCCAAGCCGAAGATCTGGACTGGCCGACAGACTCCGGATTTGGCGAGTGGGAAAGGCCGGGCCAGAAAAGGGGGATCCGGAATCCCTGCATTGGGCTATGAGAACTCTCTCCGAGGATTGCTTTAGGAGCCCAGACAACAGGCTGGCTGGGCGGCCGGCTGGCAGGTTCCCATCTCGCGGAGGCGCTGTGGAAAGGTTGCTGCTAGCGAGATCCGAGTGAGTGGATCGTGGATCCCTTTCAGGGATCCCACAAAAATATATATGTCTGAGCGAGAAAGAGAAAGGGGAGCAGCGAGAAAAGAGCGATCGGAGGAGCACTTTTCCAGGATCTCATCTCCACCACAGATTTGAGCGACCCTTCTCCGCTTTTCTTTTTCCCAGAGAGATCCTCCCACTCCGATAGAGCATCCTGACCGCACCAGCCAGGTGGGTACTTTGGAGCAGAGTTGAGCCGCAAACTGCTCAATTTCGCTGCTTGCCTTCCTGCTTCCTGGGGAAAAGGGTCCTGGGGCCCATTGGAGAACCTGGAAGTGTGGCCCCAGGAGGCTGAGTCCATCCACGCTGGGGTTCTGCTTCCTCCCTTTTCCTTTCTACAGATCAGGCTTCTTTCTTGTGTCAGATGGCTTGGCTAAAGGGGGAGGGAAGTGGGGAGAAGAGGCATAATTGAAAAATCAGGTCATGATTTCAAACTGCTGCACAGCTGGCTCGTGGCTGTTCCACATAGAGGCAGCCCTTTTTGCTGTGTTTTATTGTTGTTGGATACACTTCTGTAGCTGTAATCTTCTCCCTCTCCCTTTTCACCCCACCAACCCCCAAAATTCTGGAGGGTTTATGAAGAGCATCTGTTGAGCTGTGCTTGACTTGTTTCCCCCCACTCCGCCCCCAGGATGAGATCTGTGTCTGTTGTGGGGGGGGATTGCATCCTATTAGATAAATGTATATTCCTTTGTGTGCAGGGCAAAAAGAGCCTGGGGAGAATTGGGGGTGCAATGGATCTCTCTCTAAGGAGAGATGGGGGTTGAGGGTCTCTAAGGAGAGCAGAAGAATGCCCTTTTATGTGATACCAGCTGCCTCACCTTGCATCTTTATTGCCCTGCTAATATATTTTGAATTCCTAGAGAGAAGAGGGATTTGAAAACATCTGTGGTCTCTTTTTCACAGCATAGGTCAGCTTGCTTGCATCTCTCCCTCTTCTGTGAAAAAGAGATTCTTCTCAACCCTAATGCAATGTTGCAATGTTCCCTTTGCAGCTCCCTTTGCCTGACAGAAAAAAGCAAATGGATATTAGAGACAGTATTACTTACATCACCTGGAATTCCCCCTCTCCATTTGCCCTGGCCTGAAGGGGAGGGGGAGGGAGAACCCCCTTCTTATTAGAAACACGAGTCAAAACATGAAACTTGTCAAAAGCTTTCTTAAATCACAGCTAATCCGCTCCCCCTGCTAGGCTGGTCCAGACTGGCTCCCCGCTCTCTATTATGTGGGATACACAATGAATGATTTTTCCTGTCTTTGCACAGATTATGCATTGCATTTACAAAGGCAGTGGGAATCACACAGACATGGATTTGTTAATCCAGTGGAAAGCTAGTATGATCTGCTACCATGCTTTTAGATTGCTAGATAGGGCTGTGGTAGCCATTGGCCTTTTTACACAACCCAGTGGTGTTTGTGTGAGCTGCTTTTCTGTGTTTCCTCTGGTTTCAATGT
This sequence comes from Pantherophis guttatus, assembly GCF_059756535.1. Lineage (NCBI taxonomy): Eukaryota > Metazoa > Chordata > Lepidosauria > Squamata > Colubridae > Pantherophis > Pantherophis guttatus. The sequence continues at coordinate 100,210,152 of NC_142064.1, forward strand.
CCAGTTTTCCATGCGTTGTGACAGGGAGGAATTGTTTCTGACTGAGCACGGCTTACTATGTTGTAGCTGCAAATGCTGAAGCTTGCAGGATCCAGCCTCACAGCAATAGCCTAGGATGAACATTCTGTGGTAACCTAAGAGTAGGGTGTATATTTATGGAACAAATTATTTTTTTTCAGAGACTGACTAGAAGGAGATTGGAAAGAAGAACCATTGGTAGTTTTGTATCTATATTAATCCCCTTTCAACTCTGTTAAGCAGATTTCTATACTTTTAAAAAAATCTGCAAAACCAGTTTGAACCAGAGGTAATAGTGGAACAAATATATGTTCTGTGTAGCTTGAAAAGGGCTGCCTCTCTCACATGCCTTTTCAGCACTCTAAATTTACATAATTTATACAGTCTAGGAACAGTTTAACCCTGAATCTGTTTATAAGATTGCAGCCTTATGTGCGGCAGTGCAGAACATACAGTGACGTGCTGGGTTCCATTCGGCACCTCTTCCTTGGGGAAGTTGCCACCTGCCATTCAGCTTTTGGACTTCTTGCTGTACAGTTCCATGTGCAAGATGCTCCTGTATTGTGGTATGAATGGATAGAATTGAAAAATGTTCCAGAACTGGGCTGTGCAAACCGATGAATCCAGCTGAGCTGCTCACAACTGCTAACTTAAAACCATCCCTGAGGTGAAGTTATTTCCGCCTCTTATGAAGTTCCTCTACCAAAGCACACACAACTGACAACTTGTATTGGGCCACACAGCTGTCCAGTTGTACTTAGACACATTTCAGTGCCCGGCTCCAATCAATCTGGCGTTTACCTGAGGAAGTTGCTTGCATTCTTCTGTTGGTGGGCAATTGAGAATATATTTCTCCTCTTAGAAATAGTTTAGAGGTTGAAACAAGTGTTAGTATAGACTTTCTTTGTCTATGGAGATTCTCAATCATGCAGGTCATGGTTGTCCCAAAAGTGTTTTTTCAAAAGGCAACCGGACTTTGTTTTCCCTTGAAGACGTTTTGCTTCTCATCCAAGAAGCTTCTACAATTCTCATCCAAGAAGCTTGTTTCAGTTCTGAGAACTGAAGAAGCTTCTTGAATGAGAAGCAAACTGAGAAGCAAGGGAAAACAAAGGTGCCTTTTGAAAAAGCACCTTTGGGATATAGGCTTTCTTAATCTCTTTTATCACTTTCCAATTCTTTGCCAAAATATTGCTGTGATCATAACTTTTTTTCCTTATCTACTGGTCTTAGATTGGATAATCTCACTTTTGCTATGGACATTTAATATCCTGTTTATCCTAATGGTGCTTGTGCAAGTGAATTTCCCTGTTAGATGATCCATGTGCATGCAAACTCCCTTTCTTGATCACACTTTGCTGCTCCTACTGGCAGCAAAATCTATTCCCTGCATTGGCTGGTAAAGCTTCCTCAGTTGACCCCAGACCTCCAACAGAGACAATTTTTACTGCCAAGATGGAGACTGTTGCTCCTTGTGTCTTGCATGCTGAACTTATTATTACTTATTATTATTGAACTTACATTGTATTGTTTCCCCTAAAGTCTTCTCTGAGTTGAGCTTGACTTCTGGTCACTTAAGTACTTGGGCCCATGATATTTTCTTGTCATGATATGGATTTAGCCAAGTATTTCTCCATCTTAAGATGTATGGACTTCAACTCCCAGAATTCCCCAGCCAGCATGCTAAGGAATTCTGGGAGCTAAAGTCCACATATCTTGAGATTATTGAGTTTGAGAAACCCTAGGCTAGCCTACCTGGACTTCCTAGAGGACTTCCCATTCAAATACTGCCGTAAGTTGCTTAGATAGTATATCTTGTGACTGTAATAGAGATATTGCCAGACTAAAACAGGGATCTTGCTGGATCAGAAAAAAAAGTCTCATTTTGTCTGTTTTCATCATTGTTTTCCAGAATGGTAGTTTGATACTTCAGGGAAGCTCAAAAAGTTTTGCATTTTGTGTGTATTGATATTTATTCTATGGACACTTGAGCTAAAGGCCAGAAATGTATTTTATAGCACATCCCATTTCCTTTGATTTGCTTCAGTTTTGGCCATGGTGCTCTACTGGAGACTGAAGTCCCAATGCAAGTAATCTTGAGGGTTTTTAGGGGTTTTAATTAATTTAATTAATTGAACTGTGGATTATCCATCAGTTTTGAAATACCCTCTGAAGAAGGTAATCATATTAAATAAAACTATCCTGTGAAATGCAGCTGATCTACTGATTGTTATTCGACGTTCCTAATTATTAGTAGCACTCCAATACTCTGAATTTAGTGGTTGCTTGTAGTTTCAATCTTGCCTCTAGTTTTTCTCTCCAGTATTTTTACAGGACCTTCTAGAATCAAAGCATATTCTGGACTCAGTATCAAAATTATTGAAGCAGATTGAATCCAAGTTTCTTTTCAGAGACGTTGGTGGGCTACCTGATTATCATGTTATGGTCTCACCACAAATGTTTCTTCATATATCAACACATTAATGTGCCAGAGCTGCTCACAATCTGGGTTCCTTGGACACATTCTATCAAGAACAGCTGTTTACAGAAAGGTATAATACTGGCATGAAGTTTATTTGATAGGGATGGATCTGTTGATGATGGCCAAGGATACATGCCAGTGTAGGCAATTTGCTATCCCCATTTTTTTCTTGTATAACTCGGATCCTCTTTGACTTCATTGCCAACATGATATCCTACAAAACACATGATTGCTATAGTAGAAGGCTAAAATAGGTTTTGTATAGTTTACAATAAAGCAAAACCCCCACATACATCTAGAAACCCAGAATCATACATGTGTATGATGAGACCCCACCACTTTGCCTTGCATAATTGAAGCCTCTAATGCCCTCCCCAACTACTAAACTGGTTTGCCATATTATATGCAGTCTGGGCTACACATGAAATCTTATGTGGATGGAATCCCAATTCTGTCAAGGATGCTGAGTTTTGAAGCCTTCTAAATTATGCAAACTCACATAGTTTGTCTTTTCACAATCCATAATGCTAATTTTACTAGACTGCTTCTGCTGATTTTGGAATGGAAAGGGAAGTTTCTACTTTGGTCATGGAAAATCTTGTTTCTTGATTTTAAAAATCTTTACATCTTCAAGAAGCTCTCCTTCTCAGAGAAAGCTAAACTTTGTGCAATAAAAATGCACTGCCAAATTGCTCCATTTTTATGGGCCTGAGTATAATAGTCATGTACACACACTGTTTGATTCAGCAAGGATTTATAATATGATTTGATTATATATTGATTTCTGAATGCTATTTTCCAATAAATTATCAAAGGGAGAAATTACATGGTTTTACTCTGAGGTATTTGTTATACAATCTATATTATCTATTAGTAATAATTATGTAGGATTATTTAAATTTGTTTTGCCACTTGCAAAAGTTAAGCTACCAAATCTATCTAATTCAATTATTTCTCAGTAGCTTCTAGTATATTTCCAGGCCCTTTAAAAAAAAATACCACCTGGTTTTGATCTTCGCAGCTTGGAGCTGTGGGACTTGTGAAATTACTTTTTCCCACATATATGTAATCAATTTTTTAATGCCTTATAATATTACCGTGCTACTTCTTGAATTTATACTTTGTTGGAAGCTGCCATGAAAACATTCTGTAAGAGAATAGGTAACCTGTAAACACTTAAGAATAATAATGGATTTCTTTTCCCTAGGGAGACAAGCTTGCATATAAGTACTTGTCATTTATAAATCAACAATTTTGCTTTGTTTCACCAAATCTATCTGCACATACGTATAACAGATGCAAGGCAGAAGAAGCAAAGAAAAATTTCTCTATGTGGTTTCCTGGAGGGGATATCTGTCTATCACAGGAAAGACAGCAGATTAAAATTTATAAATTTTGAATACTATTTCTTCTTCTTCTCTTTCTTTTGTGAAAAACTAAGGCAACTTTTTATATTTTTTTAATTCCTTTGAACAGATGTGTTGTAAGGGCTGATTCAGGCACACATGTGAATTCCTTGCAATTTTCAACATGTGTTCAATAGAGATCTATTGCACAATAGAGATCTATGTGCAACATTACAGATAGATCCAAATCAGCACATCTTCCTTTTCTAGACTCACGTGCCTAATGAATGGGAAAGCAGGATTGGACTCTGAGCTCCACTGGTAAGTTTATACATCTCCCCAGCACTGCCTATTAGTGTCCATGTGGTTGTATATGCATGCTCGGGAAAGGAAAAACTCATGTGCCTGAGCTTCTATGGGAAGCTTTTATTGCTGAAGTTTTTTTTTTTTTATTTGATTTATATACCGCCCTTCTTCGGAGACTCAGGGTGGCTTACAATGCACTAAGCAACAGTCTTCATCCTTTTGTATATTTATACAAAGTCAGCTTATTGCCCCCACAACTGGGTCCTCAATTTACCTACCTTAGAAAGGATGGAAGGCTGAGTCAACCTTGAGCCTGGCGAGATTCGAACCTGCAGTAATTGCTGGCAGCTGGTCTTAATAACAGGGTGCTTTAGACCACTGTACTACCAAGACTACTAAGTTTGATAGCAAATTACACCACTGAATTTCCAAAGGCAAAAGGAAATAGCAAGAATGTGTTTGTTAGATGTATATGTTGCTTTCCTTTCAGGAGGTCAAGGTAGATTATAGTAGTTCCTTCTCCCATTTTCCCCCTCAGCAACTATCCTATGAGATAAGTTGAGGTAGAGATCCAGGTTGATGTAGTGGTTAAGGTGGTGGCCTAGAAACCAGGAAACTCTGAGTTCTAGTCCCATCTTAGACGCAAAGCCAGTTAGGTGACCCTGGGCCAGTCACTCTTTCTTAGCCCTAGGAAGAAGGCAATGGCAAATGACTTCTGAGAAAACTGCAAGTACTTCTGTCTCAGCAGTTGCCAGGAATCAAAAACTAACTCAAAGACACAACACACACAAAAGTGAGACAGGCTGACCTGAGAGAGAGTGACTGACCCAAAATCCCTCAGAGAGCATTTGTGGGGGAATTTGAACTTGGTACCAGTTCCGGTACCAGTGCAGTTACTTAACGATTGTATCACAGTCTAATAATTTCTGAAATTATCCAGGATGATATGATTACTGGTATATACAATTAAAACTCAGAAGTGTTTTGGAATAAAACTGTTTATTTTTTAAACTATTTTTTTTTATCTTTTCAAAAGTCTCTTAATGATAAAAACAACCCCTAAATGTGGGTTTTGTTTTTGTTAAAATATAAGCCGGTCAAAGACCAAAGCAAAGATGATGATGTTTAAATATATGCAGTTCTTTTGGAAGTGGTTTAAGAAAAAAATATATGGCTAAAATAGTTATGCATCTGTGTTGTACTCTCTGGTAAAGCTTATACACATTCTTTCTGCACGTGGTGGGAGCATCTGGCTGGCACTTCTGGAAGCAAAATATTTATTTTACATTTTCATTCATTTGTTTGATTAACTACAGCTTTGGATTTTTTTTTTGAAAAAAATCTGGCTCTGCTCACTTTCATCTTTGCTTCACTGAACTATTCTTACTGCTCTTGTTTGCACTTTGTACAAGATCAAATATAGCTATTGGATCAAAAAATAGTTGTTCTCTCTAATCAAGAAGGAATCCCTTTTCACTTTGACAAAAAATGAGCTTGCCTGTGGGTGTTTGTTTTTTTGTTTTTTTTGCCTGCCAAAGAGATAGAATTGAGAAGAACCTTGCAATAACTGTTCAGAAATGTATTGTTAGGAGTACTTGAGAAACTTCTTCTACAGATTTGCAGTTTTCAATCCCGCCATCACTCCACCCCCGAAAAAATCCAACAGGTGGTAGGAATTTTTTTCATTTTGGAACCCCCCCCCAACACCAATTAATTATGATTTGTTTTTTAAAAAAACTCTACTATTTTGGAGTATTGATCTTTTGCAAATGAACCCTTAAACTGCAAATGCCGTCATTTTAAAAAATGCCGTCACAGATCAGAGTGTCTCGCAGTTCCTGGTTGTTGCGCTGGGATAAATTCCCTGCACTGGGAGAGAATTGTACAGTATTGCAGAGACACTTTTCTTGCCTACAGGTTGAAAAGGAGTGCAGCCTAGCAAAAGCTTTACCACTTGATTCATCTGATTGTATAAAGTGGCCCTTCCGCAGCTGGGCTCTTCTCTTGTATTAAGCCTTGAAGGAGGTCTTGTTAATTGATGAGGTGTAAATGGCTTTGTCAGAGAGCTGCTTGTAATTCCAAAGGGACACCTGCTTATCCGTTTACACATGTCCCTGCAAAGATTTTTTCCCCCCTTTCCTGTACACAAAATGCTGTTCTGTACTGTTCCTTTTCCATCACCTCTTTGTCTCAGAAACTCGGCTGCCTGTAGCTTGTTAACCTCCTCTGGCTTTTCACATCCTCTCCCTGCTTCCCTCCTTCTCTGTGTGTTCCCCATCTGGGAAGGTCACACAGAATTGATGCAGGGCAAGATTGCTCCAACACGTTTTTTTAAACAGCACCTGCTCATTACACCTCCCTTGCCGTCCTTCTTGCTTTCTCTTCTGAGATTCAGTCATTCTGAACATGCATTGCCATTTGTGCACTCGTCTTCACCTCTTCTCTAAGTCTCCGAGCAGAAATCCATCCTGTGGCAATTATTAATGCACAGATCTGGCTTCCTAGTTATCTCCGAGATCTCAAGGCTGTATCACTATAAAGTACTCAGTATCTAAATAAGTGGCTCATTTTATCAATCCTTGTGTCTTTGCAAGCTTGACTGTGTAGGTTTAGCCAGCTACATCTTTCCTTGATTGATTGTTGGGGAGAAATTTTCATCAGTTTGTCAGAAAATTAAGAGCACTCTTGTTTTTTTGGGATCCTGCGGCCGTTAAAATTTAACAGCTAAATTATCTCACATCTCCTTCAGTGCTCTTTCCTTCTACTCCGCGATAGCTAATTATAATTTCCAAGGAGCTCTAATTTGTCCTTAATTCACTATCCGTGTAAGAGGTATCTGATCATAGGTGGAACAAAATGACTTTTTTGTTTTATGAATTGTTTTTAAAATTATAAATATGCAAGGAGAAAAGTAGTTAAAAGCAAATGGACTCCTGTAACAGGTGTAGAAACCATATGGTATGTCATATGCCCAGAATAATATCGACAATATGGACATCTTAATGTTGACCATTGGAGAATTGCCAAGTATAACCACCAACTGTTTATGCCATTAATATGAGGGTGGAGTTCCTGCAGGGAGATTTTTTAAAAAGTCAAGGTAACAGCTACAACTATGTGATCAAAGCCCAACCAATTTTTGATCCCTTCTCTGAAGACACCCCTGCATGAGGGAAAAATTAACATTAAATTGCACTTAATGTGTTTATCTGTATTTATAGATCATGTGCGGTTCTGAAATCTTGTGAATGGATTAAAAAAAAAGTGAAGGACAAACAACATTTGGGACCACAAATTGCTGAAGCAGCTCTAAAATGAATTAAAAGGGAAAGGGTCAGACTCTGCTAGAAAATGCCAGTATTTTATATAGTCTTGTTATAAAAACTGAAACTTGTATTTATTTTGATATTCATATCTTTTGAACTTGTATATTTGTAATTGGTTCATGTATGCTTAGTGGAGGGAACGTATGGAAGTTCACATTATATCTCCAAAAATGGTGCTTGCCCCCACTTAAATGCTTATTTCCAATTTCCTCTTTTATAACTAAATATGCTTTATGCTCAGTTGTTTCATCTGGCTCAAAACCTAACTTCTTCACACAAAAATATAATTGTAGCTAATTGTTGCTTTGAGAACTATGTGAAAACAGAGAAGAAACAAAAATTCATTTTGTTTCCTCCCAAAGACTACAACTGTAGATTTGGTCTGCTATGGCAAATACCCAATATATTTGTATTTGGTTTACCTTCTCTGTCTTGGGATTCTTAAAATGTGGACCTCTCAAAACACGAATTTGGGTGACTTTTTTTACCTCTCCTTTTCCTTCTCCTCCAATAATATATAGTGAAGAACTCCAGTGGATTCAGAAGTATGCAAGTTTGTTTGTCCTATTTCATTTTGTCCTACTGAAGGATGACATTACTCTAAAGTATTTTTAAAAATAAGGAAATTTTCTTAGCTTTTGTTAGGTAACGTCAATAATTTATTAAACAAAGCGCTTAACAATCTCTTTGCTGCTCTTCTTGACAACTGGGAAGGACCTGTGTGAATGATCTGTGCTCAGGAGGCTGACTGATTCAGATACTCAATATGTTGTTAGGTAGATGCTCATGGTAAGGCAGAAAAATCAATGGTAACGGGCTTGCTCATCAACACCTGAACACGCTGCTAATCCATATTTTACAACAGCAGCATGTTTAAAAAGCTGTTGAGAATCTCTTGCAGTTTGCTGGTAATGGGTACATTTAGGAAATGGCTATTGGACGGCTGTTGGTGTTTCCAGAATCTGTCTCTCCATGAAAAAAAAAAAAAAAATTAGCACAACGGGATGAGGTTGCTATAGGGGACTTTTTTCCCACCTCTTTTGTCAATTTGGCTCCATCTGTGCCTTGCATGTTTTACTCTGAACCATGCTGACAGAAAAGCTATATTCTTTAGGGAGGTAAAAGAAGGATATTAGAAATGGAAAGGCTACACAGTAAAGGTAGTTCAATCAATCTTGTATTCTTCTGCTTTAACTTTTTATTCCTTTGTTATTTCTAAATTTGTTTTTAATGATCCAGATATGTTAGATAACTATAATGCTAGTGATACAGCCTGGGGATAATAAGATCTATGATCCAACTGATGATTATCTCACAAATTTTATGAATCAGTCTGACAAAATATATTGGACATACAGTTCTGTCCTTTCTCTCGCTGTCTAAGGCTTTTTGGCTTTTTCTGCCAGTTTTCTTCATCCTCTTGTTGCATCTGCCAAACCATGTTGTTATTACTTCTGAACCACAATTTGCTCCAATTCCAGGTTGAAAACTCCTTTGAAAAAAATGGCTTCACTTCCAAAATAAAGATAATTTATTGTTATAGTTGGTCAGATTTTAGTAACATGGAAAGTTTAACTTCTTATGAAAAAGGGAACAAAAGAATGTGATGCTGCTTTTGCATCCCAATTGATATCTTAGAATAAAGATCTAAATATGATCTCTGATTTGAAGCATGGCTTATAAAAAATAGGCATTTGTTGGACCTGATTGGTTTGCTGGAAGAAAATGGGCAAGATCCATTTTCACATTTTATTTTAGCAATGAGTTTTACGGCAGCTTAACAATTTCTCTTTGATCTGATACGCATTGTTCCTCAACAATGGTTTTGAAGTCATGTGGACTTTAGGCAAGGTAACTCTGCACCCAGTTCATGAAAAAAAATTGTCAATTGTTTTTTTTTTTTTACCAGTTGAGTGAAGGAGGCAGGGTTTGATTTTGTTATGTTTCTATATCTGATTGCCAAGAAAAAGTGAATGGCCAGTAGTCAATTGTTGTTTTTTCCCCCAAACCCAATAGTTTGAATAATAACAGCTGGCACCTCTTCTATTCATGGTAAATACTCATAGAACAGAATCTTTTTGCTCACTTATAAAATACCCTTCATTCAAAGAAAAAAAAAACCAAACAAGCAACATAAATATTTATCAGTCATACATTGTTTTTGATAGTGTGTTGGTTGCCCCTTGCATCTTCTATTGTTCTTTTTACTGTTTACATATGTATTTGTTTTTATGCCTTGCCACCTGCCCAGAATTATTCAATTAAGTTAGGAGACTATATTCATTTACTAAATAAATAAATAAAATTTTGCATTGGTTATGACAAACCAATGTCAGGCTATGTTCATATGTGCTATATTTGCTGAGGCCATTTTCTAAATTGCTCTGGAACTTACTGTTGTTAGTACAGAGGTGTATTTGTGTGTGCGCGCGCGTATGTTAAAAAAATACAGCCTTAGAAGAAAGAAAACAATTGGGGAGGAAAAGGGAAGCTTATAGAGAATTAAGGACATTTTGTATGCTTTTTCTAGAAAGGTAAGGATACGGGGAGAAGAGACAAGGGCTCAGAAGCTGTTTGGAACCAGTTTTATGGTTGAAGGAGGAGAATAGAAGAAGCACTGAATTGAAATTCAGGAATTCCTAGGGAAAGTGGGTAGGAAAGCATGATTTACGTGTAAAAGAAAAAAAGAATAAGAAAGCTCTGGGGCCAGTTTGGGAGATGCTAGGGGCCAATTGAAGAGCAAGTCAGGAAGAAAACCTCTGAGTGATCCTAGGGAATATTAGTGGCTACATTATTTATAGCAAATGGACAGCCGAAAAGGAGGTTAAAAATCCTTCTTGACTACTAGTCTCTTGTATCTGTGTTAAATTGTGCATGTCTCTCATTCTCTAGATATGTTGTTGATGAATTAGGAGTTTAGAGAAGAGCAGCAGAAGCTATTAACGGGCCGCAGAGGATTGATGAGGTACATTACTAAAGGGATGGCAGATACAGGCTAAATGATGACTAAAAAGATTGCTTACAACTGTCTGGAGAGTGTAAAAAGATAGAGAAGGTATGTTCCCCCCTCCAATGGATTTAAGCTTTCGATAGTCAAAGTGCACCCATTTTTTAACAAATTAAGATAGAACGAATCCTTTTTTATCTGAAAAAGTACTGTTATTGAGCAAACATTCCCTACTCCTGTCATGTACAGGTTTGACCTTAGACAGGACAACTAGAAATTATTTTGTGAAGGATGGAAGTTGTAATCCAATAGATCTGGAGGGCATGAGGTTGAGAAAGGCTCGTTTAGAATGTTTAAGAGTATATTGTAAATTACCCAACTCATGTGTTTCTTATTAGTTGCAGAGGTATTTAGAGGAATGGCTTGTGAAAAGGTATAGATCATTCTCAAACAAGTAATTCTGCTTGTCCCATTGGAAGGATTGGAAGGAGATCTGTGACTCACACAGAGCTGCACTGAGCTGTTCACCCCACTTCACAATACAATCCTTGAGAGATCCAGGGGAAAGCAGAGGAGTATTTTTGGTAAGGCTTCCTGAGACAAACAGCTGTATTCTCCAAAGTGGTGCTGAAAGCATCTTTGCTTGGTTTATTTCAAGTTAAGCCACACACATACAAATATTTGTCTCCATTTGACATATGAGCAAATTTGAAAAAGATGTTAAGTAAACAGATTCTTTCTCTGCATCCTTATTCACTTTCAAGTTTGCATGATTCCGTGAAAACAACTCAGCAGACCCTCAAAGTGGGAAAGGATTCGATCCCTGCAGAAAAATTGTCTGGGTTCGTTCCAGATCTAGCTGTGAATCAACACAGACATTTGCTCTGGGTGGCTGAGTAGTGGTGGTAGTGGTAGGGAAGCTCTCTCCCTCACTTTCATATTTTGTGTGTGATTGCATGGTTTTCCATTCAGATGTGGTTGACAGGGCAAAGAGGTCTCCTCCAAGCCCCATGGAATATAAATGAATTTGTGATGGTATAGGGAGGATGAAAGATGGGTTCTGTCTGAGGTTGATATATTGCTGTTGATTCTAATTCCAGCACTAAAAATACAAGCACATTAGAATGTGATGTTATAAAGCCTTTTCTCCAAGATTTGGTTGAATTTCCACCAATCGGTAAACTGGAGCAGAAAGGCACCAATCAGAAAAGCATAATTTTCAGAAAAAAATGATCAAGGCTTTCTAAATAACTCTGGAGATGTTTGCTTGCGCATATGAATCTCAAAACTGGTGATGGTGATGGTGAAACGTATGTTTATGAGTAGAATAGAATAGAATAGAATTCTTTATTGGCCAAGTGGGATTGGACACACAAGGAATTTGTCTTGGTGCATACGTGCATACGTACATAACAGAAAAGATAGATTCGTTAAGAATCATAAGGCACACCATTTAATGATAATCATAGGGAAACAGTCAATATAAATCTTAAGGATACCAGCAACAAGTTTACAGTCATACAGTCATAAGTGGGAGGAGATGGGTGATAGGAACGATGAGAAGATTAATAGTAATGCAGACTTAGTAACTAGTTTGACAGTGTTGAGGGAATTATTTGTTTAGCAGAGTTTAGCATTCAGGAAAAAACTGTTCTTGTATCTAGTTGTTCTTGTGTGCAGTGCTCTATAGTGTCGTTTTGAGGGTAGGAGTTGAAACAGTTTATGTACAGGATGCGAGGGGTCTGTAAATATTTTCATAGCCCTCTTTTTGACTCGTGCACTATACAGGTCCTCAATGGAAGGCAGGTTGGTAGTAATTGTTTTTTCTGCAGTTCTAATTATCCTCTGAAGTCGTGTCTGTTTTGTTGGGTTGCAGAACCAAACCAGACAGTTATAGAGGTGCAAATGACAGACTCAATAATTCCTCTGTAGAACTGTATCAGCAGCTCCTTGGGCAGTTTGAGCTTCCTGAGTTGGCACAGAAAGAACTTCTTTGTTGTGCTTTGTTGATGACGTTTTTGATGTTGGGTGTCCATTTTAGGTCACGAGATATGGTAGAACCTACTGTTGATACTGTGTTCTCTGGTATTGTAATTGTAAGAGGTTATGCAATCTTGGGCTCCCTTACCTCTCTCAATTTTAAGCTGACTTGAGTAGGCTCAACCTGGCCATAATATTTTTTCCAGTCACCTACATTATGACTCCCATGCTGTGGATTGTTAGATAATATAGGAGACAGCAAGAGGACAAATTTATCCATGTTTTCATAAAAGAAAGGCCCAAGACAATCTCCAAATAAGTATGCTGCAGCTTAAGTATATTGCAATGTTTATTAAGGATTCTGCACTTAAACTCTGATTCTGATCTTTGTGTAGACATGCCAAACATTTGCATGTTCTTGAAAAGCAACTTCCCACTTCTAACAAGCTTTTGTAAAATATGCTTCCCAGTGTGTATTATAAAATTACATTGAAAATTAATGTACCTAAAATTCTACTGAGAACAAACACAAAACATGTTTATATATTCCTTTCAGAAGAGGTAAATAAGGTTAACCATAATTAATCTTTTTTTTTTTTTAAAGCTCCAATGTTATTCTAGGAACAGATTTTTTTAAAAAAAAAAGGAGGAAAAGGGGAAGGAAAGATCTTGCCCTGGGACAAAAATAAAAGAAAACACAGATATTGTATTAGATAAGATGAACACATATTAACATGGTGAATCTTTCTTCACTTATTAATTTCCCAAAGTTTGTATTAATAGTGTTGATTTTCAGTAGGTTCAGAGAAAGCTGACTAGACCTGACTCTTGGTCTATCTGACCTAGCTTTTCAGAAGCTGGATAGATTCCCAAAGGTATGGACTTCACCTCCCAGGGTGTTCAGAAGTAACCATGTTGGCTTTGGGCATTCGAAGAGGTTGACAGAGTTTGGGACAGTTAATCTGGTTGCAGTCCCCAGGGCAACAAGCTGAAGTACAACCTGGAAAAATCCTAGTTCCTCCTTTTCTTTACTTCACATCTGTGTTAATTACAGCAAATTAACCCTGACTGATGAATATTCAAGACTTGGTAGGATTACCGTAGTTAAAGTGTGTAACTTTGCCAAACATTAAATAGGCTCTGCTTTTTGTCGCAAGGCATGGCTGTATCATTCCTTGGGTAATGCTTTGCTTTCTACTGATTGCTTCTTGTCTGTTCTTGTATACCTTGGTATGTACCCATTTAGCAAAACCCATCCAACTTTGTGGTTAAAGTTTCCCCCCCTTTTTTTCTCAGTACCATCCCAATGATCAAAATCAGCTTATGGCATGAACTGGAGGGCTCAGGGGTGTAATAAGAAGCAGTGATTTGGAATTTGACAAAAGCAAGACTGGATGTAAATATTTAGGCGGCAGAGGGGGGAAAAAAAGAGGGGGAGAGGAACGCAGCCGGTATTATGTCCAGTGATCTCAGCCACAGTGTGACTTGAATTGTGAGCACTGTAGGGCCTTTGAAAGTTCATGGTTATTCAAGAACAGACAAGAAGCTTGCCAGTCTGCTGCTGCTTCTTCGTTTCCTCTCCAGCATTTCTATGTGGGGAATGTTATTTTCTGTTTCTGTAATTGGAATTTCTGAATTGTAGTTTTCAACTTGGCACAATATGTCACTAAAAACCACCTAGATGATCCGGACTTATTTTTCTTTTTTCTTTTTTCAAAGTACTTGCTTATAATGGGGTATATATTACCATTCCCGCTAAACCCTCTGGAATCCTGCTTCCATCAGGACTGGCAGATGGAATCATGCATGCCATTGTGTAAACTTGCCTGCTTGAGTATACATGGGAGACGTGGATTTCCTCAGTAATTATCATCCTTTTCTGTTGTCTAGAAAAGGCTTATTTGAGATGCTTGTCAAATACTGTCCCTTGCCAAAGCATTTACTCTTTAAGTTAATGGCCCGTTTGTTGCTTTGAAGTGATAAACTCTGGCAGTCTAGACTCTTTCATCTTATAAGAACTTCAGTTGGGGAATCTTTTCACCATATTGTTTCACTTCAAAAGAAATACTGACCGACTGTAGGAGGCTTGTTAACATTGGCCGATGCTAAATTAGCATGAGGAATTAATTCAGCCTCTGTGAAGCTGATTGGTTCAGAGCTTTTGCTTTAAATTTATTTCATATTCTTTCATTTATTTATTTATTTATTTATTTATTTATTTATTTATTTATTTATTTATTTTCTTTCTTTCTTTCTTTCTTTCTTTCTTTAAAAAAAAGATGTGATTTCTGTGGAAGGAGATGAAACGCATTTGAGGAAGTATTTGAATAAGGGATGAAGTGGAAGGATATGAGGCTATCTGACTCTGCGGTGTTTCCCATTTCTCCTTGAGTGGCAGTTCACAGCTGTATATTGCAGTCAACTGACAGATTAAGCTCTGCATCATTTTCTTTGTTCTTTTTCATGTGGTCTTAGTTAAGATGGTCCTATGCTATCACCTTGCTATGCAGCCAGTCAGCATTGGCTATAGACCATCGACTGGAAAGATAACCGTTTGTAGCCTGCAAAATTTTTCTCACTTTCTTTTGATGCTCATGGAAGGATTTTACAAAGATGGGGCCATCTCAGCTTTGTGCAATATATTGTAATCAGAATGTGCCTTTGACTCTTTGCTAGGATGCCTAAATATTTGTGTGTGTGTGAAGTGGGATTGCAGAGGAAACTCTTTATCTGATGGCTTATTTCCAGCCAGTAGGTCAAGTATGGTGGTGAGGTCAGAGATGCTACTTTATGAGGAATAGCTTGAGGTTTTGATAGCCAGCAGGCCTTAACAGAGAGAACATGCATGTAAGGCAATGGCAGGCACATGGGCTACGGGAGAGTCTCTCTCCCCACCATCGTAGTTTCTTTTTTTGGCACCAGACCAAGAGGATAAAATTCTGTTTGAGATTGTGGCAATCCTCAGCTGAAGACAGAAATTTTAAAAGGTATAATCCTGGCTCCACACTGTACCTTTCTAGTCACCTCCAAGTACGTCTGCGAAGATTGTAGGGAATCAACCATAAGCCAACATACAAAGAGTGACTCTCTCCATAGCTCAGGCATGCAATTATATTCTGAGTTAGGCGCCTGAGAAATATTACAAAGATATAATCTCCCCATATTGGGTAATTAAAAAGAGCACTCAAACCACCAGCGCACCCATCAAGTTACATCTTGCCAAGAGAAAGAAACTAGTGCAACTCTTCTGAGATCCCCTTCATTTTAAATAACTCACAGTGATCGTGAGGATGTAGTAATTAATGATGAGAAGATAAAAGGATATTGTCTCTCTTAACCATTAATTCAAAATAATTAAAAGCTCTTTACCAGCCTCCACGTGTGAAGTATGTCTGCCAGTCCCCACTGATGATACCTGGCAAGTGCAGTGAGTCTTCATTTTGGTCACACAGTCTGGGTGGCTTAGCAAAGAGCTCTGAGAGGTTGAGGTTCAGTTTGAACTCTTGTCTGGTGAAACAGACAACCTTGCAAGGAATGGCTTGGAGCAAGTAGGGTTTGGGATGCTTTTATCTTTATTCTTTATTACTATTTTAATGAATATGTCCCTTTTAACCCATCCCACTCCCACCGGGCACTAACTCTTTAAAGAAAGGACCTCTTCCTTAAGCTCATATAATGAGTTTATATATATGCTAATTTTTCTGGACTGTTGGCTTGAATTTTCTCTTGTTTTGGGAAAAGGCTCTGGAGAAAACTATGGAAATGTGGAAACTCCTAAGGGGAAGAAAGGAGAATGCTCCAAGAATGTCTGAGAAACACTCTGAAGGTTTAGGGTGCCACCACCTATGAAGGACCAAGACTTATTAGTCCTTAAAGGAGATTATCAGGGCATCTTCTATATACCGCTCTGTCTTCTATTTTGGAAGAAAGATGGGATATAAATCTAACATACAGTAGATGTCCGGGGAAGACCCTCTGTGTGTGGCTCTCATCCTTGGAGAGGAAAACTCTTGCATCTGCTGGTCTAGGTACATGATTGCAAAGATGGACTGCCTCTGTGGAAAAACGAGAGTAAACTATACGGCAGAATTGATGATATTTCTTTTGCTTTCATGGATTCTAGGTGACTTCCTCAGTTGCATAGCCAGGTTCTTTCTTCAGCTGGAGGTCTGTCTGTTTCAACCTACTTTATCCTGGACTTGCTGGCTCCTATAATAGCATGAGATCCAGCCCTTGGGAGAACACCACAATGAATAAGTCCAAAGATCATAAACTACAGTAAAAATCATGGATGTTTTCTTTTTTTAAAAAAAATTCTGGGAGTTTTTTTCCCCCTTCTGTTCAATTGTGTCCGATTCTCAGAGACTTCCTGAACAAGTGTTTATAGTTTTCTTGGCAAGGTTTTTTAAAAATGGTTTGTCATTGTTTCTTTTCTAGGGTTGACAGAAAATGATTAGCTCAAGCTCACCCAACTTAGGTTTATGCTTCAGGCAGGACTAATATTCACAATCCCCCAGTTTCCAGTACAGTTCCTTAACCTCTACAACGTACTGGCTCTCTAATACCAATACTACTTTCTAACACTAATAATAATACTCTCTAATACTAGTATGGTATAGTGGTTAAGGTGTTGGGTTAGGAGTGGGGGGATTCAAGTTCTTGTTCCACCCTCAGCCATGGAAACTCATCGGTCAGTCATTTTCTCAGCTCAACTGAAGGAGGGAGCACTATGTACCCTGGAGCTCTTGAAGGGAAGGCAGGGTATAAATCTAAGATATGAGTAAATAAGTAAATATATACAAATGAATAGGAACAGGTCACAGCAAATGGCAATATATAACTGACCTTGGCTGACCTCATAAAAACCAGGCTTAGTTAAATCTGGTTAATATTTGGAAGGGAGACCATTGAGAAATCCCAGTATTATAGACTAGCCTAAGAAAGTGGGAGGAAAGTCAGTTTGGAATAAGGCAGCACTGAATTGTTTCTATCATGTTACCAAGAAAACTACACAAAGGTATCTTTGCTGTAACCAGACGGTATGGGAGACTTTATTAATAATATGAGAATATTACAACATTTCAGAACAGTAGTTCCTAGGTGATTGTGCTACCTTGCTAGCTAAATTATGCTAATGAACATTATGATCATGCTAAGTAGGAAACATCCAAGTTTAAGTTTGATTTGAATAGAATCTAATGACTCCTATTATAGTCAGGTCAAAATTATTTTGCTAAAGCCTTGGTCAGAGATATTTTTATTAGAAACAAGGCAATATACACCTTAGTAACAAATTAGAACTTAGTAGTGGTTCCCGATTACTATGAAAAGTGCAGTCATTTCAAACAGACTTTCTTGTCTGACAACAGACGGTTAAAAGATATTAGATTGCCCAATGTGTAGTTCTGTTCTTGACATCTTGGATTTTATACCACTGTAAAGACTGCCTGTTTCAACTTGCCAATTGATTGACATCTGGAATCTCTATCTCTGTATCATGGAGGCTTTGTAGAGTATAGTATGTGCTTTGAAAATCAAGACACAATTGCTTTGAGGTGCTACAGAAGTAACTGATCTGTTTCTTTTTTTATATATATAAATTTTATTAGAGCATTTTGTTATAGTTCAAACAAAAAATCAAAATCAAATGTATAATAATTTTTCTATCGCGGTGTAACATCGCCAAAATATCCATATATATATATATATATATATATACACACACCAATAATCAGAGAGTAAAAATAGAAAATATTTACAGATTCTTGTATACAAATTTACATTTCCAATACTTATCGATTACCATAAATATACCGTCATCTATAATTATAATCCAACATTATCCTTTGTCTCTCTCCCATTGTTTCTGGGTCCAATCATACCACATATTCCAACTATCATAAAAGTCTGAGTCTCTTTTACCCTTGATCAGTTTTGTAAGTCTATCGGACTCTGCACATTCCATGATTTTATAAATTATTTTTGAGTCCGTTGGTAAGTCCTCATTCTTCCATTCTTGTGCGAATGCCAGTCTCCCTGCAGTAATTATGTGTAGCATCAAATACCATTTAGTCAATCCAATATTTGCAGGTCTAACCCCCAACAAAAAGCTCTCTGGTTTCAGTTCCACTCTACAGTGTGTGATTTCAAGCAACCATTGTCGTATTTTCATCCAATATTTAGCTGCCAGTGGGCATGTCCACCATTGGTGGAAGTAACTTCCATTGCTATGCCCACATTTCCAGCACTGTGAAGATGTCCCAGGGAACATTTTAGCTAATCTTGCTGGAAGTAGGTGCCATCGATAAACCATCTTATAAATATTCTCTTTATAAGAGGATGCCATAATTAATTTTAAATTTTTAAGCCAAATCTCCTCCCATTTTTGAAAATCCAATTAATAACCCATATTTCACCCCCAAGCAATCATGGAGTCTTTAACGACTTCCTCCCCTGCTTTCAATGATAATAGGTAAGAATAGCATTTCGATAAGACTTTTCTGTCATTACCTAATAAAATCTGATCTGTTTCTTATATATACTCTTCTGTGGGGAAGAGTATACCTTCCCCACAATATACGAAGAATTGTTTTTAGATATGTTTTTTATGCTCTTTTACCCCCACTTCCTCCTTCATATCCCACACACATATCCTTTCTATCGTGGTACTTTGTGGATTTTTCTCCTGCCTTAAACCAAGATTATCTCTTTCTTCTTTCCTTTTTATCTGCCTTTTCCAGATTGACCTTTTATTCCAACTCAGGTGGCAACCTTGCCCTGACAAGGTTCTCTTTGTCTCCACTTGTTTGTCTCCTTTGTCATATCAATCTTAGATGTTTCAGGAGAAGAAAACGTTAAAATTCTAAAAAGCTTAGGCCAAGCTAAGATCTTCTGTAGGGCTTCTTTCCTATTCCTTCACTCCATAAAGAGAGGAAGAGATTCCATTTGGTGGTGGCACCTAGTTGTAGAATACCCATAGAAAATCACTTGCATCATCTTGAAGGTCATCTTGGCATGCATGCAATAAAAAACTTACAATATTGTTTTCCATGGTCTTTAACTTGGACAATTTTTTCCACCTTGGCTTCTTTTAAAGAATTGTACATTTTGCAATAGTTTTCCATACGCTGCTGCTGCTGTAAACTTTGTTATATTTCTTTTATCCCAAATGGCTTTTGTAATTATTGTTACATTTAAATTTTATCCAGCTGGCTCATGAGCTTTTGTTCATGAATGGTACATCAGTTATTTCAAATAAATAAATAAAGGAATTAAATTAACCAAGACCAGATTATAAAAATACAAAGTTGCCTTACGGTAATTTTAGTCCATTTGTCTGGCTTAATACTGTTGACCCCTTAGTGGTCTCGAGCAGTGGGCCTTGTTAAAAATGGATTTTGGGGGATGTTGATTTTGATTTGCAGTCCTTGGAGAGAAAATGGAAGGATAATCCTCCACCATCTACACTGCTGCAACTTCTTCTAATGGAAGAATTCTGGTTGAAATTTCAGATTCTTATCAATGATGAAAAAGTGGGTTATTTAAAGAATAAATCATAGTTTGGATTGACATTTTGTTCTTGGATGTGATAATGGCAGCAAGACTTTCTATATGGTCAGCATTGGAAAGATTCACAATGGAAAAATGGTTGGTAAAGGTGATTTTGCTGTCTGGGATGACAAAATTCACCTGATTAAAGAAAAGAAATTGGCTAAATTTCATACCATCTGGAAGTCTCTTTTGCACTTTTTGCCTGAAATAGAACAAAATGAAATCATGATGTAAGGATTTTAGTATTAGTAATATTTATAGATTATCTTTAAAAAATGGAGATCATATAGTATTTGTAAACCAAGAGTTCAACTCTTTTTATTTATATCTGCTGTAAAAGAAATCAGTAGTCATTTTTTGTCTTTTAGTTTCTATATAATTTATTTTATTGCACATCTATCCATTAATTCTCTCTATATTAGGACTTTCTATTCTCTCGGTTTTTCTGTTAGTTTTTATTTTTTATTTAAAAACATTTTAAATTTATTTTGATTTTTAAAAAATTAAGGAAGTTGTATTTAAAAAATAAATCGCAATTTGGGGAATTAATGATTTTGGACTAAAATTATGAAAAAAGAATATATTTTTTTTAAAAAATAAATCAATAATCAAGATGGTTCCTGGCTTGAGATGGCTTTTACAACAGATCAGCTTCTTTATTATCTCTCTAAGCTCTGATCTGGTCATTCTTTACAAACACCACTCGACAGATTCCCATTTTAAAGAATATTTGGGAAGGATGTACTGAGAAAATTGAATGTTCTCCTGATACATAAAACTGTGACTTAAGAATCAGCCACTATGTGGGTGCCATTCTTTGCCTGTTTTATGATAAATCAGGTGGGCCAAAGCAGGGTTTGAGACCTTTGGTGTTTAATGCTTTGTGAAGGGCTGAGGCCAGAATTTGTGGAATGTGGCTTCAAAAGTGGAAAAGACTAGATTTTTCATTCTCTTGTTTTTTAATAGGGGGTTCTTTTAAGGACTGGAGCTACAAAATTTGCTCATTTCCAGTTTTGAAGTGCAGGACAACTGAAACTGATTTATGGCTGATTTAGCTGGGGCAGTCCTGGAGGTGATAGATGTAGTTCAGAAGCTGCAGGTTATCTGCCAGGGATGTTAAATCTTATCTGTTTTCTGCTCAAAAGTTAAATCGGCTGAGAGTTAAATATTAGTGCCAGGATCCAATTAATTCAGTTGGATAAAAGTGGGACTATGTGCTTGCCAAAGCCCATCAAATATCCAAACAAATTCAGATATACTTGATTATATTAAACATGGTTCAGTAATTCAGTTTGAGGGTTTAAATTGAAGGAGTGATTCGGTCTGATCAACTGGAGTGAAACTGAGAATCCCTACTATATAATATTGTTTCAGATAAATCCATTCAATATTTATATGGAGTATGAAAACCCATTTCTATCTTTACTTCGGTGTTTGAATGTCTTAAGAATAAGACCCGGTGGCTCTGAAAGACCAAAAAAATTTACCATATTTCTGATTATGCATAGTTATTTCGTATTAGATTTATTTATGCTACAATTTAATGTAAAAACTTCAATTTAAAAAAAAAAACAAATTTGAGTCATTGTCTTAAATAGCCAAATGGGGGAAGAGGTGATGCTGAAAGCAAATGAGATGCATTTGTTGTGTAGCCCAACCAAGTTTTGACTCTAGATTTACTAACTGTGCTGGAAGAACTGGAGGAAAAATTGGTACCCTTGATAAATCTGAGATCCAGTTCTTTTTGGTGTACAGAATAATGTGTACTAGGCACTATGAAACTCATCTCCAGATGTCAATAATTTAACATTTTCTCTGTATGAGAGGGTGAGATCACTTAATCCATTCTTACAAGCAGCAAGAATGCTTGTGATTAAGGCGATGACTTTCAATCAGTTTATCAATTTATCATGTAATAAATATTTCATCATTTACCTACCTAGCCAAAAAAAATCCTTTACATATGTCAGATGTATATTTTTTTCTAAATACATTCCAAAATTATGAAATGTATTAAGACTAAGGGTTTTTTTAACCTGCTATTAAGCTCACACATTTGTCCTGTGAATTAGTTAGCCCTCATCAATCCTAAAGTCATAGCTTTCATAGCTGACTCATAGCTTTCACCTTCTGAAAAAAAAAATCTTACTTTATAAGTCATCATTTAACAAAATACTATTTTTTGTGGTTCTCCATTTTTTTTTATAAACATAGAAAACTGATGGCAGAAAAAGACCTATTGGTCCATCAAGTCTGCCCTTTGAGCTGTTTTTTTTTTAATGTTTCAATTTTATTTTTTTCATTTTTAGAATTTTTGTCAAATGATGGACAGGTGTTCATCCCAAGCATGTTTAAATTCAGTTTAAACCCTCCCTCCGCTGGAAGTTGGTTCCAAACTTCCACTACTCTTTTTGTGAAGTAATACTCTCTAATATTACTTTTGAACTTCCCTCCTGTCGGTTTGGGCTTATGCCCCTGTGTTCTTGATTTTTGCTTAATATTGAAAATGCTGCCTTCTAGAACCTCATTTATGCCATTAATATATTTAAATATTTCAGTTGTGTTCCCCTTTTCTCTTCTGTCATTCAAGCTGTAATTATTCAGTATCTCCAATCTTTCCTGATACATTCTGTCCCTCAGACCTTGCACCATTTTTGTTGCCTATCTCTGGACTTGCTCGATCTTCTTAATATCCTTTTTAAAGTGAGACCTTCAGAACTGGATACAGTATTCCAAATGGTGTCTGGGTAAAGCCCTATCTAGCTGGACTAGGACCTCCATTTTCCTGCTGGCGATCCCTCCAGTGATGCATCCCAGAATTTTGTTTGCCTTCATAGCTGCTTGGCTGCACTGCCTACTCATTTTGCAGTCAACCCCTGCAGCACCATTTCTTCTGTTGTTCTGTCTAACACTGTAGCCCCAATACTGTACCCTGCCAGAGGATTCTTTTTCCCAAAGAGCATGATCTTACATTTAGAAACATTGAACTGCAGTCTCCACATTTTTGACCAATTTTCTGGCAATGCCAAATCGTTTTCGATGTTTTGAATATTTATTTTTAAAAATTGTATGTTGCCCACCTCACTCTAAAAAACAACCCTGGGAAGCTTACACTTAAAATCATAAATATAAAAATATTAAATGTATTAAATACAAAGGCAAGAGAGAAAAAAAAGGTAAGAATAATTATGGGAACAACTTCTCAGTTAATACAACAACCAGCACTAGTGTTGAACACTGTCTTCATTGTATAAAATAAACCCTTTTACTCTTATACTAATGTAAAAAAGACACAGGAGAGCAAGTTTGGCTAGAAACTGAGAGACCATGAATTCTAATTCTACCTTAGGTACAAAGCCAGCTGGGTGACCTTGGGCCAGTCATTTTCTCTCAGCCCTAGGAAGGAGACAATGGCAAACCAATCTGAAAAACCTTGTCAAGAAAACTTCAGGGACTTGTTTAGGCAGCCTCCTAGAATTAGACATGATTGAGCAGAAAAAAAAGTTGAGTGGTACAGTAATACACTCAGAAGTTTCTCACTTGTACACCAGGTATTTCTTAAAAGAAAAGTACATACTAATTGTTTTTAAAAAGGTCAGTTTACTGCTATAAGCATTATTTACTGCAAGTCCTTGAGTTATATATAAAAAAATGTATACCAAGATATTTAGATTAGGTGAGGTTAAGCTGTTTTAAGTTGTGGTGTTTTTTTTTTAGTGGAAGAGTTAAGGAAATATTTAGATTTCTTTTCCCTGCATTCATTTGAATTTAAGAGAGTTTATCTTTGGATGGATCATGCACAATACATTGACGAGCAATTTTAGAAATAGCTTAAAGCACAAACAAAACTTAAGTTGCCATGGAACAGTAATTAGATGTCTCTGCTCATTCATTTATACATTGGATTTACTTAATAGATTGTTTGGTAAAGAAGAGAATAGTGTCTTGATTTTTTTTTGGAAAAAAACCCACCTTTTATGTAGCTGTTTTGCAATCTTCAATTTGACAGCAAGCCAAATTTATGTGGGTAGGTTTTTGTGAAGATAGTAAAGTAATTATTCATCTAGCATAGTGATGGCAAAACTTTTCAGCACCAAAAAGAGAGCGCATGCACGCGTGAGCACACACACTCGTCTGGGCCGCAACCCGGAAGAGGAGCTGCCCAGGGCGCATGCGTGCACTCGAAAATGAACTTCTGGTTTCCAGCACGCACATGCGTGCTGGCCAGCTAGTCTTCCAGGTTTCTGGTGTGCATGTGCGTGTGACGATCAGCTGGCCGGCGCACATGCTCACGCAGGAAAACGGAAGACCAGCTCTTCCAGTTTCCAGCACTGCTGAAGGCTAGCTGATCGTCGCACATGCATGTGTGCCAGAAACTCGGAAGACGAATGGACAACATTGTGCGTGCCAGGCAACATGGTTCCATGTGCCACTTCGGGCACGGGTGTCATAGATTTGCCATCAGGGATCTAGGATCTAAAACATTAATGTAGCATTTCAGGCATACCCAGAGTAGAAAATAACCAGCATGAAGTGCTAGACTGTACGGTTTCTGTTTTCCTCAACTTCCTCCCATGTGGCCAGGGATAGAATTAAACTAGGATTTAGTTCTGTTTCACTTGGTTCCTGACTTGTCTTTCACATGAAGCTGAAATCTTACCATTTTAATTTTCCAAGGCAATGAGCCAGGTTTATGGTCAGTTTTGTTAACTGTTGACTAAATTTTAACCTGTAATCAGTTGCTAAAAATAGGAAATGGAACTACAGATCTTCCTTAGGTGGTTTGTTCTGCAACTGATTAGATTTATTTTAAATCATGAACCCTTTTCATTTAAGGAGAAATGGTTCCAGCATTACAATGGTAATAGCTTTAGGCAGCAGATAATGGATAATCTAGAGCAGGTGTCCCCAAGCCTCAGTCTCTGGACTGGTACCAGCCCGGTCCACACAAACGTTGGGTGCAAACGCAAAGCTCCATTTGCGCATGCATGAATTTGGTTGCACACAGACTACCATCCCCTCCCCCACTGCTGCCACCCACCTCCACCTGTCCGTGGAACCAAAAATATTAGGTACCGCTAATGTAAAGGAGACATATTTCTTCTTCCCCAAATGGCCCTATTTCTTGAAGTTGTATGTTCCAGAAAGACTGGGATATATCACCAAGATAGCATCACAGGTGCAGCTAAGTGTGCTATACCCTCACTCTTAGAATCACAGAATTTTAAGGGTTGAAAGAGACCTTTGAGGTGTTCTGGTCCAAATCTCTGCCAGTGCAAGAAACCTCATAGCATTCTGGACCAATGGCTGTCCATTCTTTTCTTGAAAACATCCAGTAATGGAGAACCCACCTTAAGAGGCAGGCTGTTCCATTACTGAATAGCTCTCATAATCAGGAGATTTCTGTTTAGTTCAAGTTGGATTTCTAACTGTAAAGTTTCCACTCATAGATTCTTGTCCTACCTCAGATGCTAGGAAGACTGTATCTACTCCCTTTTCTCAATGACATCTCTTTATTTATGGTCTTATTTGTCAGATTAAGATTTAACTACCAGTCTGGATACATTGTTGAAGAAGAAGGAGAAGGGGGGAGGGGGAGGGGGAGGGGGAGGGGGAGGAGGAGGAGAAGGAGAGCTTTCTGCATATATGGCTTTATATATATGATTTTTATATGTTTTCAATGAAAGATGATTATATTTCATTGTAATCAGCCATGCATGATCTACATCTATGAGCAACTTATTCATAAAACAATAGCAACATCAGATTTTTCAATCCAATGGCATATGTTTGTCTTTGCAATGTTGGAGGACTAATCTCTTGGCCATAATAGCAGCACAGAAAATATTTTTCTATTGTCTAGCTGTCAGTTTCTAGGTAGTAGAAATATGTTGTAATTGTAAATACTACCAGTGGATGGCCACTTACAAATGGTATTTTATCTTTTAATCTAAAAAATGCAACTCCCCCACTATTTTTCGTCATTCACTAGTTGATCCAGCATAAGGATCCCAGCACCTATTCACATCTACCAATAAAATTGTTTTTAAAAGAGTTTTTAAATCTGAATGGTCCCATAGTGTTAATTTAGCACGGGAAGAATGAATTGAACACATTTTCCAGAAATGATATATCTGTTTTTGAACTGATATGATAGAAACAGAAAATATAGCAGTTCTAATATATTCTGAACAGTCCAATTAAGTAAAAAGTGTGATATACAAATTTATTTTATTTATTAGATTTTTAATCCTTCCTTTATTATATCCCTTCATGTATGGCCTCTATAAGTAACTTTATAAATACTTTATAAGTAACTCAAGGTGACGAACATACGTAATACTCCTTCCTCCTCCTGTTTTCTCCACAACAACAATCTTGTGAAGTAGATTGGGCTGAGAGAGAGTGACTGGCCCCAAATCACCCAGCTGGGTTTCATGCTTCAGCTGGGACTAGAATGCAGGCCCCCAGGCTTCTAGCCTGGTGCCTTAACCGCTAGAGTAGACTAAACTAGTTCTCCAAATATTCCAAAAAGAAGTTGGATTTGCATTAAATGAAGATGTCCACAATTTGCTATTAGTCAAAAAGTATGTACGGTGGTGCATTTCAAGATTAGGAAACCCACACACACCAACTGACACTTGCTCCAATCTGTATGGCTTCATTTACTTGGAAAGGGGCCAAGCCTCAAAATATAGCCAGCCCTGCATGAAGATAAGCAGGAATTGAGCAAAATGAAACCATATGTTGCATTGTTGTTCTTTCTGATTTTCCTTCTCACTTTTCCTCCTCCTGGAGAGGAGGGAAAGTAGGGGAATTCACTTTCACTCCTCTCTGCTTTTGCATGTGTGTAGGTAAATCATCCAGTTATGAATGTAAAGTGAAGAAAAAGGTATTTGCCCAAACAATATTTTGTTACATATG
Organism: Pantherophis guttatus; assembly: GCF_059756535.1. Lineage (NCBI taxonomy): Eukaryota > Metazoa > Chordata > Lepidosauria > Squamata > Colubridae > Pantherophis > Pantherophis guttatus. Next base: position 100,237,029 of record NC_142064.1, read on the forward strand.
AATGTACCCGGTACTTACAGATTTGCAGAAGGGAATCTGTAGTTTGTTCTTGGATGTGAGTATAGAGTTTTATTGGTGACTAAAATTGCCCCCAACTTTTAACCAATAAAAAAATGTTTGATCCAGTTATCACTAAGATCATTTCAGGTTGCTTGTGAGCTTTCATGGTGTCCTCCTTGCCGTCTGTAGAGCAGTGAGCTTATTGCAGAATGAACTGTTGAAAAGTTTGATTGATTTATTAAATTTATATAGCTACCCATCTCACATACATGACAGATATTGGATTAGCTGGAAATCTCTTGAAATAAGGAGGTAAATAATTGAGACATCATATAGGAAACAGGCAAAGATTGTAATTTTTTAAAACTAGGTTGAATCTAGCAATTGAAATAGCTTAAACACCTACCTCAACATCAAGAATTTAGATACTTATTGCCAAAAAAATGTGAGTAAACATGCAAAGGCAAGGCAGTTTAAAAGTAACTCCATTCACACCAATGCTTTAGTAGTTTTGCTACTCCATTCTGGCAAAATAGTTTTTTAGTTGTTTGGCTTGATGTATATCCAGGCCTACTTTTGAGTGTTAATTGCTAAAGAGTTTTTAATTAACAATTCCAACTCTCCAACTTCAACAGTTCTAGTCAATCCAATTGTTTCTTTATTGAGGGCTGTTTTTGATAAACAATTCTTGTCAACCTTATTACTGACTTGTATAGGATTGCACTGTCGGCTGATGTTACATACTTTGAGTGAGGTGATGCCAATGAGTTTTTGTAGCTTTCTCAATGTAGCTTGCAAATTCAGTCCTTATAAACATCTTCTGATCTGATCAACTCTTTCAATTTTTTCCCCCTTGACTTCAGTGACCTTGAACTACTTCCAAGGATTGCCAGGCTTTTGGATGAGCAGATGCTCCTGGAAGATAAGCAATGATGTTGCAAAGAGGGTGGAGATAATAGAAGAGAAAGACACTGGTAGAGGTGTGGAAATATTGCCCATGAGCCACATAAAGATTTTAATTGAACCTTGTGCCTGGTTGAAACTGATGAGTAGCAAACATTAAAAGAAAACCTGTGTCCCAGGAAAATGTTGCAAGATCTGATCTAGGTCAGTCACCAGCATCAGAGGTTCCCAGTGACCACCCCAGATTGGATCTTGCAAGAAGAAAATAACTTAACCTATGCTTTTTGTCCATCTTTCAGAAATGCTACAGCACAGAAAACAATAGAACAAATCCTAATAAATTCTGGTCATACCTTGAGACCTGGCAATTTTCAGACCTTTCAGACCATTTTAGGAAATCTGGGTATTAAAAACTTCAGTGGGTAGGCCAACAAGATTATCTTCTGCCCAAAGTTAAAAAGATTTGGAAATTGTAAAAAGTTTGAAAGATGCTTCCCTTTAGACTTGGGTTGCTTGGTGCTTGCTTTGGATATGTGCCAGAAGAAAGCTGTGCTGACACCCTTTTTGGCTTTCAGAAATGCTTGTTTACTTGAGATTTTTAAGAATTCTTTCATTGAGTTTCTTGGGTCATAGGTGACAGATGGCTGGATGAGCCTATTCAAATTCATCATTCTGGATTTGTGGGCTTTATGAATAAATTAAATAGATGCCAGGGAAAATGAGATAGAGATTTCCAAGTTGGTCAAGTAAAAATGATGTTGTATTTTGTTTTTCTTCTTTTACTCAGATCCTGCCTGCATAACAGAATCATACAATACATCCCAGATGCAAAGTACAAATTATGTGGCTTTTGAGTTTCTGAAGAGATATGTTTATATTTTGGTTTCTATGCTGTTATTTCTGACTGGTTACAAGTCCATACTACCAATGCTACAAAGACAAAGATCCACGAAAGATGGAGTTGCTAAATCTCCCAATCTCCTATTCTTAAATTTGTTATTTTTCAAGCATAGCTTGGCACATGTAGTTCCTCTGAGAACAAGGAGTGGCAGGTATTGGATAGAGAAAGACAGGATGTATAAAGTCAGATTGTTTATGTAGGAAACAGTTTAGCTGGTGTCAACATCTCAGATAAAAACTGAGATTCCTACAGAGTCTTAGGGAATGCGAATATTGACCTACAAGCCAACAATGGGAATTGCCTGGAAATCTGTTTCAGTTGCAAGCAGTTTTGGCATGTCTCTATTGTGTATATTGTGAATCCTTTCAAATAAGTTTTTATAATTCAGTTGTCCTGCTTCAGTCATAGAAATTTTTGGAAGGCTTGGGTGTCATTGTATTCTGATCCCCACTCCATTCCATTCCATTCCAGTCCAGTCCAGTCCATTCAAATCCATCCCAGTCCATTCCAATTGTCTCCATATTCTACCAGAAAAATATCCATTCAAGAGGAAATAGTAAATTTGGCCTCTCATATCCTTTGCTTGATAGCATTAAGACCCCTAATCTCTCTTAGAAGGCACATGGTGTCTGCTGATAAAAAGGAAAAAATAATCATCACTATCTCCAGCCAGATATCTAGGAAGCATGGAGGCAGATGGCACATTTGCCCATCAGCTGGTATGCAGTGGTACATAATTGCTGAATGTGGGAAATTAGTTCACTTAATATGAGTGACTGCCATTAATTCATTTAATTATGCCTTTTTTCAGTATTATTTCTTGAGTGTCCAATGTCATATAAAGCATACATTTTATGTAGAAAAATAGTATTTTGTCTACTCTGAAACTCTTTGTGTGTACACAACTCCTAATGCATGTCCTTACATAGCCCAGATTTTTTTTGTAAGCAGTTTCACTTACATTAAAAGCTTCTTTGTACAGTTTCTAAACAAGAATTTTATTTTTGTACCAATGTCCCCAACATACACATATTTGTTTGGATAACTGTTCAGAAACATGCTGAAAAATATAAATCCTGAATTTCAATTATTTCCTGACTCACATCCTTATTTCAGAAATGTGAACTTGGTAGTCTGGTATCAGAGCAAAGTTTCTTCATCCAGTCATAATTAAAAGATGCATAGAAAAAGTAATAATTGAAGAAAACCTAGGCTAAATAATAAAACTTCGGCAGAATCAAAAAGAATATGTATATGGGCATATACGGGTTCTGACCAAAAAATTCACATTTTTTTTGTGCGGCCGATTTCCCTTTCTGTGTCATTTTTTTTTGCAAGTGCCAAATTTCCAAAATTAGGTTTGGGTCACGACCAAATTGGTTTGCAACCAAAGTTATGGAATGAATTATGATCGTGACCAAAGGTTCTATTGTATACAGTACATGCATAATTTCTTGGGAGTGCAGAAAAAAGATGCTATGTGTGTGTATGGCTTTGAGTGAATGTTGATGTCATGGCCTCCAAGAAGCAGGGTGACCTTCCCTCGCATTAGAATCCTGAACCCTGGCAGATTAAGTGCCTCATAAGAAAGCAGCAAAGTGCTTCATTATTGGCAACCTCTGAGCAGGGTGAGCCGGGGTGAAATCCAGCAGGTTCTGACAGGTTCTGGAGAACCATTGGGGAAATTTTGAGTAGTTCGGAGAACCGGCAAATACCACCTCTGGCTAGCCCCAGAGTGGGATGGGAATGGAGATTTTGCAGTATCCTTCCCCTGCCATGCCCACCAAGCCACGCCCACCAAGCCATGCCACACCCACCAAGTCATGCCCACATAACCGGTAGTAAAAAAATTTGGATTTCACCATTGGGGTGAGCCTCACCTGGGTGTGCTCAAAGGGGAGTGGATTTAAACTATGCAGGGACAGCTTCCATTGCTGAAAGCCACTTGATTTCCTGTTCTCTACTTCTGCTTTGTTTTGGCCTCAACATGTCACTGACCAAGTCTCTGGCTCATCCCTCGGTACTTTTCAAGCTGTTGCTTGATATTGGATTACTGACTGTCTACTTCAATTATGCCTTCTCCTCAGCCTTTAGTCTACCCTTGCACGCTCCTTCTCCTGCTTCCTCAACATTTTTTCTGTTGCCTTCCTCCTGCCTGTCTCCTGCCATCTCTCCAGATAAGCTTTCCTGATGCTCTTGCAAGCCTTGCCCCTAAGCACCTGCTCCATCCCCATACTTTGCTTAACAACTGCATGGATTGTTTCTGCCTTTGTTGAAGCCAGGGCATGAAAGTTGTCTCCTGGCAACTGCCTGGACAAGTGCAGTTTTCTTGGCGAGGTTATTCCGGAGTGCTTACCAGATCCCTAGGGCTGAGAGAAGGGGTTTGGCCCAAGATCACCAGCTGGCTTTGTGCCTAAAGCAGGACTAGAACTCACAATCTCCCAGTTTCTACCTGGTGAGTTAATCATGGCACCAATTTGGCTCTGTTTATACAAAATTAGAAAAGAATTTTTTTTAAAAAAAATTCACAATGGATGTAAAGACTATTAGGTCTGATATGACGTAGATTGGAATTGAAAAACTACAAAAGTGAAAAGGAAAGCTGATATTGGGATGTGGCTAGGGATATTTACTTATTTTTATATTGCATAATTGACATTTCCTCTAGCAGATCTAAATGACTTATCTGGGGTCTCCCCCAAATTGTACCCTTTTCAGACTACTTTGTGAGGTAGGCTGGACGGAGAGAAAGTGTTTCGATTGAAGTTACTCATAGATTTCCATGGCTCTATGGGAATTAGATACTAGATCTCACTCATCCCAGTCCAACCTCTTTACTATTTCACCATCTTTCAGTACTTTGTAGCAGTCTTAAAATCCACCTGTAACTTTTCAACCAGAACAAATCTGACCAAAGGTCAAACAGTGAAGAAGAAGCTATGAAAATGAGGATAAGGTTATAAACGTATGTTTCGATTTCTATCATTTGTAGTGGAATGTGCTTCCAAAAATGTTTAGAATAGACACTACACATAGCATGCAATCTAGCAGTAAGGTTGAGCTAGTCCAATTTGTGCAAAAAGGAATTCTCTCAGGGCAAATGTATGTAAATTTTTAGGATAATTAAGAAAAAAAATATTAAATAATGATTTATGGTTCTTTTCCCTTTCCTGGTAGGATATTAAATCGGGGAGTTTTTCAGGGTTAGTTGGTTTAGAAGGGTTGGTATAATAGCTTTTGTCTATCATTTTCTTCTTTTATTGCAGAGCCCTTCACTTCTTTTCATGCGGAGCTGCCTGCGCTTTGGGACATTTAGACTTGTGGCCTTTCTTGCCCTCTGGAATATCTGTTGTGGTAACTCTCGTTTATGGAAGATGCTGAAAGTGCTGGAGAAACTAAATGGATCCTAACACCATCAGGAGAATGAAGGAACAAGCAGTGATAATGGTTTGGCTATGGATAATGTGCCTTCCTGGCCTAGCATCTTCTCTAGAAGGTAAATGCAAAGTTGATTCACTCCATAATAGAAATATTATTGATTGACTATGTGCCATCAAATCATTTTTGATTCCTAGTGATCACATAACGTAAATTTTCTCCATGACTGTCTGTCTCTAATCTATTATTTCAGGTCCCCCATAGTGCACTCACTGGCACTGGAACTGAATCCATCCATCTTGCTGCTAGTTGTCCTCTTTCTTTCTTTCCTTCCACCTTTCCCATTATGTCGAATACTTATCCACAACTTCTTTATCTACAAGTGGCATGTGCTGCAGACTAATGTTTTCAGAGCTAGCTGAAGATGCTTACTGATCCTTTTGCTCTTGTGAGCACTGTTAAATGACACTTCTAAGTATTTTATGCCAGATATATTGTATGGCTGGAGGAAAGTTGATCAAAATTCAACAAATCTTGAGTTTTCCAGTTCTCAAAAAAAAGAAAGAAAGAAAGAAATCCAGAGGCTACATATTCTTTGGCTTTTACAATGCATCTTGTGTCAGTCCCACTCTTTAATGTATATATTTAATAAATATTAAATATGCTCAAATGCTGGTTTGTTATTAAACCCCCAAATTTCTTGCCATTCAGAGGAACTCTGCTAAGCTTCTGTGAATCCTGAAAGACATTAGAATTATTTGAGTTATTACAAATGTCCACACTGCAAAAGGCAACAAAAGACGCTACTTCTGATGGTTGCTTTTTAAATTAAAAGTTCTAGTCCTTAGGGTTTATAGAAAGAAAGAAAAAACATATTTTTCAATAATGCTAAAGAAAGCAGAAAGTGATAAAAAATCTCAGATTTAAATTTAATATAAAAAACTGCATAAGATAACCTAAGGAGCCACTGAGACTCTCGCCATTCTTGATAGCAATCTTTAGATGGTATTTCTGAGGAATTATCTCCCTCTTATCTTCTGAACATCTGTGGATCCCCTGTAATTTATGAAGTAATTAAAAAAAAACCCTATTGTACTGATTTCAGGGCTGATTCAACCATTGAGGCAAGAAAGTATTGAGCTGAAATTAGTTTCAAGGAGGTACTTTTGCTTTATTTGGTGATTTTTTTTCATCTATTGCAGTGATGGTTAACCTTTTCAGCACTGGGTGCTGAAACTGGAGTATATGTGTGTGTGTGTGCATGCCGGAGCTCTGGAACTTGGAAGAGAGCAGCTGGCTGGTGCACATACTCTCTTCCGGGTCCCATTGTTAGCTGCTTTTCCAGGTTCCATCATGCGCCTGTGCGCCAGCCACCTGCTCTCTTCCTAGTTCTGGCATGAACATGCTGGTCTGTCCGGCATGCATGTGCACACTGGACAGACCAGCATGTGTGTGCCAGAACCCGGAAGAGAGCATCTAGCCGGTGCGCATGTGCACGATGGAACCCGGAAGAGAGCAGCTGGCCAGTGCACATGCGCATGATGGAACCCGGAAGAGCAACTGGCAACAGCCCACAGAGAGGGCTTGGTGTGCCACCTCTGCCACACATGCCATAGGTTCACCATCACGGATCTATTCAATCGTATCCAATTGCCTGGACAAATCCCCGCTTTTTTCTTGGCAAGGTTTTTCAGAAGGTGGGACTAGAACTCACTATCTCCCTCAGTTTCTAACCTGATTCCTTTGCCATTACCCCAAACTGGTGCTTGATTTTTGGAGAATATCATTATGCAGATATTTGGAAGGAGCATGTTCACCTCGGCAGAGTAGCAGCTTCATTAATATTTAAGGGATAAAACTGCCGGCATGCAAAAGGAGAAGAATGTAGGTCTTATTCGTAGATAGATGTTTATTCTTTTTGAAGTTTATTTTTAACTCAAGTTACCAATTACGGTCTTGAGGAAAGCTTGATGGGGATTCAAAATATATAAATATATATTTGATTGCATAGAACTGCTGTGACTTCTACATATGCAAATGTTTTGAAAAGAGAAGAGAAAATATATCATAATACTTCTCATCTGACTCCTTTCTATTGTTAACTCGTACAGTAATAAGCTCCTATGTACAGGTACTTATAATCATATCTTGGGAGTTAAATATAATGTGGTATGGAAATATTTTAAAAGGGTTTTGTTGTGGTCAGGTTTGCTATTCCTGTTCTGCAGACTAGTTTGCACTTTGTTTTTTAATTGTCAAGTAGAAGATGGCTGCCATTTCAAGGGAAGAATTATGCCACACTCTCACTTGTGATCATGCAAGCAGTGTGCTATCTGTTGTGAACCAACCCACTGCTCCTTTAAATAATTGGATTTCTGTACTATAAACATCGGATGGGAGGGGGGGGGAATCCTTGGCTGCTTATAGCAGAAGAAGCACTATCAGCTGGATGAGTTAAAACAAGGAAGGAACTGGATGATGCCTTTAAGATGATTGACCACAGGTTTTTTTTTTTTTTTAAAGAGAAGGAATATCAAAAGAAACAGAAGAAGAATTGAGAATTGGGAATAGGGGTGGGAGGGGAATGAAAGTATAATGATGTTTGGGTGACCATACTGTTGGATGGTTTATAAACAGTGAATGAACAGGGAGATACTTTTTAAAGCTAGCCTCTTTGTTTGGAAGGTTCCCCCATCTCCTTTTTTGGTCTTCTAGTTCTGTTCCCTTTCTTGTCCAAGTCCTGCACACCCCAACACTTCTTGTTTTCATTCATCGCAGCCTGACGGTCCTTTGCCTCCATTGGCTTTCCCCCCTGCTTTCTGACCTGTCTTTTCCGGAGGCCTTCACATGGGAGAGAAAGATGTGCATTCATCATGAAATGGCTCAGGTCAGTGAGCACATGTGGCCGCAGGGATTTTCTTTGGCCCTGCTACAGGAGTGCTCATGATACCCCTCTCTTTCCCTCCCTGGTTAACTTGCTATCCTTGTTTCCCCTCTCCGGTTTTCTTCGTCTGCTGTCTGACATTCCTCTGATACGACATCAGTCTCCTTAAAGCAGAACATCCTTTTCCTCCATATTGTTATCAATCGTGGCAAGAAGTGACTAATATAAGTCCTAATAGACTTAAAGTATCTGTACCTCCATTTTAAAAAAAAAAAGTCCTTTCTGCCAAAACAAGATTGAATCCAACCCCCCCCCTTTTTTTTAAACCCTCTGCAATGGTCTCTTGAAATCTAAATACTTTCCCTTCTTTCTTTGTCTTTTGCTGCCTCCCATTACCTAGAATTCCAGCCTAAGAAATATTTTTGTGCTGCTTGGTTTTTGAAGCTACCAATTTAACACCAACATTCTTCTCTTCAATTGAAACAAGGTCTAATGCATAGATTTTGGGTTTGTCTGGCATTTATTCTTGACTGGGTTTCCCTTTCCCTTTGTAACTAGCTGTGACTTTAAATGGAAACTCCATAGCCAGAATTCGAAGGGGCTACTGCTGATGCTACTGAATACTGTTTGCAGAGAAAAGGACTTGATTTCCGACTATGCCTGTGGGCTTCCCACAGATATCCAGTTGGCAAATGTAGGAAACAAGACGTTGCACTTCACAGGCCTTTCATTTGATCCAATCATTACACTCCATATAATGGAAATGTTGATTAAAGTCCCTTGGGGGCAGGGAATTCATTTTTTAATCATGTTACTTGGTGAAGCTGCATTATCTTCATTGGCAAGCAGCCCTAATGTTCCACAATTATAATAATGTTCTCCATCTATAATGTTCTAGCTTATGTTTTTTTTTTAATCTGGGATGATTGCTACATATATTCATCGGGTTCCTCTCATGTTCCCCTCTGCACGTATGCATTTATTTATTTGTTTGCATTATTTATTGATACAGGAATTGATCTGTTGCCTCTTCTTAAGCGGTTCTCGATATTTTCTGTTTATATCATTTCAAGTCCAATCCACCCAGTGGATTCATTATCATCACGGCTCCTTGCAGATATGGGAAATAGGACTTGATACATTTGTGGGTAAAGGAAAAGCTCTGTTCCAATCCAAGAAAAATAGCTGACCTTGGTTCTGAGGCTTTAGCTATTTATTTATTTTTTGACTTCCTGAAGAATTAAATCCTTGAAATCTGGCACTGGTAACTCTCTTCCTCCATCAGCTTCCTTAACTTGGTTCATTTATGCACCCCATTTCCTTTACAGCCTACCTTTCATTTGTTTCTGTCTGTACTAATTTCTAATTTCTATGTATACATGGTTCCATTTGAGAATGCCCCATTTAGTCCCATCTGCTAACCCAGGAGATGGGTTAGCAGCTTCAGAATAATCCTTAAATGCCTTAACAGAACACAGAAACCAAAAATATAAGACGAGCTGTGTAGAACTGTCAAGTCTATTCTGGCACCTTGTTTGCCCCAATAGCCAACCAGCAGCCTGTCACATGCTTCTGAGAAATCATAAACATAACTTGACCCCAAAAGCACCCTGCAGCTCATGTTCTCCAGAACTGTCATTTTTCCACGACTGGAGTTAAGATGTGTATTCTTACAACTAGTATCCATTGAAAAATTCAACTTTCATCACTGATTTTATTTTAAATTCTTATTAGTTGATGGCTATAACTACATTCTTTAGTAACCTGTTCGTGGGCTACTTTTCAGAGTAGATCTGTCAAGTCTTCAGCAAGCATGTTACTAAAGAAGCAAGATTTGGAAAGTCTCATTAATCAAGTCTACTGCGATGATGATGGTTCGTCACATAGTCAGACTCCCCTGGTAAGGGCTATCACTCGCTATCTTAAAAGGATGACAGCAATACGAGCCAGTTATATCGAAAAGAATTTCATTGGTTGTAAGAAAGATGAGCTGAGTTAGAGAGGAGCTATCTTATTTGGGTTATCTAGTTTTGGAAATCTAGTTATTGAACTTCGATATTGTTAAATTTTAAATGTCATATATCATATATTTTTAGACTGTTATTTCTGTAACTGTTTGTTTTATCTTTTTCTTTCTTTCTTTCTTTTTTTTTTTGAAAAGGCCTTCGGGCTATTCAATAAAAGAAATCACAAATCACATAGTCAGCCAGATGTTTAGACTGGATTTGACATTTTTGTCTACCTACTGAGTCCTTCCCAAGGACCTGGGATAGACAGATGTTATTCTTTGATGGCGCCAAAAGTATGATTGCGGAACGTAAGTTGCTGTGAGTAAAGCTGCCTTTTGCAATTGACTGACGGTGATTTTGTCAATGCTGATGGTGTTCAAGTGGTGTTCCAGTTATTTTGGGGATTACATCCAAGGTGATTATTACTATTGGTACTATCTTCACTTTCTTTTGCCACAGTCGTTCAGTCATCGTCTTCTTCTTGTTATTATTAATAATAATAACTGGCAAACCCTATCTGATTCAAAAAGACCCAGCAAAGGGGACAACACCAGGAAACTATAGGATGATAACATGCTTGCGTACAGTGTTTGATTACTCACAGGTATAATAGCAAACAACATTCAAGATTATTTAGAAAAAAAAATACCCTTCCAATAGAATAGAAAGAAAACAGAAGGAAAAGCAGAGATACAAAAGATCATCTTCTGATATATAAAAAGATTTTGGAGAATGGCAAAAGGCAAAAAACCAATTTCCATACGATCCAAATTGATTATCAAAAGATGTTGATTCATTACCACAAACCTGGATCAAATGTTTGGAAGCAACCAGCATCAGTAAAAAACATTAGAATGTTTATAGAAAAAATAATGAAGCCGTGAAAAACAGAATTGGTGGTTGGAAATGAAAAATATGGGCTCATCAATATTAGGATAGGCATATTCCAAGCTTATTCATTATTACCCTTATTATTTGTCATTGCTATGATTCTACTTTCAGTGATTTTGAAGAAAAGTCTTTGCTACCATTCAACAAAAATTGCTAATAAAATCTCACATTTTTATATGGACATTGAATATCAGTCATTGAATTTTATAAGAATTTTGTAAGAATTTTTAGCTTAGATATAGCACTGGAATTTGGCTTAGAGAAATGTGCTATAGTATCAAGAAATCAGGATAAAATCACAAAGAGTAATAGAACTGACATGCCAAATGAACAAACCATCAGGAGCTATTAGGATACAGAATACAATCTGGGCAATTTACAGTTTGATAACATCAGCATGGACAAATTTAACTTTAAAGTATGATTAGTCAAGAATACATCCAAACAGTGAGAAAATTTCTAAAGACAAAACTGATTGGTGAAAACACCACCAAAGCCATCAATACTTTGGTCATACCTCTGATATGATATATTGCTAGAATTATTAACTGGATATGAGCTGAACTGGACAGTTTGGATCGAAAAACAAGCAATCTACTCACAGTGCAATACTTCCCTATAGTGATATTAATAAATTATATCTGCCCCACAGAAATGGAGGCAGGGATTTACTTCAAGTCAAACAAACTGTCAAAAAACATGCATTGGTTAATTACATAAAAGGCAGCCAAGAACAAACATGATGCAAATTAAAAAAATGGAACTTGATGAATGTATAGGAAATAAAACATAAATATTGAAATAATCTAATAAAACCAAGAACAGAATGCTGGCAAGGAAAAGCATTAGATAATCAATTTCTACAAATGATCAAAGGGAAAGTGGATAAAGATAAAACCTGGCAATGGCTTACAACTGGAATATTAAAAAAGAAACTGAAGGAGTTGATTTTTGGCTGCTCAAAAGAAAGCTATTCAAACTAATGCAATCAAGAACAAAATGGAAAAATCATCAAATACTTTCAACAAGGTGCAGATTGTGCAAGGAGACAGATAGTCAGCTTGTGCAAGAAGATTGCACAAACTGATTATAAATAATGGCATACACAATCACCAAAATGATTTATGGGAACATCTGTAAAAATTACCATGTGCCAGTAAAGAAAAACTGGTGGGAATGCAAAAGTAGTTGAAAATGAGCAGGTTAAAATATTGTGGGATTTCTGAATACAAACTACAAGTCTTTGCTCTTAAAACACATGATTTAACTCTGGTTGAAAAGAAGGAAGTGTGGACAATTGATTTGGCAATACCAGGAGACAGTAGACAAAAAATTGGAGAAGATCACAAAGTGTCAACATCTGAAAACCGAAATTGAAAGATAATGACATAAGCTGGCTATGGTGGTCCCAGGGGTTATTGGCACACTGAGTATCATACCCAAAAAAATCTTGGATGGCACTTAGAAAATATGTACATTGATAAAATTTTCATCTGTCAGTTTCCACTGCTTATACTCTGCTGATAGATTACAACATCCTAAATTCTTGGGAAGAACTCTACATATGAAGGCTAACACTACTTAAAGAACTGGCAGATTGATTTCACATTTTTGTGCATATAATACTTAGTAAAAATACTGGGACCATCAAGTTGAGATTTTGGAAAATGTGTGGGCTAAGATGTTATGAAACTTTAGATTCAAATAGACAATCATCTTGCTCATAACATATATGATATAACAGCTTTTGAAAAGGAGAATGACCAGCTCATGGATGTTGCTAAAATTGAAGAAAAACAATTGGAAAAAAATTACAAAATATTGGGACTTGCAGATCAAAGTCAAATACTTATGGAAAAAGAAATCCGTTGTTATCCCAATCATGATTGGAGCCTTTGAAGCAATGCTTAAAGGACTCCCTCAATATCTGGAAATATTGAATTTATCAAACTTGACCAACTTGAAATTACAAAAAACTTAAACTTGCTTGGGTTCTTATATCCTTATCCTTAGATGCTACCTTAATAATTCTTAGGTCTTGGTTAGCACTTAAATTATTAAGTTTCCACCAATCTTAGATTGTGACTGTAACTGCAGACTACCCACATATAATGATGATACAAAATTTTGCAAAGCAATAAGTAAAACTCTAACTGTCATTATTACTGAATACATTAAAGTGGGACCTCTTTGAATTATTTGAACTTTTTTCTCCCAATTTCCTTCACTGAAGGTGTAAAGGTGAAAACCTCTCTTAAAGAGTGAATAACACTCCTGTGCTCTTTGCCACATTTTGAAATATTTCCATTTACATGATCAAACTACAAGAATTGCTTTGGAGTCTTTTAGCTGAATCGACAGGAATTACCCTGTAAGCCTTACCCAGCTTGCCTACAATGTCAATTCTTATACGGCACAGGATATTCATTTGCCTAGGTAATTGCATTTTGTTTGCTCTACTTTATTTCTTGGCACAACAACAAAGGTCTATAGATTCATAGGAAGGCCACCTACTTACTATACTTTATGTATCAGCCTTTCTTCCAGAAATGCCAGACAGCATGTGGTGAGAATTATCACTTTCTCTTCCAACTATCATTGTGGGGTTGAGTGAAGGCAAATGGCAGGATTAGGGCATGAATCTATATTTTACCATCTATGACAGCCCTCATAAAGGTCCAAATGCACTAGGATGTTAAGGAATCATTTTTCCCTCAAATTGCAGATATCTCATTGAGTACTGCAGTGTGGGAGGGGATAAGACTTCCTAATGTTAGGAATGGGTGAGTTAGGCAGAAAAGTTTTTATCTCCAGTGGATAAATTTCCCCCATTTTCTGCACTGAAGAACTGAAGCCTCTCTTGCATTTTAAAGATGCCCAAAATGATTGAGCAGCAACAGTGAACATCCCAGTGAACTTGGTTTCTCGGTTGTTAAAAAATAAAACCAACAGTTTCAGTTTTACTTTGCAACACAGAGAGCGATGCAGTTGTATTGAGCAGCAGTGGACAAAACTCTTGTCATTTTTTAACTTTAAAGATATTTTGAAGAGAACTTTATGAGAGCCATGTAAGCACTTGACCTACAGATAAAGCAGGTACAAGAGAGATGGTCTTGGATAAATGCTAAATAAGGACTCCAAGGAAATTGCCAAGTTCAATTTCTGATACAGAGCTAATGTATACAAGAATTTTAGGCACCTGCTCCTTCTAGTGCAAGGGTGTCAAACTCAGGGCCAATGGGCCAGATCTGGCTTGCGGGGTGCTTAGATCTGGCCTGTGGGGCTGCCCTGGAAACAGTGAAGGACTGGTCTGCAGTGCCTCTGCTAGCAAAAATGGGCTCCCAAGCTCCATTTTTGGCTCTGACAGCCTCCTGCAACCCTCTGCCAGTGAAAACGGAGCACGGGAGGGCCACACAAAAATGGCGTTAAGACACTGACACAATGACAAGCTGGCCACGCCCACCCTGGCCCCCCGAGATTAAACACAACCCTGATGCGGTCCTCAATGAAATCAAGTTTGACACCCCTGTTCTAAAGGCATATTATATCTAATTTCAATCAGGGTAATTTTCAACTGGATGCACAAAACATGGTGCGTGCATCTGGAGACAAAAAAAAAAAAGCAAACATGTTTGGATATATGTGGTATATTTCATGAGCTTGAACAGCATTGCAGACGAAGTTCAATTAAGAAATTGAAAGGTGTGCTCAACTAGCATTTCAGCAATTCTAGCAAGAGATTGTGGGGAGAAAAATTGACAAACAGTTCCAATCTTTGCTGGGGATCAAATATACTGTGCAACCAGCTATAGGGGTTTGAGGGAAAAGATGGTAAATGCAAAGCTGTTAGGTAAATAGGGCGAACCAAAATCAGTTTTTGGGGGTAATGATGGAGGAAATGCACATCTGTGCAGATGTGATTCAGAAAAGCCTGCTGATTTAAGAAGCACTCAGTGTAATTTCAGCAAATATCTGACATTATGAAGTAGAATTATGAAAAATTCCACCAGAAATAAAGGGAGAAGTACTAGCTATGTTTTGCTATTTACATACCAGTTAAAAATCTCACCTAGACATATAGTAAATTGTAATTTTATTCATATGTAATGATACATTTGAGGAAAAAACTCAGACATAGTAGAAATAATTAAAGTGGAAGGAATTTTTTCCCCCAGCATTTAAATTCTGTTAACATTTTAAAACTATTTAATTAAAAAGATATGTCTTAACTTTTTCAGAAAGTAAGAGAACAGGGGACTAATTTGGAAAGAGGAACATTTCACCATTTCTGAGCAATGCTGGCGATGTTTCTCATGTGCCTGAAGAGCTGGTGTTGCTCTCAAAAGGGCTTTTTTTCCTGTCAGTTTTAATGCCCAAATAGCCTCATAGTGAAGGAGATGTTCTCTGAGATAACAAATGCAAGAAGTTTAAAGCTTAAAAATGAAGCCCATCACCTTCAGTTGATCCCAGAAAATGATTGGCTTTTGGTGATTAATTCTTTGAACATTATATGTATTGATCCAGTCATTAATTATTGAATCTGCCAAGATTGTGCTTTAATGAAGGAATGTGACTAATAAGTATAAAATAAATAAAATTACTGCAGACCTGTAGAGTATACTGCAGGATTCTAAATATAATCCAACCAAGGCATAGAATGATGATGGTTGATGATGACTGGTTAATCTTCAATTCGATTCACAATATAAGACTGGTAAAACATAACAGTTCAAGTCCTAGCCAAGGACCTAAGAACTGTTAAGTTAACATCTGGGGATATAGGAAGTTCCAAGTAAGGTTGTTTTTTGCAAAGTCAGAATATTCAGGTCTAATAAGTTCAAAATTTCCATTTATCTATGCAACCCTCTGGGTATTGTTCTAAGTCTAAGGGCTCCTATTACTATTGGTACAACCATTGATTTCTTCCTCCATGAATTAAGAAATAATGAAGCTGATGCAGGAAAATGTGTTCCCTTGCATTACTATTGTCATCACTATCTGAAGCTCCTGATATAGTGCAGGATTCAGAAATACCCTTAAGCCCTAGTCAGATGTGGGGGCTTAATGTCATGAGCTTGTCTCTTGCACTTTTGCCCATTGAAACATTGGTTTTTGAATATGTGGTTTACAGCTGAGTGAAAATTGTCATCTTCAAACCTAATACAAATAATCAGCTCTGTAGTATTATTTGCTCAGTGCTTGATAGCCCCCTGCCCTCTTCTCCCCCCTTCCCCTTGACTAACATAGCAGTTTTAAGAAGGAAGTGAAAGTACATTTATAGATCTGTGGGTTTCTTGGTTGTTTTCTTGCCAGACATTTCATTACCAAAGTAGGTAACATTATCAGGACTAGTACTGTTGATGATGTTACCTAGTTTGGTAATGAAAAATCTGCAAGAAAACAACCAAACTCAGAGATCACCAAGGACCCCACAGTTCAACTCTGAATTATATTTTCCTGGAAATAAATATGGGACAAACCAGATAAAGGGGCAAATCTGAAAGGGTTAAAAATATTGTTTATGTTTATAACTTCGTTTTATAAAGAAAAATTCAAGAATAAAATCAAGAAGAATTAGTGTGCATTTTCAGTTACGAGTGTGATGACAAAGTAACATTGCAATCATTCCTTGCATTTACAACCTTTGCATGACTGTAAAACAAAGGAAAGATGATGTAAGATCATAAGCACAGGCGTGATATCACGTAGTGACTGCTTCATTTAATGGCCAAGTTACCAATTCCAGTTATGGTTGCTAAATGTGGAACACTTGTATATATTCTTCTGCAAATTGGAACAGTGTGATCTGACGGTTGAGTTGGTTGTGATTTTGAGCAGGGGAACTAGATCCATATCTGTTCTCTGGGATAAAAAAAATGTAACCATTGGCCCCAAATATATTTTCCATTTCCTGAAGGGGTTACAGTGCAAACAAACAAGGATATGAAGATGACCTTCTCTGTCCTAAGTACTCTGATATTAAACTGAGCCATTAACCTAAATCTGTGTCACATCTGAGTTAGAAAGGAGAATACACATGCTCTAATTTAAGGAGGGTTACCATATTTGACAGCTCAGTGGAGCAGTACATGGTAAGGATACTGATAAAGGATGCTGAGGTTAATATTAAGGAGCAGAAGAAGAAGAAAATCAATATTCTAATCTTTTAATAGTAAACACCAGTACCTGGAAGCTGATTAATTCAGGAGCAAAACAGGACCAACAAAAAAATAATAAGAATAGTTTTACCTACTTGGGAATTTTCTAGATAGTCAGCAATATTTTCTTTTTCTTCCTAGCAGGTGCGGTATAAGCACATATATCTTAAAAGAATATCTAAAAATCAAATGCCTTTAAATATAAGACTTACAGAGAGCAGTACTGTCAGCTAAGCCTGAGATAGCAAATCAATCTAAATTTATGTCAGATGGATTTATATACTATTCTATTTCATTAGATTTTCTGATTTTTTTAAAAAAGTGGAAAATTCTTGTTATGTGCAATTTCCACAAATACAGGCAAGTTTCTATGCAAACTTCCATAACACATAATTTTGAAAAGCTTCTAATAAAAACTACAACTTCAACTGTGTGTAATTCAGGTGGTCTTTGATTTAGCATTGGGACCAGCATTTCCAAACAAGGTGGTTATTAAGTGTGTCACACCCAACTGTATAACCTTTTTGGCTACCGCTGTTAAAGTGATTCATTGGAATTGTTAAGTGAATCATACGGTTCTTACCAGTAAGTGGATCTGGCATCCCACATTGACTTTACTGTCAAAAGCTGGCTGGAAAGGTTGCAAACAGAAATCACATGACCTTGAGACATTGCAATCATCATAAATACATGCTGGTTGCCAAGCACTCAGAATTTGATCATGTGACCACCGGGATACTGCCACGGTCATAAGTGTGAGGATCAACTATACCTCATTTCATTTTCAGTGCCATTGTAACTTTGCTAAAGTTGCTAAATGGATGATTCTTAAGACAAGGTCCTATACACATTTTTGTAGGCCCTTTTTTAAAAAATGTATATTTTTAAACCGTGTCTTTTAAATTAATTTTGGAGGCTAAAGTAATCTGTTCAGTCCTGTCTGCAACAACTGATCCCAATTTGCTAAATCACACCGTTCTTCTAACTCAATTTGTAGTAGATTTCTTTTTCTTTGCTTTGCCACTGTGCCAAAATTCTTCATTTTCCTATACAAGATTCCAGAGTCCAGAGATTTCCCAGTTCCATAAACATTTTTTTACTTCTCTGTGTGAAAGTGAAAGATGGGGAGAAGGGAAATTGGTCCGTTTAAACTCCCCATCTGTGAACCATTTTATTAACTCTTATCAATTGGAATCTAGTCTACTTGCTCTATGTGTCCTTCCTTTCCTCTTTCTCTATGGATGCTGGTTGTTTAAATATCTCCTATTGGAGGAGAGCCCTCTCAGCCCCAGGTTGTATGTATTTGCTGGCCCATGAAAAATTAATGTGTGCTCTCTGTCTCTTGATTTCTTTAAAAATAATACCTGGGTCATTGGAGACAAGCCATCTGGGGAACATCATTTTGGCCAGCTGTGGAATGCAAGGCCCTGAAGGAAATGTTTGTCCTTCTCTTTCTCACTTCCCACGCTAAAAATTTCCTTAAATAAAATTTCTATGATTATGCTAAGTTGGTTGTCCAAAATAAAGTTTCCATTTTGATCGAAATCAAAACTTACTTTGTTGGCTTAATTTTCATCCAAAATACCTTTCTGTTGAAACATATAATGTCTTCTTTAAGCCAGCTGTTGCTACTTAAACCTAAAAGGGAAGCCTAGGTTTAGAGCTGAGCATATGCACCTGATTTTGGTTAGATTCTAGAAGCCGGCCCAGCCTATGTAAGAGTATTTCTTGTCCTTTGCTCAATATGGTCCAGGATAAGAACAATTCTGTCCTTTGACTACTGTGAAAACATCTTTTAGATTGGTTCTCCTATTTCAGACACAAGATGACTTAGGTGTGGACTTTGTGGTCCAATCTGTTTTAGGAGTACATTTTTGATCCAGCAAATTTCTGGCTTGTTTTTAAATTAAAGATCTATAGAAATGTACCAGATCAGTGCAGGATGTAAATAGGAGTTATACCTCTCAAGAGAGCTTGAGGTTGAACTGTATATAACTAGGGAGCAAACCTCTCTCTCGATAGCACTGATAATGTTGCCCAGTCAGGTAATGGAATGTCTGCAAGCAAATAACCAAGGACAGAATGCACTAAGGACTCCACAGTTATGCATTCTTTGAAAGCTGTAAAAGGTGGCTGAGAAGTTAGAGTCCTTTGAATTAAGAATGCCCATTCCTGAAAGTTCTGGGAAATAAATAGCTTCTCTTGTTTTTACTTTTAAGTGTGACAATTTAAAAAAACCCACAACATTCTATGTTTTGTAAATCATTACCATTTTGCTCAACAGCTTTAATTGCTACACTACTTCTGTGGAGATACAACCTGTGTTTACTGGTTCATTCTTTGCTCTGGATGAAGTTACACAATGACTTGAAAGAGTTTTTGTTCGGTTATTGGTCTCGCTTCTGAAAAGAAGTGTTTCTTTAAAAAAATTATTCAAAAGTTATTGTTAAGTGTTAACTGAGATATGAGAGCAGGGAAGGGGAAGGGGGCCTTTGATCTCCACTGTTGTCACAGTGCACTTCAGGAACCAAACATGTTTCAGTGAGCTTAAGCTGCCTTGTCCTGTTGCTAGTCTTCAGCAAGAGAAGAAAATAATGACAGATACTAACTGTGTCTTGAAGATAATGACTTTGAGAATGGGTAATATAAGAAGAATTCAATGTTTGTAAAAGCAGAATCTACAGTAGCTGCTGCTTGCAAATAAGCTCTTCAATGGAAATTGGAATGAAACAGGTGATAAATGTGGTACATATGACTCATTCCCAAAGTATGAAGTAGCTGCATGTAATGGATGAAACCACTTAAATGAAAATCATGCCTGAAGACTTGCAAGAAATCACTTGCAAAGCTGACAAACTCATACCACAGTTCCCCCAGCCCCGATCCCATTTGTGATAGCAAATCTTGTTTGAGACTAGTAATCATGCTGGCCCTCAGGAGATGATATAGGAAGGAATTAGTTGTCATTTGGAACTGTCTCCTAAAATCATCATTTTTATCTGTTTATCTCTCCAACAGAAATCCTTTTGGATACAACAGGAGAGACCTCTGAGATTGGATGGACCGCCCATCCTCCTGAAGGGGTAGGTGCTTCCCTTCATACTCTTTTGCTGAAAATTGCCCACCCACTCAGTACCTGGTAATGTGTTCTGCACACAACAAAGATCCGCAGAGAAACCAAGATGTAATGGCTGGGATTTTGGGATGGTATTCTCCCTTCAAAGACAATGGAGAAAACTAGAAAAGGTTGTAAAGCTGTTGACTGGGTTTTTTTTCTATTATAATCTCCGCCAAATCTTTGGATCTTCTGTCTTGGAGTATCATCATAAAGGAGACAACACAGGATTCTTCTCATAATAGAGCCACAAAAGGCAATAGATTTAATTATTTTTGTTATTTCTTTAAGACTTACCTTTTGTCTTCTTCAAAGGAACATTGTAGAAAGTCCTGTCAGAGAGCCACATTGTTGAGTGCTGAATAATTGTACTTTTTCCCTATGGTTGGGTTGATATAGAGAATTGATATAGTGTTCCCTTGACTCCATGCACTCTCAGTCTTTCCTTGACTCCATGGAGATAATTGACTCCATGCTCATTATACTTGCAAAAGAGAATGGACATCCATATTTAGAGTCTGGTCTTCAGACTCATTTGATAGCCCCAGATTGAAGAAGAATGGAACTATATGACAATACTGTTATGTATTATTATTAGTATTATTAGCATTATTGGTAGTTTTTCCAGTTGGGGGGATAGCAAAAGAGTGGCTGTTGTGTAGTTTTAATTCTCTCTGTTTCTCTATGCTATTTTTTTCCTGCTGATTTTGAGAAGAGAAAGGAGAGGAAAGACTTATGAATACTGAAAGAAGAGCAAAATCAGGAGTGTTGTTTGAGGAAAAAGTGAATGCAAATGTCTCATTAAAGCAATTTTTATTAGGCAACAAAAGCAAGCTTCAGAATTTCATTAAATATTCAGAAGTGAATGGGCAATAAAAGATAAAAGTATAAAAGATATTTAAACTATGCCCACACTCTGCATTTTTTCCAGGATTATTAATCTTGTTGATTGACAAAGAGTTCTTAGAAACTCAAAGGCTTACTCAAAAAGATGTCCATTTCCCCCTTGATTCTAGGGTACAATAATGACTCTTTAAAAATTCATCTATATATTCCAGTTTGACTGTAAACCAATAAGGCATAACTCAAATAATCCAGTGGTCTATATTCTGATGGCAGAAACCACAAAATTGTTGAGTGCTTGGCTATAGAAAAGAAAAAGCATTTGGAACAAGCTGCAGACACCCTTATTTTCCATTTTGTAGCCAAAATGATAGATGAGATGCTGGTTTATACTAATTGCTCCCTGTTAACCTAGCTAGATGAAGGGGGAAAAAACCATGGGGTAATTTTTATTTTTTAAAAAATTATTTAAACATTTTTTAAAGAAATAATGGATTCTTTTGACTATTTTATACGATGAATGATAGATAAAAATTAGGAGGTACTGCCATCTTTTTAAAATATTTAGCAAATTTGGCACTCCACCTCCCTAAGAGGTAACCCTTAAATAACCCTTAAATTACCTTGGTTAAAAAGAAATATATAGAATATTAATACTGCATTTGTCAAACTGAATAAACCAGCAGAAACTGAATTTAAATACTATCTGAAAGCTCTACATCAACAAGGCACAAAAACATGCCAAAACTTAACAAACTTAACCAAACCAAATTAGAATTCTTCTTTTTTTGTACATCCCTAAAATTAAACAACAGCAAGATACGAGAGCCAAAACTTACAATGTCAACCAAACCGATATAGAAAGCAGTGTCTATCAATAAAGAACATATTATTGGAAGAATTAATTTCCCTAATAAGCAAGTAAAATCTATTTTGGGCCCCAATGGGGGATCATCACAGTGGAGGTGGTTGATCGATTAATAGCAGATCCCACCTCCCCCCCCACCCTGCCTCTGCCTGCCCCATCTAGCTCCAATAGCAGTATTAATTCATTTTATTTGCATTTGGTCAGTCAGATCTTCTCAAACGACAAAGCTTCCTAAACATTCAAGTTCTGATTCACATACATAATAAATGGCTCTTTTCCCTCCATTCCCGTGTCACTTGTTCTTGCTCACGCTGATAGTAGACATTTAGTTTAGTTTACTTTATTGTCATTGCACCTCGTACAATGGAATTAAATGTCATCTTCATGTGACTAGCATCTGGTCAGTTCAGCTAGGCTGGAAACATCTTGAAAAAAGACAAGTTAGTTATGGGTCACGAAACAGCATAGCACCTGGATCGCTCAAAATGCTCTCTCTTGAAATAGTCAAATTTTGATTCCAGACCAAGGCAAAACAGAAAAAACAAATTCTCAGACTTTAAACACATAGAATGGGAATATGTGCTTTATGCTTGGAACATATGGAACAGCTGTGATGTACAGAATATTCTGTACATCTCTACTCACGTGCAGTTTTGGAAAACTTCAATCTTACTACTTTAAATCTAAGCAATATTTTCTTTAAAAAATGAGATGAGAGAGAAGGTCCAGTTTCTCCTTAGTCTGGAAGAACTTTCAGAATCTTTGGGAGAAAATAATTGGCATCCTTGTAAACTTACTTCTTCCTTTTTTCTCAAAGAATAGCATGTTTGAGTACAATTAATTTTTTCCTAGGATGGATGGTAATTAATAAAGCACATATGTGTTAAATAAAAACACATGCAATCTAGAATGATTTGCAGTGTGGTGAGTGCTTTATAATATTGGATTTTTCAGAACATGGAAGGAAAATTCATTGGACTTACTTCTCAAGCAGTGTTGACTTTGTCTTTGTCTCTGTTGTCCTCCTCCTCCTCCTCCTCCTCCTCCTCCTCCTCCTCCTCCTCCTCCTCCTCCTCCTCCTCCTCCTCCACCTCTGTTCCCCCCCCCCACTTCCTCTCCCTTCTTCAGAAAATCATTTAAAAAATGACTGTGGCTGGAAGAGAGATGTGCAACTGATTTCCCAGAAAGGTTCCTGAGCTCATCTACAAGACATAGATTAAGGAAGGCACTTGGTGTTGGGAGTCAGGGAACCAAATAATAGTAATCTCATATTATCCCTGTGGATCTTATAAACATGATGAAACTAAAATTTAGGCCAAATTTGTGTAATATATATACTGTGGCAGGATCCAGGTGGCTGTTCTCAGGTGTAAAATAACACTGTCCCCAATCCCATAAGATTTATATTTCCAGCTTGTTTGTCTCCTTTTTCCTCTCCTCCCCTCCCCAACTCCATACAGTGGGATGAGGTGAGTGTCTTGGATGACAGGAAGCATCTGATTCGAACATTTGAAGTATGCAATGTTGCTGAGCCGGGACAGAATAATTGGCTGCGCACTCATTTCATAGAGCGTCATGGAGCCCACAGAGTTCACATACGACTCCGCTTTTCTGTTCGTGACTGTGCCAGCATGAGGACCGTGGCTTCTTCTTGCAAAGAGACTTTTACCCTTTACTATCATGAATCGGAAACTGACCTAGCCACTGCTGAGCATCCGGAGTGGCACGAGGGCCCCTGGACCAAAGTGGATACAATTGCCGCTGATGAGAGCTTCTCCCAGGTGGATAGCTCTGGGAAGGTGGTGAAGATGAACGTCAAGGTGAGAAGCTTTGGGCCATTGACGAAGAGAGGTTTCTACTTGGCCTTTCAAGACTCTGGCGCTTGCATGTCTCTGGTGGCTGTCCAAGTTTTCTTCTACAAATGTCCTGCAGTGGTGAAGGGTTTTGCCTCTTTCCCAGAGACATTTGCTGGAGGCGAAAGGACTTCTTTGGTGGAGGCACCAGGAACTTGTGTGGCTGATGCTGAAGAAGCCAGCAGTACTGGCTCCTCCGGAGTGAAGTTGCATTGCAACGGGGAAGGCGAGTGGATGGTGGCAATCGGAAGATGTGCCTGCCGTGCTGGCTATGAGCCTATGGACAGTGAGAGAATCTGTAAAGGTAAGAAACAAATCCAGGGAGTGTCCCTGGCACTTTTCAAATCAATGTGTTTGGAATAAAAACCCGCAGTATCTTTGGTAGTAGCTTCTAAACAGTATGCAAGAGTCAGTGAGTCCTGTGAAAAACAAAAGTTTAAACTCCTGTGAATATAAAATACATATACAAGAGGCTTCCTGTTATGCTTTTGTGTGATTTGCTTGTATAATCTTTCCTCATCTTTATATTGAGTCAATTTGGGGTGACTCAAGTCATACTTGGTATAATCCTGTGGCTTTCTTCAAAAGGCATTATGGATTTGATTCATCCTTGTTGGTTGGACAAGGTTGCCGGCCAGGTTTTACTTTTAGTAGCCTGCTTCACCCTATTCTTTATGCCAATGGAGAAAACCACTTCTTCCTCTGTCCAACAACTTAAACATGACACACACACACACACACACACACACACACACAAAGGAGGATTGCTAGTAAACAAATAATATCTAGCCCTACTCCAAGTTTTATGGGTGCCCTCTGGGTGTTCCAAACTACCAGAACTTTTCAGATTTGATCCTAGTTTGTAAAAGTACCAATCTGAGTGATAGTCCTGATTTTAACATAATGTTTCCTCTTTTCTCTTCCTCATAAAAATGGCTCAGGCAACTGGATTGTTTTCCGAATGAATAGCAACGAAGTCTTTGCTTAGCTGTTTTTTTCCATGCAGATCCAAAAGTGAACAGCAGCTGTTGTAATCATACTTGTTGTAAGGCCCCCCAAAGTTGCCTTCCTTCATTACAATAGAAACAACTACCTGCTCTCCTAACAGCTTTCATTCCCCTGTGCGCTGCTTGGAGAGTCCAAGCAATGGGTTAACTTCATCTGATTGGCCAGAGACTGAGTTGCAATTTGTTTGGCCATGCCTCTTCTGCTTGGCTGAGCTCCAGTTTTTCAACGTTCTTTTTCAGCTTTCAGTTATGAACCTAGAAGGCTACCCAAACCATTATGCTTATTCCATGTATTCCATAATAGTTTACAAAGTAATCCTAATTTCCCAAACAATATTCCATATTGTGAAATTTGGTTGTACATATTATTGCATGCTTTTCCTTCAAGAAACCATAGTTCTTTAAACTGGACATCTTGTCTATATTTGGGTTCCAAACTGCCATACCCCAAATTTAGTAGTGGGAACTGACATTGCAAATCGCGCCCCCAAGGAATTTGGCCAGAATTTGCACTGCAACAGCTAACAGTATTAGATGAAGTGCAATTGTACCTTAAAGTTTAATGAAAAGTCTAGGAACCTAGCATAGTCAATGGAGCTTCATGCCGGCTGCCAGTTGCAAGTATTTCTGCTCCTCTGAACAGAGCTATAGTAGAATCTGGAATTTCTTCTTAAATGGAGGTTAATCCCAGCACCAGCTCTTCTTTAATTGGACTGCAATTAATCTTGAACATGACTGATATTTGTGCAAAATCTAAATTTGTAGTTAAAACCAGTGAGGAAGTCCTTTCATAATAATAATAATAATAATAATAATAATAATAATAATAATAATAATAATAATAACAACAACAACAACAACAACAACAACAACAACAACAACAACAACAGAATAATAATAAGAAACAGAAAGCTTTATTTTGGCAGCTCAAGAACAAGCCCTAGCCACAAACTGCATGCAGGCAAAAATTCAATATGTTACCACTAACAGCAAATGCCGCCTCTGTAATGAGAAAGATGAGACAGTCAACCACCTGATCAGTGGGTGCAGCAAAATTTCACAAACTGACTATCTACAACGCCATGACTGCGTTGCAAAGATCATTCACTGGAAATTGTGCCAGAAGTTTGGATTTAAGTATAGCGAAAACCACTGGGAACATCAGGTTGAGAAAGTTTTAGAGAATGAAAAACTCAAGATCTTGTGGGACTTCAGGATTTAGACTGACAGGCACTTGATCCACAACACACCTGACATAACAATAGTTGAAAAGAAAAAAGTATGGTTCATTGACATTGCAATACCTAGTGATGCATGGATTGAAGATAAGCAGCAAGAAAAAATCACAAAGTACTGGGACTTGCAAATTTAAGTTGAGCGACTGTGGAAAAAGAAATTGTGCGTTGTCCCGATTGTAATTGGAGCCCTTGGAGCAATATCCAAAGGGCTACCTCGCTATTTAGAAATTCTAAATTTACCAGACTTGAACATTTTGACTCTACAAAAAACCACTTTACCCGGAACAGCTTACATCCTCCGACGATACCTTAACAGTTCCTAGGTCCTTGGTTAGGACTCGAGCTGCTGAGCTATTAACCAGCCTCAAAGGCTGTGAATCTCACCAAAGATTAAATAATAATAATAATAATAATAATAATAATAATAATAATAATAACAACAACAACTACTACTACTACTACTACTACTACTACTACTACTACTACTATTACTGTATGTGATGAAAAGTAATATAGCAGCCTGATGAAGACGCAGGGACCCTTTTCATAGTCTGCTTTAGAAATGAATATTCACTGTGGTGGCTGGAGTGAGAGGGCAATGCTCTCTACATGGGGCTCCCCTTGAGGAACACCTGGAGGCTCCAGCTGGTCCAGAATGCGGCCGCGCGATGTGGCGCTCCCATGTGACCCCCCCTCCTGCGCGAGCTGCACTGGCTCCCAGTGGTCTTCCGGGTGCACTTCAAGGTTTTGGTTATCACCTTTAGAGCGCTCCATGGTTTAGGACCGGCGTATTTACGAGACCGCCTTCTGCCACCAGTAGCCTCTCACCAACCATAGAGAGGGGCTTCTCAGGTGCCATCAGTCAAACAGTGTTGACTGGCAGCCCCCAGAGGGAGAGCCTTCTCTGTGGGGGCACCCGCCATCTGGAACGAGCTCACCCCGGAGATACGGAGGATCCCGGATCTGCGCGCTTTCCGCCGTGCCCTCAAAGCATTCCTATTTCAGCAGGCTGGTCTGGCCTAACTTTTCTTTTAAACTGTTTTTTAAATTTTAAATTTGTCTTATAAATTGGGGTGTTTTAAATTTGTTTTCTGGGCCAAATTATTTAATTGTATTTTAAATGGTTTTTTAACGTTTGTATTATATGTATTTTATCTTTTGGCTGTTCACCGCCCTGAGTCCTTCGGGAGTAGGGCAGTATATAAATTCAATAAATAATAATAATAATAATTGAGAAAAGGCCAAGTTAGTATTTTAGAAACGTTCTTATAAAGCCTACTTAATTTTTTTTTTAATTCAGTGAAGAAAAATTCAGAAAAATATAGATATTAGTTGCCAGCTTATTCTGAATTTTAATTATATCAAGAATGCCCCAGCTCATGCTTAGCTTACCTTTTATCCGGTGGTTTCTTATTTGAGGTGTGAATCACTTGCATTTATTTTTCTTTCTTGCTGGAAAAATTAAGATTATCCTTTAAAGAAGTGGACTCTTCTTGTCGAGCATCTGAGTTAAATAGTTTCTAGCTAAAATATAAAAACTATTATAATTTGCAAATATACTCCTTCCTGGAGCTGATATGAAGAAATTAAATATTTATATAGTTAATTACTTTTAATTATTACAGTTATTAATATTTATTATAAGTGTAATAATTATTGTAATTATTACACAGACCTTTTCCACAACTCAGGGCAGTTGAGAGTGTACTGTAAATGTTATTACAGTTTTTCCTATACAGGAATACAAAATGGTTATATAAGTCACTTTTTCCAGTGTCATTGTGACTCTTCAAAGTTATAATGGCACTGGAAAAAGTGACTTATAACCATTTTCACACTTATGACCGTTTCTGTATCCTCATGGTCATGTGATCAAAATTCAGAAACTTGGCAACTGACTCACATTTATGACCATTTCAGTGTCCCAGGGTCACGTGATCACCTTTTGCAATCTTCTGACAAGAAAAGTGAATTAAGAAAACCAGATTCACTTAATAACTGTGTAATTAATTTAACAATTACAGTGATTCACTTAAGAACTATGGCAAGAAAGGTCATAAAATGGGGCAAAAGTCACTTAACAAATGTCTCACTTAACAACAAAAATTTTGGGTTCAATTGTGGTCGTAAATCGAGGACTACCTGTACAATTAGACAGTTCCTTGATTCCCAAAAGATCAACTCTTTCAGCTATGTCTTTCTCCAGGAAAAGTTATGACTACTCTGAGGGGTCAAAATCAAATTTTGTAGTACCTTAGAAAGCTAATAATACTTTTGCATAAAAATAGAACTATTCAATGACTGAGTAGATTGCTTTAATGATTCTTTTTTTTTAATTGAAAAAGTTTTTCAAATACAGATTTTTCCCCCTTTTTTTCCCCCCTCCTCCCTAACCCCCCTTCCCCCTCCCCTTCCCCTGTGACTTCTTCATAATAAAACCCAAATTCATAACAGATTATATCATACTTTACCATCCACTTACTCCATCTCCATATGCTGACCCTTTCTTTCTAATAAAATTATCATATCCCCCTTATACTATACTATGCTATACATTTCAAAGTGACATTCTATTATAACATTATCTAATAACTCCTAATTTAACATAATAATATTATTATATCTCCCAATTTAGCGATTTCTGCTCATAATCTACCCTTTTACTACCCCATACGTATATCTCTTAAGTCAAATCTTTTGTATATATTAATATAACATTTCAAAACAACTTTCCACTATAAAACTATATAGTAAATCCTAATTTAACATTTATTCAGTTCAGCTACCCATTTCCTTCCCCCCATCATTATATCTCTTAGCTCAAATCTTTTACATATATTCACATCTAGACATAATATCCCTTTTCTTTAAACTAAACAATCAATAACCTAACCTATCTCCCCCCACTTTCCTACAAAACTACCATATCAATATCTTTATTCTTCTGCCCACTCAACTAGAAAAATATTCCCTTATGTAAATAAAATCCTAAAAAAAACCTTTAAGCTTGTAATCCATATAATATCTTCTGTAATGTCTTTCAGCTGGATGATAAACTCCATCACCCATGTTAGGGTAACATCGCATCCTAATTCCAACAGTATTTTCAGTATCTTCAATCTTCAATTACCATCTGCCCCCATCCAGAACAAATATCTTCATATTGCAAAAAAGAACACAACAACCACCCGAGTGACTTTATATTTATATTCCATATAATGTCTATAAAGGTGTCTTTTATCCAGATTATTAATTCCAACCACCATAATAGGGTAACAGCCAGATCTTCTGCATGCCCCAATCCAGTAAATCTCTTGCCATGTAACTCAGCATAAACGTAATATATTTATCAAGAAATCCAAAAAACGAAAAAGATATTTCCAATCCATTCGATTTAAGGCCCTTTTCACATCCCAAAAGTTCAGCTGCTTTAATTATTCTTGTTATAATTAGACCATGTTGAAATATTCTATGTGCTGTTTAACTTTATTGCAGGCCCCAATAGTGCAAATCCAAGAAGGCTTTCATGAAAGATATGGCAATAGCATTTTTTTTTTTTAGTAATATCAATCTGTCACCACAAATAAAGGCATTAATGAGAAAGAATTGGCTTTTTAATTGTCTTTCAGGATCTCCTTAGAGACCTGAAAACGCATGTTTTAGTTTCAGGTTTTCTTTTTAAATTTTCATGTATCTCCAGCGGTTTTTCATTGCACTGAAAAATCAGATTGTTAGTGCAGCACATGATCCTTGGTTAACTGGGCTGTCTGTGCACCAAATCCAGGAAATAGAAAGGAGCAGCAGCCATCATGACTATTATACCAGGAGGGATTTGTGCAATTTTCAGGAAAACTTCCTTCCCCTCTTACTATTTTTAGACCTGAAAATTGAGAATGAGAACAGTGATTTCCAGATTAGTCACAGGGATTATCTTTGATATTGAAGAATTGCACAAAGAGCTGCATAAGTTTAATATACTTCAATCAACCTTGGCAATGTGATTCAATTAGAAAATGGAAGTAAAATCAATGGTCCCAGAAAGAAGGCAAAGTTAAACTGCCAGAGCCATCACACTTTTCACAATAGATCTGTGACAGAGCTACTTTTTCCAGTCATAATAATCATCTGAAGTTTTGCAGCCCACATCTGGTAGCCCTCTGAAAGAGGAGATGATTATTTTGCTCACTTAACCATACTTAACAGGCTGCCTGTACCATTTTTTGCATCCTCTATTAAAACATTCGCAGAAGGGAGGTGGGTTTTGTTGGTAATGGAAACGTTCCAAGAAAATTGATGATTCAGCTTAGTATAATTACAATAACATATCCTTTAATGATCTTACTTTGTAGTGGATGATTGTTGAAAAGCAGATGCCTTACTTTCTTGATTGACTGCATTAATTCTGTAAATATTTGACCAGTGTTTGCTTAGTGGGCAGGAGCAAAATCATTTCTGTTTATTAGAACTTTGCTTGCCTCCTTTCAAGAAATCTTGTGTGTTGAAAATCCAAGATCTCCCTTCTAAATATACAAACTCTTATGACTTGAGTTTTATTTGCATTATTATATAAGTACAATGATCCATAGCAGTTCCGTGCATAATTCCCTAAAAGAAAGTTCCTTTCAATGTATTGGGATCTGTTTTTACTTATCTATGGACAAAATAGGAATGTTACCATTTTCTCTAGTAGAAAATGGTAACATTCTTAAGACCAATGCCAAAATGTATTGAAAATTATTGGTAGTTGCTCCAGACAGGTTTCTATCCTAGCTATTAATTATTGTTCGTTTTATTCTTTTTTAAACTAGGAGTGTCCTCTCCCTGTTCATCCCTTCTTGACCAATATGATCATTAGTGGATGCTCAGGTCCAAGTGCCAAGTCCTGTGATGTAAAAAATGTGGTTGAATAAGAGTGTGTTCATGGTGAATGCTCTGAATAAGCAGTAATCTTCCACTGCGAAAATGACATATTTACTATTGCAGGTAAATGTTCCAGACAGTGTGTTAAAACATCTTACTATCAGATTTAAAACAAACAACTACCAATTGAATGCAAGATTGTTTTGTGTATGTGTGGATAATGATCTTCAGTATGATGAACAGTAATTAAGATCTTAATGGCATTATTTAAGAATAGAATCCTTGCTCCTGAATGGGACATAGGTTAGGCAATAAGAGGATAAACAGCATATACTGTATGAGAGTTCATAACAGAACTTTGGAGCTACGTTGCCAAAATTGTTCTGTCGATTACTGTCCCAAATGCAATTCTACATGCAGGAATTTGCAGAAATTATGAGAGAGGGTTTGCACATTCCTTGCGGTTCCTCCTATTTTCTGGAACTCCCTTCCCAGCAAAGTTCAATGTCTTTTGGATTGGACCCAAAACATGTTTGTTTCAGCAAGTCCTTAATCTCCCCATGGGACTTGAATATGATTGAGCCTTCATTGTTTAAATTATGAGGATTTGTCCTCATTTTTATTTGTTTTAAAAGGCTTAAACTTAATCCTTCTTAAAAAAATAGCTGTAGTTAAAATAAGGCATAACATGAAAAGTAAAACTGATCGAAGATGTCCAAGTTGCATTTTTCAAAGTTTTTAATTATTTGGAGAAATTCTAATTGTAAGATGTGCAACAGTAACTTTAAGTAAATATATATCTAAAATATTGAACATGAAGACTTGTCTTCCTCCTGATAAAAATGACCTGACCTCGAGCCAGCATATTTTTTACTTATGCCAGTCACACTATGTCAAAACTTTAAAGTTTACACATTAGGCAAGAGCTGAAAGGCACTTTTGACTTTCCTCTGTTTACATTTTGAATCTAAGATACATTAATAGAGTGGAATCCAATCTTACCTACAACTTGTAGTACAGATGTTCAGCACTGAGATATTGAGAACCGAATTGGCAGCTTCTTTTGAACTCCCTTTATTCCTTTCCCCCTATTTTCTTTTCCATTTCAAACCACAGTGCGTTCCTAGCCCTTCCAACACCCTTGGGACATTGTTTGACTTTGTCCTTCATCAGAAGCTTCTTGCTTTGCCTTCTCTCTGAATGATTTGAGATCTGAAGATCTGAATAATTCGTGATGAACAATACTCCCTCCCTCCCTCCCTCCCCACTCTTCTTAAAATCTGGGTTGAATTTATAGACCAGTGATGGCTAACCTTTTCCGGACCGAGTGCCCAAAGCGCACGCTCTCCCCCCTCACTATGGTGTATTATTTTCAAGCAGTGTTTCCTATTCATGTGTTATGTGGCAATCTTTGCTTGAAAGTGGATCCACATTCCCTTCCTTTCATATGAATAAAAGAATAGTCTGTCTTCTTGGCAGCTGTTCCCCCCAAAAGCTTCTCTTTTTTCCTTTTATTTAAAAAAAAATCAGTCTCAAATTGGCAGATTTTCAAGGATGAAGATATGGAACCTTGAGCAGCACCATTTTCTGACCCCCCCTTTCCTTTAGGAGTCCCTCGGGAGTTGGGCGGCATAGAAATACGACAAAATAAATAAATAAATAAATATTCGTGGAAATCAGAACTTCACAGATTCCTAGTGTAGGACTTGCTGAAAGAAGCTAAAGTCTCTTGCTTTCCCTCATCATCCTCTGCAGTCTCATTCTTCTCCCCACATCCCTCAAAAAAACCCACCCTACATTTATCTAGCTGATTTTGTGGTTTACGATTAACTAGTTAGTGCCTGCATAGTTAGACAGTTGGATTCAGGCCACGGTTGTATATTTCGAACATGATTTAACTTGAGATCGGAAAGAAAATACATGTTCAAAGAGACAGACTCAGAAGGGATGCATTCTGAAACAGCTGCCAACTTGCATGTGGGCACAGTCAGACATTGCTGCCAAAACTAACAACCCTGTCTTACATGCTAACTTGTTCCCTACCATTACATTTCCTATGATTAACATTGTTCTCTAGCATTACACTGTGCCTTTCTTTCTCTGGGTAACAACATTGGTTATGATTGGCCCTGAGGCAGAAAACCGAAGACATAACAATGTCGGTCTTGGGGAAGTTTAGAGAGATGTTCTCATAAGCTGGGGTCTTTCTACTAATTTAACTCAGCCCCAGGCTTTCTTTCCTCATCTATGACACACCACTAAAGCAGACAAACGGATAATATAGAAAAACCTAGGGCATAAGCAATTTGTGTCTCATTTTGTTAAGGGGCCTTAATTCTTAGATATAATGCAGTACTTTGTATTTTTACTTGTGTGCTCAAAGATGCATACTCACAGATAATTTACGTATCATGTTGGATGACTTAACAGCACAGTCCCATGTATCTTCTTCTTCTTCTTCTTCTTCTTCTTCTTCTTCTTCTTCTTCTTCTTCTTCTTCTTCTTCTTCTTCTTCTTCTTCTTCTTCTTCTTCTCCTTCTTCTTCTACTACTACTACTACTACTACTACTACTACTACCTTCTACCTTCTACCTTCTACCTTCTACCTTCTACCTTTTCCCAACCAATACGAACTTGAGCTTTCTTTTGCCAATTGGGTCCACAATAGTTTCTCAAAAATTTTCCTGTAGTCAATTGGATTTTGTCAATAGAAAAACCTGAATGCATTCTAAAATCCAGATTATATACATTGAAATTACATATGCTCCCTTACAGGAAATGGCAACTTTGAGAACAATGATTGGAAAATGTTTGAGATTAATTAGCGTATCTTTGACCCAGAAGTATGTGCATTCCATATTGGACAAATCATTTTGAATTATAAACAAAAATTTAGAACAGTCTTTTCACACTGACCTAATTAACATTAAATTAAGTGATTTTTTAAAATAGAATACATCAGTTTGTCAACAGTCATTTGTCCATTGCTGGCAGAACAATTATGTAACTTTAAGCCTTGGAATAAACTCACTTAAACTGTTTCTTTATTTTGGAGAAAAAATTGGATTATACCAACAATAGACCTGTGTGTTTGATTATCTTCCAGGGCCTTGTAAATGTTTCAAAAAACAAGTCTAGAAACTTCTAGCTTTATGTCAATTAAAGTCTTGTTACTTAACTTCCAATTTAATATGTCTATACCACATAGGAAAATAATATTCTTATTCATAATGTAGATAATATTTTAATAGAAACTGTGAGTTGATGGAAAGAATTCAAGATCAGGTTGATTTGGTCGACCCTATATTTTTATTATTATTTATTAATTATTTATTTATTTCAATTTGTATACCGCCCTTCTCCTAGTGGACTCAGGGCGGTGAACAGCCAGAACTAAAACACATGCCAATACAAAATTTAAAATTATTAAAAGAATTACATAACTGGCCCAA
The DNA here is from genome assembly GCF_059756535.1 of Pantherophis guttatus. NCBI lineage: Eukaryota > Metazoa > Chordata > Lepidosauria > Squamata > Colubridae > Pantherophis > Pantherophis guttatus. Next base: position 100,271,389 of record NC_142064.1, read on the forward strand.
TTTAAAACAATTCAATTAAAACCCAATGACAATTTAAAAACTAAAAACTAAAAAAGACTAAAAAAGGGGGAGGGGGTTCACGCCAGCCCTGCTTGATGGAAAAGGAAAGTTTTCAGGGCACGGCGAAAGACCGGAGATCCGATATCCTTCGTATCTCTGGGGGCAAATCATTCCAGAGGGCAGGAGCTGCCACAGAGAAGGCCCTCCCGCTGGGGGTCGCCAGCCGACATTGCCTGGCTGACGGCACCCTGAGGAGTCCCTCTCTGTGGGCGCGTACTGGTCGGTGGGAGGCTATCGGCGGCAGAAGGCGGTCCTGCAAATACCCAGGTCCTATGCCATGGAGCACTTTAAAGGTGGTAACCAACACCTTGAAGCGCACCCGGAAGACAACTGGAAGCCAATGCAGCTCACGCAGGAGAGGTGTCACATGGGAGCGCCCCCTCGCCCCCATAATCCCCCACGCAGCTGCATTCTGCACCAGTTGGAGCCTCTGGGTGCTCCTCAAGGGGAGCCCCATGTAGAGAGCATTGCAGTAGTCCAGGCGGGAAGTGACGAGTGCCTGAGTGACTGTGCGTAAGGAGTCCTGATCCAGAAAGGGACGCAACTGGCGAATCAGGCGGACCTGATAAAAAGCCCCCCTGGCCATGGCCATCATATGCTCTTCTAAAGACAGCCGTGCATCCAGGAGGACGCCCAAGTTGTGAGCCCTATCCCTGGGGGCCAATAACTCGCCCCCGATAGCCAGCGATGGCACCAGCTGGCTATATTGGGACGCCGGAAGCCACAGCCACTCGGTCTTGGAAGGGTTGAGTCGAAGCCTGTTACTTCCCATCCAGATCCGTATGGCCTCCAGGCACCGGGACATCACTTCAAGGGCATCGTTGGGATGGCCTGGGGTGGAGATGTACAGCTGAGTGTCATCAGCGTACTGATGGAACTCCACCCCAAAGCCACGGATGATCTCACCCAGCGGCTTCACATAAATGTTGAACAGAAGGGGCGAGAGGACTGACCCCTGAGGCACCCCACAAACAAGGCACCTCAGGGTCGACCTCTGCCCCCCTGCCAACACCAACTTTCTTATTACAGGTCATTTTAGTTCTTGTCTTGAAACTTAAGAAATCCAATTGACTAAAAAAATTTAATTGCCACTGAATTGATTTCTTTAAATTGGCTGCTAGGTGATCTGTGTTGTTAATAAACAACATGTAGACAGGTTTTTTTTCCCCTTTCATCTAAGGAATTTTTCATCCTTTGGGGGAAATTGGCAATGGTGCTCACTAACTTGGCAGAAATGTGTAGTACTGTATGCAAGATCTCAAATGGTTGGGTTTGTGAGATATCTTGTCTTGTCTACTGAAGCCTGCAAAGCAACCAAAGCAATTGTCAAAACACTGAATCCAAACAATACAGTTTATGAATGCTTAGATTAGTGGCTTAACTGAAAATGAAGAGAAAATCTGGGCCAGGCACAGGCAGAATATACTGGACTTCAAGTAGTGTAGCTTAATGGGCATCTTGAAACGTGATGCATTCAGGCTCTGATTTCCATTTCTGCATTCTCCAGAGCTTCCCAGAATTGTGTCCCTCATATTCAGTGGCCAAATTCAAAATAGTGGAGGAATCCAGGAAAAGGAAACAAAGGAGTTGAGTTTGTATGCATCAGTCTGAAAATCCCACATCTACCTTTCTGGCAATATAATTCAGACTATTCATATCCCCTGCAGTTTCCAGAGGTTTTGAATGTGTACAGACAGAGACAGAGACAGAGACAGAGACAGAGACAGAGACAGAGACAGAGACAGAGACAGACAGACAGACACAGAGAGAGAGAGACAGACAGAGAGAGAGTCAGAGACAGAGAGAGAAATACAGCACCTACAAAACATTGCTGGCACTTTTCTGTATTATGTGAACAAAGCCATTGTAATTTGTAAATCATTCTTTGTGACTGCATTATGTATAAAGCCAAAATTTCCCATGATTAAAACCATCCATGGCCAATAAAACAAACTGCCCATCCATTATTTATAGAACTAAGATAACGCTTACAGATTCATAGTGTCAAATAATTTCAATATTCCCTTCCTTGACTGATCAATTGCCATGTCCTGCTTTAGAAGGTCATTAGATTACGTCTTGGCCTTCATGCCTTGAGAGCCCTAATTCAAGACACTGAGCTGCTGCTGGCAACTTCTTCCTGACCACTACATATATTGCTTGGTAGTAGCTGTGCCAAATATACCAACTCCTGACACAGACAGTAAATCTCATTTTAACAGACCCTCTTTGAATGGACTTTAGATGCAGTGGAACACATCTGCATTTGGACTTCACTCCTAAAATAATGGATATGTTTCTGTAGTCTTTCTGGACAAATGACATCATATGCCTCAGTTTAGGTAATCAGATATTTCAATTACATACATTTGGATTTAATGAACACCTTTCCCTCCTCCACTTCTCCAGATAGTCTATTAAACTGAACTTTCACAATATGATATTGCTGCACAGGCACAGACTGCAGTAGGAGAAATTGGTGACTCAGATTAATTTGCAGCATAGCTCTAGTTGTAAATTGCTATGTTAAACCAACAGCTGACAAAGTAACTATCTAGAATCTAATGTCAACACAAGGACATTGTAGAATAATGGGGAACAATCACATTTCTAGTAAAGATGGGTTCATATTTGGAAAAGTCTGTAGGGTTTTTTTTCTATGAATAGTACATACTCTAATATCAGTGGTGAAATGTTACCAGTTCACACCAGTTCGGGTGAACCGGTAGTAAAAAAAAAGCTACCGGTTCCTCTGAACCGGTATTTCCAATGATCAGCTGTGCCGGGCGATTTATTGCTTTCTAGTGAATCTAAATCACGCGGCACAGCTGTTCCCCCCCCCTCGCTGTTCTATTTACCTTCCCAAGCCTCCTTTTTCCATACGAAGCACGTGTTTGGCACGCACACACAGGGTGCATTTGGTGTGCATTGTGCATGCGTGCGCAGCATGCGTTTGGTCCGCACTGCGCATACGCATGCAGTGAACTGGTGGCAAACTGGGGAAAATTTCACCACTGTCTAATATGCCAGTTTTTTTTAAGGTCTTAGTGTTTACATAAATTCAAGAAAATAAGTTCTACTTCTTATTTCCTTTGGGAATTTGTCATATGCCATGATGTCTGAAATTGCTGCTTTATCATTGGACCTACCTGAGGCAGGTAGGTCCAATGATAAAACCCCAGCCCTGCTATGTGCTTCTAGGTATAACTGATGCCTAGTCTCATTTTGTCTCATGAGAATATATCGGTCCTTAAGGGTTGATATTAATATTGACAAGAAAATGAAAAACAAAAACACATCCCTAGAAAAAGGCAATGGCTAAGCAGTTCCATAAATCTGCCCAGAAAAATGTATGAGTGCAATTCCTGGGAATCAAACTCAGTTTGAGGATGTCTTTACTTTACCTTATGCCAACAGCAATCTGTTCATCTGCTTCTGTTCACAAAGGGCAAGCACCATATGACAACAATTAGATCACTGTAATGGTAGAGCTGTCATGGAGGTTCACAAAATCTTTGCAGGGTTCTGTCAGTGTTGCATATTTATCCTTCAGTCTTAGAGATGAATTATTGAAACTTCATCATGGATAACCTGGACATAAAAGAAGACGCACAGGATATGCCAGCTTGCTCAACAGGAGGAGAATCATGGTTTTATATTTCTTACTATCAAAAAAGAAGAACATTGGTAGGAAAAAGCAGTGTGGAGGTATGACATCATAAGTAGCCAGCCTGAGAATGGTCATTTTTCAGGAATGTTTCCAGGCCAATAATTGCTAGTGTTAATATACTATAAATCAAAGCTCTTCAGCAACAAATAATGAGAAGTGAAAACAACTTTTCCTGCTGTCAATGGCTATTGTATTTTTTTTTAAATGTGTGCTAATGCTATGTTTCATCTATAATGCTGTGGTCCATCCTTAAGTCCTGCTATGCTGCCTCATTGTGATGGGGAAGGGGCTTCCTGGGAAGGATGAGCAAAAAGCATTTGGAGTGTATTCCAAGATGCATTCTTAGCAGGGTCACCCAAGGCATGAAGTTCATCCCAGCTACTCAGCTAAAGCTAAAGCAAGCAGGCACTTGGGGAGCAGCGATATAGGAAAATGCTGGAAACATATGATCATTTTAGTATCAATAGCAAAGACATAATTTCATACTATGTGGGAGAAAACAATGGTATACCATCCCTGCTTTGAGGGCCAGATCTGGCCTGCAGGGTGCTTAGATCTGGCCCACGGAGCCGTCCTGGGAACAGAGAAGCACCGGCCTACGGCGCCTCTGCCAGCAAAAATGGAGCTGTGTCGAGATGGCCACACCCACCCTGGCCATGCCCCCCTGGACCCCCCAAGGTCAAACAACCCTGAAGCAACCCTGATGCAACCCTCAATGAAAGTGAGTTTGACACTCCTGTCTTAGAACAATCTCTATTATTAGATGATGAAATTAGATCTGTATTCTGTTTACTGCTAAGTCAGAATGTTTCTGGAATTGATGAACTATACAGAAATATGGCAAGCAACAGAAGGAAAATTTGTACAGGAAGCCACAGTCCAGATGGAACATGACAAAACAAACTGGCTCCAGATTGACAAAAAAGTAAGACAAACCTATAGCGTCTCTCCTTATTTATTCATCCTATATACCTAATAAAACTCTATACGCTATAACGCTAAAAGTCAATATTGATTTAATGGCACATAATCAATCAATATTCTGAATATACAGTATATTGGCAGAGGCTGGATTGGAAGAAGATGAGTGTGACTTTAAAACTGGAGCAAAGAAACATCAATAATCTGCATTATGCTGATGATTTTGCTTTGATAGCTGAAAATGCAAACAGTTTGGAAACTCATTAGTGAACAAATGGGACTGATTTTGTTCACCAGGATTAAAATTAAGTATAATAAAGACCAAAACAAGATATAATAACCAGCCTTGAATGAATTAAAGGTTCAGGAAATTATTTTAACTTATTTTATATCTTAAAGCACATCTACTACAAGATTAGATGAGTATACAAACCAATTAATAGCATTCCACAACTAAGAAACAAATACTGAGGCCCAGCTTGCATTTCAAGGCAGGAATCTCCAAAGGGAGACACCAGGTATCATGTTTTCCATAACTGAACATCATTTGTTCCATTGGGGAAAGTGTTCCAATTTTCCCTCACAGGAGTCCTGTGCTGCAGGGTGCCAAGTGGGCTACAGTATCAACCATAACAGGTTGCCAAAGAATTACTCAAGTTACAACTGGTCAAAAAAAGCTTTCAGGGCGTTCTCTGCAGTCTGAGCAATTTATCTTCCAGGAAGGAGATGCTGTGAGATTGAACTCTTAGTTCTCACTTTTCTTCATATAAAATGTCCCTTTGGAACATAGATTTTTTTTTTGTCCAGCTTCAGGTTACTTTGGCTATCTAGTAGTAGGTTTAGAGACCTGAGAAGTTTCTTCTCATGCATGTTTCCATTTGTCTCTGGTTGTTTATTTCTGAAATCTTGATTCTGTAGGTATTTGATATGTTAACCTCATATGAGCTCTGACAAAAAATAATGTGCAATATGCACAGACCATATAAAAATACATCACACTGCCCAGTTTATGTACACACTCCGCACATCCTTCTTCATGAGACTGGACACAAGAGAATAGGCACTCCTTTGCCTTTGACAGTACCCCAAATCCATCATTCAGCATATGAAAGTTTGCACTTTCTTTCAAGGCTGTGTTTCTCTGTTGTGCTGCCATATTTATTTTTGAGAAGTGGACATGCTGTTAGACCCTGAAATGACAGTGCGGCTTATAGTTCAATCTCTGCTTCAAATCATATGTAGAAGGAAAAACAGAATGTAGGAAAAAAAGGATTTTTGTGCTTAAATTATTATATGTTCTCTGCATGAAATGTCACGTTTCCCTTCCAGATAGAGCAACGGTCTCAAACTCACAGCCCGCAGGCCAGATGCATCATGCATTGGCCACGGTCACCCCCTGGTTTAGCGAAAGGGGAAAAAGTCACGATATGTCATATGATGATGTGACGACTCGAGTTTGACACCCCTGAGATAGAGCTTTTAGTGCTTTACCTCAGGGGTCTCCAAACTTGGCAACTTTAAGACTTGTGGACTTCATTTCCCAGAATTCCCCAGCCAGTGGAGTTGAAGTCCACTGGTCTTAAAGGTGCCAAGTTTGGGGACTCCTGAAATAGAGCATTGAAAGCCAGACCTTAGCATAGAGTAGAAGCTGGACCTTTCTGCCCACTTCTTCATCATATAGGCAAGATGAGTTGATTAAAAATAGTTCCACCTTCTCCAGGTGTGTTCATGAGTGTCATAGAAGACTGAAATGAGATGAAAATTGGGGTGTTCCATTCTGGTATAGGAACTGTGGCTGAGAGAGATTTATTTATTTATTTTTATTGAATTTATATACCGCCCTTCTCCCCGAAGGGACTCAGGGCGGTGAACAGCTGAAAATTAAAATAACATACAATATAAAAGTTAAGACAACTAAAAATAAATTAAATTAATCGGCCTCCCAATTTAAAACCCCAAGCTATACAATTAAAAACTAACCCATAAAACCTATTCAGGCCAGGTGAAATAAGCTGAAATTTCACTTTTGAAATTTCATTTGCTGAAATAAAAACGTCTTCAGGGCCTTACGGAAAGTGCAGAGATCCGGGATCAGTCGTATTCCGGGAGGTAGCTCATTCCAGAGGGTGGGTGCTCCCACAGAGAAGGCTCTCCCCCTGGGGGCCGCCAGCGGACATTGCTTGACCGACAGCACCCTGAGGAGGCCCTCTCTGTGAGAGCATATTGGCCGGTGGGAGGTTATCGGTAGCAGAAGGCGGTCTCGTAAATACCCTGGCCCTAAGCCATGGAGCGCTTTAAAGGTGAGAACCAACACCTTGAAGCGCACCTGGAAGACCACCAGGAGCCAGTGCAGCTCGTGCAGGAGAGGTATTATATGGGAGCGCCATGTCGCTCCCGTAATCACCTGCGCGGCCACATTCTGGACCAGTTGGAGCCTCTGGGTGCTCCTCAAGGGGAGCCCCATGTAGTCCAGGCGAGAAGTGACGAGAGCATGAGTGACTGTGCATAAGGAATCCCGACTCAGAAAAGGGGCGCAACTGGCATATCAGGCGTAATCAGGCGAAAAGATGCAGTTAGATGCAGTTAAATTAACATTGGTCCCTTTTCTGCCAAGCCAGGACTGACGCATTATTTCTTAGATCTTTTTCCAGTTTTCCTTTCGGCCAGAAAAGATCGTACTTCGCTTATTCCATGATCATATACTTTCACCCCCTCCCCTAATGAAGCAGATGTCTTGCCTTAAAAGTTTCAATAGTATTAGCTCTATAAGTAGCTCTCTTGGCAGTATGAATCCCCTTACTAGCCCGGAAGGGGAAATAAAGAAAGGAAAGGAATTAAACTATAAAACAAAGAATGATTGGGGGCAGGTGGGAGATAGACAGATGCATGTTCCAAATGTTATCAAGGTAATCTGAAAACAGAATATATTCACTATATTATGAAAAAGGTGGATTTTGGAGGTGTTTTTTTAGTCCAATCCCCTGCTCAGGCAGGAAACCCTATACCATTTCAGAGAAATGGCTGTCCAATCTCTTCTTAAAAACCTCCAGTGTTGGAACATCCACAACTTCTGGAGGCAAGTTGTTCCACTGATTAATTGTTCTGACAGGAAATTTCTCCTTAGTTCTAGGTTAGTTGATTAGTTTTCATCCATTGCTTCTTGTCTTGCCTTCAGGTGCTTTGGAGAATAGGCTGACCCCCTCTTCTATGTGGCAGCTGATTAGATATTGGAACACTGCTATCATGTCAACTATAGTCCTTCTTTTCCAAAAACTAGATATAGCCAGTTCCTCCAACCTGTTCTTTGTATGTTTTAGCCCCCAGTCCTCTAATCATCTTTGTTGCTCTTCTCTGCATTCTTTCTAGAGTCTCCACATCTTTTTATATCGTGGTTGAACAAAACTGGATACAATATTCCAAGTGTGATCTTACCAATTAATGCCAATTAATAGGATAGGTGATGTCAGCTGTCAGATTGCAATTATAATAGAGGCATTTTGAAAGATCAACCAGATCCAGACAAGCTAATAATATTATTAGTTTGTCTGGCTTCTCCCTGTGGTTCACCAGTAACGATCACCACCAGTTTGTTCAGAGCTACTTTATGGTTTAACTTTAACTACTACTCATGTTATCTCATGATCTGTTTTAAATTTGTTTCTTTTTTAGTGACACGTAGAAGTTTGGAGAAGAATCATAAAACAAATACCCCCAAACTGCCAATAGTCCAGTTTCTGGAAGCAATCAGTAAATGTAATTTATTTAACCATCATTTGTTGAAGAAGCAAGAATAGATTTGATCTGTATAACTTTCTAACGCAGTGGCAGGTCTTGTACCCTACAGTAAGACCAAAACAAGAAAATCCCTTTACCTTTAGTGGGTTTATGAATCAAGTCCTGGTGGGCGATGGTTGAGAAAGAGTGGGAAGATCCGAAGTACTTGAGATACTTCTCTTGGAAGCCTCCATGTTTTTAAAGCCCCCCTGCTTAGAGCTGGGTTTCCCTTGGCATCATGGCAGAAATTGGTTCTCTTGAATCCCAAAAAGGCTATTGCTGCTGGCAGTTTTGGACTTTAAATAGTTCACAGCAGAGTAGCAATTAATTTGTAGCTTGCAACACTTTCAGATCTTCTGGCAACTTAAAGAAAACAAACAGCAGCCAGAAGCAAAATGATGACATGATGTGTCCTTCCCTTGGGTGCGGATCTATTCCCTGCTACAGAAGGAGGCAACTCAATGCTTTCCAAATACATCGTTTTATAATTTTCTTAAGGCTTTACTACTGGCTTGGGGAAATGTGAGTTCCTGCTTAAAATATATAGAGAATATCATGTTGCCTACTTGTTATAAATTAATTAATTAATGAGTGACCCAGTTCAAATTATGGAACTATTTATGTAAAGAATTGAAAAGGAAGTTATTATTTCCACTGGGGGAGGCAGTGATTCAGAGTGCTCTATCTCACTGCATCCTGCAAACCCATGCACAATTTGTATGGTTCATCATAGCAAGATACTTCTTTTCCATCCTCTCATACTGCCCAAGTTATTGTCATGGCAGTGACCCAAGTAGCAACAAAGAACCATATGAGTTTCCCATAGCCAAATTGGAAAAGATAGGGGATGAATGAATGACCGAGCGTGTGATTTGGGAGCAGAAAGAAAAAAGTGTATTCTTAGAGTATAATCTGAACCAGCAAAGAATTGTTTTGTTAGTAACAGAATGGAGATGAGCTCTGCAACTGGCCCCAATTCACATTTATGAGGTATGTAGGATCCCCCACTTCAGCTGTGTGTTGACAAAGGGACTCCTGCTTGTTCTTTGTAATTCAAATTATACAGAAGTGTTATATGTGGCTGCGACTCTACATTTAACTTGGTCTGAATAAAAACTTCCCTGCAATCAGAAGCAATAATTCTGATCTGTGTTATCTAGGGTAGTGAGACACAGTAATTTTGGATTAGTGGATATCCTTGTCTCCTTCTGAGATTGCTATATCTTGTTCTTGCATTATAGTAGAATGGAACTATTTAAAAAAAATCAGGGTAAAGATTTGTGTGTCTTAATCTTTATATAAAATTCATTACAGCATTTAATGGAACTTAATATGTGAATCCTTCCATATAAAACACATCTGGATGTAGAAAATGAAGAATTCTGATTCCAAATTGGCAGCCTGATGTGCTAATTTTTCATAGTCATTTCTGCCTTAGAAAATGATAGATATTTTGTTTTGTTTTTCTAATGTAAGCTATCTATAGACATGGATTTGATTTTGCAATCCAAGGGATATCTTCTAGGGAAAATTGCTGTATAGTTCTGTAAATGTAAGTTGCCCATAATAAATTAAAAATAAGGGTTTTCTGCATTTTTGTTGCCAACGCTGGTGAATAGTTCTGCAGCATCAATCTTGCATGTCCTAAATGCCATGCAAATTACACAGCCCCCACTGCCTGGCCAAAGTCTGTCTTCCTTTATTGTTTCCCATGTAAAGTATATCCCAGACAGTCTTGTGATGATGGTATATGATTTTCAGTATGGATTATGCCCTCCATTCTGTCCTTCTATCAATGGCTTAAATGTAACTCCAAAAATCTAGAGCAAGGTGTCCAACCCTGGCAATTTTAAGAACTGTGGACTTCAATTCCCAGAATTCCCTAGCCAGCCATTATTATTATTTCTATAATATAATATTCCTAATCTCTTTGTGACTGATATAAGGGGCCATATTTAAAATCTTCCTTATACAATTTTGGTCCATATGCCCTTAAGGAAGGACTGTAACAACCCTGACCTGAAGCAAGATGGAATCAGAGTTTCTTTCTAAAATACTGATCATAGTACAGTCTAAGCAACTTCGTAGTAAAAATATACTACATTAATGTTATTTTTATACTTCTGTTAGTAACATATCAAAGGCCAACAAAATTGGCTGGACTGGCCATGGAGATGCTCAACTATTTGCAGCAAGGAAGGTGCTGCATCTTTCTGCAGAAATGCAAGAAAAGAAAGCCATTTCTTAGATAAGGCGTCCATTGTTCTTCCCGTCTCTAAATGAGTTCTTCTACACTCCTGTCCTTCCAGTTTGCCGACAGATCTGAATCAATGACTCATGTAAAAATCCAGGTTCTATTAATTATGAGTTACCTACTTCAAATGTATCATTGTTATGTAGAATAATAGTTCAGAAAACTATTCAGAAAAAAAGATGGTTCAGCTATCAGCAGTTTAGAGAACAAGGACTAGCAGCTAAACAAAGCTGTCACGTGTACAAGTCTTTTGTTCAGCTGCTTTGTTTTTTCTCAAGTGGAACACAGACCAGATGCGATATGCAGAATGACTGGTTTGTATCTCCAAGCTCTGGAATTGTTGCAATCATGCCGACATTGTAATAGCAGATTGGATCTGGGTACTTCCACCAACACAAACTTTATGTCAGTTAGCACAATGTGACAGATTGGAAATAGCTCCAAATTTGTATAGGAGTCTGACCATTCCTTCATTATCCCTACTCTGTAATATTATTGTTGGGGGGGAAAAAAAACCTCCTTTGACACATATATCTGTGAGTATACATTCATTTAAAAATTACCCAGCATTAACAAGCACTGCTATCAAGTAATTAATAGTTCCAAGTATGGTAGCTGGTTTATCTACCATGGAACCGCTTCAGTCTATCCATGGAAGGCCTTTGGCTTTTAGAAGATTTTGGAAGACTTTGTTAATGTAACTGTTTGGCTGCATTTTTTCACATGGCATAAGAGGACAATTCACAGCTATAACCTCTGCTAAATAAATAGGTCCTTGACATGGGGCAGCATTACATTTAACACCAGATTCTGGTGAGGAATGCCAGCAATTTTGTATCTGTTAGTCATTATTTGAACAAAGTCATAGAACTCATGAGAACAATGAATATTATCCAATGGGAACAATTAATTTGATCCAGATAGGCTGTTTTGGTTTTGCGTTTTTGCTTTTAAAGCATAAGCATTCTCTTACTATCTATAAGAATGGGATACTAATGCTACAAGAAAATTTACCAGAGATAAAATATAGTGGGGACAATCTAGCCTTTTACTACTCAGTGTTAATTGCAATGGGTTTAATTCTCTATCCTAGACTAGTGTTGCCAAACTCATGCCCGCAGGGTGCTTAGATCTGGCCTGCACAGCCACCCTGGAAACAGCAAAGGACCGGCCCGTGGTGCCTCTGCAAGCAAAAACAGAGCTCACAGGCTCCATTTTTGCTGGCAGAGGGCTACAAGAGGGCCGGAGCCAAAAACAGAGCCCAGGAGAACAGCTTGCGGCCCTCGTGGGCTCTGTTTTTGTTGGCAGAGGGCTGCAGGATGTCGAACTGGCCATGCCCACCCTGACCACACCCATCCCCCCCCCCCGAGGTCAAATGCAACCTTGATGAGGCTTCAATGAAATCAAGGTTTGACACCCAATCCTAGACCATAAGGCTGTTGACTGGAGGAGTGACCTGCAAGAGGTATGATGGGACATTGTCAGGGAACAGAGTTCTTCTGGACCTTGAAGAGTAATTCCTGGTTCATAGAATCCTACTATATGATGTATAAGTAACCTGTCCTTCTCTACTGCTAGTCCTGGTGCCTTGCAAGTATTTGAACCAGAGCTATCTTGCTGTCTTTGAAACCAATTGAACCCTTTGCCATTGTCTTACGAGAGAGAGCTTCTTATGATTGAGAATGATTAACCGGAATCTTCAGTCATAGATTTTCTGCTTTTGTGCTGGGAAAACTAAGCCACCCAAAGCCTTAGAGATTTTAATGGGATTTTGTCTCCTTCACCTGTTTTTTGATGTTCCAAAAAAGTCTGTCTGGGCAGATGTAGAATATGCCCTCAGGGTGATCGTATGCTCTTTAACAATGTTATTGCAAAGTGCAGCTGTAAACATAATAACTCATTACTGTACATTCCCGAGCATGTGTAACACAGTGTTCATGGGAGTGAGTAAGGCAGTTGCAAGCTGCACAGCTGGCACTGATTACCTGCCCAGTCTTTTCTATCAAGTGTGTAAAACTGCCAGACAGCTGAGGTGGACTAACCCATCAAAGCATGTGCAGCAGGTGTTCTCCTAACTTTTTGAAGGCTTGGTGCAGAAAGCTCAGTGTTATCTGCGAACAGGCGGTCTAGTTTGGCTCTATACATTATTCAAGGATGTCAGCCCTTCGTCCCAGTGGCAATGCAAAAGGCTGGAATCCAAGACAAGAGGACTCAGCAAGGTTAGGCCTGCAAAAAGTAGAACAAAACCTAATTCTGCATGCAGTGAAGTTGTGACATGTATTTCTTACATTAGCCGAACGTGTTTTTCTTAGTTTGCCCCCTTCACTCTGAAATTTTATTGCATCATATAATATAATAGAGTCCTAGGAGGTTACCGAACTCTCCTGTTTCAAAAATCCAGTGGTTTCGTTTGGAATAGCTCAGCCAAAGAATACGTGGCAATGTGAATAGCTACTCCTGCCTGCTCCCACTTTCATTTTATCATTGCAACAACCTCATCAAGAAGATTAAGTTGAATGTTGAATAGCCTAAGGTCACCTAGTACATTTATTAAGAAATTAAACTCAGGGCTTTCCAGCCCAAAGCTAATACCCTAACTGTTATAATGCTCTGCCCTATTTAGTCTCTTCTTTTGATATAATGAACACATTTTATTAAACAGTGTGCACATAGAGTTCAGGGAGAAAGCTTTAGGGTAGCCACCATAACATTATCATCATAAGGATCAGAACAGTATTTTTGGAAAATATTTTATTCTAAGCTTTTTCTGTATTTGTTTTTTTTTTTTTTTTTAGATCGTGTAGTACATTCAGCCATACATTTATGCAGCCTGCTCATTCGCTACAGAAACAGAATCCAAATAACCACAACTCTTGGCTTGCTCTAAGATTGTTCCTGCCTGGTTTTTCCACTCGTAGACCTGTATTTAAAAACTCTGCCTTTAAAATAAATCATCTTTGCCCTTTGCTTAGCCTTGCCTTAGAATTATGGAGTTCTGGGAAAATTGCAAGGCAACAAAAATGTTGAGTCAACAGTTTCAGCCCTCATTTTAAAATAAATTTCTGTACATATATTCTATAGTTTTAAAAGGCAAAATGAGTCCCTTGATAACAAAAGAATTTTTTGTTTTTACTGGAATAATTTGCTCCTGGCAATTGCTCTTCTATTTGATTGCTTGCAACTGCAGTGCAGTGTGATCAAAGAAGTTTCTAGGTAACTGGAATCTCTCTCATACACACACGGGCACACACACACACACAAAATGGCATGCTTCTGGTAGGCCTTGTCACATCTTCAAAGCTCCTCAATCCACTGTTTTCCTCATGGCCTATTTCCCGATCAGATCTTCCTTTCCCTTCATCATCTCTTCCTTTTCTGCTTTGGATTCTTCTCTAACCCAATTTCCATCAAAATCTGTTTCATGCAAATTTTTTCCCCTCTAAAGCACACACACACACACACACACACACACACACACCCAAGTTCACCAGTTCACTTCAGTTCTTATTTATAAAGAGTAGGTTTTTCCTGGGTGGTCTTTGTTGGGGGAATGACTTTGGGTAAATATTGAACTTTTACAGGTGTAATGAGAGACAGCACAAATAACATGGCCAAAATAGAGACTCTTGCAATGTGGAGCTTCCATTGAAAAGAATCCAGAAATTGCAGTTGGTGCAAAATACATCAGCCAGGTTGTTAAGTTAATTATTGCAAGGTAAAGGAATCACACAATGAAAGATCTATTCTCGTTACCAATTGCTTACCAGGCAGAGTTTATGGTTATGTATTAACTTCAAATTGCTGTAAGACCTTGCTTTCGACTGTTAGAAGCCCATCTGTTTGGCATCTGGGAGAAGGCTTTCTCTTGCCTTGTTGGCAGGCTATAGAATGAACTTTCCTGGAATTGCCTTTGAGCCTCCCTCTCTCTTTTGCCAGGTTTTTGCTTTAATTAATTTTAATTAAATTATTTTTTGAATTTGGTACTTGTTTGATGGAAAAATAAATTAATCCAATGATAACAACCCACATTAAAATTATCTCTTAATATCTTACTTTATCCTTTAAAACAGAGGCCTCTAACCTTGGCAACTTTAAAACTTGTGGACTTAAATTCCCAGAATTCCTCAGACAACCAGTCTTAAAGTTGCCAAGATTGGAGGCCCCTGCTTTAAAGCCATGTTGACCAAACTAGATATTTTCTAGATCTGTGGACTTCATTTCCCAGTATTCTCAGGAACAGCATGCTGGTTCAGCATCCTGGAAGTTGAAAATATTTGGAGGGGTACTATTGAGGGATGGCATTTAAACCATCAGAGCAACTGATTGGTCATCTGTGAAACTCTCCTTCCTCCCAGTTTCAGCACACTGCTAAATTTCCATGTAGTTCAGGCCTTAGGCATAAGCCATCTTGAATCTAGATTTCTCAGATGAATTTATTTGTCCCAGGTATTAAACCACAGAATGTATTTTCTCTTTTTGTATATTACCATAATGTGTAAACTCAGATCGTGAAATTTATAAACTATTGTTTATGTCTTAAGTTGATAAGTAAACCCAAGTCACTGTCACTAATTCAGCAAATAATTGTTAAAGAAACTACATTTTAGCATAACATGTAAATTCAGCTTGTGGTTGAATTTGCAAAGAATTTGTTTTAATCATGCTTTATTTAGTAAACCATGCTTTATTTATTTAGTCTTGGCTGGGATATGCATCATATTAAATAAGCCATAGTGGAAAAGCCACGAAGAGTGAGTTCATGCCTCTTGTGAAACACTCACACATCTTCTAGAGCAGGGGTGTTAAACTCATGTCACAGCAGCATCATGTGATGTAATAGGACTCCCCCCCCCTTTGTTAAACCAGCATGGGCATGGCCAGCACGTGATGCATTCGGCCCACAGACTGGGAGTTTGACAGCCCTGTTCTAGAGCCACCACAGTTTTCAAAAAGCCATCACATTATTTAGCATGTTGGGTGAGGTCATTCATTGGTTTGGAGTAGAGTATCATCAGTATGCTAATGATACTCTGGACTGGCAAAGTTCTGTCAAGGTTGTCAAGGTTCTGGTCCCAGTGGTTAGAATTTGGATGGAGAAGAACCGTCTCTAGCTAAATCCTACCAAGACCAAACAGCTGCAAATGTTTGGACCATCCAGATTTGGGAATGTTCCAATTTTAATTTTGGTTAAGTTTGTACTTCCCCACTCAAGGATGGTATGTTGTTTGCGGGGTCTTCCTGGACTGGCAGCTCCTGCTCAATGAATAGGTGGCTTTTGCTCAGGTTCATCTGGTGCATGAATTGCACCATTTCCTAGATCAAGGAGGGCCCTTCAGACAGATACACACGCTCTGGTTATCTCATGGCTCGACTGCAAAGCACTCTACATGGAGCTCAGTGGTGGGTTGCTCCCGGTTCTGTCCGGTTCTTTAGAACCAGTAGTAAAAGCGGTGGGAGGCTCTTCCCACCTGCCCGGATGTCATAATTGATGATCTGCACATGCGCAGAAGCATGTGCATGCTCCCATTATGAACCAGTAGTAAAGATAAGTAAAGCCCACCCCTGATGGAGCTGCCCTTGAAGATCTCCTGAAAAATTTAGCTGGTCTATAATGTAAAGGTAGAAACATGTGAAGCATGTGACAGCTCTGCTTTGCCCTGGTTGCAAGTTTGTTATTGGATGCAATTCCAGATGCTAGTCACTACTTATAATACCCTACATGTCCTGGTTACTTGAGAGAGCTCTTGTCTCCCATTGTATCTACCTGACAAATTCGATTTGACAGGATTGGTGCACTCTGAGTTCCATCAATTAAATAATGCCATCTATCTGAATCCTGAAAGTGTGTTTTCTCTGTAACATCACTTCCCCTCTGAAATGACCCTCTGCACACACCATTCAAACAGCTCCCACCCTATTGGGATTTTGAAGGGCGTTAAATAGCAAATCTTTGGAAAGGTAGTTTGATGCCCCTTTCATCCTTTCTTTTCCCCTCTACCATTGTTGTCCCTTTGTTTTGTGTTTTGTGTTTTTTTATTGTTCTTTTTTTAAGCAAAAGTTTTATAATTGTAAGCTATCCAGAGTCACTGGGAATTGGAGGACATATATATGTAATAAATAATAATTGATATGTTATGGTTGATCACACAGTTCTATCTTTGCTTTCTTTTACCATAGTTGTTCTATTCCTATTTGCAGGTCTTACATTTTGTGATTTTCTCCAGTTTATTTTTGCTGTCTCCAGGCACTTACTCAGACTTTTTTTTTCTTTTTCTTACTGACAATTGTTAAATCTAGGTGTTGTGATTCAGATGCATGTATTTTTGAATTCTAAGGTCTCAGAGCACTGTAGTTCTAAAATTTTCTATTACTTTGTCTATCTTGTAGACCCACCAGTTCTTGCTTGCAGACAGATAATATATTTTTTTTGCAGATATTCCAGTGCACCATTGTTGTGACTTTGTTATGTTGTTGTTTGTAGTCAGTCTAAATTAGCAGAGGCAGCATTTGCTGTCTGTTGTTGTCTTCTCAATTCTGGTCTTGTATGCATTTGTTCTTAAGGCTTGGTCTTGTGCAGTAGGACTTAGCACATCTGTCCTTTTTTTCAGTTTTTCTGCTTATGGCTATAGCGAAGTCTTGTTGTTAGCTGCTTTGCCTGCTAGTTTTATTATGTACTGGCTATGTGATACTTAGCCTTGTCAAGTCTTTTTTCTATTTTTCATTTCATATCTTATTTGTCAGTTTTGGAACCCTGACATTATTATTATTATTAAACTTCTCCCTTCCAAATCCAAGAGAACTGAAATCACAAGCTTCCTAAATATTTCACTTAGGATCAGGTTACATTCTTTCTCTCAAAACTTCTTCTAAAGATGTTTAATTTATCAGCGAAAGAATTATCTTCCTCTCATTGCTTGAAACATTTTAGTAGCCAATTAAAAGAGAAGGCAACATAATTCTAAGGCAATAATTGGATAGGGAAGAAGTTTTTCTTTTTTGTTTACAGAAGTTGCTGCAAAGTTGCAAATGCAATCAGTCAGCGATGCCTGGTGCTATGTAGTCTTTAACACTCTTGCTGAGGAATAAACCTTATTAAAGTACTAGATTTTTATCTGGATGGTTACGTGTGAGTTTGCATTATTCAAACAATAATTTAAACCTTCTGTAAAAAAGAAAGTATCTACAGATAGTTTCGTTTTAGTGAGAAAAAGGGCTGTCTAAAGCTGGGGTCTCCAACCTTAGCAACTTTAAGACTTGTGGACTTCAACTCCCAGAATTCCTCAGCCAGTGCTGTGGCTTGACAAGTCTTAAAGTTGCCAAGATTGGAGACCCCTGGTCTAAAGAACCTGTTGCTGTGTTCTTTTTTTTTATTGAAAAAGTTTTTCAAATACAGATTTTTCCCCCTTTTCCCCCCCTCCTCCCTAACCCCCCCTCACCCTCCCCTTCCCCTGTGACTTCTTCATAATAAAACCCAAATTCATAATAGATTATATCATACTTTACCATCCACTTACTCCATCTCCATATGCTGACCCTTTCTTTCTAATAAAATTATCATATCCCCCTTATACTATACTATGCTATACATTTCAAAGTGACATTCTATTATAACATTATCTAATAACTCCTAATTTAACATAATAATATTATTATATCTCCCAATTTAGCGATTTCCGCTCATAATCTACCCTTTTACTACCCCCCATACGTATATCTCTTAAGTCAAATCTTTTGTATATATTAATATAACATTTCAAAACAACCTTCCACTATAAAACTATATAGTAAATCCTAATTTAACATTTATTCAGTTCAGCTACCCATTTCCTTCCCCTATATCTCTTCTGTTGCTGTGTTCTTGTTCAGTGAATTTGTTGTTTCATACTTGGTAAAGGGCCACAATCTTTTACATCCTTATTTGTGAATAGGACACATTTAATTTAGAAAAAACTCAGTCTAGAATAGGCAGAAAAATGAGCAGCCTTTTCAACTTAAAGTTCTTACTAATTTTTGGAAAGATGTGTCTAGCCATATGAATGAAACAGATGTTCTTGTTTATTTGGGATAGGGTCTCATTTTAATTTTGGTGCCACTGGATTTGGAATGTGCACTTTGGAATCTTTCACTGAATTGGCCTTTGGAGTTCCATCACCTTTGATGTAAATGTAATGATGTAAACTTTTCCTTAAAAAAATCATAATCTTGGTTGATTGATTGGATCTGTACACAAACTATCTCTCTAACTTGAGAAATAGAATAATTTAACAATATTTATAAATCATAACAATTCATTGGGCTCCAAAGGGATGGGCTACACATCAGATTAATCCTAACCAGACACATTAAAATTACACAAACTTTAAAATGGTCATCTACAATTCTTTGCTATGGATCAAAGGCTCTCAGAAAAATACATTTTTAAAGACTCTGTTTTGGGGGCCTAATTGATGTTACTATTTTTATGCTTTTAAAATGTTGTTTGTCATTCAGAATTATTCAGGATTGGAAGGGGTTATAATCTATGTTAATAGTGGACAACCCTAGATCTGATCCAGGTATCTGATGGCCTGATAGGCAGCAGAGGTCACATACAAGATCTTTGTTTTGCATAAATGGTGACATAATCTGATGTAGATGATTATGGAGGAAACATTCAAGAACATATCTGACAGCTGTTAGACATGGCTTGAGATGAACCCAGAATCTCTGTCTTATAAACCATAATGCTTTGCTTGAAGCCAGCAAATGGTAGCTTATTTAACAAACCACAGTGAAAATAACTCCAATTATTAATATATTCTGGAATAAATAGGAGGTACTGTTTGTTAATCAAATTAGACAGAAGGCCAGGTTCCTAGTATTTATATCACACCTAGCCAACCAAGATGTTTTATTTCCTATTAACTACAAGACACATTCCAATATACTTCTGTTTGCATCCCCCACCCCCGCCCCCTTGCCCAGAAATTGCAGCAAGACTTGAACACATGCAGTCTCAGTTTGTTCACCAAGTTGGGTCCCTTAGGACACAAAGTTGTGTTCACAATCTCTGAATGTTTTCTCAAATCAGCAGATTTATTTCAATTGCTCTTCTTTTCATTCTTGCTCAATAATCCATGTCCCTCTTTCAAGATACCAAGCCAGTTTTTGAAATGGATTCCTGTTGGAAGAAACCCAAAGCACTGATTGCTCCATGTTTCTTATTCCCTTGAAATCTGGACTTCTTTAATAAAAAGCATTTACACTTCTCCCTCCCAAAAGTCAACAGCAAAAAGAGAGTTCTTTTCAAAGTATCTGTAAAGCAAGTGCCTATTTAAATCACCGATCGATAAAGCTCCAGTCAAGCTCTTGGCAACAATCCAGAAGTCATTTGCCTTTCTCTTTTGTGGGATATTATTTTAACTTTTTTATCTTCCTAACCTGGCCTTCAGCCCTGCAGACTTCACAGTTGTCTCCCAACAAGTTCTAACAAGGTCCAAATCTACTTAACTTTTATGAGATCACCCAAGGTCAGCTAGGTGCTGCTACATTCTATGGGCCAGAAGTAGATATGTGCCATCTATTCAAATTAGAAAAGCAGGGTATGAATTGAATGAAAAAATTAACTGGATCTGACTGTCAGCTGTCCATTTTAAGTACATTTTCGAAGCTCTGAAAAATGACTCTCAGACTTCCTTTTATTAAATGTTCCTTGAGCTGTATTTATATATCATATTAAATCCCAGAACCTCAACATGCCACATTCAAGTACCTGCAGATACTTGCTCTACTTTGCTCTACCTTATTTTTAAAAGGCTATTAATTTTTTAAAGTGGAACCTTAAAGCAATATGAGTGTAATCTTTATTTCCAAAGAATATATTTTATAAAGGGGTTGCAGCTCAGTATATTTGGACGTATCCATAGTTAGTGGTAAACTGAGGTAGAAGAGAGCATCTGAGAAGGCTAAAGTGGGTTGATGGGGAGATTCTCAGTGTTTGCCTTCTGGTGAATGAATGTTTTCTGATTGTCTGAGGCTATTGTAAGGGTTATTTTGCTTTCAAGATTCTACATTTGCCTATTGATTCTCAAAGGTTGAGGATCCATGTTTACTTAAATGTGGTTTATTGAATAAACAATTGTCTGGGTTCACATTTTGCCATAGGTCATGGTTATGAATTCACAATATCTGGGCTTGCACAACACATTATGTCACAAAGCATGTGTTGGCTTTCCACAATGTGTGACTCCAGCTTAGTTATAAAAGTCATAAATTCAGGAAGTAATATAGAAACTGTCTCTTGGCTACTTCTGAAATGTAGAAACCAAGATCAACTTCTCTTTAATGGGTTAGTATTCATACTTCGGGTTGGGTCAGCTACCCTCAGAACTCTCTTTCACCCAAAATATTGTAGCTATAAATGTGAAACTTTTTCCTTCTCAGTTCCCTCACTGATACCAAGAATTAATATGGTATCCCTTACTATCAAGTGAATAATAAGCTTTGTGTTGAGTATTGAATGGCAGATTCAAATGAGCCAATCAATAAAAGAGACCCGGGAGCGGGAAACTTGAGCAAGTGTCAGTGGCTAAAGCCGCAAATAGCTCCAGGCTATAAAAGGAGCTGCTGCGGCTGGGATTATCCATTGCAGTTACGGAGTTTAAATAAAGTATTTGTTGCTAATGGAGTGTCCAGTCCTTCTTTGCGCCCTATACTTAACACTTTGCCTATTATATGCTACAGGAAAACTACAGGAGATTTAAGACTAGAATAAGAGTCCTATTGAGTGTGATCAAATAAACATAAAATCCAATATTATTTCCTTCTGATTACAAATTCAGCTGGTAAGTGTCAGTAAAAATGGATCAAATTAGAATGTCTGGTAAATCAAGGTTTCAACATGCTCAAGGATCTTTGCAAACATTCAAAGGTTTAAACAATTGAGAGGAAAAATGGCCTCCAACATAGGTACTGCAGTTTCAGCAAGTACAGAATGTGGATTGTCAGATTGAAAAAAATAGGAATGGAAGAGTTCCAGTTGCTAAGTTGGGTCTCCAAACAGGAGCGCCATACTGCAGCATTTTAGCCGCAGGCCACATTTCTGCCATTTCTAACATTGATTAGCTAAATCCTCTGGAATCTCATAGCAGAACATGTAGTTGAATATTAGCATTTAGCATTTTGCAGTCAGGGTTAAACTGTGCATAAAGATGTGCCATTTTTAAGCTATAATGACTATTTATGATGGCTAAGCCTGTACTCTGTTGATGTATTTCTTTTTGGAGGCTTTAAAATTTAATTTGTTACTAGCCACCTAGCGGTTATTAATTCAACATTTGAATTGAGCACTTAGTATTAATTCTGGCTTGTGTAAAGGTGTAGCTTGCATAATTTGCTGCCACGAGACATGAGAAATGCTGTTAGTTCAGATATCGTTAAAATATGATTTATAGAACATAGCTAATTTAGCCATTAGTAGCTATGAATCTGTGGCCAGAAGCAGTAGATCTTTGACAAATCGACACTTTGAATGAGCAACATGGGAATGGATGGATAGGCTTCGCTTTCATGCTTTTTATGAAAGCATGAGCTTCCAGAGACACCCAAGCTGCTTTGGAAACAGACAGATTTTCTAAATGGACATAAAGCTTGATTTTCCATTTCAATCCCTGTTGTTTAAACCCATATTTTATTGCAAAGGCATATTTTTGCATTACAGTCTGTTTTGATTTTTCCAGCAGCTGTTGTACATCACTGCTAAGATTCATAGTTGACATGCAGAAAGTTGTCCTGAATCCACACATCGGCTACCAATCTGGTCTGAGTTTTCAAGAAAAAGAAATTGTACATTGCAGGGTATCTTATATTACCACCACTGTATCTCTAATACAGGTTCTCAGTCAGGTAGTGTTGAAGGAGGGAGGTCAATTTGAGGTTGAAACATAAATTGCTGTGTTGTACACTGTGTGTTGATGTGTCATTTTTTTCAAAGAAGCTATCATCTTGCATTTAAACCTTTTCTTCTCTTGCTGAAAAGGAGTGCACAACCTAGTGCAAAAGCTTCTCTGTACTGCATCCTTCATGCATAAACTGGTCAGAAATGAAGCTGGCCTAAGAAATCCCTTTCTTCATTTCATTCCATTCTTCCACTTTGGCAGTTGCCTAAGTGTTATGCCTCAAAGACATTAAATTGGCCCCGATTGGTGGATTCCCTGCTTCTTTTCCTTTCTCCCCATACTAGGAAGTAGGCACCAAATGTATGGACTGGTGAAAAAAGTAAGAGTTTTATTGCTCTTCCAGTCACTTGGGCTAGAAGAGAAAGTTTGGCAGAACTCTTGTTATTTTCATACAGGAAAAAAACCAAAACCAAATATATCTGAAAAAACAAGAAACCACCAGCATTTCTCCTCTGAACTTTGGAACCTGCAAGAAAATAAGAGTTTCAGCCTTTCCTGGCAGATAGCCTAGTAACCCAGTATGAAATGGCCATTGATGTGTAGAGCAAGGATTGGATGGAGAAGTATCCATTGGCATACATATGAGCCAATGGAACGGAGAGATTTGTGCAAGATGGAATGAATGCAGGCAGTGAAGCAGACTGCCCTGCGTGAGTCAGTGAGGAAAAACACTATTATTGATCCAAAGCCAGAAAACCCGTGTGAAGATTCCCTTCCTAGCAGCCTAGATGGGTTGAGATCAATGCTGTCTGTTCCTGTCTTCCAAAAATGACAGGTGGCCCATCCTCATGCTGGGACAGGCAGAAAATGCAATCATCTATTGTCTTACCAATTTAAAATGTAAACTTGTACCATGAGTGCGTGGATCCAACTTAATGTCTTGATATTCAGCAGAATGATAAGCATGGAGAGGATTGAACAAATGCAGAGTTGAAACTTGGTTGCTGAGTATGATAAGAAAGGCATATGATGGAAGTAAAGTGTACGTGAGGATAAATGTAATGCAACACTAAACAGGGACTAAGACAAGGTACTGAGATGTTCCCTTTTGTAGTGTTCTGTGTTTATGGGCAAATGTTTATAGAATGCTTATAGAACATTAAAGATATGTTAGTTGGAGACATGAGTGGGTGTCTACTTTAATATGCAGACAGAGAGCCATGTTGGCTGAGAACCTGAATGAGTTGCAGGGAATGATGCAATGAGGAATATGAAATTGAAAATTATTGAGATGAAGAGTAAGGTAATTGTATTTGAGAGGGAAAATGGAGTGAACAAGTATTCCTAAATAGATAATCAGATGTGCTTTGATAGATCTTTACTAAATATAGATAAATAATTGACACATTTTAACAGTGCCAATCCTGGTAGAAAGTTGGGGGTAATATATTGTCAGTTGAAAAAATAATGTTTGCCGATGGCTGCAAAAACGGTTATGTATGACAACATGTTTCTGCCTACTTGGTTAAATGAATGTGAGAGTGGGTATGTCAGGAGAAGTATAAGCATCAGCTGAATGCAGCAGGAATTGCTTCATTAAGAAATGTGAGGCAAAAAGAATCAATAGGATGGGTCATGCGTGAATGGGTAATGAATGAAGATGAATTAAATGAAGAATTTAACACTACAAAAGAAGTACATTGAAGTGGTGGGTAATATATATAGAGAATGAATGAGGACTGAATGGTAAAAGAAATATATCAAGAAAGAATCAATGGGTTGAGAGGAAGAGGGAGAATAAGAATGTTTTGGTTGGAGTTCATGAGATTTTCCAAAAGAGAAAGACAAGAAGTTTCAAGAACAAAAGCCAGTGTATGAAGCTCTGATATATCCAGTGGAAGCAAGGAGGGTTTGTAAGGAGAGAAAAACATGGAGAGATAAAGCAACTAGTGCTACATTTAGCTAGATTCCCTTTCCTTTCTCTTATCTTCTGCCTTTTCTTTCTTTTACTTACTAATTGTCAGAGTTTTTCTATACTTTTCAAAGTGTGCCTTGCTGTGAAATAGAATACTATGGTGGGTATATATGATAATATAATATATGGATTCTCAGCCCAACCCATTTTACAGGGTTATTGTTATGGGAAAAATAGGAGCCGGAAGGTGTGTGTTGGATATATTCACCACCTTGAGTTATTTGTAAAAATAATAAAGGCAGGAGATAGCTAGCTAGCTAGCTAGCTAGCTAGATAGACAGATAGATGAATGATGGACCGTCAGATGGACAGACAGATGGATAGTATTGAATGGTCAAGTCAAAATACAAACCTTGCTTCTTGTTCTAATTCATTGTGGGAGTAGGAGTGACAATAATAGGATGATTATAATCATTTAAAGACATGTGATATACAATATATGAACATCATATATGTTGTTATGTGGTCTAGATGTCTGTTAGTCAGCTTCATCTGGACTGGGATGTATCCAGAGCTCATATGATGAGCTTTCCTAGTTTAATGATGCCTGAATGCAATCTAGTAAACAGCTGTACTTGAGTCGAAAGCATGCTCATACAATGATGTGAATTGGTGGACATATATGTCCTTGATGGAATAGTGTATAGCATGTCTCCCTTGAGGGTGCCTGGGGTACAATCTTTGTACCATGAGTACTTGCCCTAGGAGATTGCACAGCGTTTCTCAAAGCAAGCAAAAACGTGGAGCGGGAGAAGCGTAAATAGAAATACCGCTGAAGAAGACTTATACAACCAACTAGAGATGTCAGTGGAGGAGAACCAGTGCCAAATAGCCTACAGCAGCTTTGAGAATGAAAGGTGCAGCTTAAATGACATTCCAGCCTAGGGAGGTAACAACGGCAACAGATGGGCCTGGGATAAGAGGTCCTAATCACTCACTAGCGGATAACTGATTTTGTTGAATTCTGTCCTCTCCTACTTTTTCTTTTGTTCCACAACATACTTTCAATGATGGAGTTAAGTGAACTGTTCCTCTGGTTTCTTCCCTTCTTTCATCTGCCTAATTAATTCCTTGTTAGCAGATACTTTTGACGTTCATCACATTTTTTTTTCAATTTGCCAATTATCCTAGTATTATTTTAGTGAGTAAGTAGAACTTAAAAAGAGCTGTGCACAATATTTATCGTTGTTTAGGTACAAGTAATGCATTTCCAGGAACTGAAGTCTGTGTATGTTTATGCAAGATTCATACACACAGTGATGAATTTATACGCCAAACAGAGTATTGGCCCAGATCCAGATCCAGAAGCCTTTTTTTTTTTTGCTGACCCAATCAATGGGTACCTGCCCTGTGAAAGATATTAATTGCCCATGTGCAATAGTTAGAGTCAAATCCCAAAGCCAAATAATACTGGATTAATCTCAGAGCCACTCATGATGACATGAGAATAATAAAAAAAAAAACTTTGGGCATTTACCAATTTTTTCCTTTAATTTCATTTCTGCATGAGGCCCAGCCAAGTGAAAGTTAAAATAATGTTATAAGGACAGTTTAAGAGTTTGGCAACCAGTCAAAGGCTAGCCAACAAGGAAAGAAGGAAAGAAACAGTTGACCCCCATTGGAAGCATGCTTTTGGGCACTGGACAGCTCACTAAACCCTGGGAAAGTTTATTGTACATCAGCACTTAAGAAATCACATGAAACAGATGCAAACCAAGGCATTTAAGTGAGTATTGGTGATGAAGTCTTTAATCTCAGACCTGGCTGCTGTTCCTCATGCTGCTGAATACCTCTTTCTTGCTTCTTTCTGCTCTCTCATTTTGTGAAAACATTTTCTGCTAGGAAAAAAAGAGCAAAGAACTTTGCCCAAAGAAAAGAATCGTATTGTGGAGAAAGTTAGACTAGAACTTTTCACCTTGACATGCTAGTTTTTCATAGCTCAGGATTTTGTCATCTTCTTTGATATGGGAGATTATTCAAACAATCTTTCTGCCAGAAGCAACAGAGCCAAGACGCAGATGAATTACCTCCGTGAGAGCAAGGCCTCAGAGCTATTAGCCATGTTTCTCAGGCAATTGTTTCATTCCTGCCATCCTCAAGCATTTAAGCAGACTTCACTTCCAAGAGCAGCAAAATTGGGGAGAATTTATGGGCAAGCTGCTCCCTTTCGTGGAACTCTTCTTTAGAGTTGAACATTAGAGAACTTTTTTCTGCAGGCCAAATAGAGACGGCTTGCTCAGGTTTCTTTTTGAACTGTTGACTTCTGTGCTGTATCCTAGCCTTCTTTTGAAAATGATTCATAGCATGAATGAAAATGATTCATAGCATGGAGGGGCAGAACCAATTCACCAATCCATCAAACAGAATCTGATCTGGCTATCATTGCCTGGATTCCCTTTGTTACTGTTACGCTTCCTGGTTTAGGTTTAAATGGTCACTGCATAACAGTTCTTGTGCAGTATATAAAAATAAATTTAAAAAATAGCACAAGTTTCTTCAGATTTTACGATAGTACATAGTAGATGGTTGACCTTAGTAGTAAAAATACAAGGAATTCCATAAAAATCTATGTTGTTTTCTAAATCAGTTAGATATCTTTATGTTATGGATTGTAATCACTTTCTTCCTGTTTTGCCTATTTCAATGCTCATAGTAGTTCAGGAATTTATATGCTGCATTTGTGTCTGAACTGTAAGCTTGAAAATATATTTTAATTGAATATACTGCCCATTCACTATTTTAGGGAATTCAGATCCACCCCTCAAAGAAATCCAGTTTGACACCCCTGCTTTAGATGTTAGGAACAATAAATATTTTTTATTGTTTTTATAAAACTTCTTCCCACTAGAAGAAATTTAAAAAACTGCTAGGAGAAGGATAGAATTTTCCTTTTTGGTGTAGCTGCCAAACAAGCTTTGCTACCAGAGGTGGTATTCAGCAGGTTCTGACCAGTTCTGGAGAACTGGTAGTGGAAATTTTGAGTAGTTCAGAGAACCGGTAAATACCACCTCTGACTGTCCCCGCCCCCATCTATGCCTCCCGAGTCCCAGCTGATCAGGAGGAAATGGGGATTTTGCAGTAACCTTCCCCCGGAGTGGGGAGGGAATGGAGATTTTACAGTATCCTTCCTCTGCCACGTCCACCAAGCCATGCCCACAGAACTGATAGTAAAAAATTTTGAATCCCACCACTGTTTGCTACAAAAATTCAGGAAAATCATTACCTTTTCTGCACTCCATTCCAAAGCTCCTGTTTGTCAAGGCAAACACAAGTTATGATCATACACTGCAAATGTAAAACATCAGATAACAGGATTAGGGTTTTGTAGAGCATAAAAACAGAAATTCACACAATAAGTGGCTTCAGTAACATATTTATATTCTGGCTTCAGGAAAAAAAATCTTATCACATAAATGTTTTCATGAACGCTGCTATGAACTAATCTTGCTCAGCACTCTTAAGTTATGTTTAAAAACAATGCATAATTTCTATGAAACGCATCTTGCAAATAGGTCATTTCATCCTGTCAATAATTATTAAACTTATATGTTGCCCGATTCCCAGTGATTTGTGAACTTGTTCATTCACTTTCAACAGTTTCAATATCCATGGAATGTTGTTTATCAGAATTGTCTGGTTGGATTATTCTTTTTTTATGTGATTTGGTCACTACAGATTTTAACTCTTCATTTTTTGATCTTCTGTATCAGTTTTTGGCTTCCGCTTGTAAAAATTCTGATTCATGTGATATACTAAGGTTTTGATTTGCATAAATTCAGTCATTTCAAAAGATTGTAAATCATGGGAAAGAACTACTAAGCAATGACATTTAGCTTTCTTTTTCTGTTTCTCTTGTGCATCAGAAATAAATTCAGCTACAGCTAAATTGTTTGGTTGCTGAAACCTTGTCTGTCTTCTGAAGATGAGGGAGATGGTTCTCATTTTTCTGTCTTCTCTATCTAATTGAGCAAATGAGAGACTCCACAAACAGCAATTGAAGTGAACAAGAAAAAGATTAGTGAATGTTTCCATTTACTAGTTAAGCAATAAAGCGATCAAAAGATGAGATAACCCTCAGCTTGGAAGAAGACCAGAAGTTAGAAGTTCACTTGTTGCCACAGATAACCAGAAGAGTGTCACCACAGTTTTGGGATATTTTTCTGGATGTACCTATTTGCTCTGTTTTATTTTTCTTTATTTCCCTCTCAGCCTTCTACAAAAGATCTTCTCCTTGTAACTTCAACTTTTGTTGCCTCACAGATGTGAGATGCAGTGTTTGTTCATAAATGTCCATCTGAATTCTAAAGACATTGTTGGGTAGGCATAGATGTAAAGCTTGCTGTATCCAATTTCCCTTGGTTCCCTACCACATGCCCATGTGGGAGTAAAGTGGGAGTAAATGCTCAGCTAAACTACCAGCAGCATGTGGATATAATCCTGATAAATAATACTAATTCCACCCAACATCTCTGATACTCACTCCTTCCTTACTGCTCTCCATTTACTCAAACATTATGTATAGTTTTTAACAGATAGTAGATAGTAAGTAAGGTGATCTTTGTGGAAGCACAAAGATGGAGCCCAAAGCTGGAGAAAGAAAAGTCAGAATGAGACTAAATGAGAATTTTTATTAATATGATTCAGTGATCATCCAGATGTTCTTTTAGTCTACTTCACCAAATTTCTCATATCTAGTCTCTGTCTAATGAGGCACATCAGTCAGTGACATTGACAGTTTGTTTTTTCTTTCAAATAATTTAATCCAATCATCATTTGGGATGAACTTAGATTAGACATTCAACTTGAAGTTATCAAAATTATCTGGATTCTCTGAAACTCCTCAAAAGTTTTAACTTGTAGAACAGAATTCCAAATTACACTTAAATTTAACTTTGAGGTAATGATGGAAATACCCAGGATTTTGTAAACTGCTTTCCTTTGCACTCCAGGAAATATAACATAATTGTATTGGATGTAGGTTGAAAAGACTTTCCAAAATAATTCTGGACACTGATTCAGGTGAAATTTGAACTATCTATGAATATGTAAAACCTTTTAATATTTCTTTCCCAATCCTTTGCAGGTTTCATTGTAGAGGACCAATATGTTTGCCCTCAAATTTTTGCTTTGAAAGTTCAGTGATAATGTATAGCTAGGAATGATCAATTTCAGACATGTATTTAAATACATATTTAAAAATTTAACTCATCAATACAGTATATGTTCATTGGATTAATCTAAAGCATCAGCTGTTCCATCTCAAGAAAATATAATCTATTTTTTTAATTTATCTATTGATCCATCGAGCCATCCATCCTTCCATTTATCCATTTATTTTCTATCACCTAACCATGGTATAAACATATGGAGGCACATGGCAACAGCTTTTTTCTGCTATGATCTCATGACATTACCTTCAATTTATTCAAGCCCAGGAGGGAAAGTCACTTAAATCATCCCTAACTGTTCTGTTATTAAAGTAGTCTTTTCTCCCCTTATTCTGATGATGTGCAAAGATGGTCTCATTGGAGATAATGTTTGTGTAACATGCATTGGCTTGGAGAAGAGTCAGGTAATCAGCAGTCCCTGAGAAAATGCAATTAAGGAAGGATAAGGTGCAGCAGTAAGGATGACAAGTACCTGTCTGTCTGTCTGTCTGTCTGTCTTTCTCTCTTCCACTTTCCATCCATATGCACCAGGGGTGGGTTCTACTTACCTTTACTACTGGTTTATAACGGGGCTGCGCGCGCGCATGTGCAGAAACATTTTGGTGACGTTGGGGGCGGTGGGCGGGGCCTCCCACCGGTTTTACTACCGGTTCTATAGAACTGGTGCGAACTGGGAGCAACCCAACACTGGTATGCACACAAAGAGAAATCGGGATTTAAATATCCCCATTAGATAAATCATTGGCCTCAGTGTAACTTCCTTCTGCCCTCTTGGTCTTTGAGTCATCAGGTCTTTGAGTCTCAGAGGATCAGTGAAATTTTGAATTGGTTCTCTTGCTAGTCTAATCTCATATTTACGGGACCGCCTGCTACTACCAATAGCCTCCCACCGGCCAGTACGCTCCCATAGAGAGGGGCTCCTCCGGGTGCCATCGGCCAAACAATGTCAGCTGTCGGCCCCTAGGGGGAGAGCCTTCTCTGTGGGGGCACCTACGATTTGGAACGAGCTCCCCCCGGAGATACGTAGGATCCCGGATCTGCGCACCTTCCGCCGCGCGCTTAAGACCTTTCTATTTTATCAAGCTGGCCTGGCCTAAATCTTCCCCCTTTTTAAATGTGGAAATTTTAAATTTTTAAATTTTAAATTCGTCTTTTTATAGGGGTATGGATAAGGCATTTTAAATTGGGGAGCCATTTTAGATTTAATTCTGTTTTAAACGTATTTTAATTGTTTATATTGTATGTTTTTAACTTTGGCTGTTCACCGCCCCGAGTCCTTCGGGAGAGGGGGCGGTATAAAAATCTAATAAATAAATAAATAAATAAATAAATATGCTGTATGATTTTTTAGTCTTTTAACATTGATTGGTTTTTGACAAGTTTTATAGTTTTATATCTTTGTTGTACATTACCCAGAGTCATTTCAATATAAATTTGATAAATAAATTTTAGTTGAAAGGAGGAATAGCATTACTTGAGAAGAATTACTTGAGAAGTTAAGTTCAACATAAGCATCTGTGCCACTCCTTGATTGGTCCTGCAAGTCAATGATATCATGTCATCATTTTGTTGGGCAGCGGAACTAATTAACATCTAATCTTCTACAAACAATCAGAATGGTTGCAGTGGCAGGTTTGATGCATTAGTACTAGTTCTTTAGGATGGGCAGCTTCCCTTCGATGGGAACTCTTACTTTGTTCCACTTTGTTCCACTTTGTTCCACTTTGTTCCACTTCCTGGCTCCTGGGTCTTCCTCTAGTGAAGGCTAAACTGCTGAGATGCTTCATTGTCATTCACTTGTCCCTTTAATGGAGCAGAGGAGCAACTTGGTGATGTCTCATAGCAATTATTCTGCAGATAGTCCTCGACGTATAACTATAATTGAGATTGAAATTACTCATTAAGTGAGTTACCACATGGCCAGACCTGATTTTACATTTTTTGTATTAAGCGAACACCCTGGTCACTAAGCAAATCTATTTTACTCAATGGGTGATTTTTGTCGGAAGCCAGCAAAAAACGTCAATTGTCATCACTGCAATTGTCATGACTGCAAGATTCTGCAAATGTCCATAAAGGTGGACAAGCCCCCAAAATGTGATCACTTGATTTCAGATGAGGTGCAGTCATTGAAATCAGGTCACTGATAACTTTGGGGGAGGGGGTTTCCATCGTAACTTCAAACAAGTCAGGGATTACCTGTAGTTTAGAAAACAGCAAAGAAATAGATAGAATAAACTGGGTAGGAAAATATCGTAATAATGATTGAATGCCATTTCTAAGCTCTCTTTGGACAGCTGGACTTCTGTAGTGCACTTCATGTATCAAGGTCAATGGCACAGCAGTTGGTCATAGGACACTATATAAGATGAGAAAAGGAAAAGTTAATGGCTCAGAAATTTAGGCTACAATGATTTGTTTCTCCAATTACATTTTTATTAGGAAATGGAGGCTTCAGTATCAGCAAAACACATTTAATTTTTGAAAACTGATTTTGCAAGTGGTAGTGTAATTTTAATTTAATTTAGTTATTTTTCTTCTTGTCTAGCAAGCCCGACTTGAGGAGGAAACTTAGAAGAAGAGAAATATGACTTTCCACCGAGTGATTCCTTTGTTTTGAAAATGTAGCTTAGAACTTCCTGGCTATTTCTGACTTCCTTAAAAATAGATCATCTCCTCTAAAATATATTTGTATAAACCCTTGGGTACAGAACACTGTTGCTACAACTCAGCAGTCTAGTACTAGCACTTCCCTTTAAAATACATAATATTAAACCAAAAGAGAAACAAGTCTAAGCAAATTGTTGCCCTTCTGGGTAAAATGAGAGCTATTCCTGACTCCATTGTGGCCAATTTTTGGGCCAGAACTCCAAGTGACAGTCAGGATGGATGCATTTTTATGACTCAATAACTTCTGAGAGCCAGTTTGGTGTAATGGGTAATGTACCAGGCTACAAACAGGATACCCTGAGGTCTATTTCTGCTTTAGGTACAAAGCTGACTGGGTGATCTTGGGCCAGTCACTCTCCCTCAGCCTTTAGGAGCAGGCAATGCCAAACTGCTTCTGAAATCTTGCCAAGAAAACTGCAGGGACTTTTCCAAATAGCCTCCAGGAGTCAACACTGATTCAAAGGAATAAAACAGAAAAGAAAATTTTTCCAAAAGCAACTAAAGAGATTCTCACTCAACATTTCTATTAACAGCTCTCTCTGAAAAGAAGGAATATCGATCCGTATGGGGATGATAGTGATATGTCAAAAAATAGGTTTCAGTGAATACTACTGTATGCATTCTAATGTCCAGGAACAAATTGATAAAAAATAATAACTGCTGTGAGAAGATTGAACTGCAGGTAGTCCTCAACTTACAACCAAATTTTCCATTGCTAAGCAAGACAGTTGTTAAGTGAGTTTGCCCCGTTTTATGACCTTTTTTTGCCACAGGTTAAGTGAATCACTACAGTTGTTAATTTAGTAACACGGTTGTTAAGTAAATCTGGCTTCCGCATTGATTTTGCTTGTCAGAAGCAAAATGGGGTTTACATGACCCCGGGACACTGCAACTGTCATAAATACATACCAGTTACTAAGTGGCCAAATCTTGATCACGTGACCATGGGGATGCTGCAATGGTCATAAGTGTGAAAAGCGATCATTAGTCACTTTTTTTCAGTGCTGTTGTAACTTTAAACAGTCACTAAATGAATGGCTGTAAGTCAAGGACTACTCGTTTGGTAAAGCTGCCAATGTAGATGGAATAATTGGAGAAATTTTAAAATATATGTGTAATTTGCTTTTATAGTGATTATGTAGCTTGTTTAATGAAGATACAAAGATTTCATCTGTGCCTGATGGTAGAATAATGATATTACTGATATCTTATACAAAGGAATTTTAGCAAGAGTAAGGTGAAAAAGCACAACAACATTAGTTTGTTATTGGAAAAACATTTGGCAGAATTGTGACTCAAAGGATATAAGAACTGACACAGTGCAAAAAGTGGGAAGTGCAGTGTGGCTTTTATTCTAGGCAGGAAGTGTGAAGACAAGATGTTTACTCTCATTGAGAAATCCCTGAGAGTGAGAAACCGTACATTTATTGATTTACAGAATCTGTACGAAAAAGTTGAAAAGTTTGAACTATGGGATATTTTCCATGAAGATTGAGCTAAAGATTGTTTGCTGAATGTGATAAGAACAGTAAAGGATGAGGGAAGATAAATAGACTGCTTAGTGAATAGTTCATCACTGAGCAGGGAGTAAGAAAAGAATGTGAGATATCTCTTTAATGTATTTATAAATTTATAAGACATGTTTTTGATGGTGAAATTAATCTGTTGATTTGGGATATGAATGTGTGTATATTTTTGTAAGCAGATTATACCTGAGAATCTGAATGATTTGTGATGAACATTCTCTTTCTCTCTCGCTCTCTCCCTCCCTCCCTCCCCCTCCCCCTCCCCCTCCCCCCTCTCTCTCTTTCTCTCTCTCCCTCCCTCGCTCCCTCTCCCCAAATATTATCTAGCTAGTTATCCAGTTATTTTGTCCAAAATTAAAGTAGACTTTGGATGACGTACAAAAGTACAAATACCATAAAAACAGCTAAAAACATTCATTCAGACAGGCAGCCCAGAATAAAATGATCCAATAAACAGCAAAATCAACAAAACGAAACATAACAAAACAGAGGCTTTAAACAAATAATAAACATCAACCCCAGGCCAGGAACCAAAGCCAGGTTTTCAAGGCTTTCTGGAACCCCAGGAGTATGATGCACTGTGAGACATGGATCTGAATTGTAATGTATTAAAGACTGAGATACATGTGTTTGATGGAGAAAATAAGTGGTGAAGAACTAGACCAATGGATGATTTTTTTTACTTGCTTAGAGTTTACTAAAGGTGGGAAATTGAATGGAGAAATTTTAAGATGATGAGTGAGGAATTAACATTTGATGAAAGAAGGAAAAATGGCTGTGTATAAGAATGCTTGTTTTTTTATATAGAAGTGAGAGTTGGATGTGTCAGAGAAACAAAAAAAATTAAGTGGGATGGAAATTAGTTAATTAAGAAGTTTGTGTGGCTAAAGAAAAGAGAGGTTTGACAATGATGGGTGTTGAATGTATGTGGCTCAAGCAGAAGAGTGAGTTATTAGTACAGAAGTATACTGAGATAGTTTTGTCATTTGGAGTCAAACAATGAGGATCAAATCGTAATATAAATAAATGAAAGAAAAGTGAATGGGATAAAAAGGGGAGGGGAAGAGAAATTTGAATGGTTGAATCGTGTTGATAAGATCCACAAAAAGAACAAAAGTGTATGAATTTGTGGATGAATATAGTAATATTTGCAAGGACAGAAAGATACAGATGAGATAATAGATGTGTTCAAAACATTTTCTGTTTTGCCATAATGGTGCTGAATGTTTTTCAATCGTTTCTTTTCCTCTCTCACATTGATTACAACCGGTGGGGATGAGGAAATATTTAGCATGGTTACATTGGGACAAAAGGTATGCAGAACTATATGTTACGCATGAAGGGGAGATGGAATTCTAGGTAGGCTTATCATTTTTGGATCCACTTCTGTGATTCTCCCTTCACTGATGTCCAAAGACATTTCATCCCTCCTTCCCTCCCTCCTCTCTCTGCTAGGTTTCACCCTCCCTCCCCCCCCAAAGGCATCCTTAAAGTTAAAGGTACATGAATTTGCCCTATTTTTCATTTCCACAAAAATTCATTATATTTCAAGAGCTGCCTCTGCCTATTAGACAGAGACAGACGTGGAGGGTGGAGCAGGAGGTACTTCCATCAGCCAAGCATATCAAGTTTTAGCTATAGCCTCAACCACATTGATGCAGGCTTTCTCATGCATAGCTGCCATTCGGAGCAGAAAATATCATTTCAAGACGTGACTCTGTGAAGTCTGGCTGAAGAAGAAAATTAAAATTTAATTCCCACTTATTGTGATTTTGAACATTTGTTAGCTGACTTCCCCATGTGGGCTAGGAGTGAGGCACAATTTTAAAAAGGCAACTTGAAACATGTAACAATATTAGTAAAATATACTAAAATACAGCAAATATGGCAATAAATAGATTCTGAAAGGGGGGAGCCATTTGAAATCTTAGACTGGAAGAGCTATAAAATGGTGAAATGTTCATTAGTCAGCGTAACGCCAAACTACAACCAGGACTGGTGAGTGTCTGGCAGATTGAATTCTGAGCAGAAGTGGGATTTGATGAGATACCAGCTCATGTGGTTTAGATTAAGTTGATGTATTCATAATAGTGTAACATTTTTCCATTTTTAGGCACTTGTAGGGTGGGAGGGAGCTATATGAATACAGGGAAGGAACCCCAGTGAGCCTTGAAATTAAGAAGATTCTCATTCTGAAGTGTTTCTTAAATATGGCAGATATTTTGGGAGAGAGAAGGAGCATTTCCACATAAGAATTCAGGTCCAGTTTGAAAGCAGCGACA
Source organism: Pantherophis guttatus (assembly GCF_059756535.1). Lineage (NCBI taxonomy): Eukaryota > Metazoa > Chordata > Lepidosauria > Squamata > Colubridae > Pantherophis > Pantherophis guttatus. Next base: position 100,307,565 of record NC_142064.1, read on the forward strand.
AGTCTCCATGCGCCTACCACCACATCAGTGATGGAAAGTTGGATTGTTTTATTTGAGGTCAGTTGAGACTGCTGTGGAAATTAGTTGTTGTTTTTTTTTTGTTTTTTTTAGATGTTGGCTCTGTAGCCAGATGGAAGGTAAATTCACTCCATTTTCCAAACTTAAACTTTACAGTTTTCCCTTAGTAGCTGAGACTGAAGGATGCCGGATGGCTGCTGCTGCTTAAAAATTGACTAGACTTTCTTGCACCTGACAGAGAGCAATGCACAACTAGAGGAGCTGCAGCCCTTGCCCCTTCCTTCTGTTCTTGTTACTGACCTCACCATCATTATTTTTGCAGCACAAAGGGGAAAAAAGAGGATATTCTGTAAAATAATAGCAGAGCTGCACCTTAAAGCTGCCAAGCAGAATTTAAGAGTATTTCAGAGGAGAGCAGAAGGTCTGAGGAACTTGAAGAAGGAGAACGATTCAGCAATGAGAAAACTACTTATTACTCCAAAGAAATTGCTGGACTGTGAGGAAAGAGCCTCAGTATTGGACCAAGTAGGGGATTCATCATTTATTTATATTTATTAAGAATTTTTGATTGAATAAAAGACTAAGCAAAAGAAAACCAAGAAACTGTAAGAAACAAAGAGAGAAGAAAAATTGAAGCTAAGAAATGTGATGACTTCCAACCTTATTTTGTACATATAATTACAATTTTAGCCCCTCATGCCTCTTAGATATTATATAACTCCCTTTGGCACTTATGTAATCCACATCTTTCTTAATCTTCAAATACTGGAGCAAGTAGTATGTAAACATTACACTTTTTTTCTAGGAATACACTAAACTCATGCTATCTATGGCAGGGGTGTCGAACTCAAGGCCTGTGGGGTGCTTAAATCCAGCCCCCGGCCCCATGGGCTGGAAATATCAAAGGACCGGCCCATGGTGCCTCTGTCGGCCAAAACAGGCCCATTTTTGGCCAGCAGAGTGCTGCTGGAGGCCAGGGAGGCCGAAAACGGGCCACATGGGGCAAGATGGGTTTCAGCAGGTACTGGAGAACGAGTAGAGGAAATTTTGAGTAGTTTGGAGAACAGGTAGTAAAAATTCTGACTGGCCTCGCCCCCATCTATTCTCTGCCTCCCAAGTCCCAGCTGATAGGGAGGAAATGGAGATTTTACAGTATCCTTTCCCTGATATGGGGTGGGAATGGAGATTTTACAGTATCCTTCCCCTGCCACGCCCACCAAGCCATGTCACGCCCACCAAGCCACGCCCACAGAACCATGGCTTCAAAATTTTTGAAATCCACCACTGGTGCAGGGGCCTCAGGAGGCCTCCATACGGCCCATTTTTGGCTAGCAGAGTGCTGCTGGAGGCGTCAGTCCCATTTTGCTCTCCCCCCCCCCCGCAGGCCCATGGAGGAGAACTACAATGCTGACCCAGCCCTCAAAGAAATCCAGTTTGATACCCCTGATCTATGACATGTATTGAAATGTGTTGATCCTGCTTCAGAAGAGGCAGCCACACTCAAGCAGCTGGAAAGAGAAAAGCTGGAAAAAGTTATGTCCCCATCAGAAGACTTACATATCAGGATTACTTGGTGGCAGCTCTTAGGCTGTCCTTTCTGAGAAGATGAATTTCTTTCTGATTCACTTTGGAGATTCAAAGCAAGAGAATCCTGTCAATCTGCTGTTTGAGGCACATCAGAAGCCAAAAGGGTAGATAAACAAGAAATCACACACACACACACATGTGTGTGTGTGTCTGTGTGTATGTATGTATATATATGTGTGTGTGTGTGTGTGTGTGTGTGTGTGTATGTAGGTCTTCGGTTATTCGGGTTTTCTCCCACGTAAAATTAGAGGTGTCTTGGCAACGTTTCGACGAAGTCTCATTCGTCGGGCTGGTGTTCTTAGCTTCGTGCGTCTAGGAGCAATGTGTGTGATCGCAGCTGTTTCTTCCTTTTAACTGCCAGTGGGGGTGTGAACTGATTGGGTGGGAGTTTGGCTGTGTTCTGATTGGGTGGACGTGTGTTCTGATTGGTTGGGGGTTTGGCTGTGCTCTGATTGGATGGGTGTGTGTTCTGTTTAGGTGGGGGCTTGGTTGTGCTCAGGTTAGTCTGAGTAGCAGGGGGATTTGAGCTGGTGAGCTGTGTTGCTGTTGTTTGGCTTCGTGTTCGTGGCCGTGCCACCTCTTCATGGTGGGTGTCAGTCTGCTTCATGTATGGATTGGAGGGGTTTAAAGTGGCTAATGAACCCCTCCAATCCATACATGAAGCTGTGGTCTGGCTTCTGGTCCGTGGTCGTGCCTCATTATCAGTGTGGGTTTGAGTCTGCTTTCTGCGTGGATGTGTGGTGGTTACCTCCTGTGTGGCTCTCGTGAGTGTGGGTCTGGTGTCATTCTTTGTGTTAGGGACTCGTTTGTCAATAAGGGCGGGTTTCCAAATGCCTGGTAGGCGGAGGTATCATCTCGTTTATTCATGCTGTGTGGACGTTTTTCTATCTCGACGGCTTCTCTGATTATTCTGTTGTTAAAGTGTTCAGTTTTGGCAATAGTTCTGGTCTTTTTAAAGTCAATATCATGTCCTGTGGCTTTGAGGTGTTGGACCAGGGAAGAAGTTGGTTCCTCTTTTCTGATTGAGTTCTTGTGTTCTTCAATGCGTGCACTTATTCTTCTGTTGGTTTGTCCGATGTATGTGGTGGGGCAGGCGGTGCATGGGATTTCATATACTCCTTGATTTTCTAACTCAATTTTGTCTTTGGGGTTTCTTAGGATGGTGGATATTTTTCGGTTTGTGCAGAATGCTGTCTTGATGTTGTGTTTGTGGAGGATCTTGCTGATTCTGTCTGTGGTGCCTTTTTATGTATGGGAGGAGGGCTTTGCCGTTTTCTTGTTCTCTGTCTTGGATTTTAGTGGGGGTTTCTTTTTGGATTAGGTTGGTAATCTTATTTCTTTGGAATCCATTGGATGTTAGTACGTTAGTACGTTAATATATTAGTACCACAGACAGAATCAGCAAGATCAGCAAGACTGACACCCACCATGAAGAGGTAGCATGGTCACGAACACGAAGCCAAACAACAGCAACACAGCTCACCAGCTCAAATCCCCCTGCTACTCAGACTAACCCGAGCACAGCCAAGCCCCCACCTAAACATAACACACACCCATCCAATCAGAGCACAGCCAACCCCCCATCCAATCAGAGCACAGCCAAACCCCCAACCAATCAGAACACACCTCCACCCAATCAGAACACAGCCAAGCTCCCACCCAATCAGTTCACACCCCCACTGGCAGTTAAAAGGAAGAAACAGCTGCGATCACACACATTGCTCCTAGAAACACGAAGCCGAAGACACCAGCCTGAAGATGACGAATGAGACTTCGTCAAAACGTTGCCAAGACACCTCTAATTTTACGCGGGAGAAAACCCGAATAACCAAAGACCTACATACAAACACCCGCGAAAACCTCAGAAAACATATATGTGTGTGTATACACACACACACACACACACACACACACACACACACACACACTTGTATGAAAGGCTGAAGCAAGCAGACAGGGAATGCCACAGAGTACCCCAGAATGAAAGATTATCTGTTCATGTATTTGTCTGCAAGACTGCAGGGGGAAAAACCCCTAAGGGTAGAAGTTAAATTCCACATAACAGTTCTTTGTGACTGTCATTTTGGGGGGTCTGGCGTGGGAGAGATTCTCAGCTATGAACTGCCTGGGAGCTTTGCTCTGCCCACTTGTAAGCCCTCAGAGTTACAGCTGGTACAAGCCCTAGCATGCATATTAAGTTCTGAGATTGGTTTGGGGGGATGCAGGGAGGGGTAGGTAGATTTTTGTCCATAAGGATGATCACTCTCTTGGAACAGACTGGTATGTGGACAACAGAGCCTCTCTTTTATCTCCTGTGTAATTCTCCTTCTGCTAGTGAGAGTCTAGAGGCAAAAGCAGCTGCTCCCTCCCAGCCATTTTCTATTCCATATAATGCTTTCTCTGCCTTTCCCTCTATACAGCAGTACGGTGTGAACGGTTTTCTCAGCATCAAGAAGGATATACCAAGGCTTCCTCATTCCTTGTTTTTGGGTTTTCATCTACAAGGTGCTTCTACTGTTCTGGCCATTCATGGGCTTTCAGTTGCATTGACGTTCATCTGAAAGGGTATCTTTTCATGTTTGTTGATTGGTGTAGAATCATTTACAGATGATTTAAAGTAGAAGTGACTCAAAGGCCACTTATAGGCAATTTTTGACTTTGGATAGGTAGATTATAGATAGATAGATGATAGAGATAGGTAGGTAGGTAGGTAGGTAGGTAAGTACGTAGGTAGGTGGATGGATGGATGGATAGATGGATGGATGGATGGATGGATGGATGGATGGATGGATGGATGGATGGATAGATGATAGGGATGGATGGGAGGGAGGGAGGAAGGGAAGGAAGGAAGGCAGAAAGGATTGGATATAAGAAACAGGCGTGAGAGAGGATGGAGCCGGGGCGGGTTCCAAATCCCGTCACTACTGGTTCGCACGTGTGTGTGTGTGTGTGTGTGTGTGTGTGTGTGTGTGTGTGGCACTTCTGCGCATGCACAGAAGCGTCCAGGCGGGTGGCCAATGCCAACTGCCACCGCCACTACCAGTGCAAACCGATAGCAACCCACACTGGATGGAACTTCTATTCCTTTTTAACCCAGTATACTTACATGGAAGGTGTAAAAACAAAAAGAAAACCTGAAACAGTTCTTCATCCAGCCCTACTCTGGGCTCATCTATTTATATATTACTAAAACTCTTGTCATGACCTTTAACTGGTGAAATAATGCATCATAGGGCAAATTTTTTTGATCTAAGGTATCTTGAATTGGCTAACTTATGGAATGTGTCCAAAATCTGGAACAAATGAGAATATAAACCAAACTAAAAGCAGATGGAAAAGGGAAAAAAGTGTACCTATATTTCATTGCAAACTAGACTTCAATGCATGTCAAAAGGGAAACTTTTTCCTAGGAGAATATTACTATATAAATGGCATTCAAAGGATGTGTGCACTCAAACAGTTCAATAATAGTGATGTGTGATTCCCAGCTGTATTATAGAAGTATTTTTCACTCGGCTTTACATAATGTTCTCCTTTCCCCAGTGATTTATACTTCTACTCAAATAAGTTTTAAAACAATTCAAAAGCATGCAGATTTGGGAGTCAATTCACACCTTGTATATTAGACACATTTTTGCTTGCCTTTTTATAAGTTGGGAGGGGGGGCATTTTTATATATAAACGTTCCTCCCAAGTATGAATGCTTGAAATTATCTTTTTCTAACCTGATTCTGTATTTGCTGTATTGAAGCTTGGTGGAAGGAAAGCAGCTTTAAAAGACCAGGAGCAAGGAAGACAAAATGGTTGGGACCAGATGTGGCTCTCTTCCTCCAAATGCTCATTTCAGTGGGGAAGGAGGAAGGAGGCATCATGTTATCTTAAAAACATTTCTGATTTCCAGTTGAAAACATAATTTATACAATTACAAAATCAAAGGCATTCCATGAACTCCAGGTTTCATGAGAACCTCGTCTAATGGCTCTCAGAACCGTATGAATCTGCTAACTATTGTGACTCCTCTTATTCTAGCACAGACCTTTTTGGGTGGGTCCAAATTTTTAAATTAGTAGTTGCCTAGGCACCTAGGATAGATTGTCGGTGCATCTAGGTAGGTACTCACAGGATGCTTTGCGAGAATCAGTTTCTTTAAATCACAAGTGCCTAACAATGATATTCTTTGGAAAGCAGTAGAAAATATTGCTGACAAATAATTTGGTGAATTTTTATTTGAGATTGGGGGCAGCATGGAAACATTTATTGTCATCTCTCTCTCTCTCTCTCTCTCTCTCTCTCTCTCTCTCTCTCTCTCTCATCTATCTATCTATCTATCTTTTCTTGGGTATTAAGCCCAAGATATCTAATGCATTGTGAACTTTGAAGGGTCCTTTTAGGTGGATAAAAGAAGATATTTTGTTAAGCTAAAGCCTAAACTTCCTAAACAACTCTTACATTCAGCTTTCATTGAGGCACTTAGAGCAACTAGGCTTATATAGCACAAAACATGTTTCTTACTATGCAGGGGTGCGGAATGATGGCCCTTTTATGACTTTGGATTTCAATTCCCAGAATTCCTGAGCTGGCTCAGGAATTCAGGGAGTTGGTCAATAAGTCATGAAAATGCCATCATTCCCCCACCTCTGCCTTAATGGATATTAGGTATTGTCTTGTTGCTGTACAGAACAATGGGGGATTGCTACCGGTTTGCCCTGACAAACCGGTAGCAACGGCAGCGGGAGGCTCCGCCCACCCACCTGGACATTTCTACACGTGCACGAGCACACGCACGTCCACAAGCGAACCGGTAGTGATGGGATTTGAAACCCACTACTGGTACAGAAGGTGTACACTACTGTGATGGTATCTCCAAGTAGAATGAGGGAAGGAGTGAAGAAGTTGGCAGGTTTAGTCCAGTGGTGAAATGTAAAATTTGTTACTACCGGTTCTGTGGGCGTGGCTTGGTGGGGGGTTATGTGACTGACTGGGCATGGCCAACTTTTTTTTTTTTTAACTTTTAAAACCATTTTTTCTACAACCTTAAGAGGTTGCAGAAAAAAATGCTTTTAAAAGCCTCTGACCATCAGGCAACTCAGCTGGGATTGTCAGAGTCTTTTAAAAGCATTTTTTCTACAACCTCTTCGGCTGAAGAGGTTGTAGAACAAGTGCTTTTAAAAGCCTCTGATGATCCCGCCTGAGCCGCGAGATCATCAGAGGCTTTTTTTTTTACTTTTAAAAGCATTTTTTCGGCCGAAGAGGTTGTAGAAAAAATGCTTTTAAAAATAAAAAAAAGCCTCTGATGATCGCACGGCTCAGCTGGCCATGGGGGGGGCAGGGATTTTTGCTACCGGTTCTCTGAACCACCCGCCACCATCACTACCGGATCGGGTGATCCGGTCCGAACCGGGAGCATTTCACCCTGGTTTAGTCCTTGCAGGGCAGGAAGCGATGCAGACCGGAATTTCTCCCAAATTGCTGAAGGCCTTATCTGGTTGTTCCCAAGAGAATGTAGTCAGTCTGGTGAGATTCTTATAAATAGGTGAGCAGCAATAAAGGAGTAACTGATCATCTCATGATATTCTGGCTCCTTGCTCCTGACAATTACTTGGCCAATTTCACCTATAAATCAGAGCTTAATAAAGATTTGTACATTGTTGCTGCTTATAATTATGGCTTTGATTACTTTTTAGTTATTCTTGGTTGGAGATATAGACAAGTGTGAATTATTCCATATTTGCCTGGTCCCTGCTTTTATTGGTGGAGTAAATCATATTAAAGATATTTGATTTTATCTAACTGAATTTTCTTTATATGAATGAATGGATCCATTTTGTCTGAAAAAAGCCAGGGGTCGCTACATAGAGAAAACTTGCATTAGAAGGAGCCAATGTAGGTAATTAGCAAACAACTCCTAATTTCACTTTTTCTACAGTAGGTGACTGAGCAGATGGTAACTCTTTTGCTCTAGGGGTTTTGTTTTTATTTAACTGAGGATGTTGGTTTTCTAAATAAATTCCAGGCCATCTTTAGAATAAATCTGCCCTGATGGGCATTCTGTAACTAGCAATAGAAAAGTACTTAAGCCTGGGTAAATCTCTCTTGCAAACTGTGAAGGAGCGGGATAGACTGGAATTGCCAGAGATCGCTTTGTAGTAAGCTTAATTAACTATTCTGTTCCTCTGGCAAAGTTTGACATAACCAGAGGCCAACCTATACAAGTTTCTTCTTGATGCTGTAATATTTGGCTCACTCATATGACATCTGGCACATTCCCTCAGAAATTTTCTGACACTAGTTTCCCATCAGTATGCTATTTCCACCCCACCCCCCCACCCCCATACCCCTCCTGAGTTTGATAAATTTCACTAATGTTGCTGTCTAAAATTTCTGTTCATATCTGAATTATATAAACTTCGGAATGGAGATACTATAAACATTTACTGGTGGGAGTATCTTCAAAGCTATAGAACCAGTCTGGCAACATTTCTACCCATCGTTCACCTTTGACCTGAGGCAAGATTGTTCTGCATTGCATTTGTTTTATAACTGGATCACTGGTTAGCCATTTTAAGAGAAGAGTCAGGTTCTGAGTGTGCTTATATACAGCTGGCATAACCTTTTTTTCTTTTTAAACCCTTACTGTTCCAGAGTGGCACAAGTCGACTTAATTACTAAAAAAACAAGCAAATATAAATAATATGTAATATCTTATTGGACTTCTCACATTCAAAACTGAAGCAAAATATTCATGACATATACACCATTCTATATGAGATGTGATCTTTCAAACTCATTCTGGTTCTCTTGCAATTAAAACACTACAGTATGTGCTAGTGTGTGGCATTTGATTATATTACAGTCACAGCAGATACTTTGCCGTGTTCATTAGCATGTGACCTCTAGAGAGGCTTTGCATATGAAAAAGCCCAAGTGGGCTCCAGCATTGACTGCATCCAGAATTTCAGCATAGCATAGCAATTTAACACTCTTTAATAGGTTTGCTGGATTGCCCCCATAGCTTTCAGTCTGCTAAAGCCCATCTCCCTCCCCTGTTTTTGTTTTTTGTTTTTTAATTTTATAACTTGCTTAGAGTTCTGCTAACTGCTGCAGGTGAATTATAGACCAAACTGAGAAAATAAAATGGAAGAAAACCATGGTAAATTAAAAAGTCCAAATGAAGTCTTTGGGTTGCAAAATGACAGATTGTTTTAAACCAGTAAATTCACTTGCTTCTTGAATCTAAAACAGCTGAAGTGTTATTGTGACTTATCCTATAATAAAATGTAAGTTTGTTGCACAGTAAAGACTAACATGGCAACTTCTTTTGAAATTCATGACTCCAGCAGAAGATCAAATTCCAGGTTCTTGTTTGTTTTCATCCCCGAGGCATTAAAACGCATGTATTTAGAATAAAACTGGAATCAGTGGATGTGGAGAGAACTGGCTGGAACAATCTGTGAGGTTCCTTTTCATTAGAGCTGCATTTTTATGGCTTTTGTGAATGCACAATGCCATTATATAGAAATCTGGAGGCAGATATGTGGCATTCCTAACCTCAAAAGGGCAGAGAGTTATTACAGATAACTAAACAGCAACAGCAGTAGTAGCATAATGCTTTTATCAGGACATCCTAAGTTAGCTTCTATAAACTTTAGATCCAAAAATTCAGGTTTCAAGCTACTCTTATCGAAAATATAGTAACAGTAGTATATTCTCAGCACGTTGATTATGCAACGTTTTAGTGGATTAATTTGTTAAATTAGCACCTGAAGGCAGGACAAGAAGCAATTAAAAGGTAACGGTTCCCCCACACATGCGTGCTAGTTGTTTCCGGCTCTAGGGAGCAGTGCTCATCTCCGTTTCAAAGCCGAAGAGCCAGCGCTGTCCAAAGACATCTCCGTGGTCATGTGGCCGGCATGACTAAATGCCAAAGGCACACGGAACGCTGTTACCTTCCTATCAAAGGTGGTCCCTATTTTTCTACTTGCATTTTTACGTGCTTTCAAACTGCTAGGTTGGCAAAAGGTGGGACAAGTAATGGGAGCTCACCCCATTACGCGGCACTAGGGATTCGAACCGCTGAACTGCCGACCTTCTGATTGACAAGCTCAGAATCTTAGCCACCGCGTCCTCAAGAAGCAATTGATGGAAACTAATCAAGGACAGAACCAACCTAGAACTACGGAGAAATTTCCTGGCACTTAGAACAATTAATCAGTGGAATGACTTGCCTCCAGAAATTGTGGCAGCTCCAACACTGGAGGTTTTAAAGAAGAGATTGAAATAGCCATTTGTCTGAAATAGCAATAGCATTTACTTATATACGGTTTCATAATGCTTCACAGCACTCTCTAAGCAGTTTACTATGCCAGCACATTGCCCCAACAATCTGGGTTCTCATTTTACTGACCTTGGAAGGATGGAAGGCTTGAGCTGGTGAGCATCAAACTCCTGGCAGTGAGCTGAATTAGCTGAATTAGCCTGCAATACTGCATTCTAATCACTGCACCGCCACAGCTCTGGAAATGGTATAAGGTTTCCTGTTTGAGCAGGAGGTTGGATTAGAAGACCACCAAAGTCCCTTCCCACTCTGTTATTTTGTTAACAAGTTTCTTTGTGCCAATAATGACCCATTTAAGATAGATTTTCATGTTAGATGTTTTCATTTGGCATATCAAAAATATGCATTGGATTTGGTTCATTTGCAGAAGATGGACAAATAGTCAATTTCCACCGCAAATTATTTCTATGCACTTTTCCAAACTCCATTTGGAAAACTCAGAAACTGCAGAAGCTGATAAATTCCTGAGTTCCAATGTTAGTCTGTCAAGTGTTGATTAAGTCAGTTCCTACTGAAAGTCATAGAAATAGCTTATCTATTCAACTCCCATTCTGCACTTTTCATTCCAAAAATGAGTTTCAGTTTTTTCCCTACTTTATTGGAAAAAAGCAACTTTAAAGTGTCTGTTTTTATATATTTTGGTGACTCTTGTAATAACTAAATATAAAGAAACTCTGGAGGGTGGACCAACTGAATATTTGTGAGTGTGTGTGTGTGTGTGTGTGTGTGTGTGTGTGAGAGAGAGAGAGAGAGAGAGAGAGAGAGAGAGAGAGAATATATCAATGTGAAACTTGATTGCCCCAGGACTACCATTTCATTCTCAGACTTCATAGGAGGTAGCTATGCTGGTGCTCTATATTTGCTTATATAATAGGCTATTTCATTGTAGAGTAGAGTAGAGTAGAGTAGAGTAGAGTAGAGTAGAGTAGAATAGAATAGAATAGAATAGAATAGAATAGAATAGAATAGAATAGAATAGAATAGAATAGAATAGAATAGAAAGATCGGACACAAAAGATTTGTCTCTGGTGCATCATTGCTCAGTGTACATACAATGAATGTGTAGTGATTTAGAGATTAGAATGGGTAGAAATTTTCTAGCTCTTGTTTTTCCAGTCTTTTGGCCCTTCTTCCTGTTAAAGTATATGCAGCAGCTAATAAAAATAGAATGAAAAGTTGATCCTTTGTTAAAAGTAATATTGTTAAACTGACATTCCTAGAATGGGGTGGAGGGAGGAATCATATAAAGTTTCCTTGAATATGAGGCATTTTGAACCATCATGTTTTTGGATTTAGTTCCTACTTAAAAAAAATATATATGTCATAACTCATACCCTTCTCAACACTGGTTCATATTGTTGACTCTCCTGAGTAACATTTTTAAGTATATTTATAACTTGGATTTTCCTTTAGGGAGCACAGAGTGCCTTTGGCTGAGTTTTTAGGCAATCTTACATAAAGTCTACACAGAAACACTGTATAGCTATAGACCAAGGTTTGCTGGTTGCATACTTAATGTAATCTGAATAGCTTGCTTAGAGACATCTCCATTACCGCTCTATTGTAATACAAGCGCCACCCCTTTGGGAAGTGCATGTAACATGGTTTTCTTCATTGGCCCCCTCCCTATCCCCACCCGCTGGACATCCCTAAGATGACCAATGAGCTTATTGGCTTTTTAAAAAATGTGTGTAGTTTTCAGACACCATTTGGTTGTCTTCTTTCATCCAATAATGTTGAATTTAATTCAAATGGTTTTAATTAAAAAATAAGAAGAAGAAAAAGCGGTGATTTTCAAGAAGAATCTCTAGTCTGAACTCTAAAGGTGGATTCTCTACCTATGTTTTGGAGCACTGAATTAAAGGAGAGCCTTAACACTTAAATAAAAAACTTTCACGAAGTTTATTTCCAGAAAGTTTGGATCTCGAAGTAAACAAGATGTATTTGGGATACTATGGTTAGGTTATTATAGGATTTGATTGTAAAAATGCAGGTGAAGTTGCCTTCTAATTAGTAAAGACTACTGTTATTTTTTCAGAATTGTTTATTCTAGTTCAGCATCCTACATTCCTTTGTAACAGGCAAAATAAGAAATGTTTGGTTTCAAATCAGATTTAAATCAGCCATGTTAAGGAAATGACATATGTATTAATATAAAATATATTATAATATACAATATAATACACGTCTGGCCAAGCAGGCAGTGATAATACTGATTAATATCATTCTAAATTATTATAAATATTAAAGGGGATAGGGGAAACCTATTATTAATAATAATAAAGGTAAAGGTTTCCTTCTCCTATCCAGTTGTGTCCGACTCACCTCTGTTTCTTAGCCGAGGGAGCCCAGCATTGTCTAAAGACTCTTCTGTGTCATGTGACCAGTATGACTATATGCTGAGGTGCACAGAATGCAGTTACCTTGCCACCAAATTGGTATCTATTTATTTACATTTGCATGCTTTCGAACTGCTAGGTGGGTAGGAGCTGAAGCAAGTAACTGGACTCACCCCATTGTGAACCCAGGATGTTAGCTTTCCAGCTGACAAGCTCAACATCTTTAACTGCTGAGCCATCACATCCCCTTGTATTAATAATATTGGTGACAAATTCACCATCAGTCCATTGCAAAAGGCAGCTTTACTCAGAACAGCTTACATCCTGCAATGATATCTATAAAACCATCAGACTTCCACATCTGCCTATCCCCAGGTCCTTAGGAAGAATTCAATAGGTGACAAAAATGCCAAATCCTGTCTGAACATCTGGCTGACTGTATGATAAACCAAATGATCAATCAAATATATAAAGGGGAGTGGTTGTAAATTATGGTATTGGAGAAGTTTTGTTATTTCTTGGGGGGGGGTTGATTTTATTTCTCAAAAAGTCTTATTAATATTAGGTCAAACACTAAAGGGATTTTGTTTAGATTTTTCATGTACACAAAATAGTATCGTGTTTATGAGTGTGATCTTCAACATTTCGCTCCCAGTTGTGCTTTTGGTATTATTATTTTATTCTCAGTGTGTCCACAGCAATAATCACTGGCTCCAAAGTGTGATGGGATGTGCAGGCAATGAATGCATCATATGTTTAAAAGGGGTGGGGTCTTCTTCACCTGGTCCTTATTTGAAGCCAGCAACTATTTCTGCAAGTGCCCTGATTATTTGGTCAGCATACACAAGAAATTCATATATATCTAAATTAATTATTTTTCATCACACTGAATTAGAACTGATAGGAAAATAGGCAGGACATTAGTCACAGGCCAGCATTAGTCACAGCCATGACTGACCATGCCTCCCTGGATTTTTCGGAGTTCACAGCCAGCATGCCAATTGGGAATTTTGGAAATAAGGTACCAGGCTGGGAAAGAATAGATTAGAAAGCCTCTGTCGATATTTCTATGTTCAGTAAAATCTATAGTTTTGTCATCTGTTGCAGCTGGATATAGAATCAATCCACAAAAAATAGAGTTGCTGATCTGCTGAAATTAAACAGATTGTTCTCTGTTTCTGTCTCCTTTATATTTTTAGCTTGTCCCAGAGGCACCTTCAAAGCATCGGCTGGAGATGCCCCTTGCAGTCCTTGCCCTACCCACAGTTATGCTTCCATCCCAGGCTCCCGTGAATGTGCCTGCCAGACTCACTATTACCGTGCTTCTTCAGACGTTTCAGACGCCCCCTGTACCAGTAAGTATCTGAGAATAAGGAGGGTTGGCTTAGTTTGGTCCCTGTTTCCTTTTATATCTTGGGTTCTGTGTTTGCTCCTTTTCCTTCAGCTTCTTCCATGACTCCCCCCCTGTGCTTTAGTTTCTTCCTCAAGTCCCTCCTCTTCTTTTCTGAGGTCCCTAGTCCAGTTCTGTTACATCCAGGAGTGGGTTCTAAAATTTTTTACTAGCGGTTCTGTGGGCGTGGCTTATTTTGTGGGCATGGCTTGGTGAGGGGTAATGTGACTGGGTGGGCATGGCCAACTTTTTTTTTTTAACTTTTAAAAGCATTTTTTCTACAACCTTAAGAGGTTGCAGAAAAAAATGCTTTTAAAAGCCTCTGACGATCAGGCAACTCAGCTGGGATCGCCAGAGGCTTTTAAAGGAAAAAATGCTTTTAAAAGCCTCTGATGATTCCAGCTGAGCCACACAATCATCAGAAGCTTTTTTTTTTACTTTTAAAAGCATTTTTTTCGGCCGAAGAGGTTGTAGAAAAAATGCTTTTAAAAGTAAAAAAAAAAAAAGCCTCTGATGAGGTGGGCGGGGTAAGCAAGTGGCAACCGGGCCAGGGACTGGTTTGGGGCAGGGCCGGATTTTCCTATAGGCTAACTAGGCTTCAGCCTAGGGCCTCAAGATCAAGAGGGGCCTACATTCAAATTGTTAGCAAAATTAAAATTACACTTTCACTATGGAATAGCCTAGGGCCTCTTTTCATCTAAATCCGGCCCTGGTTTGGGGGCCAGCCAATGTTATTACCGGTTCTCCGAATTACTACAAATTTTTACTACCGGTTCTTGCGAACTGGTGCGAACCGGGAGCAACCCACCACTGGTTACATCTCATGAATTAGAGAGGTGTGTTCCCAAAATTGTTCTTTTTGAATTTCCTCTTGTACAGAACCATGGAAAGAACAAGGGTCTCCAGCCTTTCTAGGCTAGCTGCCTATTTAAAGTTATGAAAAATAAGTGATTGCTGGGTGGGGTGGGAGAGAGGTTACTCATTCACAAAGTGGCTGTTCATATATGACCTCAAGATGTATTTAAAAATGAAGATAGTGGTGGAAAGTAGTTTATGGTATTGCAGATTCCACTGGCATAGCCACGTCAGTCTGTGACCTTAAAAACAGCGAAATATCTTGTGGCTTTTTAAAGACTAATGTATTATATATATTTTTTTTTAAAAAAAATTGACCTTGCATTGGTAACATTCACAGGAATCAATATAGCCACAGAGACTCTAGTGGTCTCCATCTTGATTCTTCTCTTCTGAGGATTTTGATTACATCTTTTTCCTCCTTTTTTACCTACCAAGCCATTTTGTGTTCACCATCATTGCTATTTGATTTCTAGACATAATTGTTAAAATTAAGTAGAAAGTCCATCAATCAGAGAATTGTCTGTATTTTTTAGGAGAAATCGGTTGGAGATTAATTAATTTTAAGGTGTATCCCAATATATTGGGTTTATATTTTGTGAACAGCCATGATTCAGTGACATTTGTTGTTTTGGGGATGTTTATATTAAATTTGTTTGTGTTTAAAGCACATCAAGATTCTTTGTTGAAACTCAAGATGTACTTTTAAAAAATCTTGAAAAGCACAGTGAAGCAGAAATGTAGTGAAGATTGCAATTAGATTCATATTCACGAATACCCTAATAATAATAATAATAATAATAATAATAATAATAATAATAATAACAATAATAACAATAATAATAATAATAATAGTCTGGCTGGGTTAGGCAATGACAGCTGGTCTAAATTGAAATATTCCTTACACTCTTACAAAAATAAAAACAAAGAAAAATTCAATGAATTGCAGAAAACAATTAGAAGAAAAATTTGACTAGCAAAAGATAAGTGGTTTGTAAAGAGATGCAAATAAATAGAAGAGACAGAGCGTATTCATGATGATTTCAATTTACACAAAAAAGTGAAAGAAGCAGCAGGTGTCTACAAAAAGAAAATCAACAACTTAGTTGACAAGGAGGGGAAAATCATCTTGGATGAGGATGAAAAACTAAAAAGATGGAAGGAATATATTGAAGAACTTTTTGAGGACACTAAGGATGATATTGATATGGGAAGTATAACAACTGGACCAAACATCACTATGGAGGATGTTGAACACACAATAAAAATAGCAAAAATAAGAAAAGCCACAGGACCTGATGATATCGCAGTAGAAATTTTAAAATTGCTGGAAGACAATGGGAAGAAATTTTTACTGCAGTTCTTCAATCGAATATGTGAAACAGGAAAGATACTAAATGATTGGCTAAAGTAAACCTTTGTGACAATCCCCAAAAAAATAAATGCAAAGAAGTGTACCGAATACAGAACAATAAGCTTAATGAGTCATGCCCTGAAAATATTCCTGAGAATAATTCACACAAGAATATAGAACAAAATTGAGGAGTATCTAAGTAACACACAATTTGGTTTAGAAACAATCAAACATACATGAGATGCCCTATTCAGCATTCAAGTTCTTGTACAGCGCTGTAGAGATGTCAATCACAGTGTTTACATGTGCTTCGCTGATTTTGAAAAAGCATTTGATAAAATAAGACACAGCAAACTATTACAAATCCTGAAACAAGTGGGAATAGATGACAAAGACATCCAGATCATAAAGAATCTATATTGGCATCAGGTAGCAAATGTGAGAGTAGGCCAAAAATACTCAGATGATGCAGAAATACTCAGAGGGGTCAGACAGGGCTGTATTCTGTCTCCGCTGTTATTTAATATCTACTCTGAGTCAATTTTCAATGAAGCACTGGAAAACATTGATGCTGGCCTCAAAGTACAACAATTTAAGATATGTTGATGATATAGTTCTGTTTGCCAGTAAGCATGAAGACCTTCAGCTCCTCATCCATAGTCTCAGAAATATCTGAAAAAATATGACTTGAAGCTTAACACTTCAAAAACCAAGATCATGGTCGTCAGCAAACAACCCATTAATTTACCACTGATAAATTCGGAAGGAACACCATTAGAAAAAGTTGAAAAGATCACGTACCTCGGTTTTAATTTACATGAAAGCTGGGATATTATCAATGAAGTAAAGACAAGGATAGAGAAAGCTCAAACAGCATTCTTCAAAATGAAAAAGGTCTTCTGCAGTCACGATATAAGCCTAAGACTGAAAATCAGGCGTGTCAGATGTTACATCTTTTCTATCCTGCTCTACGGAGTAGAGAGTTGGTCTCTGACAGAAAACCACTTGAAGAAACTAAAAGCATTTGAAATGTGGATTTACAGACGACTGTTACATATAAGCTGGGTAAACAAAATCACAAATGAGGAGGTGACAAGCCACCTGGGAAAGCAAAGGGAAATAATCAAAGCCATTAAAAAGCGAAAGTTAGAATATTTTGGACATGTGATGCGACACCCAGAAAAATACAGCATCCTTCACTTAATCCTCCAGGGAAAGACTGAAGGCAAACGTGGTCCAGGCAGAAGAAGAACATCATGGCTTCAAAACCTAAGGGACTGGTTTGGACAAAACTCAGCAGCATTTTTTCATATGGCTGTTGACAAAAATAGGATTGCCAACATGATCGCCAACGTCCGATGACGGATATAGCACAAGAAGAAGAAGAAGATTAGCAAAATATGGGGATTTTAAGAGGTGGGGAGGAAAATGAAAGTGGGGTTCCCTACTGGTGGTAGTAGTAGCAATTCTTGAAATCTGGAAACAATTTGTCATGGCTGTAGGCTGCTTTGGGGTACCAAACTGTGTATTTTTCATTCTTGAAATTTGGGTTAAAATTGTTTCTTGGGAAAGATTTCTGTCCAGTTACATTTTACTTAGTGTGTTCAAGAGATAATGATTTTCTATTTCAGTTTTTCAGGATTTCATTTTCTACTGTTTTTGTAGGCATCCCATCAGCTCCTCGGGATCTCAGCTATGAAATTATTGGATCCAATGTCCTTCTGACCTGGCGTCTCCCAAAGGATCTGGGTGGTCGAAAGGATGTTTTCTTCAATGTCATCTGTAAAGTGTGTCCGAATGGCTCTCCAGGGCCTTGTGTCCGTTGTGGGGACAGTGTTCAGTTTGAACCCCGGCAGGTGGGGCTGACCGAAAGCCGGGTGCAAGTGTCCAACCTCCTGGCTCGTGTTCAGTATACTTTTGAGATTCAAGCAGTCAACCTTGTGACTGAACTGAGCCCAGATTCTCCACATTATGCTGCCATCAATGTCAGCACCAGCCAGTCAGGTAAGAAGCATTTTTTGTTGATTATCATTGCTTAATTTAACCCGTCTTGTTCCTCTATCTTCCTTTGTCAGTCTTAATCTCTATTTTTTGCTATGGATGATGATAAAATAAAACCAAAGAGAACAATGGGTTTCCACTAATAGTACAGGAGCAAACTTTAGGTAGAATCTCAGTCTCACCCCATTTATGACCAAATATCAATCTTTTAGATAAGACTCTGAAGGCAATTTATGTGAAACAGAGATGGGTGAAATTGGTCAGAGGATAGAAAATGCTCATGTTTCTCTCCTCCCACAAAACTAAAAAAAACCTTACCTTGGATCAGCAAAAGCCACCTTTTGTGGCTGTGTGAAGTCACAAATGATGCAAGCTGCAGAAGCAAATCTCCATTTTCTTATTTTCCATATGGTCTACACCATCTTTCCATTATGTTGTGAAAGGTGTCCACAGATGCATTTCAGGGTGTATTTTCAAATTGTTTAGTGTAATGCTGGGACATTCTTGTCACCTAACACTGGAGGAAAAGGAGAATTGGAGTGGGGCGCTCTACCTTTTTAAGTGGTCTAGCAAGATCTCCAGGTATTTATAATGTTGCAACATTTTGTAAGGATATGAAAAATAAATCTTGCAAGATTTTGAAATCCTTTAAGATCTCAGCCTACATTTCATAGGACCATCTAGAAAGGTCAGGGATGTCTAGGAGCCCCTGTTGCCAGTACATTTGAACATCTTTTATAGTTTTCAACACCATGCTCAGGTTGTAATACTATGCACAGATTGTAATATTTCACGGAAGAGGTTAAGTTATATCATCAAATTATTTAATGTAATTCATCAATATGTTTCATTAACTTCTCATATTTAATGGGACTTGTTACAGCATTGCAATATAAAGCTATCCTGCGTTGCCGAGTGAAAGCATGTATTCCCATGGCCTTTGATAAAACTTTTTATTTTGCTTGAATCCACTCCCCAAAAACTTGGCAAAAGGGAAAGAGCTTGCCTTTGCAATTCAGAAAAAGATCTTTGAAGTGGAATATTTGGCTCAGTATAAAACTTTGAACATTTTAAAATCTATGTAAATACTGAATATTATTAAAGTCACGCTCTTTGGATTTACTGTCTCAGGCATTAGTCCCTTGGGACAACCAATCCCTTTAGATTCCCAGCCTAACGTGCCTTCTCTTATTATTACTAAAGGTAGTAAGATCATAACTGCTATTCCTACTTGGAAATTGTACAGCATTTTCACACGCTCAATATGCTTTATATAATTGTTCAACGATCCATATTATAGATGGGAAGACTGAGTTTGGGAGACAGTAGATTGTCTAAGACCACTTACTGAATTTATAGCTAAAGTGAGATTGGAACAACTGAATTTGGTTTGATAGCTTAATCTGTTGAAAATCAGAGTGACTGCTGTCTTCTTCCTTTCCTCCCACTCTAGCACAATCAGATGATGGCATGTCTGTTTTTTTCCTTACTTACTTGACAGAGGAGCCAAGTATATCAGTTAGGAGATCATTTGCTATGAGAAATGGAACCTTTTATCAGATTTTGGCAGGGGGTTGGAGTGTCTGATGTAAGAATAAATAGCAATTTTGCTCTTTGGCTTTATCTAGCCGGTAGGTTTCTCCCAACTCATGTAATGGGGGTAGAAGAATTAATTGGGAGGTTGGGGATTCATGATTACGATTGCCATAAATATCCGAGAGCCTCTTGTCTGTGTCTTTATTTCATGGATAAATGCCACAAACAGCATGTGTACATTTAGAATCATGTACATCTGTATTTATTTGTTTATAACTTTATATTCCGTTCTTCTAATAAATACAAGTAATTCAGGGTAGCTAGCAATAATCAAAACCACCAAAGCAAAATTAAACTAGTTTGGTCTAGTGGTTAAAGTAGTATCTAGTCCCACTTTAGGCATGAAATCCTTCGGGTTAACTTTGGGTCGGTCACTCTCTGTCAGCCCAAGTCACCTCACAGCTGAGGTATTGTGCAGAAATTAGGAAGAGGAAGAAATATTAGGTATGTTTTCCACCTTATTTATGAAAATAATAAAAGCAGAATAATAAATAATAAAGCATAAAGAAGTTTGAGAAAAAAGAAAACTCAAGTAAAATATACATTGTTTCACTGCTTTCCTAAAAAGAACATTCTCTTCTTCCCATTAATTAGGAATTATTCTAGTCTACCTTTTACTGTTTTCTGTTTTGAAGAGGGAAGAAGATGCACAATTATGCTTTGAACTGCTGGCCATTTACATCTTTAACCCATGAACCATATGATATCCAGATGAATAGAGGTTTAGAGAATAATAGCAAATTTATTTTTTAAATGTTTTTTAAATGTTTATACTGCCCATCTCCTCTACACGGTGACTCTCGGTATTTTACAGGTTATAAAATAAATTTTAAAATAGTTAGAAGATTAAAACAACACAAGGTTAAAGTATTATTAAAAACAATATTAAAATTGAACTAAGGAAGCTAAGAACCAGCTAGGACAAGGAAGAAGTCGTCTTACCCTGTCAGCTGCCTCCTCGGGGCCTCAGGCCAGCCCGCAAAGCCAGGTTTTGATATCCTTCCAGAAGGCCAAAAGGGAGGGGGCAGTTCTCACCTTCAGTGGTAGAATGTTCCAGAGGGATGGAGCCACAACAGAAAAGGCTCTTCTCTTTGATCATGCTTGCTTAGCAGATGGGATCTGTAGCAGGCCTTTTTTACTGGTGCAAGTGGAGCAGTCTTGTCCCATCAGAGAGAGACAGCTCCTCAGACAAACTGGACCTATGCCATGTAGGGCTTTAAAGGTAACAACCAACACCTTGAATCAGGGGTGAAATCCAGCAGGTTCTGACAGGTTCTGGAGAACCGATCATGGAAATTTTGAGTAGTTTGGAGAACTGGCAAATACCACCTCTGGCTGGCCCCAGAGTGGGATGGAAATGGAGATTTTGCAGTATCCTTCCCCCAGGAGTGGGGTGGGAATGAGAATTTTGCAGTATCCTTCTGCTGGAGTGGAGAGGGAATGGAGATTTTGCAGTATCCTTCCCCTGGAGTGGGGTGGGAATGGAGATTTTGCAGTATCCTTCCCCTGCCACGCCCACCAAGCCACGCCCACAGAATTCCGCCACTGCCTTGAATTGGATCTGGAGACAAACCGATAACCAATGCAGCTCATTCAATAAGGGTGTTAAGTGTGCAACCGTCGGAGCTCCCAGAACTGGGCAGAATTGGTAGAAAAGGGGAATATAAGCTATATAAGCAACATGAACAATCAAATAACAAGCATCTATATCTCCAACAGATTTCCAGGCTGAACATTGCTGTAAATTATTCACAGCTTCTTGTTCTATATATCAAAAGCACAAATCCTTTCCACATCTTTTCCTTCAATTCAGGAGAGAAAGGCAAGGTCAAAATGTCCTTCCTTCTGCCACATCTGTTGGATGAAGTGTTATCTGAGGCCAAATGACGTGGCCACCTTGATACTGAGCTGCTTTGGTCAAAGTAACTTCAGCATGGGTATTGCATTTCCTGAACCATCCGTCTTAGGGTCCCATACATTTACTCAAAATCAACTATATCAATTCCTGTTACTAATGGGATGGAAAGTAAGAGAATTTCAATCTATTCGGGAGTCCCTGTCTCCAGTTGATGACTTGGAAATCTAGTTGAATGTTGAGCCAAGAGATTGACCAAGACTTAATTTATTTATTTCCTGTTAATTGTGCTGGTATTGATCAACAGCATTTATAGGCCAGTCAGTCCTTTTACTAAGGCTATAAAGTGATCTGGAAAGGAGATAAAGCTCCCACTTCAATGGTTCAGTATTTGTCCTTATTGCCCCCAAAAGACAGGGCACAAAATGGAAATTCCTGATGTGGCTTCCCCAGTGATAGTCAAACACCAGTGGCAATTTTGGTGGTAAGTTCCACCTCCCAGGAAGTACCTATTCCTCGGTGATTAGGTTCCTATTGTGTTGGGTTTACCTTCAGAATACATGTATATTTGTATATATGCATATTCATCAGTCTTTTACTGACTGCTGAATATACTGCAGAAATCTATATGAATTCCTAATGCATACAGTAATAAAACAATGGTAAAGCCAAGACCACAATACAATAATAATAATTGGAATAATTATTACAATGGCTTCCAATTCATCATGGCCTAAATGCTCTCTGGAAAAGCTCTGTGCAGATGCTAACTTCACCTCAAGAGGGAGGTGTAAATCCCTGCCCCCTTTAACCCCCCAATAATGTTAACAAATTTTGCTGGGGTGCACTCATGTGGACAAGCAAATTCTATGATTCTAGAAGGAAACAAAGCTGAAGAAGTGTAGGAGAATAAACACATGGCACAACATAAGAGAACAAACCCAACAGGACTAGATTCAGCAGTCCATCTGCATTTAAAAGAAAAAGGCCACTCTTTTGAAGACAGCAAAGTCCACATTTTGGACAGAGAGGACCGCTGGTTTGAAAGAGGGGTCAAAGACTCCATCTATGTCAAAATTGAACAGTTCTCTCTCAACAGAGGGGGAGGGATATGACATCATCTATCTCCCGTCTACAACACAGTCCTTTTGACAGTTCCAAGAAGGCTCCATATCCATTTACCCTTCTCAGATAGTCCTGATGACACAGATAAACCTCCAGGTGGCCTCAACAATTCGCTAAAAGAATGCAAATGACTAACTGTCTGAAAGGAGTATAAATCCTTCCATTCCCCACCACCCAGTCAGAGTTGAAGAATCTTCTTGGATGAGAAGTGAAATGTCTTCAAAGAAAAACCAGAAAGTCCAGTTGCCTCTTGAAGAAAAAAGAAAAAGAAAAAAGTACCTTTGGGACAACCATGGCCTGGATGACTGAGAATCTCCATAGACAAAGGAGACTAACTATATAAGACTTCATAGGATTAAACTGTCACCCTGAATTGCACCTGGAGATCTGTAGACAAAGATTACAGGTGCAGATGTTACATGACTTTTGTAATTTCAGTTAACCCACAAAGAAGACACTATTTTTGCACCAAGCTCAGGTTAGAAATGTGCATCAGCTACAGTGGAGAACTCAAAATAGAGATCTTAAGAATTTATATTGAACACTGTGCACCAGATAGCAGGAGCTTTAGCAGTTTAGCTTTAAAAATTAATTTAATTAATTTTAATTTAATTACTCTGGGAGCATAATTGTTGCCCCTACAGTTGAATATCTAATTACTTCATTGGAGGCTGTTTAGACACACTAGGAAAGGTTTGTAGAGTGGAAATTTCCAGGAAGAAGATGATCTGTATATAAATGTAAAACCATTGAAAAGTCTTCACCTGCTCAATCTTATAATAATTATCAAACCAGTTATAGTAATAATGTGGGAGTGATTAGCATGCCTCTTGAATGCAATCATGCCTGGTTTTCACATGATTAATTGTAGCATTTCAGGATGGCAGTAGGAAGTTAACATATGAAGATTACGTCACAATCTGACTTGGTATACAGACAAGATTACAGCATTGTCAGTGTATATAGAATGGCCAGAGAAAGAGGGTGGATCTCAGTTTTAATAAGAGTTTAAGGGTAGGATAGAGTAGGGTAGGGTAGGGTAAAATGGAATGGAGTGGAGTGGAGTGGAGTGGAGTGGAGTGGAGTGGAGTGGAGTGGAGTGGAGTAGAGTAGAGTAGAATAGAATAGAATAGAATAGAATAGAATAGAATAGAATAGAATAGAATAGAATAGAATAGAATAGAAATCTTTATTAATTTAGTCATTTGACCATATCAAAAATATAAAACCGTTGATATAAATATTAAATAGAAGGTAAGAATATATTTCATTTCTGACTGCCTTAAAAGTTGAAATAGATTCGGTCAAGTCTCCACTATTTGAACATTGCAGCTACATTGCAGTGGCACTGTCATCGTACCTTGATGTTTGATGTAGAACTTTCATAATTAATTACGGGCATTGGCAATCAATAAAGGAAGCTTCCAGTTTGCCACAAGGGATTAAATCAAATGCCACTTTCAGATCTATAAAAGCTGCATAAAGAGCCTCTCCAGGAGGGTTAGCGTACTTTGCAGAGATGTGGTACAAGATTAGTGAGCAATGAAAAACCTGATCAGAAGCCAGCTTCTTCCACTGCTAAAATTCTTTTTTGAACCATCCAGTCAGCAAGATTATAGTAAAGATATTTAATATGTAATTTATTAATTATATGTAATAATATGATTAGATATTAGATCGGCTGGCGACATCCAGGGGGAGGGCCTTCTCTGTGGGAGCTCCAGCCCTGTGGAATGAACTGCCCCCCGAAATACGAAAGATTTCCGACCTCCGGGTGTTTCGCTGCGCTCTGAAGACCCTGTTGTTCCGCCAGGCAGGGTTACTAACATAACGTTTTAAATTGGGGTATTTTAAATTTCTGGGATTTTAATTGGAGCCTAATTATTTAATGATTTTAAATTTTAAATTGTTGTCGTGTTTTTTGTGTTTTTAAATAGGCTGTACACCGCCCTGAGTCCTTCGGGAGAAGGGCGGTATAGAAATAAAATTATTATTATTATTATTATTATTATATGTCAGACCTGTCCTAAGAACAGCCAAAAAACAGCCAGAATAAACCAGCCAAAATTCCGTCCTTTTATTTGCTTACAACCCACAGACAGAATCTTGCCAGACTATATCTTTACTTACGCTTACCCCAACAGATATACCTTGGGAGATTTTAGTGAGTGGCTATCCTAATTCTCTTCCTCCATCTCCTATCCAACTTCGGGCTGTGTTCCTTCTGGTTTCACATCCTTTTTGGAATGTATTCCCTCCTTTCTGTAGAAATGCTGCTTCATTCATCCATCACACCACCTCCCCTTCTACAGGCACCAATCCTCATATCTAGTTAGGTTGTGGGGTTTATTTTTCACCTTTTCAATATATTGACATTATAATATGGTTGTTCCATTCCTTTGAGATTTTTAGGAAGATATTGATGCAGGTGGATAAGGGGGCTAGGACAATCCAGCTACTGAGATTGTATTTTAACATGTCTACAAAAGAAAAGAAATGGATCAATTCTGAGTTTTTATTGGAGGCAAAATGACCAAGTTCAAATTATCACCTTATGTGAAGATGCAGTTCCCTTCAGAAATCCATAAAATTGGGGAAAGGTAGAAGGAAAATAAACAACCAGCAGAAGATGGACCAACTTAATTTCAGTGGCAATGAATCACTGGCAATGAATGAATGAGTCCTGAAAGAACAGATCAACTTGGATAATATTAATTAAAGTGGTTGCAGTAGGAACTCTGCAACAGGAACTCCTGAACAGGAACTCTGTCCAAACAGAATGACTGGCTATCATCCTGCAGATTTCTATTGTCCTATTCAACCCACAGCCTTTCACACCCAGCACCTGGAGTGCCTTGTCTCATTCAGACAAAGGCACATTGATAACAAATCCTCCTTCTAGAAGTAGATGTTTCTGGGTGGAGCTAATAACACTCTTGCAGTTGCAATGTAAACACAAGAAATGACATCAAATTATCTTAAAAGTATGCTGCTTCCCTTCCACCTCACCCAGTAAAATGTGAAGCACTCACTGCAGCATTATAATTGGCATTGTAATTCTGTCTGCCCTTTTGAATGACAATTGCAGCATTAAATTAAGCTATGTCAAACGCTGTTATGCAAGCAATTTAGAAGGGGTGGAATTTCATGTGCCTCTTTCATTGGTAGAACACCTTCATCAATGAACTAGGTAGGAGGAAATCAATTCTTGTTCCATGTACAGCCTCTTCAAAATCTGATCCAGAGGTTCAAACAATTCTCCAAAGCATTGTTTTTGGAGACATGGAAGAAGGGGAGTGAAGTTGCAAGAGGATGATCTGAAAGGGAAGGTTTCCTATGTATCTCTGCAGATTTTTGAGTTCTGCCACATTGGTTTCCCATCCAGTAATGAGTAACCCACATGGGAAAAATATAAAAACTCAATTTCCTGAGTATGGGGAGAATAATTGTGCTGCATAGTATGTCATGTTTGCATGCAAGAAGATATAAATGTTAGTGAAAAGACAAGGTAGCTTTTCTCCATCTCCACCACAAAAAAGAATATAATACTGAGGAAATTCTTTCACTAGGTGCCTTCAAACACTGTGATTTCATTTGACTGTCTGCTATCTGTCAGTTCCTGTTCCTAGTTAGCTATCTTTTTTACCTTTTCCGTGACACATTCTCTCCTCTTTTCTTCCAGCTGCATTTTGTCACGTCTCTTCTGATACTTGCATCTTTTCAGTTCCCATCCATTTTTGATCCTGGCAACTTGTATTTTACAGCATTTAATAACGAATGTTATAATAATGTACCTACCTGTCTGTCTTGAAATGGAAGGGAAGTGATAGATAGAGAGAAGATAAAATGATGTGAATTGCCAGTGTTCCTGAATTTCTGTAGTTCAGTCGCTACAGTTGGCCAATCCAATATTGGATGTAGAAAGATCTTCTGCCTTCCTTAAATTTAAGAGAAATCAGAATTACATTTGGAAACTATCAATAATGTAGAAAACAAGGAAAATAAAAGGGTACTCATATTTATTTGATCTGCATCATGTTGACCAATTTTGAACAATGTTCTAATACATTTTGATAGTTTAAAAATATAAACGTTTGCACTTTAATGCATAATATGAGAGAAAAGATACATTAAAATATGCATTTTGGCAAGGAATTGGAGAAATGTCCTAGGGTTATAAGCAAAAATTATGTAAATGTGACATGCATTCTAAATAGGCATATTTGCTCCATGCCTTGAAATATTATGGAAAATATGTTTTAGGAGTATTTATCATTTTTATATTTAAATATACACTATCAATATTAGCATAGCATCAAATTAGAGAACAACAATTGTTGCTATATTTGCTCTAAAGTGTTCCTGTTTCAGGATGCTCCTTGCCCAAGCCCTTTGTTCCCAGACATGTATAATACAAATAGTAGTTTGTTCTCATTTCTGTTTTCTATGCTTCCAGATTAGGCTTTCTTTCTGCAATAAACCTAATATTTCACAGAGTTTTACAAAGCAGTCCAGGTATTACAGTCTTCCATTTATATTTCTCCCAGTTTGCACAGTGTGTCTTAGATCCTTTCTACACACACGCGTGCACGCAGAGAGAGAGAGAGAGAGAGAGAGAGAGAGAGAGAGAGAGAGAGAGCTTCACAAAGGAGAGAATAAGAGAATGGATGCACTATATATCTTGTCTGATAATACTACAGGCCTTCAGCCCAGAAGCACACATAGTTCAGGAGAAAAGGAGCAAAGTAATCTTGTGTGCAGCCAGCAGAATGTCTTGTGTCTGTTTCTAAATGTGGAGAATAGTTCAAATCCTTCAAAGAACTTCCTGGGGCTCCTTCAGCTGTTCATCCCCCAAAGGAGACTCAGGAGACATGCTGAAAGTCTCCCCTTTAGAGCAGCGATCCCATTGGATGGTTATTCTGATCAGGTTCTCCTTTGTGTGCTGTCTTCTCCCCCTCCCCTATTCACTTCTCCGTGATCATTAGGAGTGAGGGTGACACGAGCTGCCCTTGATTTATATTGACAGCTCATGCTAACAAGGTCTCTCTTCCACCCTCACATAGTCCTAGCTCAACCCCACCTCCATTTATTTGTCCCCTTTGGCAGCTTTTCATTTTAGTTAGCTTTATTCCCTCAATTACACATACATTTGGGAGGATTTGCTTGGATTCAGAGAAAGGCAGGGGAGGACAAGAGAGCTGGGAAGAGAGAAAAAAGGAAAGGCTTTCTGAATGAAGGGCTGTATCAGTTATAGAGCGATTGCAATAGCTGGCCAGATATTTCTGGAAAGCTTGTAGGCAAGACAAAAAGGAACAATCCTTCTCTTGTTTGTTCCCAGGATCTGGTATTTAGAGTCATAAGGCTGGCCCCAATCCTGCTGACCTTCCGAAAGGCCCTCAAAACAAGGTTGTGTCAACAAGTTTGGGGATCCCACGATAGAGTGGGATCTGATGGAAGATTATGTGATCATTATCTGTATCTTGGCCACCGCTTTGTTTTTGTTTTTCCTTTATTTTCATTTTTAATTTAAATGGTGATTTTATTGGTTTTTTTTAAAAAAATATTTTGTTTTATTATGTACACCATCCAGAGTCACAATGTGAGATGGGTGGTTTATAGAAATAAGATAACTAAATAAATAAGCAATCAAACAAGCCTCTCAAAGGGAAAGTTCGATCAAGGTATTATAAATAGGGCAACCAGTTCTAGGTTGTCAACATTTAGGTAGACACTCTAGTTCCTCACTGCCATTTGTTGTCATCTGGGTTTGGATTGCCCAGACTTGGTAGCTCCTAATCATAATCAATTGTCACTGAAACCCAACCCCTATACATTTGTTTAGATTTAAAGCCATCTGTATTCATCATGTTGCTGTAGTTGTGACTTCCATAATTTGTAATGTGAGAAACTTCTTTGCTAGTAGCCAGTTTGGTTCAGATCTAAGAGAAAACCATCCCTGCCTTTTCTTCTGTCTATGTATCAGGCACAGTTATAGCAATCTCTGTTCAGCTAATTCTCTGAGGTTCACGTCTAAAGGAAAATTGCCACAATATTTTCTGTTTAGAGTGTCCTAATCTAATTTCTTCATTAATATCTCTTAAATCTAGTATTATTGGAGTTCTAGGCAGGGTTCCATAGGTGGTCATTGAAGTCCTGCTTTTCTTCCTAAATATCCCAATATATGGACTCTTCATACAGTTAGCATGCATGAATATTTATGATATCAAGGCTGTAATTGTGTATGTGTACATACCGTGTTTCCCCAAAATAAGACCCTGTCTTATATTTTTTTGAACCCTGAAATAAGCGCTTGGCCTTATTGCCATGCACTCAAAATCCCGATTGGGCTTATTATCAGGGGATGTCTTATTTTGGGGGAAACAGGGTACATAAACCCACATAAAAAGACACATGTTCAAATATCCACACAAAATGTATAGTCTATTTGTGGGTGAGACATAGGTCTCACCCGCACAATACAAAGTACTGAATGTAATTAGAATATCCATGAGGATGACAGGATTACTACCTTTTCTTTAAAAAAGGAGTACTGCACAAATGAAATAATAATAGTAACACAGGAGATGATTCTCATTTTGGGAAAAAAACAATGGCAAAACACTTCCATACAGTTCCCTCAAACCCTCATGTAGGTAAAATGAAATCAGGCCAAGTCAAGACCTACTCAGAGGAAAGTTTGCTTTTATTTTAACCAGATGAAAATAAAAGCCTGCATTGGTGGACCAATTTTATACTAAAATATAGTCAGATTGATTCTCCCTTGATACAGAAGTGACTTATTGAAATCAGAAGACAGTTAAGACAAAAGGTATTGGCTTTTCTGTCAAATAATTTACTATTAATTTAATGATCATTTAAACAAACCTTATCTTTACAAACAAGTTTAAATTTACAAATCCTATTTTTATTTTTATTCTTTTGTTTATGCTGTTATATTTTCCATTGTGTCTATGAATAAGTAGGTGACATGTGTGTTTAATATGCCTCAAGCACAGTGTCCATCCATTTATTTAACATAATTATATCAGCTTCTTGACAACTGGAATATTTACAGCAATAAAATGGCATTGAAACAAATTCTATCAAAAAAGAAAAAAACCCTAAACCAGCCAGTAGAAAAATTATGGGTTAGACAGCAACTGGAATGCAAGGAGGATAGAATTGTTCAGCCAAAGCTTTCATAAAAGAAGGTGATTTTACAACTGTTCTGAGCACTCATTATGGATGTGTTTTTGAATCATATTCAGAAGCTTTGATTTCAGTTATGATCTATTGCTAACATAGTAAAATATTTTTTATTATTAAAGACTGCCTCTTCCCATATGTATCTAACTGGCAGCGAAAGCTTAAGAGTGTTTTGCTTTTTGTTTAATTCTTATATTTAACACTTTAAAAACTAAATCCATCTTCTTTTAGTTGGTTTAAGAATTTGAGTGGTAACCGGTACAGATTTACTATCTCAGTTAGGAAGCAGGTAGTTAAAACATGTGTACTTTCTTCCCAGTCCCAGAAATGAATACAGTGTGGCTCAGCATAACAAGGCTAGATCTGTTCAGCAGAGGATAAAATGAAGTTCCTAGGTGGAGGAAGGTATTAGCAACTGGTCCTGTTAGATATAAATGCCTAACACGCATTGATCATGGCATGGCAGGGGTTAACATCCACCCACCAGACCCTTCCCTTAATCCCTCCTTACCTTAGCTCCACCTCCCAGGTATAAAAGGTGTCACTCCAGATGATTACCTGTAATAGTAAACATGATATAAATAAAGATACCTTGAATCAAACTTAGCTCGTGTTGGAGTCATTGGGTTAGATCCTTGGAAACCTATAACAGGTCCAAATTATATTTAAAGTAATCCTGATTATCACACAGTGCCTCTTCTTGAAGGACATCATGTGATTATTTCCAAGAAGTTGGTTTAGAGTTTATTAGGACTTTATTAGGAGACCAGAAAGAAATTTTCAAAGTTATAAAACAATCTGGAATATCCAAACAAACAAACCATGAAATTCTGTAAAAAGACAAAGTCTAGCTTTTCTGTATAGTTGCTAGGAGTGCATGAAGTCTTTACTTTTTCATAATTATCTCAGTACATTCAGCAATAGTTAGGGATCTTAACTAGCCAAGATAGAAAAGAATCCATTTTCACCCAGTAATCATCAAGAGTTCTATCATTCACATGACTAGTACTGTAATAATTTTTTCCTTTCTTTTTTCTTTTCGCCTGTCAAGGTGGAAAAAGATATTACAGGCTGTTTGCACCCTTGCCATCTAACCAACAAAATTATGTTTTTAATTTCTTCTTTCCTCAGGACATTGAAATTCATGTCCTACACTTTATTAACAGCATGGAGTTAGGTTTTTTTCCTCCTTTTTGCTTCCTTTAAGATAGCTGATGATATAGAACAGAAAAGAAAATACATAGACTAGGTATCTGGAGAACTTAAACTGAACAAGAGGATTTTGAGGTAGAAAAAACAAAGGCAGAGAATGTGTAGGGGTTTGTTTTGGGTTTTTTTTTTCATATTTTAAAAAATATGGTATTTTGCTATTGTTCACAGCTTTTTCACAGTGCATACAGTGGGAAATTTCCCAAGAAGCCCTCCACTCCATCTTAAGATCTCGTTGTTCTTGTTTGTTAATGATACATTTTCCTACTCTTAATTGGGGGGGGAGGGTTTAGAAGTTATTTCCAAAGCACATCTTAGACGTTTGGGGGTTTCGTATGTATTTTTTAATTGGAAAATAATGGAAAGATGATAGCCCTCCGATAATGCAGTGGTTTTGGGCAGAGCTCATAGTTTGCTTCCAGAGATTTCCAAAATAAATTTATTTTACCTCCTTAAAAAAAAAATTGTGTGTGGCAACCCTGTAGATTTTTGTATGTGTGGCAACCCTGTGGATATTGACTTTCCCCCTCAAAAAAGAAGTTGTGTCTAAATCACTAAAAAGTAAAATTGGGTTCAATATTATTGAAACTCACAAGCCGCCTAAATAATTCCACTGGGGAAACCAGCTGCCTACTAAGCATTGGCATTGCTGGGTTTTTTAAATCTCTTTTTAACTTACTGTTTGCTTTAGACAGAGAATCAGAAGAAACGGGTCTTTTTAAGCCATTGTTGGAACCACCTGTTTGCCATGAAGTTAAATGGTTGTGTAATATTTTATTTATTTAATTTATTAAAGTAATGTATATTGTCGCTCATATTAACCAAATAAATCTGGGTGGTTAATAAAACATACATAAAATAACAGTATAAATGCCACAAGAAACTCACAGTTAAAAATAACAGGCTACTCATAAAACTGCCTCGCAGCAAACATTGGGCTGAATTATGGCCACAGTGCCTGAGGAAAAAGCCAGGTTTTAAAAGCCTTCCAGGAGGCCAACAGAGTTGGGAACATCTGGACCTAATTCTAAAGGGCAGGCACAACCACAGAGAAGGCACATCTCCCAAGTCGCACCAAATGACATTATTTCACAGAAGGGACCTGGAGTATTCCTATCCTGCCAGATCTATTGAGTCAGGCAGAAAGCATTAGAGACAACCAGGCCATCAATAACCTGAATCAGGTCCATTGTGATCATGGTGGGTATGAACCCCTGACCAGCTTCTGATTTGGGGCCTAAAGAAGGCAAACTGAAATCCTCCAACATAGTTTGGAAAATTCCGCTGGCAATTCTGCCATGGTGTTGACCAGCTCAGAAGGGGATGCAGCTATGAAGTAAGGGGAAGGCACAATGGTTGAGTGGTTAAAGATTCTGAGCCTGTTTGCTAGAAAGCTGATAGCCCAGATTCAAGGCCTAAGTGCCACACAACGGGGTGAGCTCCAGTTACTTGCCCTAACTCCTGCCAACCTGGCAGTTTGAAAGCATGCAAATGCAAGTAGATAAAAAGATAACAATTTGGTGGGAAGATAACAGTGTTCTGTGCTCCTCGGTGTATAGTCATGCTGGCCATATAACCATGGAAGTGTCTCCAGACAGTGCTGGCTCTCTTGACTGGGAAACGGAGATGAGCACCAACCACTAGAGTCAGACACAACTGGACAGGAGAAACCTTTACCTTTATGTGGAGGCTGGTACACTAACAACAACCTCATCTGATTCCTAAGAGCCAGCTTCACAACCTGGGTCTCATAATCGGTGATTTCCAGAACAGTACCCCTAGAAGCTACTAGAGATTTTCAGATGCTTATAGCCACACTCCATCCCTGGCTCAGAATCATGGCTGGTGTTAGGCCCAATATCCAAGTGACACATTTTGAGAGAGTAATACCCCCCCCCCCCACACACACACACATTTCCATACCCAACCTGTTTTGGTAATGCATACCAGGTTGGCATTCTCAACCACGATCAAATCAAAGCCTGATTGCAGATTGACCTTATATTAAGTAGCAGTAGATGAAGGCCCAGGGTTACCAAAGATGGGAAGACCAGATCTCAAGACTGAATGCAGGGGGCTGGAACATGGCATCAGTATCGAGCACTAAAGCAGCCTTCCTAAATATATATAGAGTGGTATTAACATAATTTCACCTAGCACATGCACTTAAAACTGATGTGGCTTTGTGTATTGTCTATTTCACTTATCAAGTACTGCCATTTCTGTGGGGTGGTGTCCAAAATGTCAACATGCACCTGTGTCCACATGATCAAAGCCTCGCCCTTTGTATACCCCACTATGGATACCTGTGTGAAATAACATCAAACTGGATGCCTATCTTGCTTTATGTGCTTATTTGTGTGCTTATTTATTTGCCAATTGAACTGGGAAGAACTTAACATAAAATGGTCATCAAGTCACATTTATCTGTCATAAGGATAAGTCTCTGAAAACAGAATAATACAAAGCCAAAGTTGGTATAGAGGAAGAAGCTGACAAAAGAAAGACTGAGTTCAAAAACAGATTCAGTTCATTTGGGGAACTGTAGAAGAAAAAAATGCAGAGAAAAAATAATCCTCATTCATAGCTCTGTCAGAGACTATTGGACAACAGCTTGGATTGTTTTCAGTCTTTCTAAGCCCCTTTTCCTTCCTAATCACATGACCTGGAACAGAAGCATTATTACATGTTGGAAAGAATTCCAAAAGCCATGGTGCTCATGACTTTTCCCTATCTTGTTAGGCAGTGTGTGAAATGGCCCCATGTGCAAGATACAAGCTAGTACATGAATGTTCCCTTAATGCTTGCTTCAGTTTGAACCCCAGAGCAATGTACCATGTCCATCAGATACAGTTGCTAGAGAATGCAGAAATATTTGCAAAACAAATGGAGCCTTCCAAATGAGAGATAGCTGCCACAGCTCTCTGCAGACACAGGAACCTGACTTATGCCTGCCAAAAGAGTCCCTTATACACATTTGAATCAGAGCTGTGGGATTTGGAAAACTAGTTAGAAGAACCGCCAATCTGTGATGAGGGCTTCAGATCGAGGCAGTAACATTCACAGGCACTGGGGCTTAAGGGTCATAAAGCAAGCCAGGCTGAGAAAATAACCAGTAGGGAATCTTTAGGAATAAGCATGAGCCTGGGTGAAAACAGAGCTAGGTTATTTCTCTTGCTCTAGTACAGAAAAAAGTAAGCAAATATGGAAAAGGTTTTCATCAGTTAATGCATAGACAAACTTATTAATATGTAACCAGTGAAGCAGACATGAACAATTTGTGATTGCTAAACCCCAAAGAGTTCCATATCATGAATGCTTCCCCCATTGCCCTCTACTGTCTCAGGCAGATACACAGTATAAGACAGTGTATTATATCTACCTCTGTATATCAGTGTCTATGTTTATAATCTGTTCATTGACACGTTCAGATGTAAAGCCCAGGCCATATCAAATTTAGAACTACACATGGATCAGCATGGAAAAAAAAAAACCACCCCAGGGTAACATTAAAAAGGTTTTTTAAAGCAAGCAAAGGAACAGAAATTAATGTAAATGCTAAGATTGTTCCCTGTGAGAACAATTTGATGTGGTGATTATGGTACCAAGCTAGAAACTGAGAGACAGAGTTTTCGTCTTGCCTTAGACATGAATTCAGCTGGGAATCCTTGGGCCAGTTTCTTTCCCTCAACTCTAGGAAGCAAGCAATGGCAAACTCTTTCCAAAACTCTTGCCAAGAAAACTGCAGGGATTTGTCCAAGCAGTTGCCAAGTTGAAGGGGCATGCACATATGCACACAAGACTGTTCTCTGCATGTGTAATTATTTAACAATTATATTTTAAGACTTACATACATATTCCCTCATGGACCAAGGAACTGCTTCTAATGATGTGGTATGCGTGTGTACTTAGTGCACTTAAACAACATATTAAAGATCTGTAAATCCAAGATCGGACTGCTCTTCCCAAGAATGTTTATTTGAGTAGTCAAACTCCCCCTTTTAAAGCAGCAAGATATTTACTGTATATCAAATAACTGTCCCCAAAATCCGAAGGGCATTAACCTTAGTACGTTGCAACATACTTCCCACAGCAGTTTTGGAGGGCCTGATATAAAAAAATAGGATATGAGTAGAGACTGTGCTTCTGTGGACAAGGAGCCATTGAAACTATAGCTCACATCCTCCTATACTGTATCTTCTATAAGGGCTCAGGGACTCAATTTATAACACCTTACCTAATAAACTATCTAGGAAATAGTGACCTTTTTTATGTGTAACTACTGTTATCAGATCACTATGAAGTAGTTTCTCTGAATGTGGCGAAATTCTGCTATGTTGTATGTAAAATATTCACCACCAATCTCAATATATTATTCTGTCTATCTTTTATTTTTATTTTTGCTATTATTGTTGTTGTTAATGCTTTTATTTGCTGGTCTGTGACCATAATAAAAACTGATTTACTATGCTGTCATGGAGAAAAACTGTATAGTGGTCAGTGTGAGTTGAAAACTACTTGATGGCACATAATCTATCCATCCATCCATCCATCCATACATCCATACATCCATACATCCATACATACTCCTAGTGATTGCTACCTCTTTACATCCCAGTTGTTTCCAGGCTTAAAATAAATGAACACTCCATTCTCTTACACACAGAGAGCAGCACAGAGTTTTACTGCTGCTGGAGAACAGAATAGAGGGCTACAGAGGAGCTACATCTGATAATTTGGCAGGCTGGGAAATATAGGAGGGATGAAATCAGACACATGATATATTGCTTAATAATGTAGACTGAATTGTAACCCATCAAGGCAAACATGACTTACCAGCCATATGTGCTGTCCTACTAGGAATTTCATAATGCTTTTTTCATGCTGTGTCCTTTTAAAATATATATATTTTTAAAAACTCTCCAATATACGCACCCTGTTATTAACACAGCTGCCTGCAATTTCTGCTGGTTCGAATCTCTCCAAGGCTCAAGGTTGACTCAGCCTTCCATCCTTTCTAAGGTAGGTGAAATGAGGACCCAGTTTGTGGGGGCAATAAGCTGACTTTGTATAAAATATACAAAAGTATGAAGGCTATTGCTTAACGCATTGTAAGCCGCCCTGAGTCTCCGGAGAAGGGCGGCATATAAATCAAATTAAAAAAAATAAATAAATAACAAGCCATGGAAATGGTCAAAAGATAGACCTTTTTTGGAGAGCCTACAAGAAAGAATGTACAGTATTTGGGGATCCAGTTCTTTGTTTTATCTTTATAACCCTGGGGTGGACATATTTTAGGGTTTACCCTATCATTTCCATGAGTTTCCTGCCTTGAAATAGCAAAACGCTGACTTGCTCATTTTCATCAGGCATGGTCAGAAGGGCTTCTAAGGCTGTTTTTAGAATCCTTGGAGTTGTATGTTGCCAACCTTGAAATAAATAGATTGATTCCCCAATACAAATATTTACGTACCTCACAAATAGGATTATCCACCCCCTTCTGTTCTAAATACATACCCTTCTCTGAACTTAAGTCCCAGCATTATTTGTTTGTCTGCCTTTTTGTAGGGCAG
This sequence comes from Pantherophis guttatus, assembly GCF_059756535.1. Classification (NCBI taxonomy): domain Eukaryota; kingdom Metazoa; phylum Chordata; class Lepidosauria; order Squamata; family Colubridae; genus Pantherophis; species Pantherophis guttatus. The sequence continues at coordinate 100,344,008 of NC_142064.1, forward strand.
AGCTGGCTTAGTCAGAAGTGCTCTCATTCCTTGTGTTCAGAAGTTTGCAACTTATGCTGGCCCATCTGCTTAACTATGTACCTCTAGCAGATGGTATATCATTTGTCTTCATTCAAACTCCTCTGGAATTCCTCTGAAGGCACTAAACCTGGCAGACAATAGAGAACTTGTCTTTTGACAGTGATAGTACTGCTAAAGTGTAACAGAAACTAAGTTAATGCTTAGAACAGATAAAGTTTTATGTCTGAACGGGCAACCATGGGAGCTGCATAAGAGGCACAGTGGTGCTGTTTATGTGCATTATTATTTTCCTCACACTTTCAAATTCCATTTGGTTATGCTGAAAATCATGATTTATTCCTTGTTATATTGGCTTTTTGTGTTTGGTATAATGTAAACAATGTCCCTTTATATTTTCAAGAATCTATACTGCAGATTTAACTAGGGTTGAGTCATACCTTCCTGGTGATTAAAGGGCTATGTTTAACATATCTCATGAATTATACATTTCTGTAGGGAATGAGGAATACGATAGTATGAAATTATTAAATGTGTAACTTATTCTTCCAATTTGTTCTAGGTTTTGGTATAATGTTGTTGAATATGGCTTTTGGAAATAGGTATAATATACTGTATACTACTCAGCCACATAATCACAACTTTTCTTCCAGATTAATTGGGCTGGATCTAGATCAGTCATTGTAATTCATCCCTTAAATGGTTCCTTAATCTCAGTGATAATAATGCAGCCTCACCAATAATATTTTTTTGAAGGGGATATTTGCATGAAGAGAGGCATTCTGAATACTTATAAATTCTGGATCAAAACTATGCTGAGTCACATTCTTAAGTATTCTCAGAGCATTTCTTTCTTTCTTTCTTTCTTTCTTTCTTTCTTTCTTTCTTTCTTTCTTTCTTTCTTCCTTCCTTCCTTCCTTCCTTCCTTCCTTCCTTCCTTCCTTTCTTCCATCTGTCTGTCTGTCTGTCTGTCTGTCTATCATCTGTCTATCTGTCTGTCTGTCTGTCTATCTATCTATCTATCTATCTATCTATCTATCTATCTCATCTACTCATCCATCCATCATCTTACTGAACTCTGGTAGTTTGTATATTAAAATAAAAGAATAAAAATTAAAAGAAGACCGAGAGATTTTTCTGAAAATGGCAACATCAGAGTCAATTCCTCTCCATGATATATAGGATTTTTACTTTGAAAATCCTCTGCTATTGACAGCCAGAGCCATGGAGAAGTAAATGTATATGCTGATGACCTTGTGATAGCTGCTACATGTTGTAGGAGAGTGCAGAAGCAGCCATCATATGATATGCTGGTCCACAGTAGGGAAAAAAATCCGATAAAAATAAACTCATGATAGGCTTTTTTTTGTTTTTGTGGGAGGGCCTGAGAAAGAGTATATATCTCCTGCTAGTAATCAAATAATGGAGGAAGTAAGTAAAGCTAATCATTAGTAATTCTTAGCCATTCTTCAGTTGCATTTCTTTTGAGTAGTTAACTACCATCTGGTTTTCTTGACTGCAGTACAAGAGTCACTTATTAAAGTTTATGATCCCTAATGTGATAAACAGCAAACTGAAGGCAGGCAGTCACTGATCTTTTTATTAAAAAACCCGGCTCACACAGAGGACCTGCAGATCTTCAGAGATGGTTTATGGGAGCTAATTACCGAAGTGTTTTTAGGCACAGAGTTTGCATACCAACGCTTATATAGAACTTACTAGGAAAGTATAAAAGTTAGAGTAGTGACAAGTGATTGTGCTTGGTATTCAAGACACATGGCATTCACAAAATGAATTCTACAGTTGTGCTGCATTTATATATTGCTGATCCTCAGATTCTAAAACTGAGAATAAAATTGTTATGGGGGCTTAAGCAAAGTCTGCTTTATTTGCAGATCCACAAGCTAGTTTCTCTCAGATGTGGGTGCATGGATGCAGTTTGACTGCCTATCTGCATTACACTTCAACAGTTCAGAAGCAGTATTAATACTTTGTGATATTACAGTATGTACAAAATCATAACCTTTGCAAACAGATTATTGTAATTTAAATATGTTCATTTTGTGATAGGATAGGATAGGATGGGATGGGATGGGATGGGATGGGATGGGGTGGGGTGGGGTGGGATGGGATGGGATGGGATGGGATGGGATGGGATAGGATAGGATAGGATGATGGATGATAGATAGATAGATAGATAGATAGATAGATAGATAGATAGACAGACAGACAGACAGACAGACAGACAGACAGACAGAAACTGGAAACTGATGAGGCAACTGTTCCTAACAACTTAGCTAAATCCAAAATTTAGTGTTAAAAGGAAGCTAGTGAGGTGCAATTGTCAAAGTGGATTAGGAGAGACCCATGTTCAAGGCCCAACTTTAGTCTTGGAAGCTTTTTTTTTTTTTTTTTAATTTGATTTATATGCCGCCCTTCTCCGAAGACTCAGGGCGGCTTACAATGTGCTCAGCAATAGCCTTCATCCTTTTGTATATTTATACAAAGTCAGCTTATTGCCCCCACAAACTGGGTCCTCATTTAACCTACCTTAGAAAGGATGGAAGGCTGAGTCAACCTTGAGCCTTGGAGAGATTCGAACCAGCAGTAAATTGCAGGCAGCTGTGTTAATAACAGGGTGCTTTAAACCACTGTAGTACCAAGCTTACTGGCTGATGTTCAACCACTCCTTCTCCTTTTGTTCAGCCTACCACAGAGGGCTGTTTCTTTGTGGAAAAGTTGGAGGAGGGAATTTTAGGTATACCAGCTTGAATTCCTGGAGAGAAAGTGGGATATAAATTCAACTGATAAATACCGGTACCTTAAACTCAAAACCGTAGCTGTTTCTTTGTAGCTTCTACATCTGGATTTTCTGGCTGCTTCCTTGGCTTAGTATAAGAAAGATATATTTATTTATTTTAATGAATGTATTTGCCTTCCATCTTGTAATGAAATGACTCTAGAGGGAATATTCATACTGAATATTCACTTATTTCCAGCTTTATAAGAAAGTCTTTTAGCAAATATTGGTCTAGTAAAAGTTGTTCTTTGGTTATTGATTCTGGGATACATAAGGCAAAAATCACATGTACATTTTACTTGCCAAAAAAAAAAAAGATAAACATTTCCCTGTCAGTCGTGTCCAAATGTGCTCATTTCCATTTCTTGGCCAAGGGAGGCAGCGTTGTCCAAAGACAATTTCTTTGGTCATGTGGCCAGCATGGCTATACACTAAAGGAGCACAGAACACTGTTACCTTCCCGCCAAAGTGGTACCTATTAATCTACTCGCATTTGTATGCTTTCAAACTGGTAGGTGAGCAGGAGCTGGGGCAAGTAACGGGAACTCACTCCATTGCATGTAGCTTGGGTCTCAAACCCGGGCTGTCAGCTCTCCATCTGATAAGCTCAGTGTCTTTAATTGCTGAACCATCGTGCCCCTACAAATAGTACCTACTTTTGTCAAAAGTAGAAAGTACCTACTTACAAAAATAGGTAGGGAAAGAACTTTGTCATGATATCTATTATTAAAGTTACTAGCATTAATTGTCCTACACTGTATGGAGTCTCCTTTTTTGTTTTTCTTAGAACTGAGATGAGTAGAATTTTAGGGATGAGTAGTTCTACCCTATTTCACTCCATTGTTCTTTCACTACAGACTCTTTACTGCGTGCTACACTCAAGTTGCATTCAGTAAAGTATGAAGAAATTCCAAACTTAATTGCGGAACTGATACTTGCACCGTTTGCTGAAACCGGTGCTCCTGTTGTTTTAAATGTGGGGTGAACATTAAGCGAGGCTACATCAGCAGTGTGTGTCTGTTGAGAAAGTAATGTAAGAAGAAGACGTAGCCTTTGGTATGATCTGCTCATAATAAAATAAACTTCTCAAATTTAGGGAGAGAACATTCTTTTAAGAGATCAGTTACCTTGTCCACCCAAATTAGTATCCTTTGTTGGCTGGATTTTGGCTGCCCAGGGTATCAGAGAAGGGCTTGTCTGAGCTGTGCCAGAAGATGCCAGGTTCAAAGCATGTGCTCCATTATTGAGCAATGGTCCTTTGATAAAAGATGAGGAAATCCAGCGTCAAAATATGCCCTTAGTAGTGATGACTTATTCCTACATCTATCCCTTTGGATTTATTTGTCCTCCCTCATCAGTCCTCTGCTGTTTTCCTTACCTCATATAGACACATAATAACTATGGCCATTTGTATACCAGCCCCTTTCTGTGTGTGCATGTATACAGACATACAAAAATGCTACAAAAGATGTATTTCATTTTGTTAAATAGAGATAGTCCTCGACCAGTTTGTTTAGTGACTGTTTGAAGGTACAATGGCACTGAAAAAAGTGACTATGACCATTTCCCCACACTTATGACCATTGCAGCATCCCCATGGTAAGGTGTTCAAAATTCAGCCACTTGGTAACTGACTCATATTTATGACAGTTGCACTGTCCTAGGGTCAGCGCAAACTTTTGCGACCTTCTGACAAGCAAAGTTGACAGGGAAGCCAGATTCACTTAACAACCGTGTTACTAACTATAACAACTGCAGTGATTCACTTAACAACTGTGGCAAGAAAAGATATAAAATGGGGCAAAACTCAATAAATGTCTCACTTAGCAACAGAAATTTTGAACTTGATTGTGGTAATAATTTGAGGACTTATGCCTATAAAAATAAGCTAACAAAGGGGAGAGAAAAAGCATATCTGTACATTCATAGCAAATAATATTTATTGCATTTTGATATGGAATCAGGATTTTTTTTTTTATTGTAAAAAAGAAGTAAGATTCCTGTCAGATACCATACATAAAAGGATTAAGGATATATTTTATATAGAAATGAGAAAGTAGAAATCTGAACTTCATTACAAAAAAAGAATTTGAATGTGATGATTTTTTTATAGGAACAAAGCTGTTTCTGAAAGAGTATTAAAATGACATTTTCTAGTATATCTGCATTTATAATGTGCACAAGCATTAACATTTATTACAGAGCTTTTTAATTTCTTTAAGCATCCAAGCAAAACATTCATACAGATGTGACACCATATATAATCAGTGGAAATTTTAGGTAGGCTTACTCCATTCCACTTTACTTGATGTTACTGTTACATTTTAAAATATAAGTATAGTTTACATTTATTTATTTCACTATCTGTTTCACAGTAAACCTTCACTTTATACCGTATATTGTATTATATAAACTGTACAAACTATTTGTTTACAGACCAGAACTGCAAAGTAATTACCAGTTTTAAAACAAAGTATTATATCTGCTCATTTGTTTACAAGAACAAATTCAGAAAAATATGAGGACAGGGAAGAAAATATCTTGATCATTTTCACACCAAGCTCCAAGTATATTAAAATGAATTAATCCAGTATATCACAAATAATAAACTCCTTGGATCAAGTATGTGTTTATATATCTTCATTCCTCTGAAAAATGGCATACACTTTATAAAAATAATAACAGTAGATAAAAGCATTCTTGTCAAGATGAAGAATAAAAGACAAGAAGTACATGAAACATTTCAGTATTCTTTTGTTTTTGTTTTTAACTTGATTTATATTATTTGAAACTGGTTCATGCTTGCATAAGCTGGTTAAAGCCTCTTTGATTTCCTTCCTTCTGAATAAATTCATCTTGTTCATCTGAAGGAAAGAAAACAAAAAACTTAAACTTACTCCTTTTATGTTTGTTAGCACGGAGGAGAAAACAAGCACCGTTGTTGATTTTGCTGCCTTGTCAGATTTGCCAATTGGACCAGGTGTTCACAGGTTTCACATTGTTCCAAGTTTGCTAGTTAAACTAATTTTAATCTTAATCATGCAGCAGCTTTATTGATCTCAGGCTGCAGAATTGTATGTAAGATTTTCCCCCCAAACACTGGAAGGCTATAATTTCTTTTTCTGCAGTGGTTCTATATTGGCCTTCTCATATTATTTCTTCCAAGTAAATGTTAGTTCAGTGGTGGTAAACCATGCTCCAAGGAATCCTCCAGTTTGTTGGAAATTTAACATAATCTGGGCGAGGGTGTGGAGGGGGAGTTTGCTGTTTAGGAGTGTTAGATTCATGGATTTTTAGAACAAAAAAAAGTTGGCTGGCAACTTAATTAGGACTATATTATGAAATATAGGCTCTTTTATGAGGATTTCGGTGAAATGTACAGAAACGTCTATTCAGATAATTCATTAAGGAAAGGATTCTCTGAAAAATAAAATAAAAACCATGTATGGGATGGCCTTTCTTTAAAATAATCTATACTTCGAATGTCAAGACTATGCTTTCTGTAAGATGACAATAATGCAGTGTTGTATGCTTTCCCAGGGTTTCCCCTGGGATGTGTGAACTATTTATATTCAGAAAGAAGCTGAGAAACTGTGCTATCTTTTTGCTGAAAACAAATCTTCTTTTTCTTTTTCTAATATATTACAAGAGGTAGATAATTAACAAACAAACCCAAGTTCTTACTTTTCAGCGACCTTTCAGCCAGTGAACAAAATGTATTTTGACTGCACAGAGAATATGGCTGGAACAGACGGGGATTACGACTTTCAGGGAATGAGAAAAAGAATGTCTATGACCATTTCAGTATTATGTCATTCATTATTTCAGCATAGGACAAATTCTAAAGAGAAGAATGCACAATCCCACCTTTTACATTCACCTGATCTGAAAATTAAACCCTCACACCAGGGCCTTCAGATTAGCTTCCAGTTTCTCTGAAACCACCACAAACCTGGCATGATTTTCTTCCTGGTCCAACCGCCAGGAACATTTCACATGAGCTCTCCCAGAGGAAAACAGCCATGAATATCAGAAGGAGAACTAGAGTCAGTTGGACAGAAATATAAAGTGTGGAAAAATGGAAGATTCTCAGGAAGAAATAACATATGGGACGACTGGAAGATAGCCACTTTAAATTGCATAGGTTATATTTCACAATGAGTAAAATGGATAAAAGACACGTGATGGAGAATTTTCTTGGAAGGCTCTTGAAGACCTGGACAGTATTTTCAATAAATAGTGTGGAGGGTGGAGGAGACAGATCAAGCTGAGCTCCTTGGAGAAAGGGTAGGATATAAAGGTGATAGATAATTTCATACCGCTTGCAATACATGCCATATTAATGAAACAATAAATTACAAACCGAGAAAGCAGTTTGCACCTGAGATTCTTAAGCTCGGGAATTTTGCCTGGCAGATATAATCCACCACCTCTCATCACGTGTATTTTTTATAATTGGGTGGTGTAAAATATTGTAAAGTAAATAAAAATAAAACCAAATATTAAAAATATACAGTAAAGGAAGAACAAGAAAGAACAGATACAAGACAGCTAAATCCTTCAAAGCCTCTTCAAATTAACAATAGATATATTCATGCAAGAGGCTTAGAGCTTTTTTCTCTCTCCATGAATTGGTTTTAATGTGAATGTAAACCTTCCATTGGCCAAAGTGTGCATTTGAATTACAAATGGCTTGCTTTCTGGTTTAAATATTCCACTTTGAGAAGGATCTGACATTCACATAAATAGCCTGTGAAAAGCACTCTAAGCCTCATGTGTGGAAGTTCCCACAGTCCCGCAATATTTTCAGGCATCCTGAAATGTATGAGTGGCAATTCTGTAAAGGGTCAGCCCAGCTTCTTAAAACAATCCGGGATATTTTAGGAGTCCCCAGAAAGAGTTACACTATTGACTTAAGTATGTACATATGAAAACTGCAATATGACAACCACAGTAAATTCAGTAGATCTTCCTTATGGAGGTTATCAGGAGAGGCCCATCCCTCAAATGCCTTTAGCTGCCATGCATATAATAGTAGACCATGACTGTCAAGGCCACCTTCTATTTGAATTGCTTTGTCCTACTGATTAGAATCCATTGATTAAAGATGTATCAGAGATCTTTCAGCATGGCATACACCCCATGAATTAGTTGCATGCCTTTTGCAGAGTTTGCTAATGTTAAAATTGTCTACAGGTTTGTACCCAAGCAAATACACTTACAGTCTTATGTGCTGTGCCAACTTGTAGTTTCAGAAAGAAGGAGCAAATTCTCCAAAGGAGGACTTTAAATCAAAGAGGGCAGAGATATTTGTGCTTTGCCAAATAATTCTGTTCTTTCCTTCTTTGCCTTGCCTGTCATTGTTCACAATGGAGCAGCAGGCACAGCCAGCCTTGCCCTCTGGCACACCAATTGCAATCTTGAGTTCTCCAAAAATTTCTAGTCAGGATCCAAACCTTTAAAAAGCAGTTCTTCCTAGTGTGTAGCAATTGTGTTGCAAGCAGGCAGGGTGACAGTAGCTTTGGCAAGCTGGAATTCTTCGTAGTATCCCTAATAGCAAAGCAGTTTCCGATTTTTTCTTCTTCTTTTTACTGCAGTCCCTTCTGCTGTCCCTATGATGCATCAGGTGAGTCGCACCCCAAGCAGTATCACTTTGTCCTGGCCACAGCCTGATCAGCCAAATGGAATCATCTTGGACTATCAACTGCGCTATTTTGACAAGGTAAACTGGTGGGGGAAAAACAGGCTTAAAAATTAGCATTTGAGTTTTTGGTTTCGGTTCCGATTTTGCCATGTGCAGCAAGTTTACACAGTAAATTTTAATAAGTACAACTGTTGCAGTGCCTTATCTAGAAACTAGGATTGGTCCAGAAAAGTTGTATCTTACCTACTAAGTTCTCAGCAGCCATTGAAATCTACAGTTGTCAGGTTCTTTTGGAGTAGACATGGGACTTTAAAATCAATTGAAGATTCTGGAATAGACTTCCCCTAATTTTTCTTCTCCTGTTTAGGAGGTGAGCATGCTACCCTTTTATATTACTAAAACAGTTGGGAAGCTGCCACTACCACAGGATCTCATCTTGCATCATTCCAGAAATAAACAAAGCAGAAAGGACCCACATGGGAAGGATAAAATTCCGTAGCTTCTAGACCAGAAAAATTTCATTTCCTGAATGGGCCACTAGTGTGATGGAAAAGAGCTGCATTGTTATTATTGCCCACCACATTTTCATTTCAGGGTTTTCATGTTACCAGGATGAGGTGGAAAATAGTTATAACAAGAAAGAGTTTTAGAGTTTATTGGAAGCCATGTGTTGTGAAACAGTTTAACATTGCCAAAAGAGTAAGTCAGGCAAGCCATCCTTGGAACATTTTTTCCTCTTTCCCTTATGCAAAAGATTTTTATTGTTCCTTTAGCTATCCATCCTCAAGAATAAAGGCAGAAATAGGTAATTTGAATGATTAGCTCAGGAGTTTGGGCAGAAGGGAACTTGACTAAATAACAAAAACGTGGATGCATCTGAGAATAGAGTATTGCTGAGGTTGAAGAAGTGGAAGTCTATTAATCAACCTGTATTGATTCCTAGTCAGAAGATGAGGACACTTCGTTCACCTTAACCAGCGAGACTAATATGGCCACCATCTCCAGTCTAAGCCCAGGGAAGATATATGCTTTTCAAGTACGAGCCCGGACAGCAGTGGGTTATGGGCCATATAGTGGAAAGATGTATTTCCAGACTCTTGTAGGAGGTAAGTGACACTTCTTCTTAGTTTCCAAATCTAGATTTATCAATACTTTTCTCTCACGCTCATACTTACTTGAACAATCTTCTTTTTTTATTGCTCTCTTGCTCCTGCCTCATAAACTTTTTATAGCCTTCACATACCTAACAGGCTAACGTACACCTTGAGTCCCCATCTGCTTATGTATTTTCAAGTGTTGCGTAATTTCAGTATGTGGAGACACTTAGGCATTTAAGACAAAATTTAATGAGGAATTATCCTGAACAAGCTTCATGATTTCAATGTGACTTTTGCAGAAGAACTATTTGGTCAACTGTGACCATGTGAATTGCATGTGTGAGGTAAAATCAATTGCAGGAGCTGTGTAGAAGTACTTTTGAAGAAAGGAATGGAAAGCTTTTGCAAAATTGACAATTAAAAGACCTGTGTTTTTTTTTAAAAAAAATGAATGAAATAAAGTGGCATAATACAACTGACGTGTGTATGTGTGTTAGAAACAGAAAGAAGGGCTGAGAGATTTGAAAGGTCTCTTATATTTTGCTAGCTAGATGATAAAGCAAAACTATATGGAGGTTTGGGGTTAAATCAATAGATCCACATCTATGTGTTGCTTAGAGAAAAACTTAACATGGAAAGGGGACCTGATGGGGTCAACATAACTATGAGCATTTCTGTTGTACAGACTTGGATGCTTCAGACAGGGGAAAGAGGGCATTTCTGAATGTTGGTGGGCTGAAGTTGCAGAGCTCTTAACAAACATTTTGGAAGAGTGTTTTCAAATGTTAAGATTGTATTAGAGGGTTTTGTAACAATAAAGACTATATATAAGAAGATAACAGACTGCCTTCCTTCTTTGGCAGGTGAGCGCTCTGAGATGGTGCAGGATCGATTGCCACTTATTGTAGGCTCAGCATTGGGTGGACTGGCCTTCATGGTAATTGCTGCCATTGCCATCCTGGCCATTGTCTTTAAAAGGTGGGTATTCTGCTTTCACCCTCTTAAAGCTATTGTTGATTCAACACAAAACTACTCCCAGGTAAGGGAATAAAGCATGATTTTGGAAAGCTGCTTTCAAACAGGAATCCTGTTATGTCCTAGACCTCTACTGGGAGAGATTGTCTGCTATTTTTTTCTCATATTACATCTGCAACTTACATATTATACAAGAACGATAGTTGGAAACCAGATATAGTATTTGTGGGGAAGAACGGCATACCTTCTCTTTTGACCTCCTATTCAGACCTTATAACTGGAGAAATGTGATAGAGTTAGGATTGTAGGTTAGCGATATTGAAGAGCACCTTTGGTCAATATAACCTCAATTGTAGACATATTCTTTCTACTAATATGTTTGGAAAACTGTAAACAAGGGGTAGAGGAACTGTAGGCTGCTATTGGCAACCCATTTGCAGTTCCGCAATGCCCATGGCACAAACTTTTGAACCCTTTTTTTAATGATTTGGGGAGAAGGGGAATGTGAAATAATGGAAATGATCTATTAAGCTTTGCTGAGGTTTAAAGCATCCAGAACACTCTAAAACATTACCCTTCCCTCCAAATGAGCTACATTTTTCTATTTTGGGGATAAAAGAATAAAAGGATAAGCCTGTGCAAAACGTATTGCTACTATAACCCCCAGATCCACACATTGATAATGGATGTGTGGCCAACCCCACTCACTTTGTGATATGATATCACCAGTCATGTGACTCCAAGCCTGAAAAAGAAACCTCTCCACTATAATTCAGAGGCAGGCAATCTAATTTCAAGCAGCCCTTGCAAGTAATCAGTTCAGAATTCTATAAGAGTTGTCTCACCTTTACCTAGCAATCTGCCACTTGGTGAGACAGAAGTAGTTATCAAAAAGAATAAAAAGAGTGTCAGAAAAATAATGGGTTCCCCAGTCACTACTTGTTTCAGGCCTACTCACTATTAGCAAGTTTCCCCAAAAGATTCCCCCATGAATTTCTCCGTTGGCCAAATAAATAAATAAAAATCCCCATCTCTGTCATAGATCAGTTTAAAACTTCTTTAAAATATCAAATAAACAGGCTATTTGAAAGTAGGGTCTTTGAGTCTTTAGCTTCATTCCAAGCTTCATTCCAACTTCAACTGAAATTTGTTACTATTTTTTGTTTAATCACCAAATCTCAAAACTAGATATAATTATTCATCTAATCTAAAGGCTATTAAAACACACAGGAGTTCCAATCAAATCCATTTCATAGCTTTACTTGGTACTCTGTCCAATGCATTGAAAATCTTGTTCAAAATGCAACTTTTAGAGATGTATCATAAACTCATGTCACCAAATGAATAGCCCTGGGCTCCCCTTTATAGCACCTTCTGGGAATATGGGCATAAATTGTTTTTATAAATGGATATGTGTTTCTGTGTATCAAAACAAATATTAAGAAGTGCACAAATTGAGCCTATGTTACATCTGATTATCAGATAAATTCCCAATAGAATTGCCAGTGTGATTGTCATTATATAGTGTCACTGTATAAATGTCCATTCAGTACTTAAGAATATTGTAAGAGCTCTGCCAGATCAGACTAGCCGATATTAAGTTTGTACTACATACTTTAATTTATTGTTCCTCTGTACTTCCTCCATCCTTATTGAAAACTGCTTTAGGATTTTATTAAAAACTGCTTTTCAATACAATTTCAAAGAACTTTGAATAAAGGAATATGTGACTTCTTATTTCCAGTATTACAATTTCCAACAATGCTCCCCTAAACCAATGGCATATTTTATGGTCACAGCATTGGATGATCAAATGATCATTTAGTGCAACTTTCTGCTAAGGTTGAAAAAATGCTACGCTGATATTTTATTGGCCCTTTTGTGAAGGATTTTATTTGTGTATCTCACAATCAGTCAGCTGAGGTTCAGATTTTTCTATCATAAAAAAAGAAAACAATCTTTTCTCTTTGTACTCTATTGTCACCATGAGTAATTTTCTACATTCTACATTCCTTCTGACTCCTTTATACTTGAAAGGAAGTTATATTTAATATGACCTATGCATAACTTACGAGCAGACATAGAACGATTGAATATTCGTTATCTTCTTCCGCCTTCAAGTAAAACCCCATGATTATTTCCCCAACATCCAACATAATTTTGCCTGCTTTTGCCTGCCCCTTTTTCATAGCTGTAGAAGAGTCCTTTGGACCTGATGCATCTAAGAAGGTCATCCTATCTTAGTTTTCCTTCTATGTTTTCTTCTTCCACAGTAAGAGACGAGAAACTCCATACACAGATCGCCTGCAACAGTACATAAGCACTCGGGGTAGGTGATTGAGAATCTCCTCTTTCTTTAGCTGCCTCTTCTCTCAAGCTCATTACTGACTCTGGAGTCTGTGGTCTCCCTCCCAGGCCTTGGGGTCAAATATTACATTGACCCTTCTACTTATGAAGACCCCAATGAAGCCATTCGGGAATTTGCCAAGGAAATTGATGTATCTTTTGTCAAGATAGAGGAAGTCATTGGATCAGGTAATGAAGTAATATTTTCTCATTTAATCTCTGCTATCTTATTTGCTCCTTAACCCTTATTTTTCAGTACACTTGTTCTCACTTGGAGCCTCAAATTTCTCATTGTGAACCTGCAGTTTAAGCCTACTCTTTTTGGTTGGGTTGCAGCTTATTGATGTTGACAAAGGTCCACCCAATTGTCAGGTGTTCCTCCCATTTATCTATTTTTGCCAAAAGTTTTTTTTTTTTTATGCCTAATAGAACATCACTCAAGTGGCATTACAACATCTTCACCATGCAGGCTTCATCTTAGGTGTTGGAGAAATTAAAAATGGGTACATTCTAAGAAAAGTAGTCTGTAACAATGTGCTGTGCTCCAGATCCAAAACAAAAGATGTTTCAAAGTAGATGGGTTTACATGGTTGCTGCCTCCTTAAAAAGATGCATATTTTAGATGTCCATGTTTTTTCTTTACTGTATTCTTGTTTTTCTTTCTTTGTAGTTTCCCCTTTTCCCCCTTTCTTTTCTGCCTCTTCTATTCCTTCTTTTTATTATTTTGCTTTTCCAGTTTGTATTAGTTTTTACTGTTGTACCTGTAATCTTTAATAAAACTATTATAAAAATATGTCTTTTCCTCAGCTCTCATATAACTCAGGAAAATATATCTTTGAGGTAAGGAGGCACTGACAGCTCTTTCGTGCCGTCTTCAAAGCCCTTGTTGCACCCTGCTGAGAGCTTGTTAATTTAACTGCATATTTTCCTGGGATTGCCCCACCCCCAATGTAGCATTTCCCCCCCCTTTAGATCTGAAGCTCTGCACATCCCTAGAACTGTGCAACAATGAGGGTATACAGCCATTCTTTCCATCCAGCCCTTGCCCATTATTTAAGAAGGGGCAGAATTTTATTCAGTTCACACCTGCTGCCGAAATAGGATGGGAATCATTTCCTCATGATGTAATCCCACACCAATGCAAAATGTATACAATTACCAGAATTACAAAGGATAGAGCCAGTTGTAGGAAGAAAAAAGTAAGCAGTATTATATAAGAAAGGTATACAGGGGTAAGAAATAACTCCCTGTAAAGGTCTGGTACTCTTTTTGGCTAGTTTGGTCTAGCAGTTAAGGCACCAGGCTAGAAATCAGGAGACTCTGGGTTCAAGTTTCACCTTAGCCATGAAAGACAGCTAGGTGACCTTGGACCAGTAACTCTCCGCTCACCTCACCTCACACGGTTGTTGTTGTTGTTGTTGTGGGGAAAATAGTAAAAGGAAAGTGTGTTGGATATGTTTGCTGCCTTGAATTATTTGTAAAAACAGTAAAGACAGGATATAAATAAACAAATAAAAAAATGTGAGGGCTGAAGCTGAAGACTGAGATCTTCTTATTCTCTGATATTCTCCACTCCCAAATGGCAGAAGGCTCCTTATCTACTGTAGCTTCTCTTTTCTTCAAGAAAGAGCTTTAGAGCTTTGTGTTTTTTGTGTATTTGTTTGTTTGATTCTGAGGTTTTTTTTTCTAGGCAAATTGCTGCCTGAGTTCTTAGACTGGTGTTGTCCAAACTTAGCAGGCTTAAAATAGATGGACTTCCAGTCTCAGAATTCCTCAGGCATGCTGGTTGGGGAATTCTGGGAGTTGAAGTCCACCCATCTTAAAGTTGTCAAGGTTGATTTAAAAAAAAAACCATTCTCAGATAGAGCAGGCCAATGATTGTATCAATTGTGAAAGTATTTAGATTGTTCAACTGAGACTTGGAAGACTGAACCACAATCTGTGCCGAAGTTCAAAACTTTGTAGTTTGTCAAAATCTGTTTCAAAGATAAAAGAGGGAATTGAGTTGCCTGGTTTGAACTTGGGCATTATAGTAACCTTACCAATGAAACGAACTCCAGAAAGTGATGAAGTGCTTGGTTCTCAAAGCAGCAGGGCCAACAGTCTTACCTCCCTCTGCATTTAAATTATGCAAGTACCAGTTCCTCCTCTGGCTGATGTGGTGTCTTTTCCATCCCTTACTCCTGGCAGGAGAATTTGGAGAGGTGTGTTTTGGCCGCCTGAAGCCTCCAGGGAAGCGTGAATACATGGTGGCTATTAAAACCCTGAAGGCTGGCTACACTGATGAGCAGCGGCGTGAGTTCCTAAGCGAGGCCAGCATCATGGGACAATTTGAGCACCCAAATGTCATCCGCCTTGAAGGTGTGGTCACCAAGAGCCGCCCCGTCATGATTGTCACTGAGTTCATGGAGAATGGTTCTCTGGATTCCTTCCTCCGGGTATGACAATCTCAGTTCCCCTCTTTCCTTGCCTGCTTCACTTCTTCCCTTTCATTTTACATCTACTATATTTATTACTATTTATTTATTTTAGTTACTTTTGAGCATTGTAAGGAATGTGTCATGCCCAAGCAGTATACTAAATAGAATAACATAAAATACAAGACATAGGGAAATGATTTCAGTAAAATAATATGGCAGCATGCATCTCTACAATAAATTTTGATAAAACAATAATAGCCCTGATATGGGGGAAGAGGGAGGCTTGAGCAAAAATAGTTTGTCTTTAGCAGATATTGCAAACATAGCACAGGGCTCTTTTAGAAGTCAGGGACTAGGGGAAAAAATAGTTTCTCAGTTACTGTCACGTAACAATCCATATAATATGGTGCCACCAGTAAGAATTTTACAATTGAAAGTCAGTGACACCAACAAAAGATAATTGCTGGTGGGGAAAACAGCCCAATAAAAGGCAAAAAGAGTCCTTCAGTAACTTAGTCCCAAGATTTATCTTCCATAAAATTTGAAGATGATCATTTAACTTCCCTCAAGATAAGGTGTCTGGTGATTTGTCCAAGAAATCAAGGTTAGAGATGGCTCCTTGTAGCCAACACGGACTCTTATATACAGTTTTTGGACTATGGAGAGAGAACCATTCATGAATTATATAGATGCCTCCTTTCATTTCCTTTTCTGTTTCTTAAATTTAGAAGGCACCTGACTCCATAATGACTTTTGGCAGCTTACAAGTCTAAAAATTGCATATGGGGGTTATGGATACTAATAATGCTGTGTTGAATATACTTTTCACCATATCAGTAAATTCTAGAACAGAAACATTTGGCCAAAATGTTTAAGCTTAAATCAGAGTAGGAATACAAAGTAGCAAGAAAAAGACTAGGGTTATGAAGCATGCAAGCAAATTCATTTACAAATAGCCAGTAGATGGGAATGAAGGAGTCAGATGAGGGATTTTGAAAATAACGGGAGCTAATACTACAGACAGAGCAGAAATTTAGAGATAATGGGAAAATTATAAAGACATAACAGAAGAAACAAAAGTCACAGTCATGGAATATCTAGAAACTTGAGCAAAACTGTCACATGGTGTGGAAGAAATGAATGACTTGCATTGTGAAATTTTGTTTGGAAATCAGAGAAATAAAATTGGGAAGAGGGAGGGGTGGCCAGGAAAAAACTACTACGCTTAAGACAAGAATGGGAAACATTTTTCTCTAAGGTGTTGAATACTGTGAAAAGGAGTTGGTTGTCATGAAGTAACAAAAGGAAAAAATTAATTTGTTAATAAAGTGAAAACAGATCTTCTGCTTATGTAGACATACACACTCACTGTAAAGACATATTCTCTGTGTACAACCACACATACTTATGGAGAGAGAGAGAGAGAGGGACGGAGGGAGGGAGAGAGAGAGTGTGGGGGGGAGAGAGACGGAGAGCCTTTTTTCTGTAAATTTCTTCACAGAGGAGTATTCAGTCCTGGTTTTATGTTCTCCTCTTCCTACTCTAGTAGTTCAACTTCAGCCCTGAAAGATGTAGCATGACCTGCAGTTTCAGCAGATCAGTCTTTTGGCTAGGCATTTCTCCGGGGGGAGGGGGGGCATGAAGTAAGGCACTGGCTTTGTTTTCAAGAGACTTTTTGTTGATTATGGTTTTTTTTTCTTTAAAGTGTTTTAAGGCAAAAGGAGGCCTTATCAAACTTACCCAGGCTATCAGTAGAAACCCTTGGAGAGCTTCCTCCTGGATCACCTATGCCTTGGTTTCTGTGCCAGGCTTATTGACAGAAGAGGCTGGTTAAACATCCCAGGCAGGAATTAGTGGTGCTGATGGGAGAAGTTTGCCTTCATGGGCATTAGAGTTGGAAATAAGGATAATGCTGAAGGGAGAGATGCGGGGGAGGGGGGGCTGTCAGGGGCACAGAAAACCATGCAACAACATATTAGAAGGAATAGTGTGGAATTGTTTTTAAATAATTATCCTTCTTTCTGATTGGCAGCTAATCACACCACCCAGTATCATTAAACTGAAGGTTGACTGTAGGGCTGATATACATGCTAATAGTAATAATAATAATTATACTCGATCAGTGGACAAAAATCCCATAATCCAGTCTAAACATGTGATTACAGATGTTCTGTAATGTTCTGTACAGCAGGTTCTGATAAGTTCTGGAGAACTGGTAGTGGAAATTTTGAGTAGTTTGGAGAACTGGTAAATACCATCTCTGACTGGCCCCGCCCCCATCTATTCTCTGCCTCCCGAATCCCAGCTGATCAGGAGGAAATGGGGATTTTGCAGTAACCTTCCCCTGGAGTGGGGAGGGAATGGAGATTTTACAGTATCCTTCCCCTGCCATGCCCACCAAGCCGCGCCCACCAAGTCACACTCACAGAACTGGTAATAAAAATTTTTGAAACCCAGCACTGAGTGACTATATGAGCAACTCTAATAATACATTATCCAGACTTTTTGTCTTTCTTATCAACAGCTGTTAACTCTGACATGTTGTGTGGCAGATACTTGTCTGTTTGAACGTTAAAGTCCCAGAGCACTTTAGCTTCTTCATTTTGTCGTCCTACTAGTTCTTGCATTGTAATACCTGGTAAGAACTAATAAAATAAAAAGAACTGGAGAAAAATCACAAAATACAAAGACCTCCAAATAGAAGTAGAATGGCAGTGGCAAGAGAAAGCAAAGATGGTACCAGTACAATTAGGCACCTTGGGTGCAATTGCAAAACATCTGGAGACCCACCTAAATACCATCAGCATTGATAAAATCATCAAGACAATTGCAAAAGATAACTTTACCTGGAACAGCTTACATTCTGAAATGATACCTTTACATCATCAAAACGACAACATCTGCCTATCCCAAGTCCTTCAGAAAAACTTAATAGGTAGACAGAAATGACAAATCCAGTCTAAACATGTGTCTGACTGTACAACCAACCATAATATATTAAACTTGTATGCTGCCCAGCTCTCAATGGCTCTGGGCGGCTCACAACAATTTAAACAAAGAAATTACAAATCAGTAAAACACGAAGCATACAAAGCCCTTCCCTGGAAAGAAGCAGGAAATATCAGTTGAAGGACTGTGATTCAGTCATAACCAAGAGATATTTCTCAACCAATCAATAGCTATAATTGAACAAAGGTGACCTATTTCTATAGAAGAGCAGAGCATTGGTGTCTTCTAGGCTGTGGTGGGTGTACGAAAACAGGAATTCATAGGTTAATAACAGTGGCATGGTATACTCCAGTGATTGGAAGAATCAGAGATTGGTTTGGGGGGAAATGGTTCAATGTGCTTGAAAGAATATGATCTCGGGGGGGGGGATTATAGTGCAATACATAAAAGTGGCTGGATTTTTCAGAGACTCAAGACAGAGACATAAAATGGTGATGAGTGAGAATCTTTATTTGGAATATGTGTTTAGGCATATGTTAACGGGGGAAGGGCATCATTAGGAATGGGAATTTATAAAAATAACAGTAATGTGTCAACAGTGGAATTAAATGCTTTAAATATTTTAATTTAATTCAATTTAAAATAAATAATGCTGAAAAATGGTAGCACTACAAAATTGTAGATAGTTTACTTGGAGAAATGTTAAAATGGAGATGTGATTTGCTTGTGAAGTGGCTGAATGATTTGTGTAAAGCAGATCTGCATCTCTACTTGACATTTGGAAGAGTGCTGGTATGAGTCCCCTATGTGAAAGGAATGGAAAGAAGAGTGAGGGTACAAATTATATTGGGTTTGAGTTGTTAAATATGCCTGGCAAGGCATTGGCAGAATTCTGATAAAGGGCTAGGAGAGGTAAAATTTGCAGCCTTAGGTTTGGAAAGGAGACCAGATATTTGCTCTTCAGCAAGTAATTGAGAAATATATGAAAGTGAATATGTTTATTGTACATTTGATTATGAAATAATACATGAAATTTTGAGACATTTATGTGAGGCTGCAGTTGAAGGTTGTTGCTGAATATGATAAGGGCAGTATATAATGGAAGCATTACATACTGTCCTTGGAAGCATGGTAGGCTTCAGCACTAAGCAAGGAATAAATCAAAAAATTATCATATTTCCATGTTTGCATAATGTATTTATGGATATGCTTATGTTGTTGGAGCATTGGAGAGGTGTTGGTTGAGGATGTAAACACTTATAGGCTTTTGTATGAAGTTTATGTTGGGTTATATTTATGCTATGTTAAGATTTGCTGTAAATGTTAAGAGTTAAGAGTAAGGAAGGATGGAGTGATTTAGGTTATACATAAATGGCAAAAACCAAGAAGAAGGAGATGAATTTCCGTATATAAAATATTGTCTAATATAGTACTTACTAAATATGGGGAATTGAAAGGAGAAATTTGAAGAAAGACAATGGGTGATATATATTGGAAGGAATGTTTCTCTCCAAAAGTAAAAATGATTATGTATAAAAATGTGCTTCTTTTCCTTTGTTATATGAAAATGAGAGTTATTAATGTCAGAAGACAATAAAAGTAACTTGAATGCAGTGGGGATATAGTTAGGGCCTAGAGTGAAGAGGAGTTGAAAGGCACATGGATTGAATATAAAAGCAAGTGACAAATATGAAATGAGTGCGTAGGTGTGTTTGTATGAAGAGAATGAATGAGGATCAAATTGAAAAAGAAAAAAAAAGGAAGGAAGACTGAATGGGTCAAGAGGCAGAATGAGAAATCATGACTGGATGGAGTATTGCTGTCGCCCCAAAGAAAGAGGCAAGAATTTTAAAACACAAAAGGCAACATACAAAGCAATGATTCACTGCTGTAAAAGCAACTATGGTTGGCACGTTTGGCATGATATGGAGAAATACATATGCATGAATGATTTTGTAATAAGCTAGATTTAGCTTATTTTTCTTTCTTTCCTTGTTCAATGGATTTAATTTCATTGACTTATTCTTCTTACTCCTTTTCTGCACTTTGCATAATATTGCTTACTCTGAAAAGTAAAAAGTAAAAGGGATGGTGTGATGACCACCATGTATAGACATGTACTCTGGAGTTCATATGCAAGCACAGAAGATATAATCTTCTATATATTCTACTGAATATATTCATTCAAAAATGAATGTATGCTTCTAAAAAAACTGAACTCAATTTTCTATGCTTGCATCTGTTGTGACATTTTTATAGTTTTAAAATATACTTTAATATTGGTAGGATCATTAAAAAAAACTCAAGAGTCAAAGGAATTGTTGAATATGATTTCAGATGTAAGGAAAGACAAAGCCAGTGTTTTACAATATTAAATATGCAACAATACATAGTAGGCATTCATAATGTGTTACCTTATTAAATTAATTAAGAATTATACAAAATAAACTTACCAAAATCATAGGCAATGAATAACATAATAATTTGTTGTTTATCTGCAGTTTCAAAACAGAATAAATTAAGATGATTATATGCATCCCTAATCATACTCTAATCTTACAAATTGGTTTTTTATAATAATAAATTACCCCAAATGTTTCTTAGACATTCATCTGGCAGTGGACGCTTATTATTGCTTAAGTGTTTTGTTCTTCTTGATATAGTTGCCACAACAAGATCAAAATAAATGTTTTTCCTCTTGGGATCAAGCATATAAAGATATGCACGCACACACAGTCACAGATACCAAGTTAGTTATGGCTAAATTTGTTCCATCAACTTAAAAGGCAGTACAGAATGAGCAATTTTCTTGAGATCCAAACCAAAAAAACATATTAGCATCGATTATCTTTGTTGTTATTCTTTTTGCATGTCACTAAAGAATCTGCTCAGATTCCTAACCTCTGTACAGGTCTGTGCCCATACTACAGTTTTTACAATATCATTTAAGTTTGAGTACTGTGATACACATATTTTCTTAACATTTATTAATATTCCCAAATTCTAATGTATTTTAGAAGTATACATGTATTTTATATTAAATTCACCATTAGACTATTTTCATTGTACTCTGGTTTATCCTTACCTATACAAACCATCAGCTTCTGTCAAGATATTAATTCTTTCTTAGCTGAAAGACTCAGAGAAGCAGTAAACACTATTCAAACATTATATATACTGATTATTGTTTGCCCCAATTATTTTATAGATAGCCAAATGTCTGTACAATAAAATCAGGGCAATAATATTTTAAAAGAGAGTTCATATCATAATCTATTAGAAAAATAGTCCTTAATTTTAGAGTCTAAAGAGTGAAATTTTGCTCAATTTATGTTTAATCCCATGTAATTAGTTCTTTGTATGCATATAATGTTCATACTAATATTAATTCCAAATTTCCCAATAACTGTTACTTTCTGTACACGATTGGGAATTCATATCCTGGAATAGTGTTTTTTGATGTTATTATCAAAGTTTGAAAACTGCCATAGATTAAACCACTTTATTTCTTAATAATATTTTTAAATGCAGTAGCTTTTGTATATTGGAAGATAAATATTAAAAATGGAAACTTCAGAGTTAGCAGTAGCTTTTTAGATAGCTGTAGTTAGTGGGAAATAGTCTATTTACCTCATCTGTTTTTTAAACATAAATTAATATTAATTAAAATTAAATGACTGACTAAACTTGATGAATTGGACAGAGATTTAGTTCTGATTAGAGTTAGAACCACTGACATTGAGATATTTCATTTAAAATGTAATAAGTAAAATTTAAGATTTTAGATTGTTTTTGTTTTATTCAGACATTTTATTGATCTCACTGGACCTACTTATCTCTTATATCAGATCTCAATAATATTCCAAGTTTCCAAAATAAATTTTACAGCCTGAAGATCTTCTGTTCTTGTCAGATTAATAATCTAGTTCTACTAGTGACTCTTTTAGTCTCCTTCCCATGAAGGCCAATGTAGGTTTTGTTCATCAATGAGTTGTGGAAACAAGAATGCATTTTTTAATGGTGTGGAAACAGGTTTCAAAATTCCATATGTGTTTTCATGTGTTTTAGAAGCTGCTAATGCACCTGAATCAGATTGCCAAATGAAGAGATGCTTTAATTGAATATACTTCTATTCTGCCAATTTAGGCAATCTAAATGACTTTTGCAATTACTCATGATTTAACAATCCAATTGACAATAAAAGGATCCAGAGTATTTATATTCCTATTTGCCTGTGATTTCAAAAGAAAAGGAATCCTGTGCTATTTTCAAACTAGGATTTTCCCGGAGCATCAGCTTCTCATGTAAATAAGGATCAAAAATTATACAACTGTCTCAGCATTCTCCAAATATGCTCTGCAGCTTTTAATGCAGGAAATATAATAGCAGGATAGAAGCTCGTAATAGAGGGAGTGGGAAAATCAGGCTAGGGGTAGGAAGGAGTGAAATTGCAAAAGCTGCTATTCCCAAAGTCCTCTTGGTTCACTCCACCCATGGTGGTCAGGGAAATGTGGGTGGCATCTCATCGTTTTTCTTCAATAACTCATTTCCAAAACATTTAGAGATCATGTTTTGCATATGGATGTTGGTTTCAGAAGTAACATCATACTGGAGTTGGTAAAGTGCTTTGGATCTTGCTCATGCACATCTTTTCTCTGCTACTAACTGAATCAGCCAAATTCTTTTTTTCTGTGCAAGGCTGAAAAAAAATGCAACGGCTTGAAGGAATCTACTCATTAAAGTTAATGCATGTTTTACCGCAGCAGGAGGTTTTGTTGAATTGTATAGATTTGTATTTCGATTTTTTTAATGATGTTTTAATACTTGGTGCTGCCTAGAGTCATTTGTTTTGGTGGCCTTATAAATCCAATGTGATGCTGGTGTTATTGAAATGCAGTGTTCCTCCAAGGTTTCAATTACTTCTGAAATATTTGCAAAGCATATAAAGCCCTTTATAGTTGTACTTACTTGGGGATCGAAATTCTGAGACTCATAAGTGATTTCCTTTCGAGTGGCCCTCTTTTAATTGAAGATATTAATTACTTCCATTACATTTAATTTGACAACACTGCTAAACGCACCAGGTTTTTATCTATTCAGACAACACCTCTATAAAGTCTCTAAACTGCTTATCTTTTCACTGCTTTCAATATATATAGTGTAATATAATCTCTTAGTATCTCTAGCTCTTTAAGATTCCTGAAGCTTCCATATTGTTGTATTTATTTGCTAATCTTTTTTCACTTGTAGCATCTTTATCCAATTTCCACTGAAGTTGCTATGCCTGGTTTTGAGCTGTCACACTCTAGAGATTGATCCCAAAATACTCTTTCCAAACAGAAAGCCCATTAGACAGAGATCAGGATTGAATTAATGCTGCACTGTGATGGTGATTTTTTTTTCCATAGAGAAAAACAAGAAGTTCTACCTGCAAAAGCCAAGCACAAATATTGCACTTTAGAAAGAACTAGATTGGAAATGGTAAATTCAGAAAAGCTAATAGTTTCTTGAGTCTTTTCCTATAACAGATGTCTGGTGCAATTGAATCTTGCACCAAGCTGTAATTATTTAGTATCATCTTATTCAGTCTGCATTGGAATTGTCACACTACTGATGCAGGTGAGAAATTAGAAAACATTTATATACTAATATGTCATAGAAGCTCTTCTTTCTTGTTTGTAACTTACAGCAAAAGGAAGGTCAGTTCAGCATGTTGCAGCTAGTTGGCATGCTGCGGGGCATAGCAGCTGGCATGCGTTATCTCTCAGATATGAATTATGTTCACCGGGATTTGGCTGCCCGTAATATCCTGGTCAACAGCAACTTGGTTTGCAAAGTGTCAGATTTTGGCTTGTCAAGATTCTTAGAAGATGATGCTTCAAACCCAACCTACACTGGGGCATTGGTAAGTTCTTATACGAGAAAATACTTTTTCATGAATCTGTAATAATCAGGCCAGGTTCTGTGTTTGCATTGTGCTATATTTCAGTGTTGTCTTATTTTTATTTATCAAATTTATTTGCCACCCATCTCGTAGTTCAGGGGACTCTGAGCAGACCATCTCTGAGTCTATCTGCTAAAGTTATCAGTCTTCTAAATGAAGTGAAAAATATGATTTATTTTTCTTTATACTGAGGAATTAGGTACATTTTAATGGTATTTACTTTTTTAATTTATACCTTTATTGTTTTTATAAAAATTCAAAACAGCAAACATAGTCTTTCTTTTGATTGTTGCAAGTTTTATATAATGAAACTGCCATTGTTTTGGAATGCACTCTGTAAGAATTTCAGTTCTACTGAACTCTCTTTCTGCTTTTCTAAAACTATTACCATATTTTTTGGACTATAAGATGCACCAGAGTATAAAACGCACTTTAGTTTTTGGGGAGGAAAATAAGAAAAAAGCTGATTGGCAGGTGGATCGGCCTCCTGGAATACCCCCATTAAGTTGTTCCCAGAGGTGAATTTTAGCGACAGATTCATTGGTTGTGAGCTCTGTGCCTTGCTTTTTTTTTCTGCCTCTGAAACTTCTGAAACTCTGTTTCAGAAAAAACTTTTTTTTCTGCCTCTGAAAGCCTCCAAAACAGAGCTTTTTTTCTGAAGCTTCTTTCAGAGGCTTTTTTCCTGAAGCTCTGTTTGGAGGCTTTTTTTCTGAAGCTTCTTTCAGAGACTTTTTTCAGCCTCTGAAACCTCAGTTTGAGAGGCTGGGCGGGGCTACATTCGGAGTATAAGATGCACCCAGATTTTCATCTCTTTTTTGGGGGGAAAAGGTGCGTCTTATACTCCGAAAAATACGGTAGCTTACTTTTTTAAATCTAAGAACTGACTTAATATCAGTGGACCTGTTTTTAACTGAGAGCTGTTTGATGCATACTGCTCTCCTTTTCCTTCAAAACTATAGGGTGGCAAGATTCCCATTCGTTGGACAGCTCCAGAGGCTATCCAGTACCGCAAATTTACATCCTCAAGTGATGTCTGGAGCTATGGCATTGTAATGTGGGAAGTCATGTCCTACGGAGAGAGACCCTACTGGGACATGTCCAATCAGGATGTAAGTTTTAATGTAGCCCAAACACTAAACATGCTTTGAACTAGATATTTACTTTTTGGATAGTATTCAGATATACGCCACTGGGAGCATGTCCTTATGCTTTTCTTCCTTTGTTGTAGGTTATCAATGCTATCGACCAGGATTATCGTCTTCCACCACCTCCAGACTGTCCTACTGTTTTGCACCTGCTGATGTTGGATTGTTGGCAGAAAGAACGGGTCCAGAGGCCCAAATTTGAGCAGATAGTCAATGCCCTGGACAAGATGATTCGCAAACCATCTGCTCTCAAAGCGACTGGCACAGGAAATAGCAGGTAGGAAGGGAGCATCAGGGAAGTGTGTAATCCACAAAATGGAGGGGATGATAGAAGGGCTGTGTTTTGAAACTTAGAAATCAAGCATACCTTTTAGGTATGGAATCTGATGCTTCCTCTGGACAAAGAAAACAATAATCAAAAAGTTCTTAATACCAGTTATACATGTAGAGTCAACACGAAGTATGCAAACTCTTTATTACATAGAACCCTGTATTTAAATACTTTGCAAGGGATACAATTAGAGAAGGGAATAAAATGCATGGACACCAATAACAAATGGCCAGTAACGGCGGGAGTAAATGCATTTGTCAGGATTATATATATATATAATATATGGCTAGCTGATGAAAACTAAAAAGCTTGAAATAGATCTAAACTAGTCTCCCTTTATTTCTTTATCAGCAAAATATAAATTATATATATATATATATATATATATATATATATATATAGAGAGAGAGAGAGAGAGAGAGAGAGAGAGAGAGAGAGAGAGAGAGAGAGAGAGAGAGGGAGGGAGGGAGGGAGGGAGGGAGGGAGGGAGAGAGAGAGGGCTACTGATGAAGACTTAGAAACAAGAGATAAACTTAGGCTTCTATGGGTGAAAGGGAGAAATTAGTTGTCTGCCTATATACAACTATATAGGGGCTATATACAACTAATTTCTTTCTTTCACCCATAGAAGCCAAAGCTTATCTCTTGTTTCTAAGTCTTCATCAATAGCATCACATTCTTTCCCAAGTTTATATCCATGTTAGCTTGAAAAAAAAGCAAATATAATGGTGCTAGCCATAGTTATGCTTTGCATGACTCTAACATTATCCTGCAACACATAATGAAAGTAAAATAGAATTATTTTTTTCCTAATTGCTAAGAGAAGGAGTGAGACTGAAATGATAGAGAGTTCATAAGAGGTGAGTTAAGGTGGAAACGAGTATTGTGGCTCATATCCTACTCTCAGTCCACTGTGCAGCACGATGGCAATTATTATTTTGCTCTATTAATAGAATGCCTGATTTCAGATTCTGTGTTTATTAAGGGAACAACTGTATGGTGGGCAGTTAGATTAAGAAAATTCTTGAAGGCAATGGCTTGTGGATTGAGCAAGGCGTGGGTCTTGGAACTGATCACAGTATCTAATGAGCAAAGGTGATGGTGACGAGCTGATGGTGGAACCTTCTCAACAAAAGCTGATAATAATGCTTTAGAAATTCCTATGTTCCCATGTGTTTTTCTCAGCTTTATACAACTAAAAACTTGGGGTCAACAAAGAGGAGTTCCTTGGGGAAAGATGCAGCCAAGATTAGATGAATACAGAAGTGAGGAAGGAAGTCCATCCTGTTGGCATGGAGACATTTTCCCATGGGTATTACAAACTTTCATCCAGAGCCGGGAAAGAAGAGAGGAGTCCTTAGTTGTAAATAGCTTTAAAAAAAAAAAAAAAAAAAAACAACTTTGAATGCATAAAGGTGCTGTTATTTCTGTCCAAAACTGTGAGAGAAAGAAAAGCAAAACATATAGTATTTTAGAAGAGGAATAACAGGAGCCTTCTTTAGCAACATGGTTTAAATTCCATTGAAAACCTCTTCGGGTATCAGGTGCACCAGTAGAAAGAACAAATAAAACCCATCTAAGACCTCAGGGCTCCTTGGCAGATGTATCTGGCAGAATTGAGGTTGGCATGTTTCAAAAGTCACATACTTCACCACTACTCCTGCAGCATTTTGAATGGCTGATGCTGGGCATATCGCAATATGTTCTTATGCTCTTTGAAGTGTCCCTCTTCTCTTCTTCTTTATAGACCGTCCCAACATCTACTGAGCAACTCACCCCCAGACTTCCCTTCACTCTCCAATGCCCACGAATGGCTGGATGCCATTAAGATGGGACGTTACAAGGATAACTTTGACCAAGCTGGCCTGACTACATTTGATGTCATCTCACGCATGACTTTAGAGTAAGAACTGCATCTCCTATTATGTGGCAGTATGATTGAGTCTGCAGATAAGCACAAGTTTGGCTTTCATGAATATACCTAGATACTCTTTGTGTTTTTACAATTATGGTATGTCATTTGTATTTGAAAAGAGAGAACAGAGCATGCGTCAAAATGTCCTTTTGACCCAAGAGAATAGGAAGAAATGAGTTATCTTTTCAAAAGAAAGACCATAACTTTCTGAGCATCTATTACTCACTAAAAGTGTTTCAACATGGACTATGTGTGCAGAATTGGATATTGTTTCTCCCTAAGTGTGGGAAATGGGAAGCATATATATTTGGCAAGAAAATATGCTATGATAGGCCAGATAGTTTTCTTTGTCATTTATCAAATGTCAGCACAATCAATGATATGATTGTGATCTAAAGCCTGTTCTAGAGTCTGATGCCAAGATTAGGTAAATTTGCCTACAAAACAGTCTATTTATATTATTATTAATGTATAATATTATATTATAAAAGTTTATAAAATTATAAAATTTATAGTGTATTATAAATTTAATTTAATAAGTTTAACTTGTCCAGGATATCTTTTTCATCTTAAAATCTAGTCTATTCAGAAGCCCTGAATTCCCATTCGAATATTACCATGGTGATCTCAC
Source organism: Pantherophis guttatus (assembly GCF_059756535.1). NCBI lineage: Eukaryota > Metazoa > Chordata > Lepidosauria > Squamata > Colubridae > Pantherophis > Pantherophis guttatus. The sequence continues at coordinate 100,372,223 of NC_142064.1, forward strand.
TTACTTTTCAAGCCCGGGTAAGATTGGCCTGGTGCTGTTATTTGGTGAGGCCACGCTCTGATGTACTGTATTATAAGCATTAAGGAACTGTGAAGCTAGAATGTGTGATTTTGTAAATTCAGACCGGACCAGGATTCTGGAAACTGTAGTACAACACATATAGAAGACCACACATGATCCATCCCTATGTTTTTGCATTCCCCTGGCCAGCATTGGCTGTGGAGTTTCCAGTAGTGTCTATTACTCAATATTTTATTTATTTATTTAAAATATTTATATAGCCACCTATCTTTCGGCCAGCTAAGCGCAGCTCCCAATCAAAAATTAAAAGGCATATAGAATCATTTTTAAAATCATTTTAAAATCATTTTGAAAAGTTCATTGATGCAACTTTTTTTCTCTAAATGGCTCTGGGTCACAGGTGTCAAACTCATGGCGTCATGTTGCCATCATGTGACATATCACTACGTTTTCCCTTTGCGGAGCTGGGGTGGGCGTGGCTTGCATGTGATGCATTCGGCCCGCAGGCCACCAATAAATCTGTGAAAACTATTGCATTCTCTTTAAAGAGTTACATGCAAGTATTAATCTGCTATTCATCCAATTAACTATTAATTTTCCATTCATATGTATATGGTGGAAACTTCGGTTAAACATTGTTTGAGGTTTTGATGACAATGTGAAATGACATAGGAAGCTGATTTATTCTGATCCAGAATCATCCCTTTAGCTCAGCGGGGATTATATTGTACATAAGGTACATCTGTGTGCCACTTCCTTCAAAGATTCTGGCAGTTTACATCCTTTAAATAACACAACAGTACCATGCAAACACCCGTAAACAACAACATTAGCTAAACAAATTCCTAATCTCCCCTAAAGTGTTGCCATCTGTTACAGAGCACCCTTTACTTAGAAGGCTCCATAAAAGTTTTTATCGCTGTCATGAATGATAGTAATAAAGGGAAGGACCTGTTCTGAGTACAAGCTATTTCAGAACGAAGTACTTGACTGACAGTGCTAGTCTCCAAGACTCTAGCCCTTTAACATCCCAGGGAAAGGAAGCTTGCCAGATGCCAGCTTGGCCACAGACTTCACCCATACTAGGTGATTCTGGAAGTAATGAAGATTCATGCCACAAAAAGCCTTTTAACAGCTTTTTTGGGCCCAGAAGGTGACTGGCAACCAAAACAGCCCCTGCAATTGAGATGTCCTTTGCTGTACCAGTTTTCAGTTGGCAGCAGGTGGGCAGCCAAATGGCACCCCTGTTGTACCTTCAGCCCTTTTCAAAGGCAGCCCTATCTAGTACAAGTTGCAGTAATCTAAACATAAGAGCCTTTGGACCCAACACGATTAACAGTTTTCTCTGGGACTGGGGCCATCCTTCTACCTTTCTCCTTCAACAGCTAAGAATCCCAGTGGGCATCTGAATGACAAAATAATGTCGCAGAGGGGCAGAAATAGATTGGGGAAAAAAAGTTCAGGCATGAAATATTTCACTTTAGAGTACATTTGGCTCCTTAGTATCTTGGTTTATTTTGCCTATTTTCGTCATAAAAGTATTAATGACATACAAATTTTGTAATTAGCGGTTGGTGGTTTTATGATTTTTCCCCCCATTATTTTACTTGTATGCCATTCAGAGTCACTTTTGGAAAAATGAACAGCTCTATAGATTAGATAGAGAAATAAAAATATTTTTTGGGGGGGAAGTGTCATCGTTGTTCTATGATTTGCAGCAAAATCATGGCATGCTCCAAGGTAACACACCCAAAAACATGTGGTCTACAGTTTCTAACCATCCATGATATACCTTGCAAGTCTTTTTTTTCTACAATAGCCATTATGCATTGTTAGAAGAAAAAGAGTGTACCTCACCAAATTTCTCTTTGAAGGCAATAAGCATTCCTACCCACGGTAGTAGTGAAAATGGCCAAATGGTTCAAAAGTTCTGCCAGGCTACAGTGGCTTGAATAAGTTTGCAAGTTTAGACAGTGCCAAAACCTTGGCTGAGATCTTCTTCTCTTTTCATTTGCAGAGATATCCAGCGCATTGGCATCAGCCTGGTTGGTCATCAGAAGAAAATCCTCAACAGCATCCAACTCATGCGGGTCCATCTCAACCAGCTTGAACCTGTTGAGGTCTGACAAACTGAGCGCAGTCCGTTCCCCTTAAAACACCTGGAGAATCAAATGAACATTTTTTTTGCTGTCGGAGAGAGACAGAGCAATCCATTTCAGGCATGGATGGGGGCACAGGAAACATTGCACTCCACTTCACAAACCAGAGAAAATTTATAGAGATTCTTTGCTTGTTTTTCTTTATTTTTTTATTATAACTTGAAACACTACAAATCCTGTGTCATTTAGAGATGGGTGGTATTGTACATTTGGGGTGGGGTGGGCTGGGCTGATAGAACACAGGGTAGAACTGAAAAGGTAGCTTTGGAATTGGAAATGCACTCACCGCCACTTCAATGCCAATGTATGGGATTGAACCCATAACAGAAATAGACACCTCAGAAGATTATACTGTGGACAAGCGGCCTGTAAACGGCAAGTTTTAAGCTGGAGCAAGCAAGGTTGAGTTTAATATAGTGTTGAAAGACTGAGTTGCCAAAAGAGACCCTTAGAAAGCTTTTGTCCAGCTAGTGGAATTCGGTGCTGAGAAGAACAGTGGCACCAACTTTTTCTTTTAGGCAGTTTTGGATAAAGAAAGCAAGACAGTCTGAATACTGTCTCATCAGGTAGTGCATTTTGGATGCTGTTCAAGTTGGCAGAGATGGACAACCCCAAACCATGGGGCAGAGTCTAGACCAAGGGTCTCAAGCTTGTGGCCTAGGGGACAACTACCACTCTCCAAATCATTTTCTGTGTCCTGCAAAAATCCATGCTTTGTAGGTGCTGAAGACTTAGCCCAGCAAGGCCAGAGCACTGAGCTCTAAGGAGAAGAAAAACAGCCCAGCAACTACTTCAGCCGATGACCTCCCAAGGTCTCCTTGTGGGCCAAGTTGCATAGAACATGCTCAAAAGTCTCTCTTGCAAGCAGCACAGCCCTTCTGAGACTCCTAGTTGCTCTCACGTTGCATCACGGATGATGCACGGATGATGTTTCTGAGGTGGTGCTAAATTCTGCTGGTGAGAGCAGCAAGGAAGCAAAGCATATCCAGAAAAAGAGATCAGGAGGCTGGGGCTGGGGAAGAAAGGAGGAGGCAGTTGAGAGAAGGGTTGTAGCTATCTGCCCTGTTGCAAGCTCTGTCTGATGGGAAGGACAGAGGGCAAGCAAACAAGACTACAGGAGAGGAAAGGAGAGGAGAAGTGGAGGTGGAGAGATCAAAGGAAAGATGACCCCCTTCAGCAAGGAGAGAAAAGAAAGAAGGGTTTGGGCACCTCTTAATGGGATGGCTCTCCTACTTTATATCATCCTAGGTATGATCATGAAGAAATATTGCATATCAGCGCACTAATAAAAACCAAATATTGGTGTTCTAGTTAATGAAAAATGCTGCCAGCTAAGTAGCCAAAGTGAAATAGCTGTTTTGCAGCACTGTTTTGCAAGTAGCTCTGTTTCACGGTACTTTTTATATTTAATAAATTTATGTTTAATGGCGCAATACTCTTCATTTTTTACTTCCTAGATACTTTTAAATCACAGCATGAAAAGGCTTGAAAGGGTGAGGCCCTCAAGCTAATGAACCAATCCCATGCAGCACTCATCTGAACTGAGCTTGAGCCCCTGGTCTAGATGTACCGCAGTTCACTTGAATGGGATTTGCACTGGATAACTTTGTTGTGTATTGGGCCCCATAGTAATTGATAAGAGCTTGGTGGGGGCATTTGGAGTTTTAGTCTTAGGACCCGAAGCATTTTGGGCCACCCGTGGATTGTGTTAATCCTCTGATAGGATGTCAACAGCCTAGTTGAAATAAGAGTAGGTAGCAGTACAGTATGTCTGTCTCTAGGAAGATGAAAAGTCCTTCTTTGCAATGTCCAATTGGATGTGGAGACCACAGAAACTGAAATAAAACATTTTACCAAAAGTATGTTGACAAGAATTTCTTTGAATGTGGGATTACAATGATTTTCTGGAAGTTGAAAGAGAGCAGATGGTTTGCACAAGAAAACGATTGAGGATCTTGTCCACATTGAGACAGGATCCATTGAGAACACAGTGAGATATATGTGAAGCAATATCTCCTCCGACCATAAAGATAATCCAGATCTATTTGGGATGGGAGCAGCAGCAGTCATTAATTCATCAGGACACTAAATCTCTATCCATCATGATGCATTTCTCTAGAACTGAATCTCATTCTGGCAGAAAAGTCCCTGGAGGGTAGATGCGGACTATATCTGAGAAAAGAAATCTCTCTTTCAGTCTCACTCACACATACACGTGTGTGTGCGTGCACACACACGCAGGAGGATAGATGGCTCCAAACGTGATGAAATCAACATGCACATATAATTGTCTCAAGTGAATGTTCCAATTTCCCACTTTTAGCTATATGCTAGTGAATGCCAACTGTCCTCTGTAAACATTCATCTGTTTCTCTTGAACAATTGTACACATTCACTGACACATCTGACAACTTAGCAGCTTGTTAGTGCATTGCTGCATGTGATGTGAGTGGATTAGCTGAATTGTTACTGGAATGGCCTTGAGGTTATTTTCGAACTGCATCAGATTCCTAGTTAACCTCTCCTCTCCACAAAAATGAAAGGAGTGAGGTGGGAAGACAAGAAGAGGGTGGGGGAAGAGGTGGAAAAGTCCTTGGCTATGCAAATGGACATCACCAACTTCGCTCACTTATGTTTAGAATATGTATTTATATTATGGAACTTTAATGAAGGTAGGGAATAATGCAAGAAACAATAGGGTTTACAAATGTTAGTTCAGACAATATTTGCCATTATTAATGGGAACACCAGAGTAATTTTTTGTGAGGTCTGCCAATTTGTAAACATGGAAGCCACAATTCAGCCAGTGCTAGGTGTGCTGAAATTTCACAGACAGACACACAAATACAAATGAAACTTGTTTGGTGCTACAATACATTTATTCTGTTATTTGTGCACTACACGCACACACGACATACATACATATGTGTGTAGGTACATGTATATTATAAGCAATGGTACAGACAGAGCACATAATTATTACCTTATTTTGTATTACTAATCACCTAAAAAAAGATGCTGTGAATTAAGAAATTAGCATTTATTTAGAAGACTTGATTGAAATGGTATAGGGTCTCCTGCTTGGGCAGAGGATTGGACTAGATGTGTCAAACTCAAGGCCCAGGGGCCGGATCTGGCCTGTGGGGTGCTTAGATCTGGCCCACAGGGCTGCCCTGGAAACAGCAAAGGACTGGCCCCTGGTACATCCACCAGCAAAAATGGAGCTCGGGAGGCACCACCACAGGCACCCCTGACACGAGTGACATAGAGCTGGCCAAGCCCACCCCAGGCCCCCGCAGTCAAATACAACGCTGATGCAGCCCTCAATGAAATCAAGTTTGACACCCCTGACCTACTAGGTCCCTTCCAACTCTGTTAATCTGTTAATAAAAATCACCTCCCCCAAGCCAAGATCCACTGACCTCTGCACACAACCTGTTACTAGATAGCAACTGCCCACCCCCAGTGCTACACAGGCTATATTAGCCTGGGGAGAAAAATCAGTGAATATTGCCAGGATCATCCCTTAGTCACCCAAAGCACAGAAATATTCAGTGAAGACTCTTGCTATTTTAGATATGTGATGTTTGTAGGCTGTCATAACATGACATTGTTAATGTAGCAGCCCACCACGAAGAAGTTGAGAGAACATTGATTGATTTGCAAGGGATTTATTTGTAATTATATACATTACACAGCAGTACAAAGCAAATGATTATTTCTTCCCCAGGATTATATTTTTATTCTACTAATCGTTCATCCTGAGACACTTGTGGCAATAGGGAACAATAGTCTGCCTGCAGTGGAGAAAACTGGACACAATCACTGTGATGGACATTTTCCTAAACAAGACTTCAATTTACAATAGTTAGCAAGGAACTGGCAACCCTGAAGCCTCCAAGATGGCCTCAGCCAGGTTCACTTCAGGGTTGACAATCGGACCCCCTTGATTGTCGAGGAGCTCCTAGAAGAGAAGAGAAACCAAATGGGGTCAATCAGTTTTTGAACTAACCACCTCTCCCCCCCCCCCAGGTCCCTTTGGCTTCTGAGGGAACTGCTTCTGAAACTGCTTGACTAGTCTATCAGCCTGTCAGTCTGTCATTCAAAAAGAAAAAGAAAAAAAGCTGGGCTTGCATGGCAACCATTTTACTGCTTTTTGTTGCCCTCTACCCTACAGATACCACTGAGTAGCAGTTTTGGAGCCACTATCTTTGTCTACCTCTCCCAATAACCTCCTAAAACTTAATATGTTGTTAGCATATTGTTGGAGAAAATGGAAGATTCTGAGGTGATTTGGTGATTTTTTTTAAAAAAAGAATATCTCTTTGCCTTTCCTTATTCTTTTTTTCAAGGTTTATCCTAAGCTTTACCATTTACCTTATTCTCAATGCTAAGATTCTCTCCTACAAAAAAGCAATTGGGACAATACCATAACAAAGCAGTCTGCTCTCTATTGGGTTGAATAGCGAGCAGAAAGCTTTGTCACAGTATCATCCCAATGCTCAACCTTTGCTTTTTTGTAGAAGGGGAGGGAGTTTTAGCATGGAAAATACGGTAAATGCTAAAGCTTAGGATAAACCCTGAAAAAAAAGCAAAAGAATGAGGAAAGGCAAAGAGATATTCTTTAAAAAATAATAATAAACGAATCGGCTCAGAATCTTCTATTTCCTCCAACAGTATGGTAACAATATATTAATTTTATCGCTCTCATAGGAGCAAGGAAAAAAAGAGTAAATGCTTGCTTCTACATATTAGCTGAGCACAAAACAGGAACCTTAAATCTTCCAACAGAAAAGAGAGGCCCAGCAGAAAGACCATGTGGGGCAATAAGAAAGAGAACACGACATGTTGTTGCCAAGAATTCCATTATACTTCCACTCTTCTCATGGAAACAAGGCCAGCCTATAAGCAGCTTCCATGGAATGGACCACTGCAATCCTCAGCAAAACTGTATTCTTGGCTATTTTAAGCCAGGTTATATTCGAGGGGTCAATCAATCAATCCAATCAGAATAAAGCTGGAAGGGACCTTGGAGGTCTTCTAGTCCAGTCCCCTGCTCAAGCAGGAGATTCTATACCATTTCAGACAAGCGATTGTCCAGTCTCTTCTTAAAAACCTCCAGTGATTAAACACCCACAATGACTGAAGGCAAGTTGTTCCACTGGTTAACTGTCCTCACTGTTAGGAAGTTTCTCTTCAATTCCAAGTTGCTTCTCTCCTTAATTAGTTTCCATCCATTATTTCTTGTCCTGCCCTCTGGTGCTTTGGAAAATAAATTCACCCCCTCCTCTTTGTGGCAGCCTCTCAAATATTGGAATACTGCTATCATGCTGCTCCCCCCCGCCCAGTCCTTCTTTTCTCCAGACTACCCAAACCGAAATTCTGCAACTGTTCTTCATATGTTTTAGTCTTCAGGCCTTTACTCATCTTAGTTGCTCTTCTTTGCACTTTTTCCAAAATCTCAACATCTGTTTTGTAATGTGGTGACCAAAACTGGATGCCATATTTGGTACTAATACTTCATGTGATTTTGATTCTATGTCCCTGTTTATACAACCCAGGATTGTATTAGTTTTTTTGGCTGCTGCTATACACTGCTGACTCATGTTTAAGCGATTGTCCACTAAGACTCCAAGGTCCCTCTCACAGTTACTGTTTTTGAGCCAGGTTTCGCCTAATCTGTACTTGTACCTTTGGTTTTTCCTGCCCAGGTGTAAAACCTTGCTTTTCTCCATATTAAATTTCATTTTGTTGGATAGGAGGGGGTGAATTAATTTGTTCAAGTCTGTCAATGGCTTTTTGGATCCTGAGCTTCGCTTCTGGGGTGTTAGCTATTCCTGCCAATTTAGTGTCATCTGCAAATTTGATGAGTTCCCCTTCTATTCCCTCATCTAAGTCATTTATGAAGATATTGAAGAGTAGTGGCCTAAGACAGAACCTTGCGGTACCCCACTGCTTATTTCCCTCCATGTAGCTGTAGTACCATTAAGGATTACTAGTTGAGTACAGTTTGTCAGCCATTTACAAATCCATCTGATGGTAAAACATTATACGTTTCATTACCCAAACTAGGTAATATCATCAGTGCTAGTCAGTACGAGTACTGATGATGTTACCTAGTTGGGTAATGAAACATCTGCCAAAAAATAAGCAAGCTCAGAGAGCACTAAGGACCTGTCATTTCAGACCTGAGCTACAAATATTCTCCTTATATTTGGCAGGTTACATTTATTCCCAACTGCAGAATACTTTGTGCTAGCTAGAGAATCCAGATTGCAGTGGGAATGTATATATAATACTTGTGAGATGGCATCCATTCAATTCATGCTGCTCATTTCCCACATCACAGCCGTAGCAGTGGGAATCAGGACACTCCTGGGAACATTGTTTTGATACACGATTATTCAACTCCGGAGCATGACTTTCTGGTTCTAAATATGGAGCTGAGATCTGCATGTGGGAATTTGACATCTGCGGCTTATTGTACTGAAGCAGCAACTTTTTTTCAAATATGACTAGTGACTCTTTTACTGTTTACCGAAAAGTATCTGGGAGACATTCACTTTCTTTTCTTCTCCATAATTCCTGATTCAGAGATAGTCACACACAACGGTGTCTTTCATGTGGCCAGTCTTTGACCTAGTAATAATATCCCATTGCGTGAAAGCCCAATCAAGCAGTGAGTCACCATAGAATACCACACAATCTGCTATTCCGTTTCTATTTCTCTGATTGGGCTTGTTTGTGGAACAAGTGGCAGAACAATACAAACAATCATCTTATCAAATGACTGTATTCACAATGGTATGCACCTCCGGACAGAGGACCATCTGTATTTCCCAGCATCAACAGAGAATAAAGTTTTACAGCATGATTAAAAACTTCCTTGAAGACCTAAGTATGAACAAGGTGGGCTACAAGCTTAGCTGTATACGGTTCGTAAATGCATATATACCTAAATGTTTTTTTCATTGTAGTCTCTGTGATTCACAGACATGCCCAAGCTCCACTTGGAAGCCTCTAGAGCAGTGGAAACCATGTGTACACTGTGGCTGGACATGGGACATGGTTTAGACTAAACTCATTGAATTACTTTTCAATCACACTTGCTCATTCCTAAACGCTTTGTCCTTTTGCTTTATCCAAATACTTCACTTTTTCTTCTCTTTTTTTTCCCCGTACTGTTTTAAATAATCTCCAAACTTTTTTCTTTTTTTTATTTTTTTAAAAATTGTTTATCAGGGCATTTTGTCATCCTCCAGACATCAGGTCCTTAGCTGTATAGTCCCTTAGGCTCCATTTCACATATTCCAGTGATATGGGAATATCTTTCAAGCCACATGAACCTTCTGATATTTGTCATCATGATTAGACTGTCCAGGTTATATCAGAGTAGTCTAGGATATAAACAAAGAAAGTGACAAAAAGTCCATCATTCTTTCATACTTTACCTTTCCATCCATCACTCCATCTTCATTCTGGCAGTTCAATACAACAACCAGTTAACTTCCGTGTTGAGCAGCTCAGCCATACAGAAAAGTGACCTACAAATGGGAACTATTTCCATGGGCAATGGCCCATCACAACCTTCCGTAATAAGGCTGAGATATTCCCAATCTTTTTTTTCTTCTTCTTGGAATGAACCACTGTCTTACCCAGAGACAAGTCCTCCATTCAGAATTTGATTCCCTCTGCCTTGGAGAAATTGTTTCCATGGTCCCACAAGGTCTTATGTTGAATTCTTATAAGATTTTTATAAGGGTTTCCCCAGTAACTAATACAAATCTTTGAGGGCTTTTTTTCTGGAAACATCAGTTTAAAGTCATGCAATATTAATTTTTCTCTTGCATGTGAAAGTACAAATCTAGGCTTTTTCTGAGGTAAACATAGCTTGAGGTCACCTTCTCCTTTATTCCTTCATTGGAAAATACTTTTTTCTAGCTTAATAATAAGAGTTTCATATCATATTTTTGCCTCTGTATCAAGCCAAGAATAGAGTTCCCATGTGCATGTATCACAGAAGAATTGATTAGTTTACCAGTAACTGCAGTTCTTTGAGCGGTCACCTGTGAAATCATAAAACCTCCCTCCCTCCCTCTGCTGCTATGTTTCAGGAAATCTTACTGTTCCCTTTGATTCACATTGTCAGTTTTAGGAACTTTTCAAGAACCCTACCTAGTTGCATGCAATGCAAGTGAGGACAGGATGCCAGCGAAGGATACTGAAAGCTTGGTAAGGAGGCTGTGTGCAGGCCACCACAGAAAATATTGCCAACCTCACCTTCCTATGCCCGTTTCCATATAACCCAACACTGCTTCAGAAATAGCACACAAAGAGAATAAATGGAATAACATAATAACAGAATTGGAAGGGACCTTTGAAGTCTTCTAGTCCTACCCCCCTGTTCAAGCAGGAGACCTTATACCATTTCAGAAAAATGGCTGTCCAAATCTTTTCTTAAAACATCCAGTGTTGGAACATCTGCAATGTCTGGAGGCAAGTTGTTCCACTGATTAATTGTTGTAACTGTCAGGAAATTTCTTCTTAGTTATGAATAAAAAGGGACTATTAGGACAGGGATGGTAGGCATGCTGGTGCGCTTATGCACACACCTTAAAAACCTCTTAGGAATGGGGTGAGTCGACAGTAGACAGTCTAAGGTTAAAGTTGTGGGGGTTTGGGGAAGAAACTACAGAGTCAGGTAGTGCATAGCAGGCATTGACCACTTTGTTGCTGAAGTCGTATTTTCTGCAATCAAGTTTGGAGTGGTTTACCTTGAGTTTGTATCTATTGTGTGCTCTTGTATTGTTGTGGTTGAAGCTGAAGTAGTTATTGACAGGTAGGACATTGTAGCGGATACTTTTATGTACTACACTAAGTCAGACCGAAGGCGGTGAAGCTCTAAGTTCTAAGCTCAAAATTTCAAGTCTAGTGGCATAAGGTATTCTGTTGCAAGCAGAGGAGTGGGGGACTCTTCTCGTGAAATATCTCTGGACTCATTCAATTGTATTAATGTCCGATATGCTGTGTGGGTTCCAGACAGATGAGCTGTATTCAAGAATTGGTCTAGCAAAAGTTTTGTATGCCCTAGTTTGCAGTACAATATTACCGAAGAAGCTACGCAAGATTAGGTTAACAACTCTTAATGCCTTTTTGGCAATGTTGTTACAATGAGCTCTGGCACTTAGATCATTAGAGATGAGCACTCCAAGGTCCTTGACAGAGTGAGGGTCATCTACGAGGTGGTAGCCGCCCAGCTTGAATTTTGAGTTCTGATTTTTTTTTTGCCAATGTGTAAGACAGAGCATTTGTTGGTTGAAATTTGGAATTGCCAATTGTTTGACCCTTCTGACACATAGTCAAGGTCTCTTTGTAGGATAGCAGCATTGTCGATGGTGTTGAATAGTTTTACATCATCAGGAAAGAGAATGCAGTTGCTTATATGATGGCAAAGGTCATTTATGTAAAATATAAAGAGTGTGGGTCCGCTGTAAACACTACTGTTAACAGGTGCAGGGTTTGATAGGGCGTTCCCTATTTTGACTATTTGTTGCCTGTTTGATAGGAACGCCGTTTCTCTAATTGATTCATTTCCATCCATTGCTTCTTGTTCTGCCTTCAGGTGCTTTGGAGAATATACTGATCACCTCTTCTTTGTGGCAGTCCCTTACACATGGAACACATGGAACACTGCTTCCATGTTACTCCTAATCCTTCTTTTCATTAACTAGACATATCCAAACATTCTTCGTATGTTTTAGTCTCTAATAATCTTTGTTGCTCTTCTCTGTAGTCTTTCTAGAGCCTCAACACCTTTTTAACAACCAAAACTGGATGCAATATTCCAAGTGTGGTCTTACCAAGGCATTATGAAAGTTCTTAGAATAAAAGATTTTGGGCTATGACTGTGAGGTCCATTTATCCAGGTTCCATTGCTCCCAGGACACCCATCAATTTGCCCAAGGTGAGCTGTTGAGTTGCTATCAGCAAGGTACTCTTGTTCCTTAAGTGACCCACCTACAGAATGCATCCACACAGGGGTACATGCAGCCTACAGCCTGCAAATCTGAGACCTATTTGTACTTTATTCAAGAGTAAAAGAATAAAGAATTAAACAACAATAAAAACAACCATTATTTCCAGGACAAATAAACATAATTTATTAAATTATTTGAAAAGTAGGTCAGTAAACTTTTATTAAAGTCTTTGATCAGCATATTGGAATATTTTGCATATGTAGTAGAATTGGACTGCAATGTCTTCTAACATTAATTTGCAGTACAAACAATGAAGAGATTGAAAGTGTGAAAAGTGAAGTTATATTCAACCAAGACTTCGGAAGATAAAACCAAAATCCACAGCCTTGTATTCAACAAAATAGAAAAATGAGGTCTGGTAGTGTTGCAGCTTGGTAGATAGTGCTTGATTGCTTCACATAATTCCTCGCCCTTCTCATAAACATCAGCCTCACAGGCAGGCAAAAGTTGCTTTTAGAATGCCAAATTAGCTAGTGCAAAATAGCAATGGTCCATTTTTTTCTCCTGACAAGTTGAAAATGATTTTCATAAGGAGGTACCACAGCACTTCTTGTCTCCAGTAAGATTTAATTAATTCAATTTATATTTAATTTAATTAATTCAATTTATATGCCGCCCCTCTCCGAAGACTCAGGGCGGCTGTAGATGTAGATAACCCACGTGTGATATGATATCTCTGAGTCACAATTTCCCTGCCTTTGCTCCACTAGATGGCTGCTGTTTTTGAGGAAGCTGCCCTTCATAAATGGAGCTAGACAGCGCAAGAATGGTTATGTTCCAATGGAAATGTAAAAAAGCACAGGATGACCAGAGGTTACAGCCTGTGTTCTTCTGTATACACTCACAAAGAAGGGAGAAACACAGGGCAGTAATATCTCCCATCTTGATTTTGCCTTTCCCCCTTTGATTAATGTCTGTCATTACTGGCATCAGTAGGATGAAATGTATTTTAGTTGTATAATGCAACTCAACTATTTCTCCAAATCCTTTCTTGTTCTCTTATACGAAACCTTGTGCTTGGCCAGTCCAGTCAGGAGTTCCATGAAATATGTAAGATTTAAATGTTAAAGGAGAATTTATATTCCTCATTGCCATATCCACAAGCATTGACCAATCTTCTTTAAGTGACCATCCAGTCCCTAAGATTTGCAAGGACTTCTGGAAGGCTCTGAAAAAGGGTCTTTGTTCTTGGAGGAATCAAGAGTCCTTTTTATATCTTGTGTCCTATACAGCAATGACAACATTTCAAGACTGATCCAGATTCATGAACATGCTTGAACATTTTTGGAGTTTCCACTCAAAAGTGGAAAGCTCCAAGTCTTCCACAATCATTAGTGCTAGAGAATTTAAGTCAGAGAGGCTCATGGGCACAAAACCAATTTTGGAAACATGGTTTGATAGTAATGATAATACAAAAGGAAAGAAAACTGGGATAAAGAAAATGCAAAGTAATGTAACGAGCACTAAAATCCAATAGAACAGAACTTTAACAGATCTCAATATATTAAATTTGCCTGTAACAAACCAAATATCTGTGATGATTTACATCATCTGTTGTCATACAAATTTGTCACATATTTGTCACACAAATCACACAAATGACATCAGTTGCATCAATGTATATCATTTGTTTCATGATTTCATAATGCAAACTAAGTAAATTGTTATGATAATATAGAGGAAGTTTTTGACTTATGACCAGTTGCTTAGCGACTATTCAAAATTACAACAGACCTACTTACAACCTGGCTTCAAAATTCTGATGGCCTGCAACCCCTGTGGTCATGTGATTATATTTTGGGCACTCAACAACCAGACTGTATTTATAACTATTTTCATGTGACCAAGATTTATGTGTTTGTTTGTTTTTTTGCTGGAAACCAATGTTTACTTCCCATTTCTGACCAAAAAAAATACATCCACTGGGGACAAGGGATTTGCTTAAAAACCACTGCATTTACTTAATAATCATGTTTATGTTAATGACCATTTCAAAAAAGGTTGTAAAATCAGATAAGGTCATGTGACATGACTTACAACCATAATTCCAGGCTCATAAATTGAAGACTCCCTGCACTGGCATATTTAGTGTAGTATTATGAATAACAGACACCACCTGTCCCATTTGTTCAATTAATACAAGTTTTGCTATACATAATACATAATACAAACCACACACCAAATATGTCTTGATCCAGCAATCTTCTTGAATTGTCTACTAAAATTCTATTCATAATTTTCCATATGAATCTATATATTATAACACTCTTATGTCTGTGTCCTTTAATCAGGCAAAACAGTGCCTCATAGAACAATGATTATTGAACCAAGTTATCTCAAAAGGGCTAACTTGCAGAATGTGTTCAAAGTCCAGGACCTGTGACTCCTGTGGGCCTGAAATTTGGCAAATTAATGATCATTTCAGTATTGCCACACCACTGCCCAGAGGTTTAGTAGATGGTTCTGCCCTAGCCCTCTGGAGGCTGGGTAGGCCAGTCTACCCTGGAAATCAGGTATTCCTCCAGAGGCTATAGAACAGTCCTATCATCAATTGCCAGAAGGCAGTCAGCCACAAAGAAGCTAGGAAGAAATTGGAAGGCACTCCTATTCCTAACTTTTTTTCGTCCTTGATCATTCTTTTTAGGTAAGGAAAAATCTCTGAAACAATTATCCAATGGGTTGTCTAGTATATGTTAAAATGTACCTTATACCTCTCAGATCAATTTCCCAGATTTAAATTCACAGCCATGCATTTGGAGCCTTTAAGTGGAGTTTACGTGTTCCTTGGAATGTAAGTATTTAACACTGAACATCCACACTGGCATTCATCTTTATTAGTGTTTGACTTTCATATATAATATATGCTAAATTTAGCTCAGCTTTCTTCCAAGAACTCAAGTTAGCCTATGTGAGGATTTCCTGTGTGAGGCAACCCTATGAGGTAGACTGACAGAGAGCAGAGAGACTAGCCTAACATCATCCTGTAGCTGAGATTGATCATTGGTCTCCCTGCTCTTAATCTAGCTCTTTAACTGCTATATTACACTATCCTGCTTCTAAGTATGAGTGAGTTTCAGCTGGTGGGAATGATTGTATACCATCATTCTTTTGACCAGTTGTTCTGAGAAGCATGAAGATAGATTCTATACATCTGTCTCAGAAGCACTGCACGCAGTATTACGAGAATGTCGAACTGTCTTTAATGTCTGTTATGTACACTTTTGAGTGGAGATATTGCTTTGTTAAATGTTTGTTTCTTTATCCCAGTTTATCTTACTTTCCACAGAGGCACTTGGGCCTATGTATTCACACATGATAAACCTCCTCCTCCTTCTCGTCTTCCATGGCATGATTGGTATATCCCTGCTTGTGGACAAGCGTATTCTGCCGTAAGATGTTCCAGCGACTATTAGTGTTTGCTGTATTTGAAGGAGCACCAAAGTACTTCTGCTCCTTTGACAAAATTGGTGGACCATCTTTTCCATCAGCTGCTACTTCCTGTGTCTGTTTCCTCTGCAGGTACTTCTCAAAGGCATCTCTTCGGTAAGGCCCATTTGTTTTAACAGACATTTGCCTTATTTCACAACGATCTTCAACCCTGCATGCAAAATGTTAACAAGAGGAGTGAAGAATATGTTACAACTGATTCATGCATACCCATCTGTATCATTCAAACTTCTCCAAAGGATGTTCAATCAAGGTCTTTGGAAGAGAGCTTGGAACAATATTGCATTTATATTAGCATAATTCATACCAGGCCAGGAGCCAGAAATGGTTAAAGATCAGAGGCTGCTAAAAATACAGTGGGAAAGAAGACAATGATTTATTAATACAAAATGAAAAGATCCTAAATACAAATCCTTTAATATGCTTATAATTATTCCTTTTATTAATACTAGGAAATGTCTTTATATGCTTTAAAAATGAGCTACTTTTAGGAGGTTTTGGCTGCCTACTAAAATTCCATGGTCTTTGCCTTAAGGAAAATGTAATACATTTCTCACATATTTAATTAACCTGTTAATAAAGACACCTGCCAAAGAAAAATCAATGTGAACTATTCCATCGCCTCTTTTCCCTTATCCAATACCCTTGAGAATCATAGTTTTGTTACAACTTTGGTATCAACTTTGTATATTAGGGTAAATTGAAAGAAGAATCCAATTTATCAGGCATAATGAATTAGAAATTTATTTAGCTTAAATTGCTCCCCACGTTCTTTTCTGAACATTCTGATTATCCAGGAACTTCTGGAGGATGTGACTCCAGGCCTGCCAACCTTAGAAGATTGCCTATATTTGTCATTTTTTTTCTCACAAGAAGAAACTGTCTAGTTTCTAGGGAAAACATTTGTAGTTCCACCTTGATACTCATTAATTTAGCTCTGGAAGCCTCAATATTTTTGAAGGATAATGATATTATCCTAATGTTCAATTACATTTCCTTAGGTAGAATTTATTATGGACTAGGCATTCACCAGAAAAAAAACAAGGGGTCTTCCGGTAGTGAAGATGATATACCTTCAAGTTGTTGATTTTTGGAACCTCATTTGAACTCTCAAAGTAATATGTTTATAGAGAGAAAGTGAAGTAAGAATGCCTGATTAGCTTTTCTTGAGATGTATAGCTTGTAACTAACTGGCTGTCCACTATATTTATAGTCAAAATATCTTATCTCAACTTGCTTCTTCAAGTCTTTATTTTACTTATTTTTATCTAAAGGTAATTTCATTTGTATCATTTAAAAATGGTAAAAATGGACTGACAGCTGGGAAAAAAGACATGGAACTTTGTTTTTTTACATCTGATCTGCAGTGAGATTATTATATATTCAAAAGTGGAAAGATTCAATATTACCCTTAATGGAGAAAAGGCTGGGGAAGATGATGGAACTTGCAGAGATGGCTAAATTGACTTCCTTGATTAGAGAAAAGACAGTATCTATGTTTACTGCTGACTGGAAACCCCTTAGAGAGTTTTTGCAAGAAACAGAAAAAATGAATTTATGATTTATGGCTTTGTTGATTAGAAAAAATAGATAATAATTTTTTTTCTTTTTGCACCCATTAGAAGATATTTCTTTTTATTTATTTCTTTTTTCCTTTCCTTCTCTCCTTTACTTTATGTTAGTCTCTGTTAGTTTTTAATCTTCTTTTCAAAACTTCAATATGCAAAAATGTTTATTCTAGCATCTTTAAGTTTAATGAGAAGTACATGTCAGTCATCTCTATATCTATGTACTTTAATAGGCCAGTATAACAATAAGAACCAGGAAAGAAATCTTATTTCTTGTTAAGCAAATGGATTTTTAAAAACCCTGCCTTCAGAATTTTCCTTACATTTTTGTAAGGAAAAAGAACATTGGAAAGGTCAAACTTATTTTTTTGAGTGAGAGCTGAACATGCACCAAAATCCAAACTAAGCATTCAGTTTCCAGGGGAAGAAAAGAACTGCAGTGCTCTATCTTTTCCATTATCCCCACTCATTAATTTTTAATAAAATCATATAAAGAATGTGATTTGGGCCCAAATTGGACTGAATCAGAGAACAGAACACATGAGTTTATGAAGGGCATCCATCCCAATTAAGGCATCAATGTAATAGCTGTTTCTATTCCTGATAATGGGCTGAATTTAAGTCATGAGCCAGAAAATAGCAGCTCTCCCTATCCTAAATCCCTTACTACAAAACAGGCAATCTGCAATGCCTGATTTGTCTTCTTATGACTTGGAAAATTGTCTAAACCCATAAAATGAACCTGTAGGATTCATTCATACCATATTCCTGCAAGCTAACCAGGCAGGTATTAAATATGCATACGATCATGACCACTAAAATTCATTACAAATTAGCAAGAACACAATATAGGTACAATTGTACCATTCAGTAAAGCTCATTTTTCCACAGTAGTTAGTAGTTAGTAGTTCCTACTAATCCCCTTGGCAGGCAGACATCTGTGGAAGGCTGTGACAAGGTGGAGACTGCAAGGAATTGGCTGTCAATAAGAACAAATGTGATATGCATCATACCAACAAAATCCTGAAGACACATTCCCTGAATCCTGCCACACAATGAAACACATTGTGATATACTTGACATTCTCAGATGCCCTAAAACTACCTTCAGTTTAAAAACAGGGTTTCTTTTTATAAATGTCAAGAAGTGCCTGACATTTTTGGACCTTTTTTTACACTTATGATATTTTAGTGCTCCATTACCGATCTGTGAGTTTGCATTCTTTATGATCCTTTGCCCATTGAGCTGCTTCATCCTCTTAGCTCACTCACAGATGTGGTAGATGACTTCTCAATCAATCAATCAATCAATCAATCAATATTCAATGATCAGGAAAATTTAAAAGAACAAAAACAGAGTGAAGCAGATAAATACAATAATAAACTAACAACTAGCAAAATAAATCACATAATATAATATTCACTCCTCCATTACTGTGTTCTCAAAATTACTTTCATGTGGGGGGATTTTGGACACTTGATGATCAAATCCCAGGGGATTAAAACAGGCAGTTGTATGTATGAGCCCAAATACCTGGAGATCTAATTGGAACAAGGGAAGTGAAAACACAGGGCACCGAACTCCGAAGATGCACAGTAAATATTTTGGCAAAGTGAATTTGCAAGTGAATATTTGGTATTGTTTCTTTTGTTTTCTGAGAAAATATTGTACTGAAATAAACAACATGTGTTTATTTCCAATTTCTTTTCCTTCCAAGATATTTGAAATGTACTTTGGTGTTTGAAAACCATAGCTACTACATAATACAAGATTGCATGATTCTGAAACATAGTCTATTTTTTAATAGTTTGTTTTTGTGCCTTTCAGTCAGTGATTCTTGAAAACTATCTGGATGAGTCCCTACTGTTTTCTTGGCAAGATTTCAGAAGTGATTTGCCATTGCCTATTTCTTAGGTGAGAGAGAGAGGGAGAGGGAAGGAGGGAGGGAGAGAGAGAGAGACTGGCCCATGGTTACCCAGCTGGCTTTGTGCCTAAGGCAGGAACAGAACACATAGTCTTCCGGTTTCAAGCTGATGCCTTAACTACTATACCAAACTGGCTCTTTCTTTGATAGTTTTGGTAGCTATCCCAGTATTTTGTTTATAAAACTGTCTGGGTCTCATAGGCTATTTTTCAGCTACTTTCAAGGGACTAGAAGACTTGGTGCCTACCTAGTCCAAAGTAATAGACTGAACACATATTATTTCTAGATTTGCCCCATAAAATAAGGGTTTATTCTATATCCCGAAATACAGTAGTTGAAATATGTTGATAGGAGTCACAAAGCAATTTTATAGATATATCTGAGTTGTCCAGGAATCTGAAGTGGGGAAGAAGCTCCTCAAAGCAAAAATTACTTGATATAGACTGGGACTGGAGGTCTGTGTAAATTCACACACTTGAATCAACAGGCGAGGGGTAGCAGTAGGAAGAAAATGTCTTTAGCAATCAGGATGCTACAGCCATATTTCTACAATCAAGAAAATCTTTGTTAGGGTCAAAGTCCAGCATAAGGATAGTAGCATACAGTCAATTAAAAATGTTTCTGCAAAATTCATATAGCATGTGTTTCCTAGTTCTTGCTTTTGTTGTTCCCAAAGTCCACTTTCTGTTATGGGGCATGTTTTCTTGGTCCCTGTTTTAATTTTTACCTCACTTTTGCAGATATTTAGAAGACTCTTAGCTGGATGTAGAAGAAAAGAAATTCCTTATTTTACAGGGAATTCTGCAAAACATAGTGCATCAGAGACAGGCATGGCACTCGTGGTGCCTGGAGAGATGAATACAGTCTTTTTCACTGTTTCCTAACCTTCCCTCTCCCCATTTTACAGCATAATTCAACATGCAGAAGAGACACATAAAATCCTTTCATAGCAAAGGTGTTTGTTTCAATGCAGGTTTAACTGTCAAAATGTCTCTTTCATACTGCACCTTCATATGCCTCTCCTTTATACCCTGCCATTAGTTAATTAGGTTTATGTCTCGTGTTTCTTTCCAGGAGCTGAGCATGGTATATGGGGATCTCTTTGTTTTTAAATCCACAACTCTATAAAGCAGGTTGTGTTGAGGGGAGATATGTTGCCACTCTGAGGGTGTAAGACCAAGGCTGGTGTTAAATTTGGTTCTGCAATGCTAATGCAGCATCTTCACCATAACACCACACTAGATGTGGAAAAGTGCAGGAGGAAAAAGGTAATTGAAGCATTTCCAGGACAAGGGACTCAAGAAAAATTCATCCTGGCTATATCACATTTATGGTGCTGGTCAACAGTGATGCAGAGAGGCAAACTGAATTAGTTGTTTTTATTAGAGCAGTGTTTCTCTACCTTGGAATTTGAAGATGCATGGACTTCAACTCCCAGAATTCCCCAGCCAGCAATTCTGCGAGTTGAAGTCCACACATTTTCAAGTTGCAAGATTGAGAAATACTGTACTACAGCAATGGCTTCTTGCTTTCAACAGCTGTTGGCAAGTTGATGCCTTGAACAACTGCAGGAGGTTAGCATGGGAGAATCCTTCCCTAACTCATGTTCACAGCAGATGTGGATGTTCTGCTGAAAGATACTGTGTCTATATATGCAAGGGAGATGAAAATGAAGACAACTGACAACATAAACCAGTCACTGCAGCTATTCTTCCCACTTTACAGCATATTTCTAAATAAAAGCAACTTCAAAAAATGGTAAGCAGGATGAAGCTTTGGAGCAGAACTCTCTTCTTCTCTTTCCTCCTCCTTTCTTTCCTCTATGAAAAAACTGGGTCCTCCCTCTGCCAATATTTCACATGCAATCAATATTCATAGCAAGATCCCAAATCACTGCAGACAGAAAAAAGGCTCATGTTGCAAAAGCAGTCGACCAAGACAGTTTCCCCCCACCCACCTCCTCGCCGGCTCGCTTGAATTAGCAGCAAGCAGAACAAAGACAAGAACCCCCAACTGAATTCTCCTGACATTCTACCTTGCCCTATTTTCCATCCCCAATGGGTGGCAGAAGGGATACAAGGACTGATGGATTCCAACGTAACAGAAGAAGCCAAATTGATAGTTTCAGAGAAATTTCAATCCATATGTCTTTTCCTGGATGGAAACAATCACACAAAGACCTTCTATTAAATACCTGTTTCCTAAAATGAGTTTTGGAGGAAAGGCAGGGGGGCAAGAATAGACGAGCAGCCACTGGAGGGTAGAAACTGCCAACACTCAAGCTTTCTAAAGGCTAGGCAGTCCTGCTCAAAGTGTGGAAATGTACTCTTTACTACTTCTATTCTATTGTTTTGTGGCAGAAATTCCCACCCATGCTCCAAAGAAGATGTGAATCCATATAAGATCCAAGCCAGTTTAGTATGGAATGTGTTGACAGCAGGGGTGAAATCCAGCAGGTTCTGACAGGTTCTGGAGAACCAGTAGCGAAAATTTTGAGCAGTTCAGAGAACTGGCAAATACCATCTCTGGCTGGCCCCAGAGTGGGGTGGGAATAGGGATTTTGCAGTATCCTTCCCATGGAGTGGGGTGGGAATGGAGATTTTGCAGTATCCTTCCCCTGCCACACCCACCAAGCCACACCACACCCACCAAGCCACGCCCACAGAACCGGTAGTAAAAAAAATTGGATTTCACCACTGGTGACAGGTTATTAGAACAACAAGAGCAGTAAACTTTGATGCCTAACATCTAGACAGAACACATTGATTACTCTAATCTGGGTATCAACAATATTGTTGGTCCAGATCTGGGAGGTTCTTGATATTACTGAATTTGTTTTCTTAATTTGAAGATTTGGTGAGTTGCTTGTGTAAAAAGCTAACCTGTAGTTGCCCACCATCTTATTCCCAGAATGCATCTAACTCCAAAGTGGATCTTGAGGAAGTAATAAGGGTAGGGATCCAGAGGCCAGACTAGCTCCACAGCATTTCCATTAAGATATTTTCTCAGAAATCTAGCAAATCTAACTAGCTAAAAGCAGCTGGCTACTCTTCATTTGGAAAAATCTTATTACTTGACATCTTTTCTTCTGAAGATTCTAGACATTGTGTCAGGTCCCAGATATTTCTATAGGGACCCTGGCATTTTGGTGGGAAGAAGCGGGGGGGGAGGAATGGAGTGGTCTGAATATGAAGTTTCTGTTTCCAATTTTTATTTCTGCTTCCTGCATTACTGTGTTAATCTCTATATGAAGTTTCTGTTTCTGTTTCTTGCATTACTGTGTTAATCTCTATATGAAGTCTCTTTCTGTTTCCCTGCTATGATGTACTGTGGGAGGGGTTTGGTTAGCATTGCTTTAAATAGTTGGTTTTAAGTGAGAAGCTTCAGTTCTTGCCTAGATCTCTTGTTATCACAAACCTTCTAATAAAAGCCCCTTTTGGAATAACTGCAGTTTCAAGAGTCCTGCTTTCTTGGGAAGATTGGAGAGGCAAGACCTTACATATTTTTTCCAGGCATTCAGGATAACAAAATGTGATGGGCTTGAGATTTTGTATTGGTATGTTGGAATGACCTTGGGAGACTGGAAGAAGAGATGCTACCAAGGAAGTGAGCAAGTAAAAGTGGAGAGTGGAACTCACAGCTACATACAGTAATGGGGACAGAAAGAAAATGAAAAGGATCCTCACT
This sequence comes from Pantherophis guttatus, assembly GCF_059756535.1. Classification (NCBI taxonomy): domain Eukaryota; kingdom Metazoa; phylum Chordata; class Lepidosauria; order Squamata; family Colubridae; genus Pantherophis; species Pantherophis guttatus. Next base: position 100,395,066 of record NC_142064.1, read on the forward strand.
AACTTATCAAGCTGTAAAAGATTCTTTTAATGTAGTGCTACAATAAAAGAGAATAAGTTCATCTTGTGCTTCTTGTTGGTCTGCCTGGCAAGGCTGACCAGAATCTTCCAGGTTTGAAAGTACAAATCTCCTGCATCTTTTTTTACATCTGATAAATTAGGGAGGATCCTTTCTTTTTGTATGTGTGTGCATCGTGTGTGCGCACACATGTGTGTGCCTCGGCCTTATGCAGCTGGGGGTCCAGTCTTTTATCTGATCATTCTTAGGCAGCATCTCTTCCTCTCGTTTCCCAAGGTTATTCCCAAATACCATGACAGATCTGCAGGCAAGAATCTGACCTAAATGTAACATGACCTTCTACTTACTTAGGAACATCCTAGAGTGTTTATGGAGATTCTCAGTCATCTGGGTCATGAATGTCCCAAAGATGCTTTTTAAAAAAGCAACTGGACTTTCTGGTTTTTTCTTTGAAGGCGTTTCGCTTCTCATCCAAGAAGCTTCTTCAGTTGTGAATGCTGGTTCAGAACTGAAGATGCTTCTTGGATGAGAAGTGAGATGTCTTCAAGGAAAAACAAAGAAAATCCAGTTGCCTCTTGAAAAAGCACCTTTGGGATTCCCACATGAGTATTATTCATCTATTATGATGGAAGAAGATTGCTAGTATGAAAAGCACTTTGTGTTTTGGGCATCTTTAAAAATGTAAAGTATGAAGGCAACAAACATAGTTTCAGATTTTCACATGAATACACATGGCAGGAAGTTGGGGTTCGTTATTGAATATATGCCCTTCTAAAATATCAGATTTCTTGCTATACAATATATGAGATAGATTATGGCAAAACAGTAGCAGGTAATTATCAATTAAAAAATGAAAATAACTAGTTTATGGAAATCTCCATTTCTCCTGAGTTATGTTTTAAGAAAAATATTTTAACATTGCTTGAAACATAATGGATATTAGTAACTAATACTATAATCCAGTATGGTAAACCCAACCATCATAATTGCATGAAATCTTAATTCTCCTAAATTATTAACCTCCAATGCTCAAGGAATTTTCTAAACTTGTAAAGGAGAATTTTAATGTTTTGAGAATTTTAAACAAATTAAGTGAAATTATTGTGTAAGATGAAAGTAAAGGATAAAAAGCTCTGCATGTTTCATCTCTCACAATAGAAAAACATTATCATGATGTTTCTTCTTTGGAAAAAGCTGCAGGGATCACTGTGACCTAAAATTGAACAGAAACATAGGCAGTCTCTGAATATATGGTTGGAAAATTATTCCTTTTAATCATATATACATGTGTGTTTAAGAATGTATCAGATGCACAAAAATCTAGGTGGGGAGACCAATTTCCAGAATTCTCAAAAATAGCAATTCTTTATGGGAAATTTTGTGAGTTCAGAAGGGGGCCCAGCTTGGAAGGTTGAACAGTATATGAACCTATTATAAATACAATACAGAAATCATTGCCAAAACATTACAGTGTAGTCACATTTAATACATAATTTTCCCATGTAGGGAGAACAGGAGGAATGAAATAGAGAGAGAAATGGTCAGAGAATAAGCTGTAACAATGGAAAACAGTGGAAGAGAACAGACATGAGCAAATGTGGACTGAAAAGTTTAGTCACCCCATTTTTGAAAACAAAAAAAATCCGTATTCAACATTATAAAAATTGCTAACCACTTGGTGTTAGAGAATCTCTTGAGCATGATACTTATTATTTTTATTAGAAATTTGAAGAGAGAAATGTTCTGTGTGTAGTTTTTAACACATATTTTATCTTTCAGTTTAAACATAAAAACTATGATTCCTTTTTAGTAGAGACACAATTTCACCAATAAACTAGATATTCAATTTAATGGAAGATATTTAATTTAATTGATTATAGTCATTGATCAATTCAGAAACAAAAAAAGAAAAGTATGGTAATTGCAAAACAGTAAGTAAAAGCGATGTTAAAACTGAATAAATATATAAGTTTTAAATTTATATCATTTTGATGTGCTGTATTTTATAAATAGGAAAACAAAACACACATTCAGAGAAACAAAAATCACACTGATCACATGGTAATAACTATAAATGAAATGCATTTGGGTCTCCTGGAAATCTATCTAGATGGAGAGTTATTAACTACAACTGGGCACCTTTATAATTGCATTATAGCAAAACATGGGTTAATGTTTCAGGAACATAAGAGCAAAGTTTTTTTTAAGTGGGAGACTCCATAATTTCCCTTCAAAGACATCTGTTGGAAGGGCATTAAATTTTGCCAGGTTTGGATTGTTCTGAATTTGGGAATTCAGTCAATGTTAAGATTTAACTGAAGGCACCATTTCATTAATAAAAAATAAACAGCTAGCTAAGCATTTCCTAGTGCCATATGACAACAGGGCAAAATGTTGCTGCTAAATCCAATATATACATATATAACTTCCATATGGAGAACCAGCTTGGTGTAGTAGTTGATATACTGGGCTAGAAACCAGGAACTGTGAGTTCTAGTCCCATCCTAAACACAAATCCAACTGTCCTGGGTGACCTTGGGCCGGCCACTCTCTGTCAGCCCTAGGAAGCAGCAAGAGCAAACCACTCCTCAAAATGTTGCCAAAAAAACTGCAGGGACTAATCCAGGCAATTACCAGGAGTCAATATGACCCAAAGGCATCCTTCCCCAATAAAGATGATGTGGAATTTGATTGGCACAGAATGAAAACAATTATGCTATAAAATACTACTGAAATATGTGGAATTAGGCTAGGAAGTACAGGAAGTACAAAAAAGCATGCTTGGCATAATGATGAAATGAAGGAGATTATGGATAAAAAATGCATGTAGAAGAGGGATTGTTGCCAAAGAATGGGATGATACAGGTAGTCCTTGACTTACGACCACAATTGACCCCAAAATTTATGTTGTTCTGAGACATTTGTAAAGTGAGTTGTGCCCCATTTTACGACTTTTCTTGCCACAGTTGTTAAGTGAATCACTGCAATTGATAGGTTAATAACCTGGTTGTTAAGTGAATCTGGTTTCCCCATCAACTTTCCTTGTCAGAAAAGGTGATCACATGACCTCAGGACACAGGAAAGGTCATAAATATGAACCAATTGCCAAGCATCTGAATTTTGATCACATGATCATGGGGCTGCTTGCAAAGGTTGTAACTATGAAAAATGGTCATAAGTCACATTTTTCAGTGCTGTTGTAACTTTGAACGGTCACTAAACGAACTGTTGTAAGTCAAGGACTATCTGTATTACATATACTGTATAATGTACTGATAGAGAAAAGAGTTGAAAAGAATCCAGTCAAAGAGAGCAGGAGGCAGTTAAAATTCCAAGGCATTTAAAAAATGAGAAACATAATGGGAATAGAAAATTCTTTTGGAAAAGAGAAAAAAGGACTGAACAAGACACCTTTAGAAGAAGGAATAGAATTAAGAATAAATGTGGTGAAATCATTTGGGATCAATCTAAAATGAGAGAATGTTGGAAACAATAGTATAGGGATTTCATGGGAATACTAGTGATATGCTGAAGAATGGAATTGAAATGAATACTATAAATGCTAGTGTCCAAGAAAAAAAATGGAAGAAAAGGAGGCCTCTAATGTAAAAATGCTGAAAAGTGGTAATTTTAGTATGCCAAGCGATTTGTTGTGATAAATATAAATGTTGCAATGTATTTTAAACAGTTTTTAATATCCTATGTTCTATTTATGCTCCATCTGCTGTTTGGCTCTGGATTTGCAGCCTAACTATTTTTGATCGATTTGGGCTGAAATAATATGGAATAGCAGAGATGCAGTCATCGCACATCCTATCAAGTGTCTCACTATGACATGTACTCAGATGCTGTGTGCTGATTGCTTTATAAACCTGGCAACCTTTATGCCATGTTTATGGCTATATGCCCATTGAGCAACTTTTGCATTTGAAATATATATATATATATATATATATATATAGCAGCAAAACAGCACCTCAGGAAAGAAAATGAGCTCCAGTTTAGATCCTGTCCTGCAAACAGAAACCTTTTTCCATGAATATATCTTTGCAATGATTACAGTGGGGAGGAGAGGAATGGGGAATAAGTAGCTTAATGTCATGATCATAATGTCTGTCTGTCTGTCTGTCAATCATCTATCTCTCCATCTACTCCCATCTCTCATTTATCATTTATCTTTATCTATCTGTCGGTCTGTCAGTCGGTCTGCCAGTCTGTCTATCTATCTATCTATGTATCTATCTATCTACCTACCCACCTCTGTGTGTGTGTGTGTGTGTCTATGTATTTACTGACCGACTGACCGACCTATCCCTCTCTCATCATCTATCTACCAGTATCTATCTATCTATCCCTCCCCCCCCTCTCTCTCATCTATCATTATCATCTATCATCATCATCGTCATCATTGTCTACATACATATACAGGGGTAAACCCATATATTAAGAAAAGTGTTAGCATTTATCTCTTGTTTTGTTGGGACAGAAGGTTGGTATTGCGACTGTTCCTTCCTAGACCAGCTTTAGATGACTATTTCTGTAGTACTATCATCTGTCTTGCTCCTTAATTCTGACACTTGTCAATCTATTTGGGCTCTGTTTATGCTTTCCCATATCCATAAGAATATCCTAAATATCAATTTATTGATGCTATGGGTTTGTTAAATAAATAGATATTTGGTTTAAATAGTAACTTGTCCACACACATAATATTCTCTTTATCATAGAAGATGTACACAAATGAATGATTATGAAACTTACCTCAGATATCTCTGGTTACCTAGCCCATATTCCTTTCCACAGATGCCCAAGCAAGGCCAGAGGCACTGTGGGAGTTTGCGCTCTAGCATAATGGTAGTGGAAACAACCTAAAACACACAATTTTAAAAATTGGGTAATCAAAATGTTTTAATTAAATCAAATGACTCCACTAGTGTCGTGGCTGGAACCTTCCCCTTTTGCGATAGTTGAAGAAGGCAACACAGACTAAAGAATAACATGATTTTTCACTTTGTAAATCCTCTAGAGAAATTCTGGAAGCATCAGGACTGGATGAACAATAGCTCCAAATATTGTTTAATATGGCCATCAAATATTCATATTAAACAATATTTGGAGCTATTGTTCATCCAGTCCTGATGCTTCCAGAACTCCACATGGAAAGGATTCCATGTAGCTTTTCATTGTTTACTTCTCCTGCAGAAGTTTACAGGGTTCTTTGTTGCCCTTAACTTCTACATAAACACTGACATGTCCATGTAACCTTGGGTAATATTCCTAAAGCTGGTTTTGGAGTCTCTCTTATTGCCAATATGCAATGTACCTTCATGAATTGTGACATATCCCATAGCTACAAATTTAGGAAATGATCCAAATATCGTCCACTCTGATGGGACAAGAAGGCTCAGAATAGATTTTCTTTATTCCTTTTTCTTCCTTTGTTTGGCAATTTTTTTTTCACTTTTCCTTAAAAGTTGACAGGACTTTTTTTTTTTCTCCTCAATTTTTCTCTAATCCAATTGTTGCTATACTAATTTTTTAAACCATTCCAGTATCCATTGATCTAGATTTATGTAGATACGATTCCTATCCGCAGACATGCATCATGCATAAAATACATTCATGTGCATGAGTGAACAAATCTGGAAACCACATATTTATCTGGTTAAACAGAGGGATTAAACAGAGGAATAGAATCAAGATCACGTGAAGTGTTAATGCCACTTTATAATGCCTTGGTAAGGCCACACTTGGAATATTGCATTCAGTTTGGGTCACCACGATGTAAAAAAGATGTTGAGACTCTAGAAAGAGTGCAGAGTGTAGAGAAGAGCAACAAAGATGACTGGAGGCTAAAACATATGAAGAACGGTTGCAGAAACTGGGTATATCTAGTTTAAGGAAAAGAAGGACTAGGGGAGACATGATAGCAGTGTTCCAATATCTCAGGGGTTGCCACAAAAAAGAGGGAGTCAAACTATTCTCCAAAGCACCTGAGGGCAGGACAAGAAGCAATGGGTGGAAACTAATCAAGGAGAGAAGCAATTTAGAACTAAGGAGAAATTTCCTGACAGTTAGAACAATTAATAAGTGGAACAACTTGCCTGCAGAAGTTGTGAATGCTCCAACACTGGAAATTTTTAAGAAGAGATTAGATAACCATTTGTCTGAAGTGGTGTAGGGTTTCCTGCCTGGGCAGGGGGTTGGACTAGAAGACCTCCAAGATCCCTTCCAACTCTGTTATTCTATTCTATTCTATCTTTTAAAAAACCAAGTTTTACTCCCCCCCATTCAATTATATATACTTAAAACAGGTATGATTATTGAAATCCTGTTTTCCCAATAATAAATATACAGTTGAAAAGAATCACTGATCCTGAAATCACAATGTAATTCCAAATCTAATTCAGAAAGGATACTGAACACATTTTCATTTCAATATTATAATGAGAAGATTCCCCCTTGGTGCAGATTTTTGTTAAATGGGCAAAAGCACTGTTTTCTGAACTACTTTTCTATTTGCTTTCATTAGATAGAAATTAATCTAAAGAAAATAATCTGTTCCGGTCCCCTCTTCATCTTGCTCCATCATGTACAATCAATTAATAGGCAAAAACATCATCCCTCACCTGTGCTCTCCAAAGTTCATCTCGCTCATGGGCCACACGCCAGTGAGTATCGCCCATCATGGCAATAAGAAGGTTGAGCATAAGAAGGGCCGCAATAATAGCAAAAGCAGAATAAGTGATGCCATACATAAAAGGCAAGTCCACCTCATAGTTGGCAGGTCCATCAATGATAGTGAGAAAAAGCTGAAATGTGCTGTAGAGGGCCATGGGATAGCTATAAAAATGGCCCAGTTCATCAGGGTCCTCTGTTTGGAAGATGATGTAAAATGCTGCCAAAGAAAACAAAAGGACATGAGTTCAGTTTCTAAATAGAAGATGTTCCCTTGTTGAACATTTGCCATGTGTGAACTTTTGTCTGCTCTCAATATCATTGTGTAGCTGCATTGTTGAGTTGGCCTTGATAGTTATTCTCCTGTTGCATGGATTGGATTGGATTGGATTGGATTGGATTGGATTGGATTGGATTGGATTGGATTGGATTGGATTGTACTTGACTGGACTAGACTGGACTGGACTTGTCAAGAGTGCATGATATAACTGTGATAGATATAAATAGTAAACAAACAGACAGATAATCTTTCCCAGACTGAACCAAATATAATTCTCACTGGTTTCTTTTTACAAAAATTAATTTCTTGAGAATAACAGGAAGAAGGAGTAACAATTGGAAATGCTGCTAAGGAGAGAGAGAGACACCATTTGTTCACTCCTCAAATCATTTTTATATGCACTGGTTTTCTCAATCTGATGAAGAGGAAGCTTTTAGAAATTTTAACACAGAGAGTGCTTATATCGTAAGGTTGTAACAAGTGGTAAGCGTCAGGGGTACCTAGAAATGATGGATTTAACAACAGTTTGATATGTGAGTAAAGCATTTATTTTTATTGTTACTTCTGTTCAATTGTGTTCGATCTTGGGGACTTCCTGGACAAGTGCGTGCAGTTTTCTTGGCACAGTATTTTCAGAAATGGTTTGCCATTACCTCCTTCCTAGGACTGAGAGAAAGTGACAGGCCCAGGGTCACCCAACCCTAAAGCAGGACTACTCCCAGTTTCTAGTCTGTTGCCTTTACCATTAGACTAAACAGGTTCTCACGAAGCTTTTATTAGAGGTCATTTTATACAATATAATAGCAAAGTAATAGCTTAAAAAGAAAAGTCAAGAGAAAATACAAGTTATTTTATATGAGATAAAGAGAAAGGAATTAAAAAATTATCCAGAGAAGATAAATGTTTCTCAGCAAATTAAGCTTCTACAACAACATTTATCTATGTTAACTGTAAGAGAAATGGAAATAAAAATGAATTATGCAAAGCAAAAAAATGAGTTTGCAAATAAACCAGGGAAGTGGTTAGCATATAAATTACAAAAAGAAAATGATATTTAAATTACAAGAGGGAGATATTCTATGAATGGTCAATGTGGCCATACAAAGCATTTCATCAATATTATTCTAATTTGTATAAAAGAAGTGACATCTCTCTAGAGAAAATAGATGAAAATCTTAAAGAAACAAAATTTACTGAGGATTACAGAGGAATAGACACAAGATTATGAATTGACCTATAGTAATAAGGGAAGTTTCTAAGGCTACAAAAAAGATTAAACTAGAAAAAGGACCTAAACTAGATGGATTATCAGGCTCTTATTATAAAAGTTTTGAGGGTGAACTTTTATAGCCTTTTACAAAACACAATGGATTCAATTCATAAAACCAAACATGTAGTTTCCAAATTTGTTCACTCATGCACATGTATGTATTCTATTGTGCATAATGTGTGATTGAGGATAATAATCAAATCTACATATATCCAAATCTAGGATGTTAGAATGGTTTTTAAAAATTAGTATAATAATAATTTGATTGGAGAAAAATTGAGGAGAAAAAAAAGTGTTCTCAATTTTAAGGGAAAAGGGGAAAAAATGCCAAAGAAAAATCTGAAGAAGGAGGATGAAAAATGCCAAATAATTAGAAAGAGGTCAATATACATTAATATCCAAAGAGGGAGAAGATTTGACTTCAACAAGTAACTACAGGGCAATTACTGTAAGTTGTTCATAACAACTGAAAGACTGAAAATAATTTTGCAAAAATTTATTCATGAGGATCGATGTGGGGTTTTACCTAAAAGGCAATTAAAGGTCAATGCATTGGAATTTTGGAATACTTGGGCAACATAATGTAAAACAAGCTGCATTGATCTTTGTTGCAGAAAAAGCTTTTGACAATTTGAACTGGGCTTGTTTTTAAGTTTCTGGAAAATACAAATTTTGGAAAGACCTTTATAAAATGGATAAGATAGCTCTATACTTCACAGAAAGTACAAATAATTGTTGTTGATGAATATTTAATAAAAATAATAATATAAGGTACAAAAACGAACAAGACAGGGATGCCCACTGTCCCCTCTCTTGTTTATTTTAGTTCTGGAAATATTGAATAAGGAAATAAGGAACAGAGATAAGACAAGATGAGAAGATTTTGAGAATAAATATTAAAAAAAAAAAACTTGTAAGTTAAGGATTTTTCAGATGAGTTGGTATGGATTCTGGAAGGTCCTTTAAAGGAAATTGAACTGTTATTGGGTAATCTTTTTAAAAATAGTGCATTAACAGATTTTAAGATTAACGAAAAGAAATTGAAGATGTTAATGAAAAAATGATATTATTGAAAAATAACAAAATAGAAGCTGAAACAAAACTGATGAATAAAACAGGTTTTAACTCTGAGAAGTAGGTAAATACTTGGGTAACATGTCAAGTATGAACTGTATGTGATTTCAACATAATTATGCTAGGTTTTGAAATTAACTTAAAAGATATGCTAAAATGGGAGACATTACAATTGTCATATGTGACAAAAATGAATGTTCTACCTAGAATGCTATTTTTGTTTCATACAATAACTCTTTTGACAGATGCACCATTTAAAAAGTGGCAAAAGGAATATCTAAATTTATGTGGCAGGGAAAAAACATGAGTTAAATATAAGGTGCTACAAGACACAAAGGAAAGAGGAGGGCCATGTTTATCAGATTTTAAATTGTGTTTTAGAGCTTGCTATTTGGTTTGGATGAAAGAATAGATGGTTCTATGGAGAAATTGAAGGCTTTTAGAGATAGGAGAACATAATTTAAGATTTGGGTGGCATGGATATTTGTTGTATGACAAAATCAAAGTCAATTTCACTGGTGGGATTCAGCCAGTTCGCACCACTTCGGGAGAACCGGTTGTTAACTTTCTGAGCAGTTTGGTGAACTGGTTGTTGGAAGAAATCATTAGGGCAGAGAACCGGTTGTTAAATTATTTGAATCCCACCACTGGTCAATTTGGATTTTAAAAAGTCATTATGCGAGACATGCTATATTGAAGAACATAGAATAGATACAAAGATAGAATTTGTCAAAGAACATTTAAAATAAAATCATGAGAATAACTGGTAGGAAAGGTTTATAATTGTCAATGGTCCTCATATTTGCAGTTACTAGAAATATTGAAAAATAAAACACTTTAAAACACTTTATGGTTTTAAACATTCTAAGATTGAGACAGAATTGTGTATAAATGATGAACATGTCATTATTAAAAGTATAAACTTATTGAAATTTGTAAATTTTTATATTCTTAAAAAATACAATTTAAAAAAAAATAAAATTAAAATTAAAAATGACATTGAAGGATTTGTAGTATTATATCGTATCTTTATGGCACTGAATTAGGGATAGTGGTAGAGGATCTTGGCAAAACTTCAAAAACACTTCAGATTCCATTTTGTGATTTGATACATTAGGATAAGCGGCACAAGAAAGGTTAAATATCCAGCCAGTTTAAGATAGGCAATGGTAATCTGTTGTAGTAAAAACAATGAGTCTTGTGGCAGATTGATGTCTAATCAATTACTCTGCCATTCACTTCCATTAATCATAACTTGTTTTATCAGACTCATGAAGCTATCACCTTAAGCAATAAATTAAATAGTATATTATCTGACAACATAGAGAAAAGGAAGATAGAGACTGCAAGAAGGAAATATTTACACAGCATATCCAGGAACCAGCTCCAGCCTCAGGAAATTTTTTACAGAATATAGATTCCAATCAAATAAACTCACTGCAATCCAGTAAAAATGGTGGGAGGCTCCCTCCTTTTTCCATTATTATAATAACTCTTTATTATACTATTTATATAAAGGTAAAGGTTCCCCTCGCACATATGTGCTAGTTGTTCCCGACTCTAGGGGGCGGTGCTCATCTCCGTTTCAAAGCCGAAGAGCCAGCGCTGTCTGAAGACGTCTCCGTAATCATGTGCTTGGCATGACTAAATGCCAAAGGTGTACAGAACGCTGTTACCTTCCCACCAAAGGTGGTCCCTATTTTTCTACTTGCATTTTTTTTTACGTGCTTTCGAACTGCTAGGTTGGCAGAAGCTGGGACAAGTAACGGGAGCTCACCCTGTTACGCGGCACTAGGGATTCAAACCTTTGAACTGCCGACCTTTCGATCAACAAGCTCAGCATCTTAGCACTAAGCCACCGCGTCCCAAAGACTATTTATATATACACTTCCCATTATTATTAGTTGGTAACATAAAAACAAAAGGAAAAGTCAAAGATATGGCTATAACAGAAAATATCCTATAGCCAAGAGGAAGGAATTTGTTAATATTCCCACTCTCTGTGCTTTAAAGAATTGCTACACTTTTCTTTGTAAGTTGAGCTCACAAGAATGTGGTCTAGAATATGTCACCTACCAGATGCAAATCCAAGGATGACCACTGCCATGAGCCAGCAGAAACGGAGGAGGTCTCCAAATATCATCTAGAAAGAAAAACATACAGTGAGCAAGCAGCTCTTCTCTCACCACAAAACTACATCCAAGGAACAGCATTCTAGATCAAGACCAAGATGCTCTAGATTAGACTGTATCATTCCAGTCCCATTCCAACTTGGGGTCATCCTGACCAGTGGTAGGTTGCTCCCAGTTCGGTCCGGTTCTATAGAACTGGTAGTAAAACCGGCAGGAGGCACCCGCCACGTCATCATCATGGGTGATCTGTGCATGCGCAGAAGTACGCGCAGTCCCGCTGCGAACTGGTAGTAAAGGTAAGTGGAACCCACCCCTGATCCTGACCCCAAGCCTTAGTTTAGAAATCAGAATTTTGGAAACAACGACTTCAGCATGAACATGTTTAGTAGTGAAACTGAAGCCCTACAGAATAGCCCCAATATATGGATGTTCAGTAGTGGAGTGAAAAAACAGAATTATCTTGACTTTGGCATTTAAATTATTTGTTCTAGATAATGTTGATGTTTCTGTCAAAACTGAGTGGAGCCTGAGTGGCGTAGGAAGCTAATGCCTCCTACTAAGGCAGCATTTAACATCCAGCTGCCTGCAATTACAGCGAGTTCAATTCTCCCCAGGCTCAAGGTCGACTCAGCCTTCCATCCTTTCTAAGGTAGGTAAATTGAGGACCCAGTTTGTGGGGGCAATAAGCTGACTTTGTATAAATATACAAAAGTATGAAGGCTATTGCTTAACGCAATGTAAGCTGCCCTGAGTCTCCGGAGAAGGGCAGCATATAAATCAAATTTAAAAAAAAAATCAAATCCCAACTATCCTTCAATAGAAGTTTTCAGATGGGCTAATCAATCTGCATCTCTGCTGAGTTTTGACTGCCTCAGTTCTATCTTTTTTGTTTGCAGGACTGCACTGGTACAGTATATTCTCATTTTATTGATTGCTCCTGTTTCAAGTTGCTACAGGAAAGCGTATGAAGATGGAAACAGTTTGCACATTTGCCTCTTTTATTTGTATTAGGATTTTATAAAGCCATTATGGTTAGCAGATTTGAACAGCTTTTCTCTCCTTTACCTTGTCAATGTATTTATCAAATTCTTTTTCAGTGCCGTTTAGGCTGGTGGCCATTACTGTAACAGTTATTTTACTGAACTTTTCTACTGAACTACTGAACTCCACCTGCTCAATATTTGCTTCTCTCTGTCTTGAATTTATTACCAATCAGGGTAGAAAGAAAACAGCCAAGCAATCTAAATTCACAATGTAAAAGAACTATGCCCTTTAAGTATTCAACACAGACAAACACAAGCTTCCAAAAGGGCCCTAGAATATTCAAAATTATGAAGTCCCTTTACCTCTGCTATCTCCTTTCTACTCCCATCCCAAAAAAAGGGGGGAGGGATTGCAGAACAGTCAAAGTTCCAAGAAATGGAGAGCTTCCTTGAAGATGAAAATGCCCACAGGGGCATCCTCCTTTGCAACAGAAGAGAAATAAATTAATGATTGACAGCAGATGATACACTGAATACTGAGTGAGGGAAAGCTTACTTAAAGGAGAAAGTTAGTTATGGGTTGGAAGTCTTTTTAAAAGGTGTCTGTACAATTAATGACATTAGATAATAATTAGATGTGATTGGTATTTCATATAACTGTTCCAGTTAGGAATTCAAAAATATTTGAATATATGAAAAAATCAGTACATCTCACTCTACATGCTAGATCTGAAGGATAGCTGCAAAGATATGGAGAGAAGAGTCCTATTTTTCCTTATTGTTGAATAGATGATTAAGCTGGGGAGAGCTGGGATAAACCTAAAGCAATCTACAGATGAATTCCAAGATAGATACTCATATCTTTCTCACTTGCTAAATAAAGACTAAAACTTAGATCAGAAAGTGATGATAGATGATGGATTGGATGGATGGATGGATGGATGGATGGATATTTATTGATTGATTGATTGATTGATTGATTGATTGATTGATTGGTTCGATTTATATGCCACTCTTTTCCAGAGACTCAGGGTGGCTTACAATGTGTTAAGCAATAGCCTTCATACTTTTGTATATACCTGCTTAGTAGACAGACAGACAGACAGACAGACAGACAGACAGACAGACAGACAGACAGAGATAGATAGATAGATAGATAGATAGATAGATAGATAGATAGATACTGTCCTAGGTAGGAAGTTGGACTAGAAGACTTCCAAAGTCTCTTCCAGCTGTATAATTCTATATGTTGAATAGTGGGCGCAGTAAGGACACAGGACACACACACCAGTTACATGAGTTTATTCAGCTCCGGTACAGCAATGGATTGCCTAGCTGCGGCAGCCTCTTTTAAAGGGAGCTGTCCATGGCTTCAGCCACTGACGTGCTTCTAAATCTCCCACTCTATTAGCTCGCTTCTAATTGGTCCGTTTGAATTGTCACTCAATACTTAACACCCCTCCCCTCTAGATCAGCACTGACCAATCCTGGAGTCTCTCAAGCCACATAGTCACGCAAGTAGGCGGGTTTTTTCGGGGCGCGACTTGACCTGTGCAGTTCAGTTGTTCCAGCGATCTTGGAGCGAGAGGTCGAGTTCTGTGTCTCTCCTGGAGGCACCTCCGGAACTCTCTTGAACTCCGCCGATGGCGTGGGCCTATTTTGTTGGATGTTTATTTCTTCCTCCCCCAGATGGAACGGTGGACTGTCACAGCTATCGAGGATTCTCTCCTGGACTCCAGATAAGTGTCCGCTAACTCTAGTCAGTTTGAGTGTTGTCCCTGTTGTTTGTTTGGTGGTGTTTTATGTAGGGCCTGGTTTGTTTCTGTGGTTCCTATATGAAGTCTCTTTTCTTGCCCCTGGTTTTCCTCTTGTGATTCGTGTTCTCTTCTGACTAATCGGCCTTTGAGCTGATCTATGTGTCTTTTCTAGCTCTGGCCATCCTCCGTTTTTATCCTGTAGGATAGAGGGCTGGTGACTTGAGTTATTTCTGCTGGGACCCATAAGGGGTTTCCACTAAAAAATTTTGCGTACACTTTATCCCCTACTTGGAACTGTCTAATCTTGCTGGTGGAATCTACTGGCTTCTCTGCGCTGTAATAGGGGTGTAGTCTATCTAGACTAGACCTTAGTTTCCTTCCCATTAATAGTTCCGCGGGACTTCTGTGTGTGGTGGCGCTTGGTGTTATGTGATGTATACTTAGCAGTTTATCTATTTTTGCCTGTATATCCCCTGGCCCCAGCCATGTTAAGGTCTCCTTTGTCGTTCTCACCATCCTTTCCACCAATCCATTAGTGGACGGTTTTCCCAGCTCAGATAGTGCATGTCGGATCCCTTGACTGGCTAAGAACATTTCAAATTGCTTAGCTGTGAAGTGGGGCCCGTTATCTGACACTACCAAATCAGGCAACCCATGTGTTCCGAACAGTCTCCGGAGGACCTGGATGACTGCTTCTGTTGTTGTAGATGGCATTACATTCACCTCTAACCATTTAGAATAGGCATCTACAATAATTAGAAATGTGTTCCCTTGGCAGGGCCCGGCAAAATCTATGTTTATCTGGGACCAAGGAGTCCCGGGATCTTCCCAGTCATGTGTGGGTGCTGAGTCTGGTGCTGGGCAAGATTCCTGGCATGGTGTGCAAGTTGCTACCCATGTCTCTATTTCATTGTCCATTCCTGGCCACTAGACGTAGCTTCTGGTGAATGCCTTCATCTTCACTATTCCCGGGTGTCCCTCATGTAATAATTCTAATATATCATTCCTTAACAATTTTGGGATTATTACTCTGTCCCCCCACAACAAACACCCTCTCAGTCCTGATAGCTCGGTTTGCCTCGTCTTGAATGGTTGGAAGTTAGTATCTATGTTCGTCTCCGGCCACCCTTTCCAAACCCAATTCAAAACCCACGCCAGGGTTTTGAATTGGGCCGAGATTTGGGTGTTCTCCATAGTCTCTATTAGCAACGTGGTTGTGGCTGGTGCTGGGTCTTCCACTGTTTCTGACAATGGGCATCTGCTGAGTGCATCCACATGGTCAATGGTCTTCCCCGGTCTGTATATCAGCTGGTAGTTGTAAGCGTGAGGAATTCCGTCCACCTCAGCATTCTTGGAGATAAGATGGGGGCAGGGATTGGTCTGTCTCCTGTGATGATTCCTAGGAGTGGCTTGTGATTCGTGATTAGTTCAAATCTTCTTCCATATAGGTAGTCATGGAACCTTTTGATGCCAGCCACTGCGGCCAATGCCTTTTTATCGAGCTGGCTGTAGTTTCTTTCCGGTTTTGACAATGTTCACAAGTAAAAGGCGATGGGGGCTTCTCTGCCGTTTGGCATGCAATGGCTTAACATGGATGCATCGCAAGTCAGTCTTAATGGCAACGTTCCGCTATACTGCACCAATATACTGTCCGAAGTTAATAGTCTTTTTATGTGTTCAAAAGCGTTTGTCTCCTTTTTTCCCCATGTCCAATCCGTTCTCCTATCCAGTAGCCAGTGTAATGGTTCAGCAATCGTGGCTTTCTGCGGTAGGAAAATATTATAAAAATTTAATAGTCCCAGAAATGCCTGCAGTTCTGTTTTATTGGTGGGGGTTGTTGCCTTCAGTTTGCCCAGGGTGGGTCATATTCCTGAGCCATCATTCAGATATCCCAAAAATTCTATTTGCCTTTCTGCTAGTTGGCATTTGTCCCTTTTTACCTTTAGCCCCACCTCTTGGAATCTGGTTAGTACTGCCCTTAACCTCTGTTACAGTTGTTTCTGATCGATGGCTGATATCAGTACATCATCAAAATAGGGAACGACTCCCTCGATTCCCTGTAGGAGGTGTTCCATGAGGCTTTGGAACAATCCCGGGGCTACGCTTACCCCAAACTGCAAACGTTTGCACTTGAACACTCCCCTGTGCATGACTATTGTTTGTGCCTCTGCTGTGATGTCATCCACCGGCAACTGTTGGTATGCTTGGGCCAGGTCGAGCTTCGCAAATATCCTCCCTTGACCCAGTGAATGTAATAGGTGTTGTACTGGTACGCGCGCTGTTGTAATGCTTTGTTCAGGGTACTTTTGTAGTCCCCACACAGGCACACTGACCCATCCGCTTCGTGAGGATTACTATCGGTGTCTCCCGCTTAGCATGGCCCGTTGGCTCCAATACCCCTTGGGCAACGAGTTTATCCAATTGTTCATCTATTTTGGGCCGTAGAGCAAAAGGAACCCTCCTAGATTTAATTCTGACAGGGGCAACTTGGGGATCTAGGTTGAATGATATTGGAGACCCTGTGT
This sequence comes from Pantherophis guttatus, assembly GCF_059756535.1. NCBI lineage: Eukaryota > Metazoa > Chordata > Lepidosauria > Squamata > Colubridae > Pantherophis > Pantherophis guttatus. The sequence goes on from NC_142064.1 coordinate 100,411,783, forward strand.
ACTTGCCCAATTTGTCGAAAACGTCTGCGAAGTCTCTCATCAGTTCCTCTTCCCAGCCATTGTCTTTGACTTGATTGATTCCAGTCACTGCCAGTCCCAAAGGTTCGAACCACTCCAGACCCAATAGGTTAGGTCTGTCCCGGTCCACTATGGTGAGAGGCAGTTTCCCCGGAAGTCCTTGAACTTCCATCCTTTCTAAGGTAGGTAAATTGAGGACCCAGTTTGTGGGGGCAATAAGCTGACTTTGTATAAATATACAAAAGTATGAAGGCTATTGCTTAACGCATTGTAAGCCGCCCTGAGTCTCCGGAGAAGGGCGGCATATAAATCAAATTTAAAAAAAACAAAAACTTTACATTGAACTTTCCGATGCCTAACACTGGAATCCGGTTCCCCTGATAGTCTTTCAGGGTGAGTCTTTGCTGCTTGAGTGCGCTGGTTGTGAGGCTGGGGATTATCAGCTTGATGGTCATCCAGGAAACCATGGACAGGCATGATCCTGAGTCGACCTCCATTTTGCATGGTCTCCCCTCAATGTACACGGTCGCTGCCATCTTCTTTGCTCTTTCCACGCTCACATGGCCCATGATTATTGTTTGATGGGTTTCACCCCTTTCCGACCCATGGTCCTCGTTTCTACGGCTTCTTCCAAACTGTTGTTTCCTGTTCATTTGGAATTGTCTGGTTCTAGGTGGTGGTGGGCTCATTTGTCTGTTTCTGTGGAACCCTGGTTGGGATGCCCTGCAGGCTCTTGCGATGTGTCCCTTCTGGTTGCACTGCTGGCAGATCGCATCTCGGAACCTGCACTCTGTCCTTGGGTGGTTTCCCTTGCATCCTGCACACTAGACTTCTTTCCTTCCTTTGTCCTGGGGTCTCCCCTTCCGTTCCAGATGGAGGTGATGTACTTCGTCCTCCTCTTCTTTTTCAGATTCGGTTTCCACATTCTCGTAGTGGATTGAAGATTCTTCCTTTCCTTGTGCCCCTTATTCATTTTCTTCATTGCGGCTGCGAATTTCTGGGATGCCTCAGTCGCCGTTGCCTCTTCCATAGCCTCTTGAAACGTTATTCTGGGCTTTGCGAGTAATCAGCTTTGTAAAGTGAGGTCCCTCAGACCCAACACTAAACAATCCCTCTTGGCCTCATCCAGATTTGAGAACTCGCAAGTGGTGGCTATTTCGCGCAGTGTTGCTACAAATTCGCTTATCGATTCTCCTTCCCTCTGGTCGCTCCAGTAGAACTCGTGCCGTCTTACCAGGGATGAGGCTTGGGGTGCGTAGTGAGCTTTCAGGATGCCTTGTAGTGTTGGCCAGGTCATTGTTCTCAATTCTGCCGGTGAGCTTTTGCCATTTTGAAAATGGCGGCTCTGCAGTGTGTGAGGAAGAGTGCCCTCTTTCTTTGTTCCAATAGGCTTAGCAAATCGTTTGCTTCCAGGAACATGTGGAATCTTTCCACGTACGATTCCCAGTCTTCTCCAGCTGTGTTGAACGGTGCGGGTAGAATGATCGAAGACATCTTGCTTGGCCGTTGATTTCAATGGCCGCTGATTGCCACGTGGAGGTTCAGTAACCTGGTGTCCGGTTGTCCTTCTGAGATCCCACCTTCATCGTCAGTGTTGAATAGTGGGCGCAGTAAGGACACAGGACACACATACCAGTTACATGAGTTTATTCAGCTCTGGTACAGCAATGGATTACCTAGCTGCGGAAGCCTCTTTTAAAGGGAGCTGTCCGTGGCTTCAGCCACTGACGTGCTTTTAAATCTCCTGCTCTATTAGCTCGCTTCTAATTGGTCCATTTGAATTGTCATTCAATACTTAACACTATGATTCTACCACCTTCTGATTTATGATGAAAAAATGTTGCCAAAATCTATCTATGAACCAGGGGTGAAATCCAGCAGGTTCTGACAGGTTCTGGAGAATCAATAGCGGAAATTTTGAGCAGTTCGGAGAACTGGCAAATACCACCTCTGGCTGGCCCCAGAGTGGGGTGGGAATGGGGATTTTGCAGTATCCTTCCCCTGCCATGCCCACCAAGCCATGCCCACCAAGCAACACCATGCCCACCAAGCCACGCCCACAGAGCCGGTAGTAAAAAAAAGTTGGATTTCCTCACTGCTATGAACATCATCTTTTGTGGACAATCACTTACTTTTTGTATCATGATGGTAAAGGGCCCAAGCATCTGAAATCCTCTTGCAAAGTACATAATATTGCACCAGCCAAGCACCAAAGCCAGAGACATTGGTACCACTTCTCCATTGGTGCTAGTGAGACGCATCACCATGGTCAGCAGAATCATACAGGCATACACAATGCTGCAGAGATAGAAACAGCAATGAAGAACAGCATTTGTGCAGGTTTTTTTTTTTTTTTTTGGCAGCATCATTCAACAGCAAACCAACTACTAGAAAATAATCTTACATGATGGCATGGAAAGGTCCTCCGAGGATAGTTTGCCCAAAGTATTTGGTAATTCCAAATCTGAAGATATCTGGAATCTGGAATAAATCCATTGATCAATGGTGTGCTCTGCTTAAAAACAATTGGCTCATTTTCTCACCCACAAAAAAGAAAAGAAACCCTAAAAGTCAAAGGAACTCAGTGATACAACTTTTTTTTCAATGCTAGAACTGAATGAAATCCATTCAATGCTGAATGAATTATCTGGACTGCAACCACATGCTGAGACCTTCTCTTTCATTTTGGTGAAGTCACTCCCTGATGCAAAAAATGACTGGTTCAAAATGCCTGTGACCTCTGCACAGGCAAAGATTTAGGATTTCTTAGTTGAGCACTACAGGATTACACTATAGATTAGCACTGCACTAGATTAGGATCTAATACGCACATTGTATCAGTCTTCATACAGAAGTCAGAGGATTTAGAAAGGACTTATGTTAAATAATATTGCTAATCCTATTATGGAATGCTTTTTCTGGTGCTCAGTTAGTTTCTACTCAGTATTTTTTTCCCACATAAAAATTGGAGAAGGAAAAACATTGCTCTTACCTCCAAGATCAATATCACAATGGCTCCAACAACAGTGATCAACTCACCAACAAGTCTGTGATTATCTTCAGAAGTAATATAAGACTCCTGAAAAGGAAACCAAACCCATATTGGTTAGGAGCATCACAGTCTCAAGAATTAATATTTCAAGGATCCAGCTTCTTTGTTTTATGGACTTAGATCAAGATGACAATGATGATCAATAAAAGTGGCGAGTCAGAAAATATCCAGGACTGCACTGCGTCTTCAAGTCAGAGAAACAATATTAGTGACTAATCATCAATTTGCCTTTTCCTTGGAGACCTGTCACACTCTGTATATCACTACCCAAAAGGATAGTGGACAAGCACAAGACTGGCACAGTGGAATCCACCCCATGGTTCTAGATACGGTTAATGAAAACTTCACAGTTATTTTGATTATCATCCATATCATTCTAAAATTTTGAAGAAAAGGAAGAAAAGCGCAGGAAACTTAGAAACCTAAATCATGCAGGATTACTTAATAACTTGAGCTAATGTGCTTTTCAGCTGGGAATCCCACTCATAATCAACCTTCAGAATTAATACAGTTCCAAGCAAAGTGAGCCAACTGCTGCCTCACATTCTGATAACTTAAGAAAGTTTAACTTCATCTTTGCTGTGTCCATCTATCTGCTTCTTTCTTTGAAAAAGAAAAAGGCTTCCTCATACTCCGGAGATTAAATGCTAATGTTTCCTGTTATGACAATGGAACCTAAGCCTTCCAGAAGTAAAATTGTGACAGATGACAACAGAAATTACTGTATTAGGTGACAGTGATATTTTAAAGAAAGAGAGAGGCCAAATTTAAGGGAAAGAAACTCTCGATGTACTGATGAAAAAGTATGCTATGGGAAGTCAGTTGCTTATTAAGAATATTAAACTATTCAACTTCAGGGATGCTCTGTTTATTTGACTATTGAAAAAGAGCCTCATGAATTTAATGTGAAGATTTGCAAAGAAAGTGTTCACACATTTGACTGTATTTACCTAACCCTAACTCTAAGCCTATTTAAGACTAGGAAGACTGCTGTGGGAGAAATCAGCATAAATTAATACCTATATTCCCCACCACATTTATTGCCACAATTTTGCACTAAATGAATTGCATATGGTCATTACACATCCACAATGTGGTTCATGTAGACTGTAGAGAATCCCCTATTATTTGATAACCACAGAAAATAAAGGCTGCACACATATTAGTACAACTACAGTTTACGGTCAAAGAAGCTCTCCAGTGCAACAGCTGTGCCGTTCTTCTTATTTATTTCTTATTTATTTATTAGTCATATTTCTATGCCGCCCACTCTCCGAGGACTCTTCCTCACAGGAGCATAACAGCAGCACCTTGGTAATGGAAAACCTCCCATCATATTTCTGTACATATTTACATTTTGCCTAAATTGTGTTCTCTCATAGTTGGATCATTAACTGCCACGCTCGCTAATGAGCAATTTTCAGGGAGTCTTTTGAATTGTTATCATTTGTCTGGAAAATCCATGAACTGAACTAATAGTGTCCATACTTTTCCCTCTAACTACCAATTTGCCTGCTATTATTTGAGCTGATGCCAAACTCAAGACTTCTGCTTACACTGCAGTGGGAATAAATTTCACAGTGTACTGAGAAATTCTGAATGAATGTGTGCAGAATTGCTGTACAGAGCACCATCTTGTTATAGTAGGGGTTTCCCCACTCACCCACACAAACACAATTACATTAAAAGAACAATGCCACTACTTTTTGCCTCCCAAGCCAATTGTTCTTCAGCCCTTGGTTATATCTGGTTGTGCTCTATCTTTGGAGAAGTTGGCCTCCTGAAATCGAAAATTATAAATGATTTTTACATTTTTAATAGACTCATATTAAAGGACCTACCTGCAAAAGTTTCTGAACATAGATTGTGTTATCTCTTTCATTTGTTTTGTTGAAGCTTCGTTCTTTCAGTGGTCGGTAGACACAACACATTGTGAAGCAAATCATGTACAGGACGTAGAATAAGCCCAGAATACAAAAATACGGCCGTCCGTATTTATTCCACTTCAGGCTTACCAGCTCATTCACAGGAGTAAGGTCAAGGATTCTTCGGGCCTGGGGGATGTAAAATACCTGTGTTCAGCCTTTTTCCTCAGAAACAAATAATTCTCAAAGACAGCAAAAGCAGCCCTGAAAATGAAGCGGTTAGTTGGATCATTTTAAAAAGACAGCATTAGTCCTGGAGAATGTATTGACAGATCCAGTTTGTCATTACTTGGGGAAAGAGCACTGGAGTCCTTGCTAGAAGTCTTCAGTGTGTAAAAACGAAAATGGGTAATGCTAATTATGAAGTCAGTAAGGTTGAAGATGCAAAGGCAGAACATAGCTTGAAGATGTGTGAGATCTTCGAGTAAGGCAGATGACCATTCAGGGCTGAAACACACTAAAAATTCCACTAACAAAACCCAGTTCATATGCTGGTTGGTAGCATTATTTCCTTTGATTCTTTTAAACATTGCATATTCAACCAGTATGACCATAAGAGTGGCATCGGATAACGCAAATGGGTCCTTAGTACTCAGTCAATGTAAGACAACAATAGCAATAGCAGTAACATTTAAATTTATATATCGCTTCATAGTGCTTGATAACACTCTCTAAGACAAAGGTCCTGAAACTATCGCCCGCAGGCTGGATACGGCCCACCAAAGCCATTAATCTGGCCCATGTGGGACCATGAGCCTGCCCCCCCATCGCTCCCCATACCCGCCAGCCCCCACCCGCCTTCTGGAGGCCTCAGGATGCCAAAAATGGGCCCATTTTGGGCAGCAGATGGAATTCCCCGGCCTCCAGAGAGAGAGAGGGAGGGAGGGAGGGAGAGAGAGGGGGGGAAAACAAAAGTCCTTCACACACACCCCAAGGCAGCCACATCCCTTCACTAACCTGCTTTCCACCCCCACGAGCATAACAAATTAAAGTTTAATTTGTGTGTATTGTGTAATGGACTGCTAAATTGGCCATGGCCACCCAGTCACATGACCGCCTAGCCACATCCTCCCAGCCGGTCCAATAGTCCAATGGTCCAATGGTCCCAACAGTCTGAGGGACTGTTTAAAAAGTTTGAGGCCCCTTGCTCTAAGAGGTAGAAGGCTGAGTCAATCTTGAGCCGGTCAGAATCAAATTCCTGGCAATGAACAGAGTCAGACTGCAATATTGCATTCTAACCACTGCTTCACCAGATAATTGCCTAATGTTTACTGAAACCCCTTGTGAGTTTTTGATCACAGGGTGATTTTAAGAAAGCTGTTCCATTCTTTGGAGATCTTATTGTATGAGAGCTCATTAGTCAGAAACTCTCCAAATACCTGCCACAGAATCTCTAACCTATTGCAGACGTTGAAGGCATCCCACACTGTCTTATGGATACACTTTGAAAAATCAGTTGTAGAAAAGAATCTGTATTCAGAAAAGATGATCTGCTCTGACTGAATAAACCTGGTTCTCAACTAGAAAGCCTCTTTGAGAAGAAACATTCAGCAGCCCCTCCTTTCAACATAATACCTCTCTCTTTTTTGTGGTGACAATAAGTTCCAGAAGAGATTGATCATCACCCCATGAATCAATTTCTGTAAGGTCATACAAGGTAGACGTCAAAGACCCAAAAGTCCATAGGATGTGTTTTCTTCTTTGCATTAGGTGGTTGAACATCTAATTTGGGAAAAAGAAAAGTTTCAGTCAGGATGCTTGCTGTTGAAGGGTATTTGCTCCCACAACCAATATCTGTCATAACGCTTCTCCCTTTTAATTTACCAAAATGCAAGCTAATAGAAAAGTTAGAGAATATAATAAAATCATCAATAATATGGCTTACACAGCGGGATTCACAGAAGTTTCCCTACATTTAACTAGCCTAACTATTTGAAGGATTGTCTGTCTCCTGTAGTTTGTCTGCTCTGTGCATTCTCTCTTCTTTAAACTGAGGGTGATATGGAAGAAAATTACGTTTTTCTCTCAAATGAGTGTTGTCTTTTTATATAAAATATTGTTTGCTTTTTTTTAATTTTGTGAAACAGCCCAGAGTTGGGTGGTCTGGAAATTTGATAAACTTTCACCTTGAAATGTAGATTCCTGTCCAGAGAATGTATGTCAAATAAGATATGCTGATACCTATAACTGTATTTTTAATGTGGCTTTAATATAACATCACAAGCTAGTAGGTTAGGGTTTCTAGCCTTTAGTTCTGTTTCAGAAATAAATGTTTGCCCTGATGCTTCTTTTTGGCCAGGTGTTTGGGGTTTCTTCTGTTAAGTCAAATCATTTAATCTTTTATAGTACAGCAGGTCAGAGAGGCTGACGTAATTGTGTTGAATTAGAACCAAGGAGATCCTGAGTCTAATCTCAAATCACTAGATTTGATTAACTACTGTCTCTCAATTTGACTTTTCACTGGACTTTTATAATGAGGAAAATATAGAGGAGAAAGCTCTACGGATGCAAGCCTGAGCTCTTGAAAAAGAATGATATGAATCAAATAAATGAAAAAATAAAAAGCTCAGGAAAAAATGTTCATTAAAATCCATATTATTATTATTATTATTATTATTATTATTAATAATAATAATAATAATAATAATAATAATAATAATAATAATAATAATAATAAAATTTTTATACCGCCCTTCTCCCGAAGGACTCAGGGTGGTGTATAGCCATATTAAAAAAACATATACCCACAAAATTAAAAACTGTTTAAAATATATTAAAAATTTGGCCCTTATATTAAAAACTACAAACACCCAATTAAAATTCATTTTCTAAGCCAGCCCGGCCTGTTGAAACCAAAGAGTCAACACTTTCAGTGATGTTCTAAAAATTAAGATTTAATTTTTGATTGAAGAGCTCCAAAACAGAGGTGCTTTCAACAATCAGCCTTTAAAAACCTAACTCCTGAAGTATGGGGGGTGGGGAGAGGGAAGTATCTTTTTACTGCCTGCTAGAAGGGAGCCATGAAAAAGCTAATCAAGGCTGAGATACAGCAATACGTTGTTTTTCTCCTTTGTGGAGCCCTTTCCAAGCTCACAACATATCCGCCTCCATTTTTACAAGCAAGGAGTTGATTGATAGTCTTCCTTAGAAGATTTTATAGCTACACTTTCAAGAAGAGAAGTACTGGTCATGATAAATAATAGGACTTGGCATCCCCATTATGCAAGCTGGGCTGAGGGCTTTCAAACGAAATATAGCAGGATTTCTCTCCAAGAGACCACTTAGTCAGCTCAGGGATCTTCCCTACTTTCGTCCAGGGAGGCTTTGAAATCTGCAAAACATTCTGGAAAGTGGGTCCAGAAATGGGACAAGATCACAAAACTCCCACAGCCTCACTGGACTTAGAGACAACAATCTGATCCATCACGATGTTCACGGAATATACAACACTTGTAGCTTTATTTTGTTTTAGAGTAGGCCTTGTTTGAACACCTTTATTGTAGGCCTTGTTTGAACACCTTTCAATCCTTCCTGAAAAGGAGGCATATACTTCCAACAAGAAATAATAAAAACAAATTGTAAAGAAACCATTTTACTCACCACAGTGTTGCCTTCTACCCCAGCCATCTTAAATGGGGTGAGTCCCTCATAATTGAGGACGGCATCCAGGTCCCCCAGACCCTTCTCTTTCTTGTCATAGCAAAGGAGAAGATCGTATATTTGACATGCGGATGCCTTGTTAGGCTGGAGGGTTAAGATGTGGAAGACTGAATTACCTATCAGAAATTAAGCAGAAACAGAAATTAAGTTCATCTTTGTATTTTAAGGAGAAATTGATAAATCATTGATCCCTGTTCAGACCCTTCAAACTTCTTTTTTGGCTTAGCAGGAAAAGGAGTCCAACGTTTAAAAAGTAAAGAATGGAGTTTCCTGCATTGAATATTTGTGCCAAGAAAATTTTGGCTGCTGTATGATTTGGAACAGACTTTTACATTTTTTAAATTAAGAGATTCCAGGCCAACTTCCTTAAACAACAGAGTCACTCAAACTAGCAATAGCCAGTTTGTATCATTCTGGATAACCAGTGGAGAATGCATCATTATAGTATGAAATATTCATTATGCAGCATCTCTCTTCATAAAAAGCAAATACAATACAGAAAAGGATCTTCTAAGACATTATGTATTTAAATCCTTGCATGCATTCTGAAGTGATAATTGCTGAACAAGGTGATTCTTCTGAACACGTAGCTTGGCTCTTACAGCTAGTTCAGATCATCTGCATTTTTTCCAGCATATACATATAATAATCTCATGCCTTTACCCACTGCAACTGACATAATGATTTTCCATGACCAGCAAAAGTTATCTGAATATTTTTGGAGGGAGGACAAAGAAATGCAGCCTGAAGCCAACCAGCTACCCCAATCTCCCACAAACCTGATCCTTCTATAGGTCAGAAAGGAGCCTTGGTGATCTCTACAAAAAGGACCCCCATAACAGAGGTATGCAATTGCTTTGGAAGTATCTGCCTACATCTGCAGCGTAATATTACACAGAGCCATGGTGACGCAGTGGTTAAGAGTGCAGTACTGCAGGCTACTTCTACTGATTACCAGCTGCCAGCAGTTTGGCAGATCGAATCTCACCAGGCTTAAGTTTGACTCAGCCTTCCATCCTTCCAGGGTTGGTAAAATGAGGGACCCAGATTGTTGAGGGCAATAGGCTGACTCTGTAAACTGCTTAGAGAGGGCTGCAAAGCACTATGAAGCAGTATATAAGACTAAGTGCTATTGCTATTAATGGCAGGCAATAAGAGAAGGAGTTTGCCTTATTCAAGGGAAGACTTGCATAAGGCACCTTCTCTCTTCCCACATGCATGCCCTTAACATATGTGTAGAGCCTTTGAGGAAGGCATACCCAGGGAATCCTGCACTTGAATCTTAGCACCATTTTCAATCAGCAACTGGACAATGGCTTCACTCCCAGCACATGCTGCAAACGACAAAATGTGTTCCCCTGAGAAAGGAAGGAAGAAAGAAAAAGAAAAGGAAGATTATTTTTGTTCAGTATTTAAGCTTAAAAATATTATTGGCAACATATCCAAGATAAAAATAGTATGTACATGCACACATACACCCTGTGTATACATACGGTATATACGCCTTACATATACATACATTGTGATAACTTATTTATATTTCCTTGCCACTGTACCAGTATCTTTTTATTATTATACCACTCAGTTAAGAAAGATTCCCTTTACTCTAGTCTCCACTGTCATTAAACTAATCCAAATAACCTCTGAGAATGCACATTTCCCAACGGAATTGGAAATTAGTTAAAATATAAGCATCCAGAGGAGGAATAGGATGGCAAAATCTGGAGATATCCGCCTTCTATTCACACTCTCACTCTGAAGTGTTACAATTTACTCACAGTGAAGATTAATGAGGAGTCATTACCAAAATGCTTGAAAATTGATCTATTAAGCATAGCTTAATTATGGTCTGAAACAGGTAATGAGGGGCCTCCCTAAGCATAGCATGGCCAATCTTCAGCTCCACTGCAGCCAACTGGGAAATCTGGATTTCTGTTGGCTGGGTATTTAGCTGCTGTTGGAAAAAAAAAAAGAGTCTCTGAAACGAAATACCAGAGGAAACCAGAGGTGGAACAGCTTGCTAATAGCTAAAAGAGATCCATTTATCTGAATTGTAGTGGAATTCAACTGAAGAACATGACGTCCTTAGGGAAAGTAAGAGGTAATGGCACATGGACACACAACTTACTGCTAGGTCAACTTACATCTGCTACACTTGTAGTTCTTGTTCTATGGACTTACCTATTTTTTTTAATGCACAAAATCATTACTCCAATAGACTTTTAAAATCCTATTTTCTCTCACTATAAGCAACTTTAAAAACATCTTTTGAAAAAAGAAGATTTAGGTAGCATGAAAACTGCTGTTCTTGTTCACATACTTGGCAGTTTTAAGACTTGTGGACCTCAACTCCCAGAATTCTCCAGCCAGCTATGCTTTGAATAGCAGATCAAATTAGTTCTTGATGAGAATTCCTCCCTTGTTTGTACCAGGTTTAAACCATTGTGGCTTCCTCTAAATAGGCTAGGAGTTGGTAGCAGGTCTGTGAATTTTCCATTAAGAGATCCCTCTTCTTAACTATAGTTCCTTGGAGAAAGCCAACAATAGCCATTTCAGAAAGGAGTGCAGATGCTTCCCTAATCCTGACTAACTCTTACCTCAATCATGAATTCATTATGAGATCTTTCTTTTAATTTCTTCAGTGGGAACAGAACAATATCAGCCTACTTGATACAAGCATTGCAAAAGCTGTTGAAATAATGCAGTTTGCCAGCTGTTTCAGAATAGTTTATTTTCAAAAATAGTAAAATTATAGAGTACTATGAGAAGAAAAGATACTTCTGTTCTATTTGATGCTAATGTTCCCTTCTTATGTATAAGTTACTTTTCTCTTAAATGAGAAGGCTCTGTTTGCTAAAGATATTTAACACAAATTAATTAATTTTGCCTTATAGGGCAATATTATCATTGTCTTTTTATTAATTTATTTTTAAATTTTACTTCTACTCTGCCACAATCAAATCCTTGGCAATCTATAGGCTATATAAATAAAAATTGAAATATCCATGCTGAAGTTAAAACCAATCAAAACAGCTATAAGGATAATAACCTTTAATCTTATTTTCTTTTTGGTTTGCCTCCCATATTCATCTCTTAAGTCTTTTACTCCCTCTACATCTAAATCTATCTTCTGTTTATATGATCTAACTTTTTCTCCCTTCTCTACCCTTTCCCACTGTCTGGTTCCAGAACGATCTACTCCTGGCCCCTTCTCTTTTCTCCAGCTCTCTTCCTGTTTCTCCTGTTCCCTTTTTACATCTTTTACAGTATGTTCCTCCTTTTTTAATTCCTTAACGCTGTTGGCTTTAATAATATCTCGTCCTTGTTGACTTCTTTCTGCTGATTTCTCAGTTCTGCTTTTCCCTCTGTTTCTTCTGATGTTTCCATTCTTTCTTCATTGTCCTGGTCTTTCTCCATTATCTCTTGTAATATATTTTCTAATTTTTGGTCTATAAGCTCAAATATCTCCTCAATGCTTTGAAACAACTCCATTCTGCTTTTCTTCTCTCACTTCTATCTTGTGTTGCATCTATATTTAATATGTTTCCTTTTTGGCCAATTGTCCAGGAGTCATTAATTCAATACAAAATTTCCAAATCTCAGTTTTAAATATCTCATCAATAATCAATCCAGTCAATCCAATCAATTTAAATTCACCAGAGGGTTGTCCACATCTCTTCAATTTGCAATGCAAATTGCAATTGATCACTTTTATATGATCAATAGTATTCAGGGGTCTCTTAACTGCAATTCTTATTTAATATTCAAATCTCTAGTGGTTTTAGGGCAGGTACTTATCCAGCAGATATTTTTAGTCTCTTTAAAGTTAGACAGTTCCCTTTTCATCAGCAGATGGCGCTCTTGCTTCAGTCTGCTCAGCCTCTCTGTGATGTTATTAGTAAGTACCATTTAATTATTTTAAATTGTAAGTCTGGCAATTGAGCAATAGTAGAAAAATAAAATTTGGGATTGTAATTCCAGTGCTTTGAAAATGCCTCAACAATGCCACATCTTTAACTTTGAGAATCCAAGTTTCTATTCATTTTAAAAAGTAATTTTTTCCTCTTAAATCCTTGGTATTTTTTCAAGTATGGTATGCCGCTTCAACAAATAGTTCTGAATATACTTCCCCCTTAGATTTCTTGGGGTCCAATTTCAACAAAAAATATTTTCTCACCCAGTTCACACACCATTCACTTTCTCCGCTCCTGCACTATCTTAGTTTTTCTGATTGTCCCTGACTTCATGGCAGCCATTTTGACTGCTGCTGCTCTTCGTCTTCGGAGGGGGTTTCCAAATCAGGGAGGAGAGATGCAGCTCTCCTCGACCTGCATGGTGGTCCCCCTTTACTTCGCCTCCTCTCCAGGGTGGCTATGGCCCCAATTTGGAGCCCTCTAATGGAGATAGCTCGGAATGGACTGTAGAGCTCATGGTCCTGCTTCCGAAGGCACTGGAAGTACATCTAGAAGTTTATATCTGATCTCTTTTGGTTGGTTGGTTGATGACTTCATGCTCCTCAACTAAGGACTGAGTTATGAAAATGGGCAGATAAAAAAAGCTGCTCATCCCAGATCAGGTGCCATAGACTAAATTCCTGTTGTTATTATAGCACTGAAAGATTTTCCAAATAGTCTTGCCCCTCAAAGCAATCCTTCTGACCCCACCAGTTGCAAGTTAAGCATGTGGACTTTTTACTAAGGAATGATAATTGAGAGGACTACTGTGGTTCAGAGGAGAGCACCTTCTGTCTCAGAAAGAGCTGGGTGCAAGGAACAAAACGCTTCTCTTTACCACAGTGTTTCCTCTACATATGCAGGTACAATGCAAATTGCAGATTATTCAAACAGAAGGTGTTTGACCGCCAACATACCAAAATAGAAAAGACTGTCACTTCTTCTCCTGAAAACATATCCAGTAGCACGAGGTCCATTTATATCCGCTCCCTTCTCAAGCAAAGCTTTCACCAGGCCCAGGTTTTTGTTTACCACAGCTATGTGAAGTGCTGTTTCCCCTGTAATACACAACATTAATTTTAAAAAAAACTTGTAGCATCTTGAAATTCCACATGTGTGCATTTCTGTGTGCGTGGCTATATGTATATATGTGTATATGTATATAAGCATCCATAGTCATGCATTTACATGAACTACATGAACCTATTTCATCAGATTATCATGGCCTCTGGTGACATTGACTCCAGAAAGTCATGAAAGGTTATCATCAGTCTTTTTCAACTCAGATTCTTTGAACTGAATCCCTTGTTGGATCAAGAAGAGCTATTAGCAACTGATCTTAACTAACAGAGCTCAGTTTTTCTAATGAAAATGGAGTTCCTGAGGAGACTTTTCCTATCTGTTTTATTAAATCTATACCCCCCTCCCCACACCCCTAAAAGAAGTTGGCACCTACAGAAAAAGTTCTGCAAGAAGAAGTAGTAGGCTTATACCAAGGCAAATATTGGCTGAATGTTCAAAGTAATGAGTAGGGCTGAAATAATTGCCTGTACTCGAACCAAAAGATTGGGTTCTGGACCACAGAGAATTTAGTTTGGCCCATCATGTCTACAGAGACTGTACTCTCCTTTAATTCAGATTGCTCTATCTACTTCTTAGTAGCTTCCTGACAGGATCACAACATAAAGAGGACACCTGTACTCCATGAAGCACAAAGTTATTATAATGCTGTTAAATCTTAAGACGGTGTAAATTTCCCTGTTATTTCCTCTACAACAGAAATTGGTTATTCCTCTGGAAACCATGATCAGCTTCCTTGAGAGCTCATTATACGATCAATGTAGTTTATAGATTAGTATCTCATGAACAACATAAATACATATTTTAAATCACTTATAGTTTATATCAGCCTCATGCATTTTCAAAGAAGTTCATCAGGGTTAAATGCAGAAGGGAATTGAATTTGATTCAGTGTTAGTTTGGAGGCTGGATTTAATTATTAATGCAATTGCAAAGTTAATTGCCGTTAAAAATGAATACCCAGGTTCTCATTCAAGAGTTTTAATGTTTAATGCGCTGCTTAATATTCCATCTTGAATTTCTTAGAAGATATTTCTCAGGGGCCTAGTATGAGGCAGCAGCAAAATGGCTGAACTGTGAGGCCCTTGATTCAGATTTCACCAGAACCTCCCTACATGGGAATACTAATCCATTTTGAATATGTAGTGCTTTAAGTTGCACTACTATGTCCATTTATATTATGATATCAGCAGTTATACTTTTTATTCCTTTCAATAATAGTCTCTCACATGGAATTAGTCTTCTGTTTATTTTTACACTGGGGATTCTTAGCATTTTCATCAGAATTGCAAAAATGTCTTTCCACCAAAATCACAACATTTCCGCCAGAACTACAAATTCTGTCAGTATGAAGCTTAGATTGCAATCACTTACAATGAGCCATTTTATTGTCCATTCACATAACTTAGTTCATTCCATTCCTTTTTGCTTCTAGTATTTGGTGTCATTTGAATATATGAGTACTTCGTTGTTCATGTCATATTTCAAATTGTTTATGGATCAAGTAAAACATTAGCTTACAATGCACATCAGGTTCTCAAATATACTCTTACTTTAAACAAGGCAAATTATATTCTCAGTTGCACACACAGTTTATATGGCAAGTTATTAGCCAAATTATATGTCTAAAACATATATTCTTAAACATATTCAATATTTCACTGTTTCTGGGCACTGTAAAGAGAAATTGGACTTAAATGGTTATATTATCACAGTCTGTTGTAGAATAAACGGTTGTCTGGGATTCATCTATAGCAGTGGTTCTCAACCTTCCTAATCCCGCGACCCTTTAATACAGTTCCTCATGTTGTGGTGACCCCCAACCATAAAGTTATTTCTAAAACCATTGAAAATATGTGTTTTCCGATGGTCTTAGGCCAGGGGTCCCCAACCTTTTGGACCTCAGGGACCACCAAGTTCATAATTTTAAATTTCACGGACCACTAATATGAATCCAGTGCGCTGCTTGCTGAAGCACCTGGACTCCCAATGATGGGATGGGGTCCTTCAGGTACTTTCCCTCCTATCTCTCTCTCTCTCTCTCTCTCCCACTCTTTCTCTCTCATTCTCTCTTTCTCTCTCTCATTTTCTCTTTCTCTCTCTCCCCCCTCTCTTTCTCTCTCTCCCACTCTTTCTCTCTCATTCTCTCTTTCTCTCTCCCCCTCTTTCTCTCTCCCCCCCACTCTCTCTCTCATTCTCTCTTTCTCTCTCCCCCTCTCTTTCTCATTCTTTCTCTCTCCCCCTTTCTCTCTCTCTCCCCCCCCACTCTCTCTCATTCTCTTTCTCTCTCCCCCTTTCTCATTCTCTCTCTCTCTCTCTCTCCCACTCTTTTTCTCTCATTCTCTTTCTCCCCCCTTTCTCTCTCTCTCCCTAATTCTTTTTCTCTCTCCCCCTTTCTCTCTCTCCCCCACTCTTTCTCTCTCTTTTTCTCTCCCCCTTTTTCTCTCTCTCCCACTCTTTCTCTCTCATTCTCTTTCTCTCTCCCCTCTTTCTCTCTCTCTCTCCCTCACTCTCTCTCTCTCATTCTGATTCTCTCATTCTGATTCTCTTTCATTTTCTCTCTCTCTCATTCTCTCTCTGATTCTCTCTCTTTCATTCTCTGTCTCTCATTCTCTCTCTCTCACTCTCTCTCTCACTCTCTCTCTCTCTCATTCTCTTTCATTCTGTCTTTCTCTTTCATTCTTTGTCTCTTTCTCTCTGTGTCTCATTCTGATTCTCTCTCTTTCTCTCTCTCTCTCTTTCTCTCTCTCTCTCTTTCTTTCTCTCTCTCATCTCATGGGCCAGCCAGTGTCTTGGGGCTGAGAGGAAGTCAAGCATCTCCCTGAGAGACCGAGGGCCGGAAGAAATGTGGGAGCGAAGCACTACTTGAACTTGCGCGGCATGAGCATTCGCCTTGGTATATCTGCGCCAGCCGGTGGCCAAGGCAGCCCTCATCTCTCCGCTGAAAGTGCAGCATCAGGATTCTGCCTTGGTATATTTGCGGCGCAAGGCAGCCCTCATCTCCTGCCACTTGGGACTCAGAGCGGTAAACGGTGACTGGTCCAGGGAGCAACTGGATTTTCCTCTCCATTGCGGACGCCAGATCGGCCCCCTGCAAGCTCTCATTTCTTGAGGAGCACTCCCTGAAGCGGGGCTGGAAACTTTGGTTCGGCTCCTTGAGAGACGAGAGCTTGCAGGGGGCCAATCTGGTGTCTGCAATGGAAAGCAAAATCCAGCTTCTTCTCTCTGCTGTAAGTGTGGCATCAGGATTCCGCCTTGGTATATTTGCGGTGCAAGGCAGCCTTTGTTTCCTGCCGCTTGGGACTTGGAGCGGTAAACAGTGTCTGGTTTGGGGAGCAGCCAGATTTTGCTCTCCATTGCGGATGCCAGATCAGCCCCCTGCAAACTCTCGTCTCTCGAGGAGCCCAACCAAAGTTTCCTGCACCACTTCAGGGAGAGCTCCTCGAGAGACGAGAGCTTGCAGGGGGCCGATCTGGCATCCGCAATGGAGAGCAAAATCCGGCTGCTCCCTGGACCAGTCACCATTTACCTCTCCAAGTCCCAAGCATCAGGAGATGAGGGCTGCCTTGTGCCACAAATATACCAAGGCAGAATCCTGATGCCGCACTTACAGCGGAGAGAAGAAGCTAGATTTTGCTCTCCATTGCAGACACCAGGTCACCCCCCTGCAAGCTCTCGTCTCTCGAGGAGCCCGACCAAAGTTTCCAGCCCCACTTCAGGGAGACGAGAGCTTGCAGGGGACTGATCTGGCATCCAGATTAGAGAGCAAAATCCGGCTGCTCCCCGGATCAGACACCATTTACCACTCTGAGTCCCAAGCGACAGGAGAGGAGGGCTGCCTTGCGCCACTAGCTGGTACAAATATACTGAGGCGGAATGCTGTTGCCGTGCAAATGAAAGTAGTGCTTCGCTCCTGCAGCTTCCAGCCATCGCAAACGTTGCTTCTTCCCGCTTCTGCTGCCCTCTCCCCCACCGCCACAACAGCACCATTCTTTCCGGATAGTGAGGGCTGTGCTCCTTTTTCCGTATTGCACTACCTGCAAAAATGCAAAAATATGAACATTTCTCCACGGACCACCAAAGGACCACCAGTTGGTGACCACTGTCTTAGGCGACCCCTGTGAAAGGGTTGTTCAACCCCCAAAGGGGTCGCGACCCACAGGTTGAGAACTAATCTATAGTGACTCTTTTTAACTGATACGCCATTCTTATCCTAAATAAAATATGCATTGAAGTGCATTCTTCTCATCAGAAAATCAGCTTCCATACAGTAACCCTTCTGAAAAGGTCCATCATGTCCCATTATCATCTGAAGACTTGGAAGTGGGCCTGAATGGTAATTGGAGAAAAATGAAGGAACATCTTGCCATGAGTAATCCCATTATCTTATTTTCTATAGCTGGGTATCATGAAAAGACCTATTTCAATAGAGTTTCCATAAATATATTCTGGGGTTATTTTTTCCCTCTGATTGTGAGCCAGAAGGTGACTAATTATGTTTACGATAACTGATGCTTTCTTCATTGATATTTTAGTCAAAGCATGAGACATAAATCCAATAATCATAATAATTACCAGCATACAGCTCAGAGGTCACAGGTTCATTCACAAGTTCTGGAGCTGCATTGATCAAGAGCTGAGCAGCTTCTAAATTATTGTATAAGGCAGCTACATGAAGAGCAGTCTCCCCAACAGCACCTACAAAGAGTATCAAAGAAAGAGAAGCTATCATGACATTGCAATTATCTGGGGATAGTCCCTCTAGAGATAGCCACAACTATGACAATTATGTTTATAGGTTACAACAGACAATGCTGGACAAGTCTATTCCTGGGATCTCTTGTATGTGGCCTCTCTCCTGACAGACGATAAATGTGAGTGACCATGCCATATGTCTTATGGATTCATGGATCTGAAGCTGTCCTTGCATATGCCAATCAACCACATTTCTACCACCATCTCTTCTTTGCTCCTCAAATTGTGCTTTCTCTTAATAGGTAATAGGGCCATGATAAATAGGTTGGATCACTACCTCGTTCATGAAGGTCACAGGTATGGCTAGCTATCAGCTTCTGGATGGCTGAGATATCATTTTCTTTTGCACCCAGGAGGAGGGGAGATTCCCAGATCCTGTAGCAAGCAGGAACAAAAGGTAATCAGTTCAGAATACTACAGAATACAATTCACATAGAAATGTCTTTTCATCTCTCTTGTCGTCATCATCATCATCAGCTCTTGTCTTTCTAAACTAGGAAAATTATTATTTTTAATCATAAGGCAATGAAAAAAATCCCAAGAAATAAGTAGATATCATTTATAACAAGTTATCTTCAATCCAAGCCCGGCCATTTTTATTATGTTTTAAAGGGAGCAGTGTTATTTTGCCCATAAGACCCATAGATGGTAAAGGTATGTCAATATAGGCCACCAATCTGGAAAGTTAAAGAAGAGATCATCAGTTAGCTGAGAAGGTCCATTCCATTGTGTGATAGGCCGTAGGCCATCTCAGCCATGTTGCCTGCTTTTAATTTCGATTTTCTAAATTTAAAGGGGGCAGTGTTATTTTAGAATAGTTATTTCTGAAATTTGTATTGTTCTTTCTCTTGTTACAGGATATTGAAGTACAAAGACTTAGTTACTAATTGGGTAATAACACCATAGAATGCCTTCAGGAATAGGGTTTTTAAAAAACATGGTAATTTACTGTTTTTATTTTTCTTAATACAGCTCCACAGGGATTATTTTCAAAAGCAACAAATCAGCCGCAAACTAGCAAATGCAAAATGTCAATGTAAGTCAATGCAGAATTAATGAATGTTGGAGCAATACAGATGCATATCACAGATACATATCAAAACTATGCCAATAGATACATTATCTGATGCTTCTCTGGTGTTTCACTTTATACCACAACTTCAATTGTACTCTACTTTCTTTTATTTTCTCAGAAGGTACACTAAAAGCCTTGTGTTTTGTTAGCCTCAGTCGGAATAATGATAAAGAGTTGCCCATCAGTAGATTTTGTGTAGCTCAGTCATAGAGCAAACTTTAAGTATGCAATAGTTATTTTGATACGATGCACATCCAGGAAAAGGAGACACCAGCATTTACATTTTGGTTCAAATCTACAATAGATATTGAGCTAAAGAAAATGAATATTGCATTGAGTACTAAAGTCCAGATTTAGTACAAACCCTGAATATATGTTGTGCACACTTTTAATTTAAACTTTAAAAAATGACATGGAACCTATTTAAGCCATCATTAATTTAAAAAATAAGTGTAGGTGGCTGAGGCATTCTCAATTGCTGATTTATGTCTGTCAGGGAAAAAATACACTCAATTTTTAAAACTTAATTTGTGGTAAAATCTAAAGTGTTGAAATCCATGAGAATTTTTGCTTGTCTTATTGTACAGAAATGTTATCTATATTATGGTTGTTATTCACTTTTTACTTTAGGAAATTTGAGGTTAGCATTATCTATTTCACTATAGCCGTTCCATTACAAACTAAAGAAATAGCATTTCATAAATATATAAAATATTGCAAGCAGAATTGTGTTTGAGTCCTCCCTTCTATTCTAAGCCTTCAGTAAATATTTAAAACCTGAAATCTATCAGTTCTATTAAGCTTGTCTTAATTCTATCCCTACTAACCATAACAGATCTTACCTTGCTAAAAGTTAAACATATTTCTTAGCCGATAAATGCACCTCCAAGGGTTGACTTATAGAATCTATAAAAGTTTCAGTTAGCTCACCACCAGGAGATCAATTTAGCAATTTCCTAATAACAGACACAGCATAAATAGATCATATTTCTGTGTAAAAGAAGCAATGCATGTTCTACTGAGTCAGTGTTCCTCTTTTTATAAGAGCAAAGGTGCTGCTTATATGCAATTTTCTAGTATCTACCAACTAAAATTGCTGATAGCATAACATTAAATCTGGTCAGAGCTAAAACTCTTCACTATTTTAGCATATGATACAGAACACCTAAGCAGCTGGTCGGAAACTACTATTAACACCCAGTAAGGGGAAATATTTTGGGGTGGCATTCAGAATAAGATCCAAATGTGTTCTTTAATTGGGTTGATAACATTATTCTGAAGAGCCCATTGATTTTGAAGAAAACTCATAACAGGTTTCTCTCCCATCTACCTTTAAAACTATATTTCAGCCCTACTGGACTTAGCCCTGAAAGGGGGAAAAATCAATTTTAAATGAAAAGAAAATTATAAACCATGGACTATAACAATTAGGCCATTGTTTCCATCCCCTGTTCAATGTAGAATCCAAAATACTCTCATTTCAGAGATGTTTGTCTGGACTAAACTTGAACATATCTCTCTGGTAATTGGTTCTGCTATAAATTCCTCTTACAATTAAGATTTTTTTAAAAAAATCAGTTAAAAGGTGGTTTCTTGTGGTTTAATATAGTTTATCTTGAATGCTGGAATTAGAAAGAACAGATCTTGAGTTTCCATATGACATCTGTTGAGATATTTGAAGAGTACCATTACATTCCCTCAATCTTCTCAAGATGAAAAGCCCACGTCCTTCAAGCTCTATTTACAGGACTTTATTACTATCCTGCAGAACAAATTTCATTTTCTTAAAACTAAAGTCTACTCTATAGAATCATCATCACCATTAGTAAAACAAGGAATCCCACTGAGAAAACACATTTGGAGGTACCGTATTAACTAAGACACTATTATTATTAGAGTATTTATATAGCCAATTTATATAGCCAACCTCTTGGAATTGCAATGGGCATCATTACAGTTTTCTTCTTCCTCTCTTAGATAATCTAAAACTCCATGAAAAAGTAGGGGATGAGATGATCAGGTAAACTCACTCTCAGATCATTTTTGGCATAATGTCAAAAGGCAAGCTCCAAAAAAACAATTGTTTATTTGTAAGCTACTCCCTTGCATTTTTGTGACAGCCCAGGAAGATCAGTCACAATATTCCTGAACCAATAAAACCATCCCCTTAAGGTTAAATAACTATATTTATACGATAGCAGTGTTCCAATATCTAAAAGGCTATTATCTAAAAGAAGGGGGTCAACCTATTCTCCATAGCATCTGAAGGCAGATCAAGAAGCAATGGATGGAAACTAATCAAGGATAGAACCAACCTAGAACTATGGAGAAATTTTCATGGCAATTAGAACAATTAATGAGTGGAATGACTTGCCTCGAGAAGTTGTGGGTGCTCAAACACTGAGGGTGTTTAAGAAGATACTGGACACCCATTTGTCTGAAATGGTATAGGGTTTTCTGCTTGAGTAGGGTGTTGGACTAGAAGAATTCCAAGATCCCTTCCAACTCTGTTATAGGGAAGAGTTTGCTCCAAGTTCTCAGACTTTGGATATTTGTGAGAAGGAAAGAACCAGCCTCAATCCATTCCAGGATTGTTAAATATAATGTTTGCAAGATTCAAGTAGAAAAATACAATATACCCAGGTCTCTCAGTGTAATAAGATATGGAGTATTACTTAGTCTGATTTATTTTGGATGTGCTCAACTTTCTGAGTTGTCCAGTTTCCTTACAAAACTGTAAGAGGATCTATTTATCAGGACAGGTGTGGTGAGGATGACAACATATTCTGTTCCAATGTTCAGCTGCAGATATTAAAACAGTGCATAACAAGACATTGTGATTGTGAAGTTAGATTCTGGAGCACTGAATGACCAGAACATTATCCCTATAATTATTCCCCATAAACTGCCATAAATAAAAGGAAGAAGCTAAATAAATTAAGTTCTACAACTTGGTTGCCAACTGTAGTTTATTCAAATTCTATGAAAAATGTCAATGCTGCATTTTATTCAAAGGAAAGAATACAGAATAATTTTTTCCATCCTCTGGCCTCCATCTCAGTTTCAATCAGCGCTGGCTAAGAAATTCTGGGAGTTGAAGTCCACACATCATAAAGTTGCCAAGTATGAAAAAAAAAACCCATTGATCTAAATAGATAATTAAATGAATACATAGGAAGCATATTTAGTTTTTACGTATTTTCCTGCCTCACAACTGAAAGACTCCCTATGGTTTATAGATCTGTAGGGCTTTGGAATAAAGGCACATTAGCAAGCAGTCCTCACACCAAGGGCCATCAGGTATGTATCACTGAAATGACAATACATCATTTCAGAAAGAATTACATGGGAGAGCTGAGTTTACTTAATTTCATTCTTGTCTTTAATGCACAAAACAACCCTGTTCTTGGCTGTTTCCCACTCAAATTGTCTAATGACAGAATACCAGCCTACAATCAATGGGTGTGTGGGAATAGCTGAAGAATGTCAAGTCCTAACACCAGGAGGGATCATGCATGCCAGGCCAAGGTTGACTTCAGTTAAGGAAAACAGAACCTGTCAGAAAGGCAGCAGATCTACTGGGCAAAGTGCCACACCTCAGCCCTGATTCATAAAGCTCCCTGAGCTCTGTGCCAGCATATGCCCTGAAATGAGGAAATGCAGTTGGCATGGCTCCAAGCAAGAGCTCAAGCTGAACTGAAGGCAGCCTGGCACTGATTCCTGGCTTCCTATTCCCTCCTGTTTTAGAACTATCACAGCACACTGACGAGGTTTCTTTAACCCTCCTTCCATTTGTGAGAAAGGCTGATGTTAGGGTTTCTTCTCTGATAGTGCCTCATGAGGGCTAGCCTCATGAATTCCCTGAAAGGAAGGCAAGAATGGGAAGCAGGCATGATCAGAAACCTGGTTTTGCTTTTTTTTTTTTAATTCCTTTTTAACATAAACTTGGCTATCAGCAAGATTTAGTAACTATCAAGTCCCTTTAAAGCATGGAGAGGGATAAAACGCAGCTGGCAAGAGGGAAATAAGATTCCTTCCTGAATATCCCCCCTCAGCACCACTTTACATACAACACTCCCCCCACCTTTTTTTTTTAGGTTGGTCTTTATAAATAGGCACTACATTATAAATGGTTTCAGGAAGAAATGTACTATACTGTATTATAAGACTTAACATTTTAGACGTACACATGCATTCCTCTTCCTTCTCACCTTCCCCAAAGTTTAAATCTTCCTTCATCTGCCCTCCTCAGATTGTTAGAAAGCAACAAACAAACAGAGAGAGATAAAAAAAATATATACCTGGAAGTATGGGTGCGAGTGTGTTTCTGGGCAAAGGAACCAACACTTCAAGAATTTCCTAGCAGCAACAGGGAAAATAACCTGGAAGTATATCCAAAAACTAACTACCAATAATGAAATTTCAAACCCCTGTGTCCCCATGATAAACAATGGTAACTGTTTTTCAAAATACTGTAGGCTAAAAGGGAGGCTGTGCCTGACTCTCCCCTAACTATTTCCTCTGTAATCTTTTTCTAACTGGTCTGGATTAGATAGAAATTCCAATGTATGTTATAAAAGCAGAGGATGGATTTAAAGGAGTATCTTCTTCCATTTATCTCTTAACTGCATTGCAATTTAGAGACAAATGCAAGGGAGAAGATGCCCCTTTAAATGAATTTAGCAATAGCATGGAGCTGTACTTTGTCATATACTACAAAAAGAGAGAGTCAGGTTGCGGTCAATGTTTCCGATAGTCACTAATGCCTAAAATCATTCAACCTCATTACTGGCATTGTCACTTTTCATGGAAATCTGATAAATGGACAAAACCAACTTGAATGAATCTTTTTTTTTTCCAGAGTAGTTCTTTGTATTGTGTACACACCTCCTTTTCACAGGCACCACTGAAAGCTGAATGCTATTATTGGGCAGATAAAAAAGATAATGGGTTTGTATGCATTCTCATAATGTATTATAGTGAAATGTAAAAAATATATAATGATCAAGTTTAGAAGACCGTCCAGCTCCTGGCGACTTTGGCTGGCACACAACATGAAAAGCAATAAAAAACAAAACAGAAAAGGTAAAAGAACAGCCAGCGTCTGAGAAGAAAGCGTTCAGCAACACACAAACTCATAAAGGGAGCCAACCAGTCTAACCAAGGAAAGTTTACAGAGACCTTTAAAAGAAACTCAGGGTGGGGGCCATACTGATCTGGGGTTGGGATGCTAATTCAGAGGATCAAGTAGTGACAAAGAAGATGTGTTTCCTGGGTCCCATTAGGTAATTCTATGAATGACAGGACTCAGAGCACACACACTTTAACTGATCAGAATAGATGGGCAGGTTAGTTAGTCCCTCGGATACAATAATAATGTAGTAATAACTACTTCCAAGTTATTGCTACATTGTAGAAGAAAGAATGGAAGTAAACCATAGAGGCCTAAGCACAAATAGTCTATATGAACAAAATGTTAAGAACTCACTGCCCAAGAACCACAGTTTCTCAAGTTTCCTGAGCTGCAGTGGGCTAAATTCTCTTATAAACACAAAGCACAGCATCTTCTACCACAGTATTTGTCAACTTCAGTCACTGTAAGGTGAATTCTGAGAGTTGGAATCCACCTATCTTAAAATGGCTGAGGTTGAGACACATGGTGCTAGCACACATACCAGGATCCCTCCTCTTTAGGGTGTTTATTTATAGAGCCACTGTTTTCCTTTATGCAAATGGAAAAAAATACCAGAATATATGTTCATTTGGGGTTGGGTTGAGTGAGGGAGCAATGCAACTCTATGGCACCATAACCAACTCCAGTTCACACTGACCAAGGCAGAATATGGGTAAGGAAGAGAGTTGTATGTAGAATTTATCTTCCTAACTCAGGGGTTCGATTCAATTTGTGGATATGCATTCCAATTTAAGGGAACAGGAGCAAATGATGTATATTAGTTTCAAGCTCAAGCTAGAAACTTGAGCGACTACAGATCTTGGAAATCCAGAACTATTTTTTAACCAGATAAGCAGTATAACAATAAGCTACATTCTATCAAGTTCATGTTCCATCACAATCCACTTTAGTGGTCCCAGTTCTGATTTGTCCAAAACTTCTTATAGACTTCATTCCTGATGTATTTTTCTCCTCCTAGTTCCATCTAAGTTCTACCAGACTTTACTTCTAACTCTTTAATATTCTCCCTAACTCTATTGGGAGCAACTCCCACAAACTGTTTTGTTTTTGAAAGAAATTATCACCCACCTGATCTTTCAGAATCTGCTGAATGTTTGAGGATTAAAAAAAGGCAACAACAACAAAGCAAGCTCATTAAAACTATATATCATACCGTTTTAATTAACATTTAATATAAAGAAGAGGAAATGTTCCCCGTCTGCTTTTAATTATGGGGTTTTATGGGAGAACTTGCCATAGGAATGACAATGTTTATTTTCACATATCATAAAAATGAATAACTTGCAGAAAGGTAATGATGATGATGATGATGCAAACTACAGGGGTAATAACAATAATTATGGATATACTGAATTATTCTTTTACCTCCTGCTAGAGATTCTTCTCCTCTCTTCCCCTTCAATTTTTGGACATAATGCCAAGTTGGAAAACATACATTGATGCATTTTATTATGTTTTACTTATAAACATACATACATACATGTAGAATGCTAATCAAAAACAAATATATTCCTCTGCAGTCCAAATATATCCTTATTTAAACAGTCCAAAAAAAAAAAAAAGTCTGAATAGATTTTTTTTCAGCTGGATATTCAGCCATGCAAATTTACTTGAAAGTATCATTATTTTCAGTAGATTTACTCCCAAGGGTAAGGAATCCAGTGGCATCTTTTTTGGACTAAAATTTTATTAACTGGCATTAGCTTTCATGAGCTCCACCTCACTTCATCAGAAGCACAAAATGATATAATCTCTCCTACTATATTATCAATAATTCATCTTTCCTATTAGATTGGAACTAATATTTTGACTTTCAATTCATTGCTGCTGGTAATGCCTGATTTTTCTTTTCTTCCTAATTATCTACAACCAGAAGTAGTCTAATTAATGGATTCTGTTATATAGAAATGCCACACATCTCTTTTTTAAAAAGAGTTTAAAAAGATTTCCTCATTGAGAAATTGGATGATGTCATGGACATATCCTATGTAGCTTTGCAGTTAACAATATCAAAAATGGCTTGCCATTGTCTTCCTGCAGAATCAGATTAGAAAAGATTAAAATAAATGTGAAAATGCCAACCTTTATTGCTGTCCTGAGTAGCAAAAGGCACCAAAGAAGATTGTCAAAGCTTTTGGCAGACGTTCATGTCTCCAACAGTGTTCTGGGAATTGATTCTGCCCAACTAAAGCCAAGATTAAAAAAAGGTAAAGACATGCTTGAACAAGCTCAACCTGGGATGACTACATGGATCCTTCTATGTAATTTTCTTGGCAGAAAATCAATAGTGGGTCGCCATTGCTTTCTTTTTCAACTCCCCAGCCTCATCCAAATACTAACCAAGCCCCCAAATGCTTAGCCTTTGGCTGTTAGCCAAATTTGACTGGGTTTTGCCATTTGCATGGGGAGAAAGACAAGAGTTTTACAACTAAAATCCTCTACAAGGCCACAGAATTACCTAACGTGCAATTTTTCCCAGGTCCCCTGCTAAGACAGACCTTTATTATTACTTGCTTTATTAATGAGATCAGCTTCTTTACTGCTTTCCTTACCTACTTATCATTTATAGTGGGCTGTTAGTGACAGAGTTGCCTCTGCCAAAGGACAACTTCAACATTAATAGTCCTTAAAATTTCATACTGCATAAGAAGGAGTAGCAGAGCTGATAATTTGAAACTTGTTTTCCATTATCTACTTCATGAATTCTATCATTTCCTCCAAATTTCAAACCAAACTGATAAAAATGTGTCAGTATTGCAAGTATAAATATACTGAGAACTGACACAATTACTTTTCTTACTCTAATTTTTGGAACACATATTTCTGTCAGTTCTTTTGGCAAAAGCCACTAGTTTGCTGACATTAGGGGCTTTGCTTCCTAAGCTATTAAGATTTTCTTCCGCCATTAAAATCTCTTGAGGTAACTGCTTTCACACATGTTCAGCCTCATTTTGAAGCAAAAATGCTGCCATAAGTGTAGATTTGAAAGTAAATTCTATCTTGCACTACATTCAAATACACTGGAGTACACTGGACAGAAGGTGGAATCAGCAAGGTGACAATGATGAATACACTGCAGCAGCCATTTTGAAATAGTCAACCAAAGTTCTTTTGTCTGACAATAGAATTTCCCTTTTGTTGAACTCTACTTTTCTATCTTACCAACCTCAAAAAAACTAGAATGGCTTCATGCCACAAAGCAATAAAAAAAAAGTGAAAGCTAAGTAGCTTTTTACAACAACTGAATATAATATTTATTCAGAAGATAAATACTTCTGTAAAAAAATGTATGCATTACACAAGTAAACCAGAAATTAGTTTTTACTCCATAAGTGCACTATAATTTTTTTTAAAAAAATAGTGTGTGCTTGTATGTGTGTGTATGGGGGGTGTCTTTTTGAGTCAGTTTTCACTCCTGACGACTGCCTTGATAAGTCCCTGCAGTTTTCTTGGCAAGGTTTTTCAGAAGTGGTTTGCCCTTTCCTCTTTCCTAGGGCTGAGAGAAGGTGAATGTCCCAAGGTCACCCAGCCAGTTTTGTGCCTAGGATAGAACTAGAACACATGATCTCCCAGTTTCTAGCCTGGTGCTTTAACTACTACACCAAAATGGTTTTCAAAAAATAGCATATAAGTGTTCTGCCCCAGCTCCGGATTCCCAAGGATTGTGACACACACCAACGGTCCTTATCAAAATTATAACGTACCAAGAATAAACAAAGTCCGGCAAAGGTTGGCAACCAGCCCAGAAAACAAGATACGATAAGACACTCACTCTCCAAAATGCTCTGTAATAATTATACATTGTTTCCAGCAAGAAATTACCAACTGCATGCGACTTAAATAGGCTAAGGGAGTGGCCAATTATCCTCAAACCTTACTCTCGAGGAGACCTCCTCCTCCTGAGTAGCCATTCCTGCCTTTTGACAGCCCTGCGTGCTCGAGCGTTGAGGAGAGGCTCCTCCACTTCGCTCTCTCCACTTGAAGGAGCCTCTGGAGGTTCTGAAAGCCCTGGCTGAGACTCTGCCTCTGGCACCACATCCTCTTCAGCCTCCTTGCTATCCGACGCGAGTGCTGGCTGCTCAGGCTGCTGGCGCGACCCCACACCAGCCTCCTTGTCATCGGGATCAGCCACGATCTGCGCAGGCCGCTGGCGGGCCACAACAATAAATTAAATATTTTTTAAAAAAATCTATATTCCATACCTAGGTGTATCTCTAAAATATCTTCGTAGATTTGTTTCAAGATGGATTCTGGGAAATATTTGATGATGTATGCCAGTTGCATAAACAATAGTCTGAATTAACTTCAAAATGATAAACTGTTGCAAACTCTTTCCTTTCAGTCTTTCAAAAGGCTTTCAGTCTTTCAAAATAAACTTAGCAATAGTGCTTGAAAAACTAGTTTAGTGAAGGAGGAGTACTTTGCTTCCCCAAAATACTTTCTGCATGGATAGCAACTCAAGGTAAGTATGTTTTCAGTGGTATTACAGGATAGATCAATGATGGCAAACCTTTTCAGCACCGAGTGGCCAAACTGCTAGCAGGTGCGCATGCACGTGCAGGCCACCAGGTGTTATGGTTTCAGGTACATGCATGTGTGTTGGCCAGCTGGTCTTCATGCATGCCGAAGCGCTGGAAACCCAAAGATCAGCTGGCCGGCACACATGCCCACAGAGAAGGCTCTGCGTGCCACTTCTGGCATGCGTGCCATAGGTTCACCATCTGTTGTGGCCCGTCAGGGGCCTGTGCAGTTAGTAGCTGATTCCGACAGTGAGGAGGCTGGTGTGGTGCTGCACCAGCAGCCTGTGCAATTGGCACTTGAGTTGGACATTGAGGAGGCTGGAAAAGATGTGGTGCCAGAGGCAGGGATTCAGCCAGGGCCTTCAGAACCTCCAGAAGCTCCCATAAGTGAAGAGGAAGAAGAGGAGGAGCCTCTTCTCGATGCATGAGCGCGCAGAGCTGCAAAAAGGGAGGAGTGGCTCCTCAGAAGGAGGTCTCCTTGAGAGTAAGGCTTGGGGCTAATTGGCCACTCCCCTAGCCTATTTAAGGAAGGACGACGACTGATGCAATTTGCAGGAAACAACTTAGTTCACATTCCTTCGAGTCTTGATTACAGAAACGTTTGATTTCGGCTCTTGTTTTTCTCTTATCAGTTTTCCTGCAAACTGCTTCTGGGGATTCCACCAACCACAGTAAGATTATGGTTATCTGAAATATTGTGCCTCAGAACTCAGTTATTATTCTTTGAATTCTTGTCGGCTGTTAATGAAGTTAAATTAACAGCCCTTGTTCAGAAAACACTGCTTTATTGTACTTGTATTCGAACAACTACTAAGAAAGCTCATTAGTAGTCTTTAATTAGTAAATTAAGGTTTGTACGGACTTTTTGTGTGCTGCGTTCTTTGGGGTCCGTAGCTGGGGCAGAACACCATCACGGGGATAGATTCTTCAAGAAAGTGTGCCAAATCATTGTTTGTAGCTAAGTCAATCATGTCCATTAGGTGTTCAGTATATTAGACAAATAGAAAGCCAATAAACAGAAGCTTAATGGTAAGGAAACACTCCTTCTGCAATCTGTCCCCTAGTTAGCAGAGCTGAACAATTGAGGAGGGCTAGGTTGGTCTAACAGCTGTCATAAAATGGGTTTATGGGTCTCAGGACTTCTTATGCTGCCATACTGTTAACAGCATTCCTTAGAGTAGCAAAATTTTTATGGCCAAACTTCTATTAAGGTAAAATATAGTCGAACATTAAACCATGAAGCAAAAAGTACTGATTTTCATACCAGATTCTCATTAATGAGAATTTTACCAAATTTGAAATCGTGCCGCTTCAGATATCACAATATTCTTGGCAGCTTATAAATGGATGCAGAAGTCAAACTTATATTCTTATGGCAAGCAGACAATTTCATCATAAACATACAATGTAAGATTTCTCATCTCTACTTTCTCATTGCTCAAGGATGAAAGCTCATTATACAGTGCTTCACTTTTTGTTTTTCAACATCTTAAGGATGGAGGTTAAGGTCAAATGAAGTTCCACTTTGAAATGTCGATTCCTGTCCAAAGCATGCATGCCAAATCCGTTTCCCAATATTTGAGCCTTCCAAAAAGATAAACCCAAAATACCAATGAAAATTGGTGACTCAGCTCCGATTTTCATTCAGCCAATTCTTGTAATTGGCCACATGACCCCTCCTCAAGTTATGCTGGCTGCCTTTCTCTTCTTTCTTTTCAACGCTCCAGGTATCTCTCCTTCAGAGGCTGATTATTCTCACTCCCCTTCATAGGGAGAACAATTTGCTGCTCAAGGAGAGATAAGTATTCGCAGGAGGGGGAGAAAGGGGGAAGCAATTCCACCGCCTCTTCCAGCTTTATGGATGATGGCGAGTACAATCTGAAATGCATCACAGCACCCAGTCATTGCACGAAATATGTCCTGAGAGCACATTGCCTAATCTTGCAGCAAAACCATTTGGCCAAACCATTACTGTATATCTCTGAGAGCATAGAACAGACAAGGCAATATTGCTTTGGCTCTTATTTAGAAATTCCTTTTACCACAAGGAAGCAGTCAGGGTTCATGTGTATGGGTATGCTTGTTTGTTTGTTTGTTTGTTTACTGTATTTCATTAAATGGGTCTATGATGGTCACATTCTCCAAATCTACCATTTCCTGATGGAAAATGCTATACAAATTGTCCTCTACAATTTAAACCAGTCGTTTAGCGACCATTCAAAGTTACAATGGATTTTCTCGTTGAACTACTTATGACCTGGTTTTGAAGCTCGGACAGCTGCCATTTCCCCATGATCACATTTTGGTGCTTGGCAACCAGCCTGCATGTATGGTTGTTTGCAGCATCCCACGGTCATGTGACCATGACCTATGGTGTTTTTTGCCAGAAACAGGTGTTTATTTTTGTTTACCATTAAAAAAAAAGGCCATTGGCTAAAATAGGTTCACTTAATGACTGCGACATTCGCACAGTGAACATGACATTCACTTAACCAGCATCGCAAAAAAAGATGTAAAAACAGGTGCAGTCACATGACTAGCATCACTTATGACTGTAATTTTGGGCTCAATTACTATCGTTAGTCAAGGATCATCTGCATATCCTTGAATTTATGCTCTAAATTAATAAAACATTGTTTCCCAACCTTTGAGACATTTGGAGATCTGAGACAAGCTTGCCAAAATTGCTGAAGGGGTGGAGTAATGATAAATGATTTACAAAATAACTGCCATGCAGGACAGAATAATAATAAATCTACCAAATGTTCCCTTCTACCTTGATTTATCTAGGTCATGTGGCTCACTCCAAACACAAGCCATTGGGCATTAAGTACCATCCATCATTTACTTTCTCAGAAAACTTGAGGTACCCATTTGAGGCATAGAAGAATTATTTGAAACATAGGTGATTATACGGAAAACCTTGCTTTGCTACATACCATCTTCACATGTTTAATTTGTATGTAAAAACAAAAGAGAAGAAAAGGAATCTAACAGGCATCAGAGTTACCTCAAGATCAGAATCTTAACTGAAGACAGCAATAATTAGCTTAAGGTAATTAGCTTAAGGTTAAAAGATGGGTTTGTTAAAACATACAATATTTGTATGATATGAAAGAGGACCCAGATTGTTTGGGGCAATATGCTGACATTTGTAGACCGCTCAGAGAGTGCTGCAAAACACTATGGAGCGGTATATAAGTCTAAGTGCTATTGCTATATTTGTCTTTTTTCCCCTGAGTGTTGTATCTTTGAATCTCCTGTAAGGTAGCCCCAATTTTACCTGTGGTGGTTTCTAGAATTGTGTGACAATGTCAAGAGCCTGCCACGGAGATGGGACCCTATCAGCAACAAATTGCCCAGAGAGTGACTTTTCTATAAATGTCACTGCATAGGACTTTAGATGATGATGATTCAGATGAGATACCCACCACATCTTTCCATAAAGCAACCCAAGTAAATGCTTGACCCATTATAGCGGTGTGGGAGTCACCAACCTGGACACACAACGAGGGTAATTTTATGATGATTTTGGTAGTTAGAAGAGATGGAGGTAAATCTGCCACCTGTCATTTCTTGAATCAGGGGCATCAGTGACACTGAAGAAAGTTGTCAGACACATATTCAGATGGCAAATGCCTACACTATAATAATGTTTAATCAATCACACTGAAAAGCCACAAAATGATAAAGAAAATATGCCAAACTATAACAAAACAAGCAACAAAGGAAGAGTGAGAGAAAGGCCTCTATTCAGGCTCTCTTAACGCAAATGAGAGATTAAATCCAAATTTTCCAATTTATTCCAAAAGATTTATCTGTCACGCACACATTCTCAGACAAATTCACTGTCTGTAACTGTGGCTCTCTCACACCTCAGCTGTCTTCTTCGACCCACCAATTCACACTTGGAAAATGGATTGAAGCAATCCCACCAGCTTTCCCACACTCTCAGCTTGGTGTTTCCTAGCAATTCTGTAAAACAATTACCTCCACCAGATTCAGAAATGAAACAGAATGGGCTCTTGATGTTGTCAATTCTTGTAGAGAGTTTGACACAAAGGGGGAGTTTCTACTGGTGTCACTCTTCAGAGAGTTTCACATCTGCTGTGTACATAAGACAATTTTCCACTAGTTCCAGCCACTGCCCTGATATCATCTGAGCTCCACTGGCAGAAATTTGGGTCATTCTTTATGGATAAGATTGCACAATTTGTGGCAGGTTTATGGTCAGTTTGGATAATCTTGTACCTAGAGTGCCTATCATACCATTTATCAGAATCTGTTTTGTTGCTTTTTCCCTGGAGAGCAGATAAAGTTCTAGGATCTGGTTGTGCCATTACTGACCCATTAAAGCTTCTCAGAGTGTCTTCTGCCAATAGCCACTCAGATCATTAATATATTTCATTGGCAGGTGGAATCTCTTATCACCTGAAGGGAAACAGTAGTGAGATCTTTGCTCAAGGGACTATTCCCATGCAGTCCTTTGTTGAATAGGTCACTTTTTATAGTGTCCCTTCTTTAAGAGGCAAGATGGATCCTTCTTGCTTAAATTTGTTCGCTTATATGAAGTAAAAATGACACAAACTATTTGAAAGTATTACTGTTTTGGCTATTGCCTTCTTCAGCAGCTCTGATACCCAAAAAGGATGCTGTTCCTCAACATGACAAGCATAATTTATTGTCTTTTTCTCTTTTTAGAACAGCTGACAACGGAAACAGAAATCTTGCCTTTTAATCTTTCTGTTTTGTGAATTACTCTACTAAATATGTTTTTTCAAGAACAAACCGAACATTCTGGAATTTAGAATTGAATTGTCTGATATGCTTTTTAACGCCACACCCCCATATTTGAAACATGAAAAGCTTGTCCTTTATTTCTATTTTTGTTGTAGAGGAGCAAAGTAGAAATAATCCTTCTGACATGTCCTGAAAATCTAAATAGATGTAGTGGCAAATCTGATTTCAAAATGTTTCAGACTTACGAAGTCAAAACACTCAAGACCTTGCATGTACAAAATTCTGTTTGAATATGCAAACTTTAGGAGCATATCTTATGCCTTTTTTGATTGGGGCACATGCATGAAAAGCTCTCAGAAAAGGAAGTTGTTCTAAGGATTTTAAGCTCCAGGCTCCAATTTACTATGTATCACAAAGATATTTTTTTTCTGCTAAGTGAAACAGGCAATCTCTTTCAGAATTGTAGGATGAGCAAAGAGGCATATAAATTAGGGGGGGGGCTGTCTTGGTGAATTACAAATGACACCCCCTCCCAGTTACATGCACTGTGTACGTTCTAATATTTATTAGCATTAATTAAGATTTCAGTATCTAGAATTAAGACTTATTAAAATCAGTATGGTGACAATTATACAGTGAAATGAGCTCTGCATGAGACTTAAGTGCAATCTTTATTTAAAATTTTTGTTTCATTAATTTGCAATTCTCACCATACATAGCTGCTATGATAATGCACCTAATTTACTCTTTAAAAAGCTGTTCTGTTTGAATTCCACTTAACAGAAACAGAAATGAGCACTTAAACTCAGAATAATTTTGATGGCAACTACATGAATTCCCTTTTTAATACAGTCACATTTTAAGGCCAAAAGGTGGCAGCAGAGATCTGCACAAGTCACCAAAGTAGTTTCCAGAATGAAAGGATTTCTTTGAAGTCTTCTGGTTATGCACTTAACAACCATCAGTGGATGTGATCTATTTTTCTCACAAGAATCATATGAAATGAAAATGATGAACACAAATCTGTCTATTCCAAAGTACCTAAGCCGGGAACTAGAATTAGATACTAGGGGTTATTGTAGATACTTTATTACCTTTCTCTATAATATGATCAATGCACTATAAGTGATGATGGTACTAAAGAAGATAATGAAACATCTTCAAGATGAAAATCAAGGTTAGAGAAAATTAAGAATCTAAAATATTCAGTTGTGAGCTATATTTCTACCCCATTATTGAAACTGGACCTCCAATTCCATGGAACTTTTCATTCACTACAACAATAACCCTCCATTCCAGTGGTGAAATCCAATTTTTTTTACTACCGGTTCTGTGGGTGTGGCTTGGTGGGCATGGCAGGAGAAATATACTGCAAAATCTCCATTCCTACCCCACTCCAGGGGAAGGATACCGCAAAATCGCCATTCCTTCCCCACTCTTGGGGGAAGGATATTGCAAAATCCCCATTCCCTACCCACTCCTGGAGGAAGGATTTGCAAAATCTCCATTCCCTCCCCACTCTGGGGCCAGCCAGAGGTGGTATTTGTCAGTTCTCCGAATTGCTCAAAATTTCCGCTACCAGTTCTCCATAACCTGTCAGAACCTGCTGGATTTCACCCCTGCTCCATTCATTTTGAGAATTATTTCTGGCTGGATCTTAAACATATACAACATGCCTCCAGCCTCTGAAGACTGAATGATTAGTTTAAAAACAGTGTCTGAACACGATATTTCGAATATCTAGGAGCTAAATAAAACAGGCACATAGACAGGATATAAATATTTGTCAGGCTGATGTCTGGCAGGGGTGAAGGCTGAGTTAACTTTTTCTATTAAAGAGAGGGATGTAGGGTGCCCAATTGTAGCAGAAGGAGTGACAGAGCCTGGGGGCAGAATCAAAAGAGGTATCAGCCTGCCACAATCGAATTAAGTCTAACCCTTCTTGAATACTGTTAACCCTTATCTAGCACCAACACAGTGCTAACGATTAGTTGAGTAGTTTTCTATGCATAGGCACGAGCAATAAATCAGTTTAATTGGAACACTTAAGGTGTGGTCCTGATCTTTCTAACACCAGCATACTTAACACATCACCTCTTATGCTCCTCTGCTTTGGGATAGATTTCTTCCTGCCAGCATACTTCCAATTTGAGAAGCACTCTGTAGTGTGCTGGAGCCAGCTT
The DNA here is from genome assembly GCF_059756535.1 of Pantherophis guttatus. Taxonomy (NCBI): domain Eukaryota; kingdom Metazoa; phylum Chordata; class Lepidosauria; order Squamata; family Colubridae; genus Pantherophis; species Pantherophis guttatus. The sequence goes on from NC_142064.1 coordinate 100,447,938, forward strand.
GCACTGACTCATAAGAGCTGATTGTTAGATTTTCTAGAATTGTACAGGCTTGATGACAGCAAAGGTGACACTCAATGCCTAGCGTGCCAATCAGCTGTTGTGCAATTAGCAGCATGGTGTGGCAATGGAGCCAGCAAGGGTGGTTTTTAAACATTTAGTGGTAAACCACTGGAACTATGCCACAGGGTATAAAGTGCTTCATGTGAATCAATGGTTATTTACTTTTTAATAGCCAGAATCTACTTCTCACTATTGCTTGTCAATTTACTCTAAATCCTGCCATTATGCAAACGTATGACAATAAAAGATGCCTTTGTTCAATGGACGTAAGCTGAAAAGACCAGCCCAAATAATTACAAGTTACTGGGCACACTCCCATTAGCGCTCTTGTAAGGAAAAAAATGCCTTATTTATCTTCTGGCCTCACATGTGCTAAGATTCAGAATCACACAAACTGTCCTTTAAAACAAAACCCGGAGCTTCCTTAGTTGCATTCAGCATTAAAATGTTTTTGTGAGGTCTTTCAGGCAGACATTTGGCAAACTTTTCTCATATTTCCATAGAGATTTCAGAATAAGAGTTTGCACATTTCAGACAAATTCTGACACATTTATTTTTTATAATTATTAGTTTGCATTTCACCACACAGGATTCGTTCAAAATGCTGTCCAGCTGCTACTACACTGGCAGAGCTGCTGCTTAGAAGGACTGATGAATGCACACCCTTCCCTTTTCTCTGTAATTAGCATTATTGTCCAACAAATTAACATTTTTATGTTTTTGCAGACCTGTGAAAACTATTCAGAATTCTGTTGCTTTGTTCAGAACATTTCAAATAGTTAATTTCATTTCTAGTTCCTAAAGTCATTCATTCATTCATTCATATATTCTAGCACCAGCAGACTGGCTCCACAAATCATAAAATATCACTGCTGTGGTTGTGATGGCCATGGTTAATAGTTATCTCTGCAGTTAGTTTTCCAGTATTTTGGGTCCTCAGCAGATGCTGCAATTTGTGATATTACAGCATAATCACTAAGTATCAGTTGCTATCTTGCTGATTTAGGTCTTGAAGGAGACAGGGGAAATTTTGTTATTTCCAGCCAGGCAGACTTTGTCTTTCCAGCAAATGCATAAGTAGGTGTGGCACATCCATTCTTCAGACATGCCCAGACTAGCAAAGGAGTGATTGATGGATCTTCTTCTTAACAGTTGGCTGTTGCCTGCGTGTTATATCACGAGTCACGCAAGAAGCTACAATCTCATTTCATTTGAAACATCTCCAACTTCTATAAATCCCGATTAAGTAATGTCAATGTTTTTGCTACATAGAGCAAGACTGGCATACTGGCTGCATGAGATACTCAAATATTCATTTTCATGTTTTTCTTCTTTCAGAGATACACCACATTATGCTGGCAAAAGCCTTTTGAGAATTGGAATACCACTTTCAATTGTAGCATATATCTTGCAATAGAAGACAGCAAACTTTTCCTATATTTCTTAGTCTCCAATGTGCCACTCAAAGAATCAAATCAGAACTTTGCTTCAAAAGCCATTTGCTGTACAAGAATATCCTTCTCTGCTGTACACTGTACACAGCAAGGGAATGTCTTAACAATATATTTCAAGACAAAATTCTCCAATACGTTAGGCATATTGTCTCTCAGAGAAATTAGCTCTGTGTTTCTACTTCTTAGAGCACAATCTGAAAACGGAATATTAGAAATTATTTGGAAGAGGTGCTTTCAAAATCTGTAGAAAAACCCACCCAGCATTCCTTTAAATCAGCCATACTTTCAATGTAAATCTAAAAAATGAGAGCCATCTTGAATTGTTGTCATCATCATCATCATCAGTGGGTAATCTATAGTGTATAGTTAGATACACAGTCTAAGAATGTGGAAGCTTATTAATTTATATCCTAACCAAAGACCTAAGAATTATTAAGGTAGCATCTGAGAATATAGGCATTATTATATAGGCATTATATTATGGGCATCATCATTATTTGCAATGCTATTAAACTAGCTGTTTTTAAACTATTTTCATAGAATAAATATTTCTGGGATCAATAAGCTAAAGAATTTGGGGACGCCTTGCTCTAAATGAAGTCTTGGAGCTTTCTTGTCAATGTATGTATCCTTCAAAAATAATGGTATCTGATAATTCAGATGGTATCCACACACTCTCCACTTTCCACAGCTGACTAGCCTGGCTGAATTCCTCTTGAATAATCAGGTATCCCTCTCACCAGTTTAGCTAGTAGGGAAGATCTGCTTTACTTTTCTGTACCAGTTTCCAAGAAAATTTGACTGGAATTCATACCATCCCATTCTCTTTCTCCAGCAAATCAAGAGAAGGCAACAGATGTTGCATCACCCACTTTGTTCCAAATGCTTCCATTGCACAAGCCTGATGTTTCCAAGCTTATGTCTCCAGTGGCCCATGTTAAATCTACTTTTAAAATATTGACAGAGATTAATAAGCATCATTGTCTGCTTTTGTAATATACTCCTACTTCGTTATACTGACATCAATTCTGACATTTGCTCAGTGTTGACGTTCCAAAAGCTCAACCCTATTGGAAAAAAAAAAAGCACATACTTCAAAGCACTAGTTGGATCTGAACAACATTTATCCAGCTGCCATGCCAAATGCAATCTGCAAACACTCATGGCAAGAACTTAAAACAAAATTTGGATAGTTTAGTAGCGATGATGCTCTACCTAGTCAATATGTATTGGATGAACTCAACGCTAGCAAATAAAGATTTATTGCTCCTGAAACATAGGGCTCAGTGTAAGGAAGCACAAGCCTCATCAAGTTCACCAAAATGAAATTAAGATTTGCAAAATGTGACTTCCCCGTATTCTAAGCCCCCTTTGGGAGAACTTGGCAAGTCTGTTCTGCTATTCTGCTACTTGGGTCAGTCCCAAAGGAGGAAAGCTTCTGTTCAGAGAATTTTCTTTCCAAAAAAGTAGGGCTGAGCCTCCCAAGTCATCCATATGCCAGGAATTACATAGCAAGGAAACAAAAATCTACAGGGACCATAACTACCATGTTTCTCCGAAAATAAGACCCTGTCTTAATTTTTTTTGAACCCTGAAATAAGTGCTTGGCCTTATTGCCATGCACTCAAAAGCCCAATTGGGCTTATTCTCGGGGGATGTCTTATTTTGGAGGAAACAGGGTACTTCCATCACATTTCATTGTTGATCATGCATATGTATATAAGATTTGACATTTTAAGAGAAGACTTTTTTCCCTTTTTCAGTTGTTGATGGAATGCCATCAGTCTGTGTTGCTGCATTGTTGTCGACTTGGTTTTAAACTCAAGTGGCACTTTGCCATCAACATATGCCAGCTGCTTGTTCCAGAGCAATTGCTAGCTTAAAAATAGATAGGTGGGTTAGGAGACCAGGATTTTCTCATGCCTTACCTATATACAGGTAAGCAGGCCCAGGTAGACTAGGTTTCCCACATACCTGTTGTCTCTACAGAGCTTTCCTAAAGAAATCCTTGCATTTCATAAACAGTCCTTCAATAAATATTCAAACATTTAATTCAGCAAACTGGTCCCCAGGAATTCACTTAATCTGGAACTTCACAATCAACCAGATGGCAGTGAAATGCTACTGCTCTTCAATGACAAGTAAGCCAAGACATTGTATCATCTGCTCAGTTTTCAGAAAATGTCAACATATTGGGAAATACACCGATCTGAAGTTTACAAATGCACTTGGTAAACTGATAAAATATAGCAAGATTCACAACTGCTATAAGTAAGTTCTCTGATCCAACTGGATGAGAACCTTAACATCTCAACTGTACTGTGACTGGATTTACACAACATGCTGAGCATGAGTGTTCACTATAGTTTCTTGATTAAGTCTCAATTGGCAAAATTTGCACAATGTACTAGACAAAAAGAAAATCTTTTTGCCTAGGTTTAATTCATTGTCTAAAAATTGAATCATGATAATGAAATTCAAATATATAATTTTGGTATTTGAATGGCCTATCATTCGCTTTATCTTTCATATATGCCTATGCATGTAAATGTGCATGTAATATTTTTAGTTCTATTGTTTACTTGTTATTTTTTTCAATATTTTTAATTTGTTCTTTTTAATCTTTTCTATACATTTTTAGTTTTTAATTTGTTTTGTTTTTATTTATTTTTTTCTATTTGTATTTTAGGTAATTTACAATACACACAGGGCTAGCCATAATACAGATAGTCTTTGACTTACAACCGTTAGAAGTTACAACAGATCTACCTGGGGGCTACTTACGTCTTGGGTTCAAAGTTCTGATGGTCACCCCTCTCATTGTCATTTGACCAAATTTTGGGCACTTGGCAATTGGGCCACATTTATGGCCATTTACGGCATCCTGCAGTTGTGTCAGTACATTTTATGATGCTTTTGCCATAAAACTAACATATACTTCTAGTTTTCAGCAAAACTGTGCCCCTTGTGAACCATTGGTTCACTTAATGACTGAGGAGTTAATTTAATGACCATGGTGATTGCTTTGCACGCTTAACAACTGGCACACAAAAAGTTGTAAAATCAGGTCAGTCATGTGACCAACTGATTGTCAGACCTGCCTCAGCTTGAACCTCTATATAAGAACTATCCTTAACTCCATTTATCGAGAAAGGTATAGTTTACTAGAAGTCAAGTGAATTACAGTAATGCGTAGTCAGAACTGAAAATCGCACACCAAAACCGCCAAGTCTAACTTCTCCTCTCACTTAGTTGCCTCCCATCACTGCCCTCCCCCCATATCCAATCAAATTCAAATAGGATGTTTTTAGAACGGTCACTTCAGGCGTAAATTTGGTATGCAGCTGCTTTCCATTCCCAGCCGATTGTCCTTGAAGCTCATCTCGGAGACATATAGTGAAGTTTCAATTCCCTAGAAGCATCCCTCCTCCCATCCATCCCCTCCCCCCCTCATGGCAGCTGATACTGAATGCTTATGAAGTACAAGCGTGAGGTGGCAGCTGACACCCGTTTTATGACCGTCATGACTTACAATTGTGATGGGCAGGCTTCCTTAAGGTCATGAGTTGAGGACTCCTATGTGGAGGTGAAGTACAAAAATTTTTCTACCTTATAATAAGCCACAGACAAAGGAGAGGTTAGGGAAGACTGATTTATCTTTTTTTTAAAAAACCAAGCATTTCTTTGATTTGGTCTCAATAGTTTCTCTCAATCTATGCTCCTCTAGATGTAGTTGGACTGCAGCTCCCAGACTTTCACTCAGAAGTAATCCGATGAAGGAGGGTTGGAGAACACCAGTAGAGATGCATGTTTTGAAAATGTGTCCTAGCATTTTAAATCATCTGACATGGCTATGGTTTCTCTTGGGGATCAGAAATCCAACATAATCGACCATTGTTAAGATGGCAGCAACATATCACCTGGTTTTTATTATTTCCCTTCACTGCATCATATCAGCTTAGTATCACCTATCCTGGACAAAAACAACAGAATAACAGAGTTGAAAGGGACCTTGGAGGTCTTCTAGTCCAACCCCCTGCTCTAGCAGGAGACCCTATATCAGTGATGGCTAACCTTTTTGCCGTCGCGTTGGGAGTATGTGTGTGGGGGGGTCACGTGTGTGAGTGCCCACACCCATAATGCAATGCTCCCGCGAGCTCCTGCCCCCCCCTCGCCTCCCTGAAGCCTCCTGGGACCAAAAATGGGCCACGGAGGGGTGTCGCTCCCCCCCACTCCCCCCACCCCCATGCATGCATGCGTGACCCCCCCACCCCCCATGCATGCGTGCGCGTCTTCCGCAGAGACCCAAAAATCTGGTGGGAGGCACATGTGCATGCACAGTGGAGCTGAGCTGGGCGACGGCTCGTGTGCCCGCAGAAAGGGCTCCGAGTGCCATCTGTGGCATGTGTGCCGTAGGTTCGCCATCACGGCCCTATATCATAACAAATAACAAAGAAATAACAAAAAAAGACCATCTCTGGTCTTGGTGCAGCGTCCACCCAATGCATCCCTTTGCTGTGTACAGTAATACAAATCCCAAGGTGTTTCACTTTGCTAGGAATCACCTGCAAGTAGCATCACTGCTTTGGTTTGTGAGAAGGCTCCCGCACATTCAACATGCACTTCAAGGTAATAATTTATGCTTGAAGAGGAAATAATGGAGAAAGTTCTTATGCTTGATTTCTCACAGGCAGGCATGAATAAGGCCACTTATAAGAACTTGTCAAGTGCTTTGAGCTGTATGCAGCACTTTCTGTGAACACACTGTCCCTTTTGATAAAACTCTAACACAAAGAGCTTACACTGAATGTGGAGCTTTTTATCATTCTCAAGGACATTTCAGGTATCCCTAGAAAGCCCCTCATAATTTGAAAGGTATGCAGTAAGAAGTAAATAAGAAAGAGAGAGAGAGAAATCAGTGACCTCACAAACATCACTTGAAATGCTTTCTTGAAATCTAGGAAAGTATAGAACTAATTTTAACCACAGTCCAGCTCTATCCAATGAATACATCCCAATGAATTGAGTAATACTTTTCAAAAGTCAATATGCAGAAGAGTGGAGCGCCAATTTTCTTATTCTTCATTAGAATAATAAATAGCAAGGTGGCTTCATTTACAAATAATCCTAAGAATAATGTGACTTCACACCTGAATCACATGTTGCCTATCTATTATATATTTTGAGAAATGTGCAAATTTAAATTCAATCAGACCAGGAAAAAAATATTGAGATAATTAACTTTTTAACATACAATTCAACTGACAATAGATGAGCATTAATTCGTAAAAAAAGAAATTTTCTCGGCTCTTTCTAATCTTTGTTTATTAGCACAAAGCTCCTTTCTTTCTCCTGCTTTGGCTTGAATTACCCATGATATCATCATAAAACCAATAAATAAATGCCCCAGAGGAACGTATTATTCAGAAAGTTTTAGAGTGTGCCGAAATGAACAAATTAACGTTAGAATTAAATGAAAAAGAGGATTCAGAATACTATATACTGTGGGATGATTGGTATAAGTGGATTGATAACCGAATAAAAAATAGATGAAAGTTAATATAAATTTTAAGATATATATATGTACCTGGAACTATGAAACATAAAGGAAGAATTCATCTAACCTGTGTGGGAAAGTAACACTGTCTGACTGACCGTATTGTATTGTATTATAATAAATTTCAATAAACTAAAAAAAAACCCAATAAATAAATAATTTTCTCACTAATTATTCAACTTGGAGCACTTGGCATTTTATTACCCAGACCTTTAAAATTATGTATACGTGCCAAATAAAATGTATGAAGTTTACTTAGTTATTTAAAACATCATGTACTATTCTTCACCCTGTGGCAATTGACAGGATTCACATAGCACTGAAAAAAGGGACTTTTGCAAGTAAAATGAGGCCACTATTCAAAACAAATGCAACTAGCCAAGTTTAAATCTAAAGAAAATAACAGTGTAACCTGGCACTGAAAATAATTATGGGCTTGCATCATAGCCACATAGACTTTTGTTAATTGTTGATATGGGGGGGGGGGAGAGGGAGTGAGAGAACTTTGCAGAAGGGACAGAGATTTATTATATATGGTACAGGTAGTCCTCAATTACGACTACAATTGAATCCAAAATTTATGTTGCTAAGTGAGAAATGTGTAAGTGAGTTTTGTCCCATTTTATGATTTTTCTTGCCACAGTTGCTAAGTGAATCGCTACAGTTGTTAAATTAGTAACATGGTTGTTAAGTGAATCTGGCTTTTCCATGGGCTTTGCTTACCAGAAGATCGCAAAAGGTGATCATGTGACCCAGGACACTGCAACTGTCATAAAAATGAATCGGTTGTCAAGTATCCGAATGTAAATCATATGGCCATGGGGATGCTACAATGGTCATAAGTAGAGGTGGATTTCAGCAGGTTCTGACCAGTTCTGGAGAACCGGTAGCAGAAATTCTGAGTAGTTCAGAGAACCGGTAGTAAAAATTCTGACTGGCCCCGCCCCCATCTATTCTCTGCCTCCCGAGTCCCAGCTGATCAGGAGGAAACGGGGATTTTGCAGTATCCTTCCCCTGGAGTGGGGAGGGAATGGAGATTTTACAGTATCCCTCCCCTGCCATATCCACCAAGACATGCCACACCCACCAAGCCACACCCACAGAACCGGTAGTAAAAAATTTTGAAACTCACCACTGGTCATAAGTGTGGGAAATGGTCATAGGTCACTTTGAATAGTCACTAAATGAACTGTTGTAAGTCAAGGACTACCTGCACGTGTGTACAAAGATAATTAAATAGTGTTTGGGGGCAGGACTGAGAAAAAAATTAGATTACACTGCTTTAGATGAATACTCCATCCAATGCAATGTCACTAACAGGCTGGAACAGTGAAATGCCATTTTCTTTTACTATGGTGCTGGGTGAAAATAGGGTATTCAGAGGCCTACATTTCCTTGTTTTCTTTGTCTGTCTTCATTCCATTTTTCTTTTCTGTTCTCCCATTTTAGACTGTGTTACCTTGAAATTCACAAGCCTGTGAGCATTCAAAGATCTTTCAGGCTGAGAAGCAAGGCATAAATATTTGAAAGTGGGTTGTAAGTGCTCTAAATAATAAACAAGTCTCTGGGTCAGTTCTCAAAACACAATCAAGTTGTTTCATGACAGCTCGGAGCCCAGCTGCTCCTCCCCCTGTGCGTTCGTGCATTATGCCCAAGTGTCATTAAAGGCTGAATAATCGAATAATTGCCTTGGAAGCATGACTCAGTTCTTGCAGCAGCTTTCCTCCCCTCCCCCCATGCTAATTTCTTCTACTGTTTATCTGCATAAACATCTCTGTGCCCTGTTACTAGGCATTCCTCCCTTCATTTATTTTGTTTTGACATAAGTGGAGCCTTCCCTATAAAGTTGATACATAGCAATAATTATAAAAGCAATAAATAGATTATAATATATACAGTAAATGCAGTTCCAACAGCCATAGCCTAAAAGTTCATTTTAGATCTCACCATTACACTCTGTTCTCAATAAAAACATTAAAGATAGGCATCAAAAATCAACCAAGGTTAGAAATACCTTAGTGAGACATCTTCTTGTAAAGGTTCTGATGACTTTTTAAGGAGGCTCTAAACTGAACCAGTAACCAACTCTATTGGCCGCTTTCATGATGTAATGATCAGCTCCAGGCCTATAATCAACAACAACAAAAAACCCCTCCCCCAATAATTCATTATTAACCCTTCTTGTTTGTTTGTTTGTTTGTTTGTTTGTTTGTTTGTTTGTTTGTTTATTTATTTATTTATTTATTTATTTGTTCGATTTATATGCCGCCCTTCTCCGGAGACTCAGGGCGGCTTACAATGCATTAAGCAATAGCCTTCATACTTTTGTATATACCTGCTTAGTAGGGCTTTCGCCCCCCCCCAAAACGGTGTTCTTTTTTATACAAAGTCAGCTTATTGCCTCCACAAACCGGGTCCTCATTTTACTTACCTCGAAAGGATGGAAGGCTGAGTCAACCTTGAGCCTGGTGAGATTTGAACTTGCAGTAATTGCAGGCAGCTGGTGTCACTTAACAGTATTTTAGTCTGCTGCGCCACCAAGGCTCATGGTGTTATGCCTCAGTTACGCCTCTAGTTTTCTCCTGTCCTGCTTTTTATGCTTAATAGCACTCTAGTTAAAAATTCCCTTATACAACATGATTCCAAAACAAACCTACTAATAAATCCTCTAATTCAATTTACAAATGAAGACTGTACACTTAGTCATTTAAAAGTTCCCTCTATCTCACTTACTGCTTTTTTTTTTTAACTATAGAGGCTTGACTCGTCAATTAATTGCATTTTGTAATGGTCTCCACATTACAAAAAAGGTGTTGAGACTTTTGGAAAAAGTGCAAAGAAGAGCAACTAAAATGATTAAAGGCCTGGAGATTAAAACATATGAAGAAGGGTTGCAGGATTTGGGTTTGGCTAATTTAGAGAAAAGAAGGATTAGGAGGGACATGATAGCAGTATTCCAGTATTTGAGAGGTGGGCACAAAGAGGAGGGGGTCAACTTATTTTCCGAAGCACCAGCAGGCAAGACAAGAAACAACGGATGGAAACTAATCAAGGAGAGAAGCAACCTGGAACTAAGGAGAAACTTGCTAACAGTGAGGACAGTTAACCAGTGGAACAGCTTGCCATCAGAAGTTATAGGTGTTTCATCACTGGAGGTTTTTAAGAGACTGGACAGTCCTTTGTCTAAAATGGTTATAGGTTTTCTGCTTGAGCAGGGGGTTGGTCTAGAAGACCTCCAAGGTCCCTTACAGCTCTATTCTGATCGATTTAGCTTCTGATTAATCACCAAACAAATGGCCATTGCAAAGAAATCTGGTGTCTGTTTTTTTTTTTTTTTGTTTTTGTTTTGTTTTTTTTGAGGGAAAAAATCCATGAACTGAGCTCTTCCTGTTTTGCATCAACTGCCTGAGCTTCCAGCAGTTTAATATTGTCTCTGTGCTGTTAAAATTATCATAATGGAAAGAATCCCATGATCAATTTCTAAAATATTTAGACAAATAAGAAAGCCTACCTGGAGAAGGAGTTGCAAAGAAAAAAGTTTTGGTGATACTAGCTATGGCAACTAAATCATTTTTTTAATTTTTTTTTACTTTACTGTATTTCACCATTTTTCTCTTCAAAACAGCCCAGGGGAGTATAATTTTTTCAGAATACCCAAACAAGGAAGTTTACATTGAAGAAAGCAGATGGGCTGAATTGAACTTACATTTCTGAATATTCACACATCCAACATTTGCCAAGTTTTCTCTGAAAACTATAAATATTGAATATCTTAGCTCTGCTGCCATGTTTTGTTTTGGCAGGCACTAAATGTAAAAATCCTTAAACTCTCCAGTTGTCAAACACTAAATATTATCCCCTGCCTTCTTTCAAACACTCAGTATCATTGCATACTGACTATCAAATGCTGTAATCAAGTTACAAAGGCATGCATCAAGTATCATCAATGAACATCAAGTGTGGATAACTTACATTTAAAATAGACTTAAACTCTGTCCCATTAAGTATTTGGCATCAATTCTTGCAAAGCAAAACTTTTGAAAACCTAATTCTCATTAGCCAATTTCCAAAAACAGTAGTAGCTTGAAGTATAATGAAGAAGGAAGAGCATCTTTGCCTATGCCAATCCTCCTCTTACAAAGAAAAGTAAATCTCAACAGTATTAATGTATCTACCAGCTATCTGATAGTTCTTGAAAACATCAAATTACAGGTGTTTAATTCCTCCCTTGGGGACCTTCTGACTGCAACTCTGATGTACAAGAAGCAATTCAATAACATTTCAATCATGTCTCAAGCAACAGAGCCATCAGGAGTGTTCATAGCAGCGAGTCAAAAATGTTAGGATAGTGGTTGCATCAGTTCATTTTATGTAAAAGGTCAGGATTTGATCCTATGGTTGTGTCCATCTTTACTTTTCTCACCCTCTCTTTGTGGACACTCTTAAGAGCCATGCTCCACCAGACATTTCTGCCATTGTTACTATCAAACCCCTCTTGGAGCATATTTACTGGAATCATGACTAAACAAGGATATAAGCCGTAGGATATGTTTGAAAGTGGAAGCATGGACTGCTGCAAAGCATTCTACAGAATTACCAAAAGATGACTGGTGTTGTAGATATCAATGATGACTGCAAACCCAAAAATCTAAGGTATTTGTACCATTGTGTTGGTTGTTCTTGCCTGTTAAGAAGTTTAAAGGCACTGTTTGTCTTAATGATTTTTAAATCAGAAGTATGTCTCTTGCAAACAAAGTGATGCAATGCATACTATTTTTGACCTCCGTGACTTCAATGTTATATGCAGCCCTCAGAGAAGGGTTTATTTATCCATTTATTGCCCTAAGTGTATGTAATTATATTCTACACAAAATATAAAACCATCTGCAATCTTAAAAGTAGCAACACGTTAAACCATCAAAAAAAAATATGAAACTATAACAGCTGACTTAAACACACATAAAAACGCAGGAAAGAGAAACACTGTATGTATCTGTTTTTAATCAAAGAAGCCAGATTTCGATCTTTGCTATTGCTGTAATGGCATAGGATCCTATAGGGAGAATCCTACAACCTCAGTCTTATGTTAATAAGGGTCCTCCCTAAACTTTTATTCAATAGCACAAAGTCAAAATCTTTAGATACAACAGGATGTCTGTGCATGAACAACAGCAAGTTGTATACACATATCACTATGTGACTAATTTGTGCTGATGCTAGAATTTACTCATTCTTTGCCAAGGAATTTGGCCAAATGTAGGGCGCAGTTTCCTGAACCTTCTGCACTTTAATTAGCAACTTATTTATGTAAGTACTATTCCTGTTACTCATCTGGCTATGAATCTTTTTGAAGTTATCAATGCATGAAAAGAAGGTATAGGTTCTCTTATTGTGATACCCTGTTGTTGTTGGCAAATTTAATGAAATGTGATTTTAGAAACAGTACATGTAGTTCTCGACATACGACCATTCGCTTAGTGATCATTCAAAATTACGATGGATCCCGAAAAGCTACTTTCAACTTGATTTCAAACTTATGACAGCCCCTCCCCTCCCCACACACAAACACGCTGCAGTTACATGGTCGCATTTGTGCATTACTGGGCACTTGGTAACCAGCTCATCTTTACGGCCATTTGCAAGGTCCTGCAGTCATGTAACCATGATTTTCAATGTTTTTTTGACAAGTTTCTGGCATTTGGTTCCAGGTTCCAGCAAAAAAAAGCCCTTCAGGTGAAATGGATTTCATTAATGACTGTGGCATTGGCTTAACAACTGCTGCAAAAAAAGGCATAAAATTGAGTCTGTCTGGTCTCATGATGACCCACTTAACCAATGCAACAATTTACAACCATAATTCCAGGCTCAATTATGGTCATAAGTCAAGGACTACCTGTAAAAAGCAAACTAAAAGACGGAAAGGTCAAACTAGGACTGAACAGATAACCAACTTAAAGTATGCAGAATGTGGTTTGAAACCACAGCAGCTTTCAAAGTGTGCAGCATGTTTCTTTTCTTATGGGGCTGTTATTATTACTAACAAACAAAAGAGTGACACAGAATGTAAGCTGTTGCTGCCATAGTATTACGCCAGTTTCAGTTATTCAACAGTCTATTGAACAACAGTCTAGCATTCCATTGCAACATCCAGTTTATTTACCTGATTCTAATCCTTCCTCCATTTCTCTCCTTAACACGTTTCTGATGGGAGTTTGTGTATGTGCATGTCTGTGTTTGCACATGTGCACATATATCTGTGATTTTAGTTTCTGTGCACTACTGAGTTATGTTTCTGCCAATTTCTGCAACATCATAGCTCTTCCCCAGTGGTATTGGTTTTAAAGCTGAAGGACTTGTTTTTCAACATTTTCCCCACCTTCTCTTTTAACTCCAGGGAGGGAAGATTTGCACACAGGAAAGAAGTTGCATCCCATTGACAGCACTATTTAAACCAGGGGTCTTCAACCTTAGCAACTTTAAGACTTGTGGACTTCAACTCCCATAATTCCTGGGAGTTGAAGTCCACAAATCTTAAAGCTGCTAAGGTTGAAGACCCCTGGTTTAAACAGACTAAGTGTGGGAAGACATGGCAGCTCGCTGATTGTGGCTCTATCAATATCTGCAAAAGCACCACAATTAAACAGCAAAACTAGCCCTTTATTAAACTATGCAACCCACTCCTCATAACCCTTTTATATGAATATATTAATTATTTAGGCACATCAAACCATTCCCTTGTGAAGTTCTCAAATACATTAAAGGTAACATCCCTTTCATTCTGAACTTGACTCCTGATGCCTTCACTGGTAGCAGTACAGAAACAATCTCCCACTAAGATCTTCCAAGATTTTTTTTTTTTTTACTTTCCAATCTAGCCTCCAGTCCTGATATCCCCTAGAGTTCTCCCATACAATTATTAATCAGGCCTGACTCTACTCAACTTTTATGAGATCAATCAGGGTCAGTTATATGCTGCCACCTACTGGTATACATTGTTAACAGAGGATACTTCAGTACTTTAGCTCTAAGTATAACCAATAATTACATTTTCTGATAAATATCTAAAGTAATTAAGTATTCCAATAAACAATAGATAGACTCATATGAGGCCATCTGAGAAAATGCCCCAAAGACATATGCTTTAAAGATTTAAAGGTTGAGTTGAACTTAACCCTTATTGTCACGATAGCTTTATCATTAGTCTTTTCTATTGTTCTCTAACAAAAATGAATGGAATGTTAGTCAGCTCACTCTAAAGCATAGACTGGAGATTAATTGCATGATACTGGAATCTGGAGACTTCATTGCTTTCCTCCCATGATAATCCTTGAAGCTGTTGGTTGGTTGGTTGGTTGGGTTGCTGTTTACGTTTTGTGAAGTAGTCTCTTGAAATTCAGGTTCTGGGGCAACTATGACAACTTTATGACCCGTGAACTTCAATTCCCAGAATTTCATGTTGGCTCAAGAATTCTTGAAGTTGAAGTCCACAGGTCCTAAAGTTGCCATAGTTGCCCACCCATAATATAGGGTTTCCTGCTTGAAGAGGGGGTTGGATTAGATGATATCCAAGCTCCCTTCCAATTCTGTTATTCTATTGTTATTCTGTTCTCCTGTGTTCTGTTATTCAAAAGATCACGGTGGAGGAAGAGAACAATCTCTTTAAAAATGTCAGCATCCATGTTTGTATTTTATCGTTCAACACTAAGCAATCATTCAAGATCAATGTATCTGATATTACCTAACTCTTAATTCCCTATTTGCTTTCCTGCTCTCCTACATTCTCACAGTGTGTTTTGAATGTACACTTCTCTTCCTATTAGATTATGCACTGTGATCTAGATCTTGCAAGGATTCCTTGAAATCACTTTGATCAAGAAACAAAGCAGCATCCTAATGTTCAGGATATCTTTTCCTCAGGAGGATTTAAAGTAAATGAGAGTATAATACCTTTAAGCATCCAGGTGAGCTGGAGCCCAAGTAAAATACCCGAGTGTTTAAAAGCCTTCATATATATGGCAATGATTTAGTACTGCATCAGGTCTCAGCCTGGTGTCCTCAGATCCTGGGATTACAGAATGGCTACAATTCCCATACATATCCAAATTATTTCATTAACATGTGTAATACACAATACAGTCAGAGCAAGTATATGAGCTAAGATAAACTTCTGAATTAAACAACTCTCACCTCAGTTTTGAATTTACTAGCTAGTCATCAGGCCAAACAGTAGCCATAAATTTCCATTTTCTTTACCCGGTTTCCACTTCTGCAACAATCCATATAATAGAGATGTCCAACCTTATCTTATCCTTCCCAGAACCTTCTATCCCAGCAAAAAATTAAAGCAACATTTTGCTTCTATAGTTTAAAAGTTTTCAAAAATGTTACACCATCATGCCCTTGCATAGATGGAAAATATCTAAAATGGGCACACTTTATAAATGTTCCAGCAAGATGTGGGCTTGTGTTTTGTTATTGTTGTTGTTGTTTTGTTTTGCCTTCTTATATTTTGGAAGATAAACAGTACCACTGATAGGTGCTGCAGATGCTAAGATACCAGGTGATGCTTCATTATGGTTTACCTTACAACCTATACATTGGTTCTGAAAAGCTTAGGTGATAATATATTTGTTAGTCTTGAAGTGAGTTTTATTTCTTTACATCTCAATAAGCCCTGACTACATTTCCAGGAGCAGACTTGCAAAGACAATCAGTTTGGTCTAGTTGTTAAGTCCCCAAAAACCAGGAGACTGTACATTCTAGTCCTGCCTTAAGCATGAAAGCTAGTTATTATGTATTTTATTGAATAGCCCGAAGGCCTTTCCCCCCCCCCCCAAAAAAAAAGAAAGGGAAAGATAAAACAAACAGTTACAGAAATAACAGTGTAAAAATATATGGTATATGACATTAAAATTTAACAATATCGAAGTTCAATAACTAAATTTCCAAAACTAGATAACCCAAATAAGATAGCTCCTCTCTAACTCAGCTCATCTTTCTTACAATCAATGATGAAAGCTAGTTGGGTGACTTTGGTCCAGTCACTTTCTCTCAACCCAACTCACCTCACAGAGTTGTTGTTGTGGGGAAAATAGAGAAAGAAAGAAGTATCAGGTATGGTTGCAGCCTTGAGTTATCTATAAGTATAATAAAGACAGGATAAAAAATCTAATCTATAATCTAATCTAATCTAATTATCCAATATGTTCTATGCAAGCATGAATATCCACATGTATGGGATGGGAGGTTTTTTGAACACAGAAACTATTTGCAAGAGACCAAGAACTAATTCTGAGGCAGGATTGCACTACTATCTTAACCCCATCAATGAACAGCAGTGTCACACATAGTGGGATATATAAATATAGCTTTTTCCCCTCCACACCTTTATTCTAATTTTGCATTTAATATTCAAACTGTGTCAGGTCATTAAGTTTGAGTACTTTCCCTGGGGCAATGTTTGAGCTGTAAAATACTTTGGCTTTGGGCTGTTTGAGCACTATAATTAAACCTTAGATTTTTATCAAAGCTAAAAGATGACAGCAATAGATAAAAACCCAACTCCTTCTGAACAATTCATAGTTGAATGACTGTTGTGTCAACATTCTGTAAATGCTATTGAGAAATGACATGCGGAGCACCACATTCCTTAGCCAGCCCTTCTGTCTTGTTTTCTTTGGAAAGAAAAAGGGGAAAAAAAGCAAGTGTAACAGCTAGTTGCTCATGAAATTTGGTTTTAAAAACATGATTGGCCTCCCTGCTTTTCAAGTTTGTAGAATTCACATTTAGGTAGGTCTTAAATTTAAGTCCACAAGCCAAAGCTAGCAATAACAAGCAAAGAAGGTTATACATTTGGCAAGCATATCCTGTGGTACAATTTGGGTTTAAAATCCTGACTAAAAGACTGAGCCTTGGTAACCTGAATGGTCTATCATGTTTACAACGCCATTAAAAGCTATAAATAATGCAGGGTAAAACACATCACTTTCTACCCTAGTGCATTTGAACATCTTGGTTTTGATTGCTTTACATCAGGGGTGTCAAACTCGATTTCATTGAAGGCCGCATCAGGGTTGTGTTTGAACTTGAGGGGCCAGGCTGGGCGTGGCCAGGGTGGGCATGGCCAGCTCGACGTCACTCATGTCAGAGGCACCTGTGGTGACCTGAGCACTCTGCCAGCGGAAATGGGCTCCCGAGCTCCATTTTCAGCTGCCATGGCCTCCTGCAACCCACTGCCAGTGAAAATGGAGCTTGAGAGGGCTACACACAGCCCTCCTGAGCTCCGTTTTCACTGGCAGAAGCACTGCAGGCCAATCCTTTGCTGTTTCCAGGGCAGCCCCATGGGCCCCATGGATCCAGCTCCTGGTCCTTGAGTTTGACACCCCTGATTTACATCATTTCCGCAACGAGCCCTTTACGGCAAAGCACCTGAAGTCATTGTTTTGCCTAGGAAAGCTCTAGGTTTGATTTTCAGCATCTTCCTGCAAAATGAGAAAACACCATTTCAGATAGACAATTGGTAACTAGGTGGACCAAGAGTTTGCCTTGGAACAAGGCTGCTTTCTCTGGCAGCATAATGGCCATCACCACAGTTCAAAATGCCCTCCTGTCATGAACATGCTGGAGAGTTTTAGACATAGTGCAGTCTGTCCTATCTCTACTATGGGAAAAACAGAAAACACTTGTTCTAAGTGGTGCTCATTAAGGAACTGTACAACCCAAGACATTAGGGTTGGTTTAATCCTCTCCCCAAACTTTATGCTGGAATATTTGTTTTTCTGTTTGGTGCCTCCTCCCTAGCAAAATTTGTTATAAGACGTCCTGCACCTCTAACGTCCTCTTTTCTATAAATCTTCCCAGAATAACTAGGTGTATACAAATTCCCATTCGTTTTTATAGCCTATTGACTGAAAAGAAAGGCAAGTCCTGTTTTGCCTTCAGCAAATATTTTCAGCAATGATGCCTGGACCAAGTATTTGCCCTTGACAAGTGAGGCGTGCATGGTGGAAGTTGCTCCTCCAGAATCCCTCCAGGCCACTACTGGATGACTACTCATTCTCACATCTCCTTGCCTCATGGCTGGCATAGCATCCACATTGATGTACGGAAGTGTTTATTTGGAGGTTTTGCTTAAGGTGACCAGACGTCCTGCTTTTGGCGGGACAGTCCCGCTTTTGAGCAATTTGTCCCGCGTCCCGCGGCGTTTTAAAAAAGTCCCGATTTTTCATTCTGCCTCCTGAGTCCCGGCTGCCTCCTGAATCCCCGCTGATGGCTAGAGGGAAAAAAAACTCTTTAAACTCTTGCCGCGGGGCTTTAAAGGGCCGACCTACAGCTGATCAGTGTTAAAAAAAAATGAATAGACCCATGCCTGCAAAAATAGAAAAAACAGCCCCTGTTAACAGCTTCCGCTAGGTTAATTAGCTGCAAAAAGCTGCAAAAAGTTCCTGGAGCAGATTTTTTCCCCCCTAGCTATACTGAAAACAAAGGCGAAAGCGAAACTAAACCTGCAACGTGACAAAATGAGGCAGAGAGAGATTTCTTTCTTTTTCTTTTTCTTTTTCCTCACCAAAAAAGGTAGGTACAAAACTGCAAACAATGGGAAATTTTGGGCAAAAGAGGAGAGTTCAAGATTTTAAAACACAAAAGAAAAAAAGCTCTATTTAACTAGGGAATTGTAATAATTGAGATACTATTAATAATTGTATATTGTGTTGAAAGCAGAAATGGTTAAGTTGTGGTTTGGAGGAATATATGGGGGAAATTATTTGGTTTATTATTATTGGTAAATATAATTAATTGATTTGTAAGAAATTGGATTGCATGGAAATAATTGGAATATTCATGTTCATATTGATTAATATACAAAAAAGATAGTTATATAACTAATTGATTTATATTAAAATGTTGAATTTGTATTTAACAACTGTATTACATAATTACATAATTAACCAATGTGAGGATGGATATAAAAATAGATGACAATGGGAAGGGGTATAATATAGAATAGAAGGGAAAAATTGAATTTGATTAAGATTAGAGATGAGGATGAAGGGTCATATTGTTTTTTTAAAAAAAATAGATGAGGAATAAATATGGCAAAAAGGAAATATAGAAATTGTAAATTTAATTGAAATGACTAAACGCTGTTTAAATTTGTGAACCAGCCAAATATTCTGTTCAAAGAAAATACATTGTATGTTTATGTGTGTTTCTAATTATTGCCATTTATTCATATTTGTTCTCTTTTATTCTTTAAAGTTTAACAATTCATTCTTAATCTTAATATCTTTATATTTGCTTGGGGTTGGCTTTCTTCCCTTTCATCTTTTTTATTGTACAGCAATCTTTCTCCTCAAACCTACCACCACTCTCTTTTCTTTCCTTCTTACTTTCTCTTCCCCCACCCTCTTTTTCTCCTCCCTACTTCCTCTTCCTTTCTCCTTCTCCTCCTCTCTTCCTCCCTCTCTTACCCTCACTCCTACTCTAATTTCCATTCCTTCATCCCTCTCTATTGCTGTATCCTTTAATGCATATGGACTACTCAGAGGGCTGAAAAAGTTATTTTTGACTGGTCCTCACACTTTTGACCAGTCCTTGAACTTATGACTGTCCTCACATTTTACATTTTTGCCCTATCTTGTCATCATGGTGAAGAGAAGCAGTTGTGAAATGAGTGACATGGTTGTTAAGAATGCTGCATGGGCATAAATATGAGGATGGTCATAAGTGTGAGGACCAGTCAAAAGTGCGAGGACCTGTCAGAAATGACTTTTTTCAGCCCTCTGGTTAGTCCTTTTGTGCATATGGACTACTCAGAGGGCTGAAAAAGTTATTTTTGACTGGTCCTCACACTTTTGACCAGTCCTCGAACTTACGACTGTCCTCACATTTTATATTTTTGCCCTATCTTGTCACCATGGTGAAGAGAAGCAGTTGTGAAATGAGTGACATGGTTGTTAAGAATACTGCACGGGCATAAATGTGAGGATGGTCATAAGTGTGAGGACCAGTCAAAAGTGTGAGGACCTGTCAGAAATGACTTTTCAGCCCTCTGAGTAGTCCCTATACACATAGCCATGGCCACCCGGTCACATGACCAGCTAGCCACGCCCACCCAGTCACATGGCCTCCAAGCCACGCCCACACAATAAGTCACGCCCACAATGGTGTCCTTCTTACCAATGTTAAAATCTGTTCACCTTACCCTATACACATAGCCATGGCCACCCGGTCACATGACCAGCTAGCCACGCCCACCCAGTCACATGACCAGCTAGCCACGCCCACCCAGTCACATGACCAGATATCCACGCCCACAAAATAAGCCATGCCCACAATGTCCCTCTTTACCAATGTTAAAATCTGGTCACCTTAGTTTTGCTGGCCCTTGAGTTTTATATTTAATTTGTCAACTTGGGCTTTCATTTTGGAGTAATCCTTGAGGTGCTTCACTTCTATGCATTTTAAGTATAAGGAGCAGTGGTGAAATTCAGCCGGCTCTATCCGGATTGTGTGATCTGGTAGTGCTGGCGGCGGGAAGCTCCGTCCACCTGCCATTATCACATCCCGTTTTTTACCCTCTGCACATGCACAGAAGGCTCCAGGTGCGCACTCTCACATTTGCAAACTGGTAGCGAAGGTAAGTGAATACCATCCCTGATAAGGAGGCTGCTGTACCCTCTGGTGGTGGGCTGGATAGTATTTGATATGCTCTTGAGTGTAGACTGTAGTGTAGATTTTATTAAGAACGTAAGAAATGTTGTGCAGATGTGAAACAAAGTCCACATTACTTGGAAGGATCTCATCACTAGGCCACTTGGTAAAGAAAAAATAAACTATGTTTTCTTAGGCCTTGTGCATACATACATTTCCTCCTGCCAGTGGTTCTCCTAACTTGCCATTTCTTTAAAATATTGAAGTCTGAGGTCAACTTGTTACTGCCTTCCTCCTCCTGGCACATTCAATAATGACAAATCTAGAGTCCCACTTTCAGCATACAGCTTTCTGGTTCATTTAGTCTAGCTGTCTCTACTCTGTAGATGTCCTGGGAGGTGCAAGATGGAGAAGACAATTCAATCATTTCGGCTGCTAAGCGGTGTTAAGCAAGAATGTGGCAGGAGCTGTTGACCATGAATCAATCAGAGTTATTTGCAATTCTGGCTTAGAGTCAGATGTAAAATGCAAAACATGAGGTCAGGAAAGGACAATTTTCTCTCTCTCAAGAATTGTATTCCTTCAAAAGTAATGTGTTGGATCCCTGAAGCTGGAGGGAGCTACAACTAAAATTAATGGTGGGAAAGTGGTAGGGCCACTCTTTCCAGTATTCCTGTTTATTTCTTTATAAAAAATTGTCTTCTGCTCCCCACACAGTAGACTGGCAGTGAAGGTACAGATAGACATTTGACTGTTCTCCACAAATTGAGGAGATAGTGAATATGGCCTCATCTATAAATCAAATAATACATGAGAGCATTCCAAGTTATCCTTAGTTACTATTAGGTGGAAAGTTATGTTATGGTTGCTTAAAAACCTCTCAGTGGATTTACAAAGCTCACAAGCAGATGTAGAGTTTTCTATCAGGTTTCAGCTATCTCCTTTTCCTGGGTATGCCATTAAGTTCCACTCTGCCCTTAGAGTTACACTCCTCTCAATTGCCAGCTCATTCTCTGCCCATTACAGATGATGGTTCTCCCTTGTTTGCTTGCAGGAAGAGAAGTCAGTGATGCTTTTAAATAATACTTTTGCAAACTTTGCCTCTCTCTAAGTCACCTGGTGCCTGCCTCTTGTCTCATTTATAAGCCCCCTTGGAGAAGGAATCACCATTAAGGACCAGATGGCCAATGGTGTTCCAATTTAGCCAAAAAAGTAAATAATAGCCCGTAATAATTAATTTACCTATCACCGCAAAGTATCATCTGAAGAAAAGCAAGAGGAGAATAAAACACTGGTTTGGCTGTGATATCTCAACAAGAGATGTGGATCCATCACGTAATAATATTCCATTTTGCATAAAATCATCTTAGCAGAAAGAAGCCAGAGCCTGCCATACTGGAGAAAACAGGCTTGATTCCCTTCCTGAGACATTACACAATCTGGCAAAGCCTATATTAAAACACATGATAGCAGGTTTCACCCAATGTCTCCTTTTGGAATGAAAGTTCATAACTAACTGCAAGGTTTGGCTGTCTAGATCTCTGCACGTAGATACAAATCTTTATGGGATAACCAGAGTTCCCCTTATACCAAGTACAAGAAAAATAGTAGGCAAATATGATATGATTTCCTTTTAATTATTTTGAGTCTGGGAAGTTTTGACTATGAAAACAATCTGCCTTTTTTTTTTCTCTCAGAATTTTATGGGGCTTCAAAAGTGGAACCACTTAAAATTTGCCCCATTTGTACTATGTGTATATTTAAGAAAGGAACATTTGTTAGGAAAATGGGACATCTCTCAAAGCATATGACTCAAAAATCTTATTCCCAAGTGCTCTTGAATATAAGAGTGCTGGAAATGTGAAGGAACATGCACACTACCTTATGCACAAAAAGGAAAATTCTACTCACACCCAACAAGAATCTTGCATTACACACTAAGCCCACCATAAAAGGAACCACTTCTGAGGTACCTCTAAAGCAGGTGTCAAACTCGATTTCATTAAGGGCCCATCAGGATTGTGTTTGACCTTGGGGGCCAGGTGATCGTGGCCAGGGTGGGCATGGTCAGCTCAATGTCACTCATGTCGGGGGTACCTGTGGTGGCCTGAGCACTCTGTCAGTAAAAATGGATCTCTGGAGGCTGCAACAGCCTCCTGCAACCCTCTGCCAGTGAAAACGGAGCTCAGGAGGGCCGCATGCGAGCTTCGTTTTCACTGGTAGAGAGTTGCAGAAAGCCGTCACAGCCTCCTGAGATCCATTTTTTTTTTAATTTGATTTATATGCCGCCCTTCTCCGGAGACTCAGGGCGGCTTACAATGCGTTAAGCAATAGACTTCATACTTTTGTATATTTATACAAAGTCAGCTTATTGCCCCCACAAACTGGGTCCTCATTTAACCTACCTTAGAAAGGATGGAAGGCTGAGTCAACCTTGAGCCTGGTAAGATTCGAACCTGCAGAAATTGCAGGCAGCTATGTTAATAACAGGGTGCATTAAACCACTGTACTACCAAGGCTCCTTTTTGCTGGCAGTGGCACCACGGGCTGGTCTTTCACTGTTTCCAGGGTGGCCCTCCAGGCCAGATTTAAGCATCTCGCCTTGAGTTTGACACCCCTGCTCTAAAGATTCACAAATGCTTAAAGGCTGCCCTCCAAGAAACAATGAGTTCTTGAGTTCCCAACAGAGAAGCCTTCAGCAAAAATAATAAAGTAATCTGGTGGCACCTCAAACAAAATGAAATGTCTTGAATTTTATCTAAGTAGCTGCTGTTAACGGGGTAGAGGGAATAGTGAAAGGAGAGATCCACGGGAAGTGAAATGTAAGAGTATAGGCAGTGAAATTAAGGAAAGAGGTAATTAACCAAGCAGTTGTTGCATGTGAAATACACCCATTCTTGGACTGATAAGCTTTTATTTTATAATTAAACACCTCACATCAGAGACTAGCATCACTTACGTCGACTGCCATAAAGTACTCTAAATTGAGCTACCTTTTGCAATAACCCAAAAGCTGCAACTGGTACAAAGTGCCATGACAACATGCCTGATGGGGCAGACTACAGGCAAGAATGAAATGATGTACTGTAAGTCATTGCTTTGATAGCAGAGATCCAATTCAAGGCTATCACCGACCTTCTATGATCTAGGATTGGGTTATATCAGTCAATTCCTTGGCAGAGTTGAATCTGTCCATCCAGTCTGATCAATGAGAGGGGACTTGTTGCTGCTTCCTTATCCCTTTAAAATGTACAGGATGTGGTCCTTTTCTAACCTGGTTCCCCTTAATAGAATATCTGCGCCCCTCCCTCCCCCTGAGATATGCATGGCTTCTGCCAGCATATTAAAACCAGATAAAAGCATTTTCATGCCAGCAAGCACTTGGTTCTTACTTTATTTACTGTATGGGTGCCTCTGATGATATTTATACATTGTTTATTGATGTTTCACATTAACATCGTCAACATATATCTCCATTCATAATCATTACAAAAACAGGTGAAAGAAAACTGGCTTATGCTGGAAATATATGTAATAGCCTACTGATGGTATTAATTTAATGGCTTTATTGTATATTTATAATATACAATAAATTTATATTTTATTTATATTTTGATTTGACTTTTCTGTATCCTATCGAGAGCCACCAAGATGGGGTCAGTCTATAAATGTTATAATAAATATAATAGTAGCAGTAATAAATAATTGCCATATGTGACTTGAAACTACATGCAGTTCTCGGTTAGCAACCAAAATTTTGATTTAGTCATTAATTAAAGCAGTCACTAACTGAAACCATATCTGTGCTTAGTATCTTACTGTAGCTTTCCTTTACTTTACAGACCTGTGAAGGTGAAAAATGCACACCTTGGTCACAAAGTTACTTTTTCATCACTGTTGTAACTCTGAACTGTCTTTGTATAAGTCAGTTGTTAAATGGGGACTTAGAAGCCTTATATATTAGGAATTCAGACTAAGGCACACATCATCTATTACTTATTTGAGCAATGCTTGATTTATATTTTCTGTGGAAGCAAAAATTACAGTAAAGAATACTGGCAACAATTAAAAATTATTTAGCAAGACCTGGCCTTGCCTTGACATATTTTCTTTCTGATTCTTTAATCCATCATGGGTTCATAATAACAGATGCTTAAAATCTTCCTGGGTGTTAGTGAAACTAAATTCTTCCATAACTTTGAGTAGGAGTATTATTACTGTAATGTCACAATACAATACTCCAAAGATATTCTCATTCCAAGCCATTATCTTATTTATGAGGTCATTAATGATTAAAAATAAAAGGTAACACCTTCCATTCTAAATGTATACTTGCACCTTTGTCCAAGTCTTTAGACCCATATATCATGATGGAACAACAAGTTTCTCTGAGAGTAAACTTCTTCAGTGTGATTCCTTTTAGAGATAGTCGGACTCTAACTTCCATAGTTTATAGTCAGCATGATTAGTTAAATGATAATCCAGCTATGGAATGATTGGAACTGAAATCCCACACAGTTTGAGGGCATCAGGTTATGCTAGAGCAGGGGTCTCCAAACTTGGCAGCTTTAAGATTTATGGACTTCAATTTCCAGAAAGCCAGCTATGCTGGCTGAAGAATTCTGGGAGTTGAAGTCCACAAGCCTTAAAGTTGCCAAGTCTGGAGTCCCCTGTGTCAGAAGGCTGAAGCAGAGAAACTGCACCCAAATCTCGACTTTAAAATGTTGCTAAGGATAAAATACTGAATCTATAAACATGGCAATGGGAATAGAACGAGAATCATCTGGGTTCAAATTCCCAAAGTAAAAGTCACAAAGTGACTTTGGCGCATCTATGGCTTTTCAGCTTAATCTGTTCCACAAGCCAATGAATGGAAGAATCCCCAAGCAAATGGAACTTCATCTCAGGAAGGAAGAAACACAAAAGTTGTAAGTAGAAAGCAAAGAACGAATAAAAATATTTAAGTAGGCTTTAGAGTACATCATGTTCTGAAGTGGAGGAAAAGTACCCCACGAGTGAGCACTATACCCACTCCTCATGTGATGGCTCATCTGACAGATCAAAATAGTTGTGCAATCATGCTGTGTCACTTCCCTGGGTACTCTATTATTCATTTCTTCACATCTCTTGCAATCCTCCATAAGCAGGGGTGGGTTCTACTTAACTTTACTACCAGTTCGCAACGGGAGAGCATGTGCACTTCTGCGCATGTGCAGATCGCCAAATATGATGTCAGGGTGGGTGGGTGGAGCCTCCCACTTTTACTACTGGTTCTCAAGAACCGGACAGAACCAGGAGCAACCCACCACTGCCCACAAGATATTAGAAACACAACTCTCCTTACAGATATTCTCTTTCAGTCTTTCTTCTGTGCCATTTCTCCACCCCCTTATCCCTTCAATTACTCTCACTGAAGTGTGCAACTGCTTCTCGGCCTACCTGAAACCACGCTCGGAATGAATGGATGCACCACAGATTATCATAGATCAATGATAAATAATTGAGGGATGTTCCCATGACTATTTAATGAAACGTGTTTTGTTTCCAGAGGCAAGAACCTGTAACTTAGTGGAGCAGGAAATATTTCATTCAGTGTTTTGGCTGGAATGAGAAGACATGGCTCCTTGACAGACTATAATACAAGAAATGGAAATAGATGATTAAAAACGCCTAATTTGTTTTCACAGTTAAAGCACTGATATCTTATGGTTTATGCAAAAAAGCAGCAAGAAAACTCTTGCTCTGTTCCTTATTAAACATGGTACAAAATAGAAAATCATAAATTGCATTAAGGTAGCCAGTCTGCTTTCCCCATCTGTCCTTACAGTACACAATCCATGGCAGTATCACTTTGGATCCTGGCATCCACTGTAAGCAGCAGAGAAATGGAAGGAGTTTAAAGAATGGCAGCCTACATCATAATGTGTTGGCACTAAAAATAAAAAAGGATGGAAAATCTCATTGCTAAATGATCAAAAAGAGCCTAGTATCAATCCTCAAGATTCCTTGTATTATATTTAACAGGACATATTCCGAACATTGTACAAAACAAAGTGCTGCCCCAAAATAGATTATGGGGTATTTATAAATGTGTCTGTCCCATTCTTTGACCAGGCAATCAAAGTAAATGTTCAGCAACCACTTCACTCTGAATTCACTCTGAGACACTAAAAGCTCTGCATGCTTATATCACCCAAATAGATGGTCTCATTAGTCTACATCACTTTGACAGACCTAGTCTGGACCAAATAAGTAGCAGTAAAGATAGGATAAACAATCTAGTTCCATTTGAGACAGTGGCAGATTCTAGTAGTGTCCTGCAAAGCTAGATACATTTAAATACCAATATCTTTTAAAATCCCACAATATGTATTTTGATTTACCCCAACAGGTTTGCATAAAAAATGCCCTCAATCCATTCTTCCACCTCATGTGTTACCATATTCCAAATAAAGTGCAGCAGTGTAATGTCTCATCTCAAAGTCACGTTCTGCAGCTTCATTAATGACTATCAAGCCAACCAAGAAAGATGCTCAATCCTTTACTTTGTTAGGTATCCTCATGAGGGTACTTTTAAAGGAAAGGTAAAGACAGACAAAGTCATCCATGCATATTTCGTGGAATTATATGGAGGTAGTTTGTCCACCTAGCAGTTTGAAAGCATGCAACTGCGACTAGATGAGCAGGTACCATGTGACTTTCTCATATAGTCATGCTGGCCACATGACCACAGAAATGGTCTTTGGACAACACTGGCTCTCTTGGCCAAGAAAGATGAGCACCATGTCTTAGAGTCAGAGACAACTGACAGGGAAATCTTTACCTTTTTTCAACTTTTAGGTTACCATTGCCCTCTTCCAGAACATCCTTATTTCCCAATCTTACCCACAGCCATGGAATTGCCTAGTGGGTCTCAATCCAAATATTCACCAGGCTCAATCTTGCTTGACAGATTCAGTGTTGGCCTTTCCAGGTAGACCAGACAAGAAAAATGACCAGATCAGCTAATTTTATTTTATCTTGCAATAATATAGTCTTGCAAGCCTAATAGTACAAATCTCCACTGCCTCTTTTACAGCCTGATAAATTAGGGAAGGTTCCTTTCTGAGTTTCTTTCTTTTCCCGTTATGCAGCTGTGGGCTATGCCTCTCTTATCTGATCATTCCATAGGTAGATTCTTGGGAAATTGACTGTCTCATGAATATATAGTATGAAGGGCTTTATAGATGACAACCAGCACCTTGAATTCCATCTGGAAACACACTAGGAGCAGGTGCAGCATGTGGAATAGTGGAGTGTACCAAGGTGCATCCATAAATTCCCCTGCCATCATGTTTTGGGCTTTCTGGATGTTCTCCAAGGGCAGCCCCATGTAAAGCGCATTGTAGTAATTCATTTGGTAGTTGACTAAGGCATGAGTGACTACAAACAGTGCCTCTCAGTCCACGAAAGGGCACAATTGGCACACATGATTAAGTTGGCAAAAGCCCCACCAATCACAGCTACCACTTGCTCGTCCAACATGAGCCACAAAAACAAACAAATCTGGAAAAGATTAGAAGAATCAGCAGGACTCAATTTCTCCAAAGGGCCCGTCTTCAACCCTTGTTAAGCCCTGTCCTCTAGCTTTTTCTCCCAAATCTCAGATGTCTAAATGCTGCTAGTTCTTTTGCTTAGAAGCCTGAATAATGTACGCCACCACAGGCTTAGGGGCATTGTCATACAGCAATTAATTCACATGTGGCAGCTTCAAAGAGAAAACCTTTAAGAAACTGTGGTTAAATAGGGTCATCAACGTATTTTTTTTTTCATGACAAGCTGAGACTGAACAAACATACAAAGCATAGAAAGAAAGACATTTTATCTCCTCTACCCTCTTGTGACTGCCCTCTTCCCCCTGTGTCCCACCACAGAGTTCAGAAAAGGGATCCAAGTGTCTGCTTGGCTGCCTGTGGCACAGAATGCAGCCTTGTCTGCCTTTCAGGCAGCAGGTGCACTCAAGCTGGACTTGCTGAGATCTGGTTACAGCTTCTTCCCTGCCCAGGTATTTACCCTGCTCCTGATGGGGGAGAAAAAAAGGTTTAAAAGTTTTTTTCCCCCTCCAGGTATAACTCGGACGTGTGGCCAATCTTTTCTCCCGAAACCAAGGAAGGAGCTAGTAAAAATTGCGCGCGCGCGCCCTGGACGCGTTTCGCCAACCTTCTCTCTGGACGCGCTCCTGGGAACTCTCTTTTCATATTAAACTCAGTAACTCGCGGCCCGTCTCCCTCCCCGACCTGCCTTCAGGATCTGGAGTGTCCTGGGTTGGAGGACCCACCTCTTCTGTTGCAACAGGTTGGTTTCGTCCAGTTTTCTGGCCCAGGATCTCTCTCCGCGTATCCTGCTAAGGAGCGCAGCCCAGAGCCTAGGGAAAAAGCCGCGGTCTCCGGGCAGCAGCATCCCCATCGTTGGGTTGGCTCAGTCTTAGCAGCGCATCCCCGAAGGGACGGTTCTTGTCGTCTCCTTCTTCTTCTTCCTCCTCCTCCTCCTCTTTCTCTCCTTCGTCCCCGTCCTCCTCCCTTCTGCCCGGCTGCCGGAGGCCAGCTCCAGTCTGGTCTGGAGACGGTTGAGTCTGCAGCCGACAGAGTCCAAAGCGGGGAGGTGGGGGTGGCGGTTGCAACATCTGGCTGCTGAGCGAGGCCGGTACCTGGCGGAGTCCCAGGAACAGGATCCGAGGGACAACCTGCCGGGGAGGAACCGAGAGGAGGAGGAGGAGGAGGAGGAGAAGAAAGGAAGGCAGACCCGCCCAGCGCGACAGAAGTTTTTGTTGGCGTTTAAAGAGACCCGGAAAGAGGTTTGGGACGAAAGTATTTTTTGAGCTGTAGAATTATAGCTTTCCTTCTTCGGGCCTTCTTGATTATTCCTTTAAATCAGGGGTCTCCAACCTTGGCAATTTTAAGACTTGTGGACTTCAACTCCCACAATTCCTCAGCCAGCAAAGTCCACAAGCAAAGCTGGCTGAGGAATTGTGGGAGTTGAAGTCCACAAGTCTTAAAATTGCCAAGGTTGGAGACCCCTGATTTAAATTGTGATCTGTTAAATAGACTCCTACATCTCAAGTAGACCCATTCGAGTTGATAAGACCAACGTTATGCCCCAGACCTAGAAGGTACCCCTTCCTTTCAGAAACCATGTGGTTAGCAGAATTATTTTTCATTATTTAGTAAGTAACCTTTCCAGGTAGGCTAGTATACCACTTTTTAAATTCAGTTTTCAAACAAGGGAAACTGAAACATAGTTTCTATGAAACTATGTTTTCTATATGGTAAAGATCATGAAGAAAAGGCAAATATACGTGTGCCGGGATAATGTTGCAGGATCCAATCTGGGTCAATCACGGGGACCAGAGGTTTAGTATTCTGAGCTTTTCGACTCGTGCTGGAGCCCATCCTCAGGGTACTTCTCTCTTACCACACATTCTGGTGAGAGAGAAGTACCCTGAGGGTGGGTCCTGCATGATTCCAAAAGCTCAGAAGACTAAACCTCTGGTCCCCGTAGTTGATCCAGATTGGATCCTGCATCATTAAGAGAGCCATTTGGATAAGTAGTGATTAAGACACCAGGCTAGAAACTGGGAAACTGGGAGTTTTAGTCCTGCCTGAGGCAAAAAGCCAGGTGGGTGAGCTTGGGCCAGTCGTTTCCTTTCAGCCCTAAGAAGGAGACAATGGCAAACTACTTCTGAAGAAGCTACCAGGAGTCAACAATGACTTGAGGGCACCTCTTCCATGCCCAAAAGGATTATTGAGAATTGTGGTCAAAGTGCAGTCTCTCACAAGCCACAAACTCTATTCTTAGTGACTGGTACATCTGGTTTTCAGCCCTGATGGTCCCATCCAAGCTCTGACCATCCCTCCTTATTCTCCCAAGTCCAGAGGAATCCCTCTAGTCCTGCCATCATAGAGAAAGGGATTATGAATCCCTTCCCATTTTGGATTGAAAGACCAAGGCCAGCCAGGTAAATGTTGCCACTTGGAAATGAATCCTAGTTTTGACATTGCAGGAATGAACGGCACCAATTTTATAGGAAAAGCCAACATAGATGGAAGTGGGACTTCATTTGCTCATGGTATCAGCTGACTTCAGCCATTGGGACTTTCAGAACTGCTGTGATCAGTAAAGACTCACCTTGCGTTTTGATTTAAGATGAGGGTGAAAACTATTATAGATCTCATAACAATATTAGTATTGGAGAGAAAAGGCTATGAATGAAGAACAACAAGGACATTCTGGTTAACACGTCACCTACTTAACTCAAAGCATTTATGAGAAACACTAAACCTGCTGAATTTCTAGCTGGCACACAGTTGTGTTTACTTGGCAGAAAAAAGAAACCAAGGCAGCTTGTTTCATAATTTCATAAGTCCATAATTTTTATGGGGCATTTTTTTTTTAGCTGAGGTGAGTTTTCGATGGTGGCATTTCAGATCACTCACACAGAGCATAAAGGGAAGACAAGTTTGGCTTCTCCTTGAAGTATTTGTACCTGAGAATGTAACTAATCTCCGTAAACATGGCCACTTCTTTCTTCACAGACTCTTGAGCATTTGGCTGTTCCATGGTACATTGAAAGACAACCCAAGAAGCTTTTGTGTCAAGATCCTTCATTATGTAAGTTTTCTTGAACCACT
This sequence comes from Pantherophis guttatus, assembly GCF_059756535.1. Taxonomy (NCBI): domain Eukaryota; kingdom Metazoa; phylum Chordata; class Lepidosauria; order Squamata; family Colubridae; genus Pantherophis; species Pantherophis guttatus. The sequence continues at coordinate 100,479,329 of NC_142064.1, forward strand.
TTCAGCAGTTCTCAGTCCTGGAAGAACTTAGAAAAACTAAGCTTGTTTATTGCATTGTGAGCCACCCAGAGTCATTCTGGAGTTGGGTGTTGCCTAAATGAAATCAATAAATAAATAATTCTTGAGAATTCAATGTGCACATTTATTTTATGTATTGTTATATAAACAATACATACATTGTTATATTTACACCCTACTTTTATTTTCTGCAACTCAAAGTGGTGCTTCCCCACCCACAACTGTTCTCCCACAACAGCAATCCTGAGAGGTGGGTTAGGGAGACAGAGACAGAGACAGAGACAGAGACAGACAGAGACAGAGACAGCGAGAGACAGACACACAGACACAATTTGGGGCCAAAGCAGGAGTGAAATCCAGCAGGTTCTGACAGGTTCTGGAGAACTGGTAGTGGAAATTTTGAGTAGTTCAGAGAACCGGTAGCGGAAATTTTGAGTAGTTCAGAGAACCGGTAGCATAAATTTTGAGTTGTTCAGAGAATTGGCAAATACCACCTCTGGCCGACCCCAGAGTGGAGTGGGAATAGAGATTTTGCAATATCCTTCCCCCAGGAGTGGGGAGAGAATGAGGATTTTGCAGTATCCTTACCCTGGAGTGGGGTGGGAATGGAGATTTTGCAGTATCCTTCCCCTGCCACGCCCACCAAGCCGTGCCACGCCCACCAAGCCACGCCCACAGAACCGGTAGTAAAAAAATTGGATTTCACCACTGGGCCAAAGTTATTCAACAGGCTTTGTTTCTTAAGGGAGGATTAGAACTAATGATCTGAGTTTTAGTCCAGCATTTTAGCACACTGACTCTCTCGTGTTCAGACACTGCTTCTAAAAAAAAAATCCACCTTTGAAATGATCTCATCAGAAACAGGTATTCTCACTTAAAAGGGGAATATGGTTATGATTAACTTGTAACATGAAATATGCATGTATTCCTTGATTTCTGAATAACATATATACAGCAGTGGTGGGTTCCTCCCGGTTCGGCCCAGTTCGGCCGAGGAGGTAGCAGTGACGATATGACATCACGAAACCGGTTCTGCCCCCCTGCCCCCCCACCCCCTTGTTATTCTTACCTTTTATTTGGCCCCACCCCCAATCTATTGCTGCCTCCTAAGTCCCAGCTGATGGGCTATAAGGAAAAAAACTGTTTAAACTCTTGCCTCAGGGCTTCAAAGGGCCGCCCTACAGCTGATCAGTGGTAAAAGGCAGTTTGGTGGTAGACCGGTGCCTCCAAAAACAAATGAGCAGACCGGTGCCTGCAAAAATAAATGGGTAGACCAGTGCCTGCAAAAATACATGAGTAGACCGGTGCCTGCAAAAATAAATGGGTAGACCGGTTCCTGCAAAAATACATGAGTAGACCAGTGCCTGCAAAAATAAGTGGGTAGACTGGTACAGCACTGCAAACAGTTAAAAGCCTGGTAGACCAGTACCTCTGCTAAATCCTAAAGAATTGTCATATGACCATCAAGCCACGCCCACAAAATAAGCCACGCCCACAGAACTGGTAGTAAAAAAATTTAGAACCCACTCCTAATATACAGGTAGTCCTCAATTTACAACAGTTCATTCAGTGACCGTTCAAAGATCCAACAGCACTGAAAGAAGTGAATTATGACCGATTTTCACACTTAACAACCATTGCAGCATCCCCATGTGATCGAAATTCAGATTCTTGGCAACCGACTCATATGACAGTTGCAGTATCCCAGGGTCATGGGATCACCTTTTGCGACCTTCTGACAAGCAAAGTCAGTGGGGAAACCAGATTCACTTAACAACCAGGTTAGTAACTTATCAACTGCAGTGATTCACTTAACAATTGTGGCAAGAAAGGTAAAACGGGGCAAAACACACTTAACAAATGTCTCACTTAGCAACAGAAATTTTGGGCTCAGTTGTTGTCGTAAGTCTAGGACTATCTGTAAATCCCAGAATTAGGAGTTTAGAGAGGCTGAAGACAATCAGCATTTTTAAAGGGTTTTTTTGGGGGGGGGGGGGAATGCTTTGGTGCGCATAGAATATATGCATACATATTTCTTTCGTACCATTATTTTGCCATAGGGAGACTTTGGATCTTTCAAGTGGCTTTTTCTACCCTCCGGGGAACAAGCACCATGCCTCTCCTGTCTTCCTTTAAAGTTCACTATTCAGAGATTCACTATTTTCACTGAATTTATATGGTATCTTGAGTACTTGTACAATAGTAATTCTTAGCAGTGACAGCTTCAATGTGGTGGAATAGGCTGCCTCCGGATATATGCATGGCATCTTCTCTGGCTTTCTAAAATATTTTCAATATGATTTTGTTCAAATAGGCTTTTGGAAAGTGGCTTCATTGGATTATTTTGGTTTTATATTTTGTCCCTTTGGGTTTGATGACAAAGTTAGGCTACCATTTTTTATTCTCTTTCTGTTTCTTTTCTTGTACTGAAGCAGCTGCACACCCTGATTTTTCTTGAATCATGTTGGAATTTTCTTTGGGATAGTTTTTTGATTCTTAGGAGCCAGGCAATATAGAAACACATAATATAAATACATAGTGGCCTTACTCATACAGGCCAACTCTAAATAAATAACGTTTGCATAATCACAAAAAATACAGTAGCCAAGTAATATATTTTAAAGGAAAGAAGAAAAACAAACAAGAGAAAAATGGTGGTGGAAGCAAAAATGAATGGAAGATGAACAGCACTAAAGATTTTAGGATTATGACTCCCACAATGCAATATATCTTTAAATTAAATGTATGCATTTAACTATGTTAGGTTTTAAATCAATGATTTAATATAGACTTCAGATTTAATATAGACTAAAGAGATAATATGTTGGACAACACTGGATAAGGCCATTTCTGGGTGGAAAAAAAAATGTTTCCAATGTTGTACAGAAGCTATAAAACCTACCAAAATCCTCAATTTTCCTGTATTGTTCTTGGAAAGGAAACAGGTAAGAGCATCAGTTATAGGGAACATTTTGCAGGCAGAAAGTACTGCATCCTGATTTTTTTCAGAAGGCTCAGGAAAAACCCTTCTAGAAACCCTGGAGAGGGAGAGGATCACTCTGCTAAACTTTTCTCTCACTCAAAATGAATGTTTCATCCCAAAAAGTATGCAAAATATATGATTCTAACTCCAGCAGATGGCAAAGCCATTTACTTCCAGGAAGTAACCAGCTGTTTAAATAATTGATCCATCAATCTGGGGAGAAAAAGCAGTCGATACCATGAGCAGGAAAAGATGAGTTGAAAAAGGAAAAAAAAACACTCAGAAAAGAAAAAAGGTAAAAGTGCAGAGAAGAAAGAAAAAAAAGTAAGGAAGATAGAAAAAGAATGACTCCCAATTTTCTTTGGTACAAATACAGATTTTTTAAAAAAACACATCAAACTCTTTACTTCAAGGTTAACATTTGTTTACATTATTCCCATTGCCCCATATAATCCTAATCGTTCAATCCCAAAATCAGCTTTTCATTCCTTTCATTTTGCAAAATGTCCAAAAGTGATACTTCCAAGTAGTCATAAAATTTGTCAAATTCTTTTCTTTCATCAGGGTTTTGTCAATTTCACTATCTCTGCCCATTCTTCCAGCTTCATCATCCATTCTTCCGTTGTAGGTATTTGTAAATCCTTCCACCTCTGAGTATATAAATGTCTCACTGCTGTTATCATATAGGCATTTACTGAGAATATATTTTCATGGTTGCTTAACTGAGACTTTCCATTCAGGCCAAAAGAAGCTAATTGTAGAAATTATACTGAAATTATACAGAGGATTGCAGCAGCAGGTTGCAGGGTTGTGTGAATTCATTTCTCTGGAAATATGTACCCTGAGTTTTGATGAAAAATCTATTGAGGTGTAATTAATAATTAATTATGCTAAAATCAAGACTTTATCCAGTTTATTTGTTTCAGTTTTCAAGATCAAAATAATGCTGTGACAGGGTATTAAAATATATATTTCTCAAAAAACTCTTTCATATATTATTATTTTAAGTTATGCCATATGCAAAATACATAAATAAATCTTAAATTATGTTTTCTCCCTTACCAACTGTGTCAGTGCTTGTTTTACTTCTAATTCCTGTTTGTTTCCTTCTTTCATGTGGATAAGCCAGATGGTTGGCTTCAAGCAGCCAAAAATGACATGAGAAACAAGATATCAAATAGCAACATAATAGAGGTGAGTATGATTGACACTATTTTTGATGGAAAGGTGGGACATAAACTCTAAGCAAACAAACTGATAAATAAGGTTAGGTAATAATGAGGACAGTGCTTCCTGGAACTGGAGTTGGCTACAGTGGACATTCTGTGACCAAATAGGTGTGATTCAGGTTGAAGAGAAAACGTCCTAACGAGGCAACACAACACTAAAGTAACAGGAACTTGTTGAGGATGACAACAGCAGCAACAAGGGTAACACTTTAAATTCTCGCCTTGCAAATACTGATTATTCACCCCAAATCATAATGCCAAGTTTATTTTTTGATTAGAAATGGATGTCACTGAAATTATATATATATAGCAAAATGTTAAAATTGTTCCTACACTCAAGTGCTTCTTTTGACACACCTTCACAACTGATTTTAGCAAGCCTCAAGTACAGTTGTCAAAATGCACAGAAATATACCAAATGCTGTCAGATGCATTTCAAATAATCTGTTGTCAAATATAAAATTAAGTATATTTTTATGGCACATGCTGATGTTATGTAGTTGGCAATCGGGACTTCCAACAATATTTTATGCTTAACACAATCTGTTCTCTTGAAAATGCTTAAAAACTTTGGGAGGACGAGCTGGGCTCTGAACTGAAAGAAAAACATTGCAAAACATCGCAGTACATCAAGTACATCTTTGGTTAGATTGGTTGGTCATGTTTAGACATAACATCTTTGACTTCGTACAGTCTGTTGGCCAACATGCCAAAATTTCAAGGTTGTTAAAGGTATATGTGTGTGTGTGTGTTTCCCCGAAAATACAACTTTTGAAAGTAAGTCCTACCTTGATTTTTACATGTGCGCCCAATATAAGCCCTAATTAAGCCCCCGCCCACTCCAGGGTGCATGCGTAAAAATTAAGCTAGGGTAGGGACGGGGTGGCGGTGGAGCTGCCCTACTACTTACCTTTGGATAGTTGCAGCCAGGCCTCGCACACCTCGGCCTATTTCTTTTGCTGCAGCCAGCAAGGCTTTCCTGAAGGCCTCTGTAGCCAATAACAGTTTATCAGCTGCAGAGGCCTTCAAAAAAGCCTTACTGGCCTTGCCGGATGAAGAAGTTCCTGAAGGCCTCTAATAGCGAAAAAGAGGCCACACACGCAAGTGAGGTGAGTCAGTGGACGACATCCCCCCTCTGAAAATAAGACCTGGTGCCTTTTTTGGTGGCAAAACAATATAAGGCAGGGTCTTATTTTCGAGGAAACATAGTATATATAACCCTATGGCAGTGTTTCTCAACCTTGGAAGCTTGAAGATGGGTGGACTTCAACTGGGAGTTGAAGTCCACCCATCTTCAAGCTACCAAGGTTGAGAAACACTGCCCTATGGGCTTGGGAAAAAGAAAAAAAGATTGTGTTTTCAGCTACATGAATATTATTTCTTGAATTGTAAATATCTCTGAATTGGTTCAAATAATCATCAGAGAGCCAGCAACTAAAAATGGTGTAGCTAGTGAATGTTTAGAAATATCATGATGATGAATAATATTATACAGGTAATCCTCAATTTACAGCCATTCATTTAGTTACTGTTTATTTTATTTATTTTATTTTATTGAATTTCTATACCGCCCTACTCCCAAAGGACTCAGGGCGGTGCACAGCCATGAAATAAAACACATAGATATAAAAATTTAAAATCGAATAAAATGAATTAAATAAATTTGGCTGAATTAATACCCATAATTTAAAATACCCATATTTTAAAATACATTAAAAATTTAAAATTAACACTTTAAAGGGAGAAGATTTAGGCGAGGCCAGCTTGATGAAATAAAAGCTTCTTCAGCTCGCAGCGGAAGGTGCGCAGATCCGGAATCCTCCGTATCTCCGGGGGGAGCTCATTCCAGATCGTCGGTGCCCCCACAGAGAAGGCTCTCCCCCTAGGGGCCGACAGCCGACATTGTTTGGCCGACGGCACCTGGAGGAGCCCCTCTCTGTGGGAGCATACTGGTCGGTGGGAGGCTGTTGATGGTAGTAGGTGGTCCCATAAGTAACCAGGTCCTAAGCCATGGAGCGCTTTAATGGTGGTAACCAGAACCTTGAAGCGCACCCGGAAGACCACCGGGAGCCAGTGCAGCTCGCGCAGGAGAGGTGTTACATGGGAGCTCCATGTTGCTCCCATAACCACCCGCACGGCCGCACTCTGCGCCAGTTGGAGCCTCCGGGTGCACCTCAAGGGGAGCCCCATGTAGAGAGCATTACAATAGTCCAGACGAGAGGTGACGAGGGCATGAGTGACTGTGCGTAACGAGTCCTGATCTAGAAAGGGACGCAACTGGCGAATCAGGCGAACCTGATGAAAAATCCTCCCGGTCACGGCCGTCAAGTGCTCTTCTAAAGACAGCCGTGAGTCCAGGAGGACGCCCAAGTTACGAGCCCTTTCCGTGGGGGCCAATGATTCGCCCCCAATAGCCAGCGATGGTGCCAGCTGACTATATCGGGACGTCGGAAACCACAGCCACTCGGTCTTGGATGGGTTGAGCCTGAGCCCGTTTCTCCCCATCCAGATCCGTACGGCCTCCAGGCACTGGGACATCACTTCAAGGGCATCGTTGGGGTGGTCCGGGGTGGAGATGTACAGCTGGGTGTCGTCAGCGTACACATAGTACTTCACCCCGAAACCACGGATGATCTCGCCCAGCGGCTTTACATAAATGTTGAACAGAAGGGGCGAGAGAACCGATCCCTGCGGCACCCCACATATAAGGGGCCTCAGGGTCGATCTCTGCCCCCCTGTCAACACAAACTGCGACCGGTCAGAGAGAAAGGAGGAGAACCACCGTAAAACCACCGTTTAAAGTTACAATGTCACTGAAAAAAATGACTTATGACTGTTCTCCACGCTTGTAACATTTCCATGGTTATGTGATCAGCTGCTTGGCAACTGGTTCATATTTATGACAGTTGCAGTGTCCCAGGGTCATGTGATCATCTTTTGGGACCTTCTGACAAGCAAAGTCAATGGAGAAGCCAGATTCACTTAACAACCAGGTTACTAACTTAACAACTGAAGTGATTTACTTAACAACGGTGGCAAGAACAGTTGTAAAATGGGGCAAAACTCACCAACTATCTCACTTAGCAACAGAAATTTTGGGCTTGTATCAGCCATCTCTGACAGACTTCACCATTTAAAGCCAGACTGCTCATCAAAACCATAGCTTCCAATTAATCGCCATGGCAAATAAAAGTTTTACATCCTGATACAAGAGGGCAAGAAGATTTCTAGTCCTGAGTATCTCTGTTCTGATTTGTTCTTAGGTGCTAAGGATCTTTTTGCCATCTGCACAGAATAAGAAATTTCAGTGCAGATTCATTTTATAGCATAGATCTAAAAATTGGACTTGTTTGCTCTCCATACCTGAACACAACATTGTAAATTTCTTTATTGCCAGGGAAACTCAAAGCAATAAGGTCAAGTTACTCCAGTTAAGTTCAATTCCCTGGTATCTCCAAGGGGCAATTCAACATTGCTTAGGCTGTTTTTATTGCTTGCTTCAAGCAATAGAACTTGGGTTAGTCATCTGATGAAAGCGATGGACAGTTGGTTCAGATCAATGAAAAGAACCACATGTTTTTGCAATGCATAATTCATTGTTTCATAAAGTAGAGAGAGAACCCTTAGTATGGGTGAATCTTTAAAATAGATTAAAATTCCAGAAATGGCAACAGTTGCTGTAACCCAGAGTGTATGGGCCCCCCAGTTGATAGATGAATGCCACCTTATGACATTGCAAAGTATTTAAAAGAATGCTACACCAAGCACATTGACAAAATTAAGTGCTTCCTCAGTGCTTTTCCAGGTCATTCTGGGCACGTGCCTGTACCAACAAAATCTCTGCTGTGATTTTCAGACATACAGTAAAGAGCCAATATAGGACAGCATTCAAAACACTTTCCATGAGTTTTCCAGACCATGTAGATGCCTCCGTGCTTCTTTGGGGGGGGGGTGCGTATTTGCTTGTTTATGCCAATTTGATTAGCAAAATACCTCTTCAATGTTTTAGTAGAAGTCCAGGATTGTGGAGTTAATTTTTTTTAAGGATATCCAGATGTTCTTCCAGCTCTCCATAATAATCTTCACCATTTTCATAGCTGTCAGTATTTGAAAGATTATTTAATGTTCCATCTTGCCTCAGCATTACATTTTTAAGATATAGATCCAGAAATAGAGCAGCATTCATAATTACCTGCCCCATGCTATTACATCATTCTAATGTGAATGGAAGATGGAGCAGGAACTGTGATGGCTCTGAAATGCAGGAATTTTGTTAGGCAAGCCATTTGATGAAATGTTGGATCTTACAAAAATAACCTTCCAGGTTCCTGTCAACTTTTTTGGAAACTTCCAGACCCTGGCACTGTTCAAAATCACCTTAGAAATATGCCAAAGAACTGACATAATTTATTATTCCTTATTCCTGAATATCGAGTCATGAGTGGTGTCTAAATCTTCCTTAAGTCATTAATTTGTCATTAAAGTGATGTTGAGAAACCACCATAAAAATCATTGCAATTTCTTTTAAAGCTTTCATAAAATTCATGCGGCTTCTTATCTGATGCTCCAAACTGAAGTTTTATTGCTGGCAAACAAACTTGCCACATAATAAATATTGCAAATAGCTTAGAATCATATTGTGAGCATTATCCTTTGTCAGGCTGTAGACATTCACATTGCTGAAGACCAGAATCCCCTCCCCATAAAATTTCCATGTGGTGTTCCCGATAACACTATGAAAGTCATTTGCCTACTCTGTTTTTCTTTTCAATTTCTCAACCTAGTTTGTAGCCTAGATACTTCCTGGGGGTTTCCCAATCAGGTACTAACCAGTTGGGACCACAAGTGGTTAGGTTTTGTCGTCTAGCTAGGATTGTAAAGGGGAACACGTCCTTTAAATATTTTCCAAAAGACTGCAGAAAGATCCATTGTCACCGGTGCTTTACTAATACTGAAGAACATGGAAAAGAGGTTCCCTGTTGACATGCTGGGGGAATCTTGAATCCATGGTTTCCCAAGGTTTCCACTGTCTCTTACATTCCCCTAGAATTGAAGGAAAGCACACTAACCCTAGGAATGTTTGTGTGTGCCTTCAGGTCAGTGTTGACTCCTGACAACTGCCTGGACAAGTCCCTGCAATTGTCTTGGTAAGATTTCAGAAGCAATTTGTCTCTGATTTTTTTTTAGCACCAAGAAGGTGAGACTGATCCAAGTTCAGTCAACTGGCTTTCTTCTTAAAACAGGACTAGAACTCACAGTATCCTGGTTTCTAGCCTAGTGCCTTAACCACTACACCACATGGGGGAAGAAATAAATGAATAAAATGGGCAAGGAAATACACCTCAATCCTAGCTTGCTCAGCTGATGCAAATGAAACAAAATTTGGGAAATTAATTCCTCAGTTTCTATTGCTTGCTCTGCCTCCCAACAGGTTGTTTTGCTGGATCAGAGAGTGGGCGTCCACCCTTGTGTTCTTCATGCTTTTTGTGTGAAAGGAATTTAGAAATAACCAGAAAATCATCTGACCCAATAAAACATAAAATATAAAGATCACCGAGTCCTCTTAGCGAGGGAGTAATTTATAGCAAATGTTTACTTCTCCTTGCACTGGGTCCTCCTTGCTCAGTGCCAATCAGGTTACAGCAGAAGAAAACCATAGAAAACCAAAGGCAGAGAGATTCACCAATCTGGCCACTCCCCAGCTCTTCTGTCCTCGCAATAAACCCTTTGAACTGTTGTGGACATTTAACAAACATAATAAATTATATAGTTCAACAGACAGAAGCATTTTTTTTTTTTGCCTTCTTTATGCAGAAGCAATTCGGGACCCAGTTGTTAACCAAAGTAGGCACGAGATCTAAAGGTGACAATTGTGGGTGTGGTTTCTTTTCATTTTCTCTTCTCCCAGAACAATAAAACCATAAGAATGAATTTACGCAAATATGTAAGTGAGATTATGAGAAGAACACAATTTCCCTGTACACAGATGGAGGATATTAGTGCCACCCATGTCTCTGGATATGATAAGGTGAATAGGTACAGACTCAATAGGGAGGCAAGATATATAAAATTGTAAGCATAGTCAAGATTTGACTTAGCAACTGCTTTTCTTTACTGAGTTGACAGTCCCAACTGTGGTTGCTAAACAAAGACTACTAATTTCTAGATTGGGTGGGAATATTCCTCTCATAGAGATTACATTTCAAGATTTCCCCCCAAAAATACCCAAATCTAGATTAAATTGTCTTATTTATCTATTAATTTGTACACAACTTTAATCACAGAGTGACTGCAGGTGGCTGATTTTAGTTTGTATTAAAACCAAAACCAAACTCAGTTGTAACTTAAGTTGAACTAAATATTGCTAATTCCTTTTTTAAAAAAATCTATCCCTCATCTCCACTTTCTAAAAAAAGGTTCAGAGCTTTGTACATAACTAATTTTCATGTTGATAATTTAGGATGAAACTTTAATGTAATGAAACCAAATTTCATTAATGGATCAAGATAAGCATGTTTCATCTCACTGGTAAGCACAAGATGATTTGGATAACATTCTAGGCAGATATTGTGTGCATTTTATACCTTTAATTTCATTTAAAAATATTGTGGCCTCTCCCACTTGAACAGCATACCAGCAGAGATACACCCAGCCCAGTTCTTCCTTGGCCTGGACTTAAAATGTCTATGGCGTCCCAGTCATTTTAAAAAAATGTTACTTATGTAGACAGTCATACTTCTTTAAACTCTGCATTCTTTAAAGTAGTGTAAACTACCCAAAACATTTTTTTGGAGTTGTGCCCTTGAAATAGAGATGATAGAGAGATAGATAGATAGATAAATAGATAGATAGATAGATAGAAAGAAAGAAAGAATAATTTCATATAATTTGAGCTGACTGAACACAAGTTGCCTTTCAGCATCTCTTTAAAATTTGTGAGAATTGATTTGTGATCTCGGCCCTCTTAGCAGGTTTGAAGATTAAGCTACTGTTTAACTACAAAATCCAGAATTATATCCTAAGAGAGTCTATCAAATATTATTTTGAGCTCAAAGAAGAAAGATGTTAAAGTTGAAGACAGGTTCTTTCAAACAGTCTTGTCAGAAAAGAGATCAAACAGTTACATTCTGTCCAGTGGTGGGATTCTGCCGGTTCTAGGGGGTTCGGCCGAACCCTTTGTTAAATTGCTGGCTCGCCCCGGCCCTTGCCCCGCCCCTCCACACTACTATTTATTGCCAATAAATGGGGTGAGCGAGCCAGCAATTTAACAGACGGTTCAGTGTTTTTTTGTAATTTATTGGCCCCGCAGCACACCGAACCGTTTTTTAAATTGCTGGCTCGCCCGCCCCTCACCCCGCCCCACCACTATTTATTGGCCAGGCAGCACACCGAACTGTTTGTTAAATTGCTGGCTCGCCCGCCCCTCGCCCCGCCCCACCTCCCACCCATGCGGCGCCAGCCTACCCTAGCCAGGGGTAGGCAATTGTAGCTCTTTTACAACCTTGGACTTCAACTTCCAGAATTCCTGAGACAGCTTGGCTGTCGGACGGGCTCCAGTGGCTGCAGCGGCGACAGTGGCGATGGCGTCCGGGCAGATCCAACAGGTTCTCAGGAGGCGCCGCGCAGCACAGGTGTGTCTTTGCAAAGCGGCCTCACGGCCGGCACCTCCTTTCCCCAACCGGGGCTGCTGCACCTATGTCGCCAGGGAAACGGCGGAGGGAGTGGGAAGGGTGGGCGTGGGGGAGGGTCCTATCCAACTGGGCTTTTGCAAAACAGGCGCGAGTTGGGGATTCTGATGCTCGACGCGTGTTTTGTGTGGTTCACAGGGAGAGGGGTGGGTGGGAATCTGAGTCTGTGGATTGGCTTGTTTCGGGTGGGGGGCCAGGATCTCTGATGACTGGGACTTCTAGGGGATGCTCCTGGCTTTGCAGCGGAGGGGTCTTTAAACCTGCCTTATCTGCATTCCTTTTCTTTGCAAAGGTCCCCCCCCTCCCAAAAAAAGGATGGGTTGCCCAAACATTTGTGCTGCTGGCTTCCCTGCCTGTCTTGGCTCTGTCAGGGTTGGGTCTCTCTCGCCTGGGGAGAGGGTCTCTTGGATATGTATGTGTGTGTTGTGTTAGGCTAGGCAGGGAGGTGTGATTCACATGGTTGTTAACTTAACCGGCTCCCCCCCCCCATTGACTTTGCTTGTTGGAAAGGCTTCCCCCCCCCACCTCTCATTGCCATCTCAGCCCTTCTGCCCTGCCTTAACCTTAAACCGAGCTGTGTTTCCTCCGAAATCCAGTCTGTTTCCTCGCTGGGAGAGACTTTCCTGTCCCTGCCACTCAATTTTCAGGAGTTGTTTGTTTAGAGACAGGAAACCTTCCAAGGTTTCTGGTGGGGGAAGGTTTGAGCTGTGGAATATCTCACTGCCACACAGGTGTCCCCCCCTCGCCCTTTTTTGCCTTGAAAAGGCAGAAGCTTGAAGAGGTTGCAGAAAAAAAATGCTCTTAGAAGCTTCTGAAGATCAGGCAACTCAGCTTAGATCATCAGAGATTTTTAAAAGGATTTTTTGAAGAGGTTGTAGGAAAAAAAATTGCCTTAAAAGCTTCTGGCGATCCCAGCAGATTTGTGTGATCATCAGAAGCTTCTAAGAGCATGTTTTACTGCAACCTCCTCAGCCGAGGAGGTTGTAGGAAAAAAAATCCCTTTAAAAGCTTCTGACGATCCCAGCAGATTTGCCTGATTGTCAGAAGCTTCTAAAAGCATTGTTTTCTGCAATCTCTTAAGGTTGTAGAAAAAATGCTTTTAAAAGTAAAAGTTAAAAAAAATTGGCCATGCCCACCCAGTCACATTACCCACAGAACCGGTAGTAAATGGACTACTCAGAGGGCTGAAAAAGTTATTTCTGATCGGTTCTCACACTTTTGACCAGTCCTTGAACTTACGACTGTCCTCACATTTTACGTTTTGCGCCCTATCTTGTCACTGTGGTGAAGAGAAGTAGTGGTGAAATGACTGACACGGTTGTTAAGAATGCACAACGGGCATAAATGTGAGGATGGTCATAAGTGTGAGGACCGGTCAAAAGTGCGAGGACCAGTCAGAAATGACTTTTTTCAGCTCTCTGAGTAGTCCCTATGCACATAGCCATGCCCACCCGGTCACATGACCAGCTAACCACGCCTACACAGTCACATGACCAGCTAGCCACGCCTTCAAGTCACATGACCAGCTAGCCACGCCCACCCAATCACATGATCACCAAGCCACACCCCCAACTAAGCCATGCCCACAGAACCTGTTGTTAAAAAAATTGAATCCCACCACTGATTCTGTCTCCAGCCAGAGAATGTCAATTCAATTTAAATCAAATGTTTAACTTTGTATAGGATATCCAACCTTTAAATGTCAGCATGGTGCATCTCAAAAATACAGTTGCATCAGTTAAAAATGAGTGGAGAAGCACTTTGGAGTAAAGTTATGTCATATTTTATATTTTGGAACTTCAAGCAAATCTTTCTTGGCCTTGAAATGTTGCTTGATTGAAATAGAATACGTATCTTGATTGACAGAGTTATTTCAAGGAAATTGAAATAACTCTCCCCCCCCCTAAACATTTCTGCCTTGACACAATTCATATAAAATATTTTTAGGGGGAAAAAATCCAATAAATCTTATAATCCCAGTTCAGTTTTTGTTTTCACAATATGTTGAAGGTTGCGATCAGAAGAAAATGTCTTCTGAATGTAGGGACCTAATAATAGTAGAATAGGTAGAATTACTGGGACATAATAATAACTTGCTATTTCACTTCTGTAAGAATTGCTTTGCTCCTGTAAGAATCAGAATTGCCTCTGCCATTTGCTTCTATCAGTGATCTAACTTCTGCTATCTTGTTTTTCTGTACAACTCCATGCCTGGTGGATATCTCAAGAAGCAGGGTTGCTAAACACCCAGCCCCTCTGTTGCTAATCATTCAACCCCCCCCCCACCTGTTCCTTGGTGCACTGCCAAAGGAAGGCATGGTCCAGGGGGCCAGAATTGGATACTAAGCTGATGCCTCTGAAGATATAGAAGGACGCCATACTTTCCCCAAGGTATGGCTATTCCTTACATGCATTGTACCCGTATGTTCTGGATATAGTGTCACCCAGTATTTTGTTTTGGCCAAAAATAAAATCTGCTGTTTTTTGCAAGCCTCATCTCGAGTCTCGTTCTCTTTGGCATATCACTCTCTTTGGCATCTCTTTGGCATCTCGAGTCTCACTCTCTTTGGCATCTCTTTGGCATCTCGAGTCTCACTCTCTTTGGCATCTCAGTGGCTCAGGAATATGTCTGAGACCTTACATGAATAAATATAGATAGGATTGGGGTATGAAACTGAAAGTCTTTCTGGAGGAACATTTTGTGAGAGTAAACCACAGTGTACTGTAACTGAAATTAATTGTCTTAGTTTAATAGCCTTAGTTTGGATCCCTTCCCTTCAGGATTTATCTCTTAAATTAACTACCCAAAAAGGTGATGCATTTAGCATATAATTTTATTTGACAAATTGTGAGAAATGGCTTTCTTGATTAAGTACTTCCATTGTTTGAAGCATTCAATCTCCACTTGTTTGGTGGTCTGATAAGCAACAGGAGATCATCATCCTGGTTTTTTTTGTATGTGTGAATTTTCCAGAGGCATGATAGCAACCATTGGGATACTGAATGCTGTACTAGAGGAATGTTGCTTTTAAGATACCAGCATATTCCAGAAGATTCAAAAGCTACAGTAAATTGGTGCCATCACTCTTCAATCTCTGCCAGCAATTGGAAAGATCCTTTCACAACTTTGCAATTCCATCTCCATTAGCTTTTGAGGCATATTAAAATGTATTCAGTTGAGAGCCATCTCAAACAGTCTAGCAATATTTCAATAGTTTCTGCATAGCACCATCATGCCACATCTAGATGAGATGGGCAGTACATAAATCTAATAATAAATAAATAAATAAATAAATAAATGTCCAAATGATGAATTTACTTTTCATTTCAGTCAAGTATGTAAGAAGGAACAGCCATGTTTCCAATACACGTCACAGTTGGTAACAATAATTATGCTTAACCAGAAGTGAAAGAACTTTATATTTATTATTTCAGAGATTAATTGCACCCTAAGCACAGATATATCAATTGTGGAATGTGCTCTTTAAGAAACACAAAAAGCAATTTCTAAAGCAGCTTAAATCTAAGGTAGGATTAAAGGATTAAAGAAAACAGTGTATATCTATCAACTGCAAAATTAATGTCACATATTCTCCTATGTTCCCCTATGAGAATGAAAGCAGGGGTGCAACTATGGATTCCAGATGTTCTCCCAATGTTCCTGGTCATGTTTTTTCAGCTCTGGAGGTGGAACTTTGGAGTTCAAAGAACTTGTATTCATTGTTGTCAGTCACATAAATTTGTTCCTTGCCCCCTCCCCCCCAAACATCATATTAAATTATGTCACCATTGTTTTAGCACCAGATTGCCAAATAATTAAAGACAGGAATAGTATATATACAGTAAGCAATTGGAAGTATTGCATAATCAATTACTCTCAGACTAAGCCCAAGAACAATATGGAGCAATTCAGTCAGAATTCAGTTCTTTATTTGCTTACATACAACAGACAGAATCTTGCCAAGCCCTTATATCTCTCAGTCTAACAGGATATACCCTGGGAGATTCTAGGGAATGGCCATCTTTGCTCTCTTCCTGTATCTCCTATCCAGCTCTGGGATGGGTTGCCCGTTGTCTCCCTCCCCTTCCCAGAATGTGTTTCCTCCTTCCTGAGAAACTGCAATTTCATTATAGTCCATCACTCCAACTCCTCCTTTCTGGGAACCATCTTTCACAACAAATACTTTCAATCATCAGTAACATCATCCTCATCCTCAGAACATGTAGTCTTGCCCATTTGTCTGACATACAATGTTCTAATTACATGTTACCTGTTGCTAATGAACTACATGCAAAAATCTCCCCCTGGTAGTGTGACAATCACAAGTTTGCTCAACTTTGATTTAAACACAAGAATATAGAAGCTGCCTTTACGTTAAGGAGGACATTCATTAATTCATCCATTCCAGTACTGTTTACTCAGGGACTCAGACTTTCTAGGCACATTTTTCTGTACTCGTAGACATGCCAGGGATTGATTGTAAGAATCTCTGTATTCAGAAGAGGTGGTCTAGCATTAAGTTGTGATGGATCTCCAGGGTGAGCAAAAGTCTCCAAATGTCTGAAAATGGTCCTACATTTTGAAAGCCATGCCTAAGAGACATTGATTTGTCTCCTTGTCTGTTTCTTGTTGATGGTCATCCAGTGAGCAGAGAAGAAGTTTGGGGCCTCCCTTCAAACTTCTGCTCTAGCCTTAGATCAGGAGGGGTTCCATTGTGCTTCAGATCTATTTTATTGGTTAGAAAGAAGCAGAACATCTTCAACTGATATGCAGTACACCCAGTAAATTTTTAAGCAAAAATTCCATGTCAAATAAAAGTTTGCAATCTCAGTTTACTCAAATGATTTACAATGCCCAGAACTTATAGCGCATGACCAGTAGGTGAAGGCACATGGGTGTTGCTATGTATTAAATGTTTACAGGCTCCATTTTTCAAGTTAGGAATTAAAAAAAGAAAGATACAGACAGCCTAAATTAGAGCTCAGCTCCAGATGGCTATAAAGAAATGCTCACATTTGGAATCTTTGGCAAAAATTATAAACAGTTTGCCATTTGTTGTTGTTGTTGTTAGTTGCGAAATTGTGTCCGACCCATCGTGACCCCATGGACAACGTTCCTCCTGGCGTTTCTATCCTCTACTATCCCGCAGAGTCCATTTAGCCTCATGCCAACTGCTTCAGTGACTCCAGTCAGCCAGCTCATTCTCTGCCGTCCCATTCTTCTCTCACATTACTTTCTTTCAATATAGTTTTCTTCTTGTACATCTCTCAGAATTTTCTGTTGGTCTTTCTTTCAAGGACTAACCAAGCCAAGAAAACCACCAAATCATTGCAATTCATATGTGATCTTATTTGGTATCAGTGGCCAGCATTAAAGAAGTTCTAAATATCCCAAGTTTTAATTTCACTGCATACCTGTGTGGAGGAGAGCTGTAACTGTAACTAGGGGGAGAAATACAATGAACAAATTTTTTTAATAGTTTTCAGTATGTTGTATATACTGATTATATATATATATATATATAAATTAAAGTTGTACACTGCTCAGAGTCAGTTTTTGTGAGTTGTCTGGCCATACAAATTTGATAAGTAAATGAATAAAATAAGTGCCAGCTCATTCACAATTATGTTGCTTTTCCATATGCTGCAGACAGTTTTGTGATGCCTATTGTAAGGCTCTCAATGCTTTTGGAATATAATGGTCTCCAAATAAGGCAAGTGCAAAAAAGTTTTGCACATTATTTAGTTGAATATAATTTTGTAGATACTGTATATATCTAAAAAACTAAATAGATCTATGCAATCATCATCCAGTCAAATAGTGGATGCAAGGAATATTATTTTCAAACTCTTACTGGGTGTGCCATTGGAAGGCCTGTAAAAACAGGTTAGGAATAGACTGTCATGGAGAAAATCTATCAGTGTGGTTGCTAATAATCAATAAAATAACTTGATGGCACATTAGTGTGTGCCTCCTGGCAATTGCCTGGACAAGTCTCTGCAATTTTCTTGGCAAGATTTTTGGAGTGGTTTGCCCTTGCCTCCTTCCTAGGGCTGAAAGGGTATGACTGGCCCAAGGTCACCTAGCTGCAAGGTGGGATTGGAACTCACAATCTCCCAGTTTCCAGCCAGATGCCTTAACCACTATTCCAAACTTATTGCGATAATGATGGCACATAGCCAATCTATAATCAGTGAAAAGAGAATTTCAAGCAAAACATTGTGAAATGAGAGGGAAGGTATTTGCTTAATTGTCTGGAAAGTAAAATAATCTTTTAATGAAACATTTGCCTTTGAATTTGGACTATCCCAATGTTTGCATTAATCATGTAGAGTTATTACATAGTGTAGATATTGACAAGCCTCAGAAAAATGAGTAAAGTCAAGAGTTTAAAATCCTTCTAATGACCAATGAGCTCATGATCCAGTTCACAAGAAACAAAGGAGAGAGTCCAGATTATTTTATAATTAAATGACAAATTATATATATTTTTTTCAATTGTATTTTAATAATTTGCTAGGAGTAGGAGTGATAGTTTCAGTAAAAAGTAAATGTTTTCAGATATCCAAAACACATTGTAAAAAAAGTCTTTCCCTGATTCATCTCTCAGTTTGAAAAATCATATGGATTAGGACTCATATTTATGAGTATGACTCATACTCATAAATACTCATACATAAGAAGTAGACATGAGTAGATAAAAACAATGAT
Source organism: Pantherophis guttatus (assembly GCF_059756535.1). Classification (NCBI taxonomy): domain Eukaryota; kingdom Metazoa; phylum Chordata; class Lepidosauria; order Squamata; family Colubridae; genus Pantherophis; species Pantherophis guttatus. The sequence continues at coordinate 100,497,959 of NC_142064.1, forward strand.
GTTCTTAAGCTGCTATACAAGTGGTAGGAAAATTTATGGTCTTGTCTGTGCCTGCATTATATACAGTACATCAATTAGCAAATTATGAGACAATTCCATTCATTATAGACATATATCTCAACTTCAGCTTGTGAATCTGGAAAGATTGCCCATATGGTGCCAAATATTGTTTAAGCCCTGCATTTATTGTCTCTCTACGGTTTAAGAAATAAAATATTTGTTAGTTGGAGGAGTTTAAAAGCTCTTTTCTATGCTGCATTGTGTACTTGCATTGCATAACCACATCTTTATTTTTATCCTAATATGTTGGCAGGTATTCAGCTGACACTCCCATGGTGATGCAATAACAAAAATCAGAAAAAGATATGATTGAACTAATAATACAAAACATATAGTCTATACTAGCTTTTCCCAAGCTGGGTATTCTAAACATCTTAGATTACAACTCCCAGTATATAGTTGACATGACATTCAGAAACACTGGTACATAGTTTTCAGACTTAGGATAGTTTTCTCTGAAGTGATTGGTTGCACTTTGCAGTAAGCTGCAGTAGACCCTCCAGATATGGTTGGGTTATTGGTATTTGCAGATGCTTCATTACCAGGCTAGGATGTATCATCATATTAAACATCTACAAGAAGACAACCAAATTCAGAGAGCTCTAAGAACCCAGCAGTTCGTCCCTGAGCTTTATGTAGCCTCTTCTACTGGAATATTGCTACTACAACACTCAACATTCCTTACCATTAACCATACTTCCCATGGATTCCGGAAGTAGCAGTTCAATAATACTTGGGATTGCTTTGATTCTTACTCCTGGTTGTACAAGGTAAAACAAGCTTCTCTTATGTATCTTGAAATACATCATTGGGATGGCTATTTTCTGTGGGTGAACTTTTCTTCCTAATGTTTTTGCATCTCTACAAAAATTGGGCCTCTATCAAGAGCACTGATATTGCTGTCTTGTGATATGAATGAAGTGATGTGAAATTGCTTTAAGTATATGTAATGATACTTTGAAAGAGAAAACATGAAAAATCTAAAAACAAAATTAAAATGTAAGAATATGAAAAGAAATGAGTACAATGCCTAAGGTAGATAAGTTTGTCATTTATATATTGGAGATGACATATTTATACAACAGTTCGAACATCTAAGTTAATAATGGTGTTGTTTCTAAGCAACACATTATATGAATATTGACTCCATTTAGCTGTTGTTGCACATATATGTCCTCTAACAGATGACCTGCCCCATATTTTATTGATGCTTCAGTATCAAAAGTAATTGGTTGTAAACAAAGTGTCAGCATCTCTGATTGATTTTGCTCCTAAATATAAAACCATAGAAATGTAAACACAGATATTTGAAATGAAATTACAAAATGAGATATGACCAAATCAGGTTATTTTTATTGTACTTATGATTTATAGGCAAAGGGACATTTACAAGATCTTAATAGTGCAGATGTATATATACTGATACAAGTGTAAGGTCCCTTGAAACTTAATAGTGCAGCGTACAAACTTATTCAGGCCCCTGGTAGATATTCTGACTAGTAAACTAGGATTGGATGAATTTTTAAAATTACAATCATAAGTGCATTGTTCCAACTTTCTTGTCAACAACTAACAAATTTGATTTATTTATTTTAATATGAATCTGTCATTATTAATACAGGATGTTACCTAACTCCATACTTCTTCTTCTTCTTTGAGAAATTAAATTTATGAAATTATGGAAGGCTTTTACCCTGAAAGTTTTTCAATTGATTGGTAGGAAAAGTATATTGGGGTCTTGTCTCCTATTTTATTAGACATATAAGATTAAGTTTTTTTTACCACACATTTATACCTTACTTTTAATTAGGCGAATGTCTTTGCTTTTTATAACCAGGGTGAGATTTGTACCATGTTTTTTTTTAATTATAAACCTGTCATTTTAATTATAAACCTATCATCTAGATAAATGTACCTTCAAATTTTTTCAGATAGAGTCCTATCACCAACTTTCAATGCACTTAATATTGTTGCTCCTTCCATCCCAACCAGAATATTTTGTGTTCCTCATATAAACCTTACCACTTGATTAACAGTGTTTTTCTTTAATAGGCTATCATTCATTCTTTCAACTGTTGTGCACTTAGGTGTCAGACACAAGTAATCAGGAGCAGGAGTTGAGTTCAAAGCACTAAAAGTTTATTACGTGCGTGCTACCTATACACAAGAATCTGATCTACTAATGGTCAAGGCAAATTGGCAGTAGATAAAAGTCAACCGAATTCATGGGGGAAGGGGCTACACTTAAGGCCTCTCATGCAGGGGTGAAATTCAAAATTTTCCCCTACAGGTTCTGTGGGTGTGGCTTGGTGGGCGTGGCAGGGGAAGGATATTGCAAAATCTCCATTCCCACCCCACTCTGGGGCCAGTCAGAAGTGGTATTTGCCAGTTCTCCGAACTACTCAAAATTTCCGCTACCAGTTCTCCAGAACCTGTTAGAACCTGCTAGATTTCACCCCTGCTCTCATGGCTGCATAAAGATTCCAAACTGATGAAGTGTTTAACCCCATTTTTGGGCTCTGCCTTGTAATCTCTACATTAGATAGGTTTATAATTGGTATTTTAATACTAAATTATTGACTAATATAATTGACTTAACTCAAAATTAACAGAGTTTATCAGGTATTATTTATCTGGATGTTGAGAAGGCAGTTAACACGATCAAATAAAAAATCTTTATTACAGTCATAGACCAGTATAAGAAAAATGGTATACAAACAATTAGTAATTTTAAAAGCTAAAAAGTTTAAAATACTCAAGATTTAAACATTCTGGTTTTTCTTCAGATTACATGATTTTTTTTTGCATTTATGTTTTTTGAAGGTGTATGACATGAGGCTTGACTCACTTTGGATTTTCAAAATGTTACATATTTTGGACTGAGGTATTTTGTTCACTCCTTAAATTACAAATGTATCTAATTGTATATTTTCTCTTTATTTGATTTCCTTTAGAATGTCTTGGTTGAACCCTTAGAAATAATAATAACACTTAGATTTATATACCACTTCACAGTGCTTTACAGCCCTCTCTAAGCAATTTAAAAAGTCAGCATATTGCCCCCAACAATCTGGATTCTCATGCTGAAAAATGCTGAAAATATGAAAGATATGGCAGGAGGAGAAGCAGAATTTAAGTTTCAACGTATATACAGATATATTATATAAAAGCCAGAAATAACTATTCTTAATCTCATTTTACTAATACATCAGTTTGATGCCCTGTCTCATTTTTCAATAAATTGAATTAAATTGAAACTGTCACTAGGTTCCAATAATAATTTTGACAGGTTTAGAGATTAGCGTTTTTCAGTGTTCACTGTATTTTAATTCCTCTGGTATTTTTGTAATATAAAGATTCTTAGGAAGCTTACTCAAATAATATGTTTGAATTTATTCTCTACTTTGACACAGTCAGAGATAATTTAGGCAGTTCCTTTGAATATGTTGGAGTAGTTGCTGATATCCAGTTTTCTAGACATCAGTGAAATAACTTTTCTATGCTGAATCATCCAAGTGGAGATTTTCATTTGGTTGGGCCATCATGCAAGTATTCATTAGGTGCTGTGCACAGTCTAGCTATGTATATAACAATGTGAGTGCAAAAAAGAATTAGAGAGCCTGTGCAAATAGCGATTAAGTTGTTGAGCTCAAACCAAGTGGACCATTCTCAACCAAGGAGCTCACCGAGTGCCATTTGGCCTGTCATTCTCACATGGCTTAACCCATGTCACAGGGCTAATGATGAGAATCAAAGGAGAGAATTGCCTTGTACAAAAAGACAGATATAAATGCAGCAATAAAAAAATGAATAAATACATTTCAACCAGGAAAGAACTTTTCTCATTCCTATCTGTGAAGCTGCTCCTTCTGAAATGTCTATTGATATGTAGGAAGTCCTCTGGGTTCTTTTTGAAAAAGACTGATGCCTTATTCCAGTGTTTTTCAAACTTGGCAACTTGAAAATGTGTGAACTTCAACTCTCAGAATTCTGGGAGTTGATGTCTACACATCTTCAAGATGCCAAGTTTGAAACACTGCCTTATTTCATTCCCGATGCTGACTATTTGGCCATAAAACAATTACTGAAGGGGTAATTACCCAACAGAGATTTATAAAATTTGAAGCAACTTTCTTCTGTCTCCTCTTCTCTTCTCTTCTCTTCTCTTCTCTTCTCTTCTTTTCTTTCTTTCCAGTTCATGGAGATTGCTTGGACTATTCCCTGCATTTTTCTTGACAAGGTTTTTCAGAAGGGGTTTGCTCTTGCCTCCTTCCTAAGGCTGAGAGTGGGTGACTGGCCAAAGATGACCCAGCTGGCTTTGTGCCTGAAACGGGACTATAATTCAGTCTCCCAGTTGCTAGCCTGATGCCACTACACCAAACTGACTCTTAGCTTCTCTTCAACCTCCATATATACATGCAGGTAAGTGAGGATTGTGGGAGAAGGAAGGGTCCCAATGTTGCACATTTCTCCATGTTTCTCTTTCCAAATCTTTCCCAGCTGTCATTTAATTAATTTAATTTAATTTAATTAATTCAATTTATATGCCGCCCCTCTCCGAAGACTCATTCACCTGATCTTTTATTCAGATTCTGCAAATGAAAGTACATGAACTGTTCAGGGCTTTGGGCTTTTTCGTTTCATAGCAAAAATGGCTCAGGTATAGCATGGACACTGTTTCAGTACTTCCTGGCTTAATGATAACACAGTATCACCAATCTCTCTCTGGGATGCCAGGGGGACTTTTTCAGATAATGCATGATTGATCGTAAATACATGGCTGTGTATAAAACACAGCAAGAAAGATGCCTCTGATTAGCAAACTACAGGCTTCTATTATAACTTTAGTGGCCAACAGGGCCAATGTGTGTGGTTCACAGAATTGATTCTTATTAATCTTTAAACCTAAGGAATGCTGAAGACCTATCATTTAACATGGGAGGAAAAATCCCTAGCTTTAATTCAACAGACTTCCTTCAAAATAAGTTCCTTTAAAAAATCAGTAGAATACATATTCAAATACACAGAGTTCAAACTGGGAAATATGCTGGAATAAGAACATTGAAGTCCAACAACAGACATTAATTTTGCTGGATGCAGAGCAAGATATATTTCTTTTTAGACTGATATCTTGCTTTATTTGTGCATCTCAAAGAAGTATACATAATGCCACTGCCTCCTATCTCGCACAACAACAGTCTCATAACCATTCACCCATGAGGTGGGTTGGGCTGAGAGTGAAGGAGTGGCCCCAATTCCCTGAGCCCTCTTTTATGACTAGAATTCATGGTTTCCCAGTTTCGGATCCAGCACCATAAACATTACATGAAACTGGTTGTCAACAATTTAATGACCACCAAACAGAAATTCCTAGGTTTAACTGAATTAAACTATTGAAATTACATTAGTATGAAAGCCAATAAAAATTCACCCAACCAAAATTCAAGCATTGAATAATTGAATTGTGACTTCTACAAATCTATTCAGATGTGGTTTTTTTTAATCAATTTAACATACTTGGAAAAGAAGTACAATTCTTTCTATCTGTGTCTTCTCTCTTTCTATGTCTCTAATTCCGAATCCTAGTAATATACTTCATTCCTTAAAAGAACCCAACGTTATTTTTTCTGAAATGATGTTTTACGTATACCATATGGAAAACCACAGTTATAGTATTGATATTATTCGGACTCAAGGCAAGTTTATTATAGTGATGTATTTTCTTTAGATAACATGCTGGATATTGTTTTGGGCTAGAATTAGCTTAATGGAATGTCAGTAGTTTCCAATATGTTCACAGAGAAAACTAAAGAGATCGCTTTTGCCATTCTTCACAACTTTATCAATCACAATTTTTCAACCAAGTAAGAAACTAAGAGCCACTTAATGTTTCCATTGAGATGAGAGTAACTTAAGGCAATTGACAATGAAATCTGCTAGCATTCCTCATTGGCCAACTATAAAACAATTTTCCCCAGCATGCACTGGACACAACTACTTCCCACTTCCCCTCACACAAATCCCAGCTCTCATCCTTTGCCCTTGGATTCTACTACCAGGAGCTTCATTGCCAGCTTTTCCATCCTTCACCCATAGTACTAAAACTTCTAATGTGTACAATTTATAGATATGCATTTTCTGAAGCAGAAAGCAAAAACAAAAGCACTTTTTCAAAAGGCAACTGGACTTTCTTTGTTTTTGATGGAAGACATTTTGCTTCTCATCTAAGAAGCATTTTCAGTTCAGTGAACTGAACTTCAGTGAACTGAAGAAGCTTCTTGAATGAGAAGCAAAATGTCTTCAAGCAAAAACAAAGAAAGTCCAGTTGCCTTTTGAAAAAGCACCTTTAGGACAACAGTGACTTGGATGACTGAGAATCTCCATAGACAAGTAGAAAGATATTGACCATCCTGGCTTCTTCAGCCTTAAAACATTTTATAACTTTTTCAAAAATGGTGGTGAAAAGCAAATGCTCGGTAAAAGCTGGAGATGAACATTTTTTTCTTTATTGTGAACAAAATGCACTATGTACTGACTTAATTTAGGACAAATTATGCAGATACTCAGGCCAACTTCCAGAGCTGCATCTATGAGTATATAACAAATACCGGTATTTCCTTTTCACACCCACTTGTTACATTCTTTTTTTATGTCAACTATGCTTGGAAAATAGAGTTAGATCAATCAAAAGTGTTGTATAAATTGTGGAATTATTCCTTGATCAACAGGACCCTTACCGGTCCTGTTGATCATTAGCCGGGAAAATTTTAAAATTCATGAAATTCATATGGATATCTGAAAGGTTCAACACAGACTACTGAAAACCCAGAAGCTGTGTGAATGAGCTCACTTAAGAGTAACAGATATTAACCCAACAGCAAATGTTAAGTCCAAAGCATAAGTGAATACAGCTTTTTATTCTGTTATAATCAGGCTATTCAGAGTCATCCTTTTTCAGAATTCTAGTTGAAAATTAACACCACATCTATGCCCTAGGACTGTTTTGCTACCTATATTCTCTGCCTGCCTGCCTGCCTATCTATCTGTCTGTCTCTCTCGCTCTCTCTGTGTGTGTGTGTGTCTCTCTGTCTCTGTCTCTCTGTCTCTCTGTCTCTCTGTCTCTGTCTCTGTCTCTGTCTCTGTCTCTGTCTCTCTCTCTCTCTCTCTCTCTCTCTCTCTCTCTCTCTCACACACACACACACACACACACACACAATTACTAATCTGCATTTGCATTGTTAGAAACTCAGACTGGGCTTCTCTTTAAGAAAACAAGTTAAAATAAGTCAAATCAACTTAAAAAGTAATGATGGCAAGGATGATACATCAATAAAATATTTGTAATATATTTTATTTGTGATATATTTAAACATATTACAAATAAAATATATTTATACATTTATAACATATTTAAAGCAATAAATAGATAGCTGCAAACATAATAATATAAGGCATAAATAATTAAATGAAAGGAGAAGGAGAACAACAGAGCAACAGAGCAATCTTAGGTAGATAATCTAAATGATGATGTAGAAAGCTCGGCTTTGAGGTCAAGTATGTTCTCTCTTGGGTTTCAGTAATCCTGTCTGAAGGTTGTGAAACAGAAACCATATCATGAGTAATAACTAACAGTTTTCTGATGGCCCTTGAAAGTAGATCAAACCTGGAAACCAAAGACATGTAAAGTATTTTTGTTTTAGTATAGGATTAGAATAGCAGAATCTTGCAAGCATGAATGCAATTCCCCCTCCCCACCTTTTGTCTTCTTGACAACTAGGGAGAGTCATGTCTGCTTTCCCAAATTACATTTCTGCCCCAGATTCAGATTTTTTTTATCTGACTATTGTCTTGGTTTTGGCTCTTCTTCCTGCTCTGCAAGATTATTCCTTCTTTCCTTTACAAAACCCATTAATAAGTCTTATCAAAGTAGTCCAGGCAGAAATCCAAACCCTGAGAACTAATACTATCTTTATTGTAAGGTGATAGTGACAGAATTGTGCAAATCTGAAAGTACTTTTCCCTTCCCTTGTCTTTACTTTTCAATAATTAGGGAGTGTCCCTTCTGAGATGCTTTCCACCTCCCTTCCTTCTGTGGACTGAAACATCCCTGCTGAGGTCTTCTGTCTTCCAAAATTATTCTCACAGCCCATTACAGACTGCTGTATCTCTGGATATAGAGCTGCGGTGGGGCAGTGGTTAGAGTGCAGTACTGCAGGCTACTTCTGCTGATCACAGGCTGCCAGCAGTTTGTCAGATCGAATCTCACCAAGCTCAAGGTTGACTCAGCCTTCCATCCTTCTGAAGTGGGTAAAATGAGGACCCAGACTGTTGGGGGCAATATGCTGACTCTGTAAACTGCTTAGAGAGGGCTGTAAAAGCACTGTGAAGCGGTATATACTGTAAATCTCAGTGCTAGTGCTAGTGCTAATATAAATCCAAAGTACAGTTTCCCATGGTCTGAAGCTGAAGAAGCAAGAGGACAAAGAGTTATGGTTTATGCTATTCTCAAACTTTAAATTCAAATTTAAATAGCAAAAATAAATAAACAAATACATAAGTCCTTATTCATGATGTTCCTGCGAGGCAGCAAAAGTACTCGTGTGAGCTTGCAGAATTAATAACTGGAACGTCTTATTGGGAGGATGTTGCAATACATCTGGGACTGTATGGTACATGAATGTGGTTCCACAGGTCATGGAGACTGCATGCCATTCTCCTACCACCGAGAGAAGCACCCAAGCAGCCCTTGTTCCACTCCTCCCTAATTACAGCCTGAATAGAGCTTGCAGCACCAAATCACCACATGCCACCAGCAAAAACACCCAGGATTCCTTTTGCACAGGCCTGGAACAGAATCCACACGCAATCTGGCAGTTCTCTCCATGTAGAAACCAAAAACAACAAGAAGAAGGAACACGGTGGCCTACAGGGAGATCTAGAGCTTCCAATTAGGCATCTGCCTGGACAAGCAGCACTAACCTTTATACACCATGAGAAATAACACTGCTCCTATCCCTCCAATCCCCAGAAACTATCATCCTGTACCAAGGAGAGAGAGAAATTATGTGCAGTGAAATATCACTAGAGAGATTCTTATTTAACAAATTTCATGCCTCAAAACGTGATGGCAGCTAGCTGGCCTGCTTGAACTCAGAAGTACAATCACTATCAAAAGTCTACACACCCCTGGTAAAATGTGTGAGTGTGATTGGTTAATTCTGAACACAGCCACATCCCTAGTTATAAAAGGGTGTGCACACTTATACAGTTGTTTTATTTAGTGGGGTTTTTTTGCTATTTCCCATCTGTAAGATTTCAGTTCAGTGTGTTTTTCAGTTGAATTGTACAGTTTATATGTTATATTAAAAGGGCCTGGTGGCTCAGCAGACTGATAGCATTGTGATTAACACCAGCTGTCTGCAATTACTGTAAGTTCGAATCTCACCAGGCTCAAGGTTGACTCAGCCTTCCATCCTTTCTAAGGTAGGTAAATTGAGGACCCAGTTTGTGGGGGCAATAAGCTGACTTTGTATAAATATACAAAAATATGAAGGCTATTACTTAACGCATTGTAAGCCGCCCTGAGTCTCCGGAGAAGGGCGGCGTATAAATCAAATGTCAGGTATGCTTCCTTCAAAATCCAGGAAAGAAAGACCCAAACTCCATATTTTATAGAGATTAGTACTTTTACTGAATTTGAAATGATCGCAACCCAGGTAAAGCTGGAAGTGAGCAAAACGCGCGAAATAGCATCTAGATAGCATCCCCCCCCCCGTGTTCATCATCCATCATCCAATCCAAAGGTCTCCCAAAGGTCAGGTGGAATCACGTCTGGCAACGTCATCCATCAGGACTTTGTGACGGTTGGTCTAACGCCTCCTTTGGAGAATAGGTTTCGTTTCTTTGCAAGACACCTCCTGCGCTCTTCCCCCCCTCGGCCCCCTGACTGGTCCCCCCCCCGTTTCTTATGGCAGCTGAAGCAGTGAAAGCGGAGCTGACATCAAATTTTTTTTTTAAAGTAGACCTTTTGGGCGTCAAAAAAAACCAACGCTGCCTGCTTCTCCGGGTGTGATTCATAATATTCTAGAGCATTAAGTACTATTCTCATGTTGTTCTTTATTTGGCGTCCCGGCAGAAATCCATTTTGGCCTGGGTGTATATATGTATTTAATACTGATTTAATCCTTTCGGCCAAGATTGCTGCAAATATTTTGTAATTGGCATTCAATAATGAAATAGGTCTATAGTTTTGTATTAACTGGAGATCTGTATCTTCTTTTGGAATGATTGTTATTATGGCTTCTGTCCATGAATTTGGTATTTTGGCTTTCTCCATAGCTTCATTATATAATCGCAACATATTCTCTCCCAATACTTCTTGCATTGTTTTATATATTTCTACCGGTAGCCCGTTGGGTCCTGGTGTTTTATTGTTTTTTTGCTTTTTCAGTACTTCATCTAATTCTAATTTGGTTATTGGCCTATTGAGAGTTATTCTTTGTTCTTCTGTGATTTTTGGCATTCCTGATTTCCCTATGTACTGTTTTATCTTGTCTTCCTCTATTTTCCCCTGATTATATAAATTCGCATAAAATTTCTTAATAATTTCTTTTTTGGCCTCTTTACTATGTTGAATTTCTCCTTTATCGTATTTCTTTATCGTATTTCTCCTTATACGTCTTTATCGTATATCATTCTTTTTTTCTGTTCTTTTTTCAGTTTATAGGCTAGCCATCTGCCCGTTTTATTTGCGTGTTTGAAATAATTTTGTTTCGCCATTTTTATTTTTTGGGCTAGTTGTATTTGGTTCAAATTCAATTTATGCTTAATCATTTCCCATTCTTCTCTTATTGTTTTGTTCTGGGGCTTTTCCTGGAGTTTTTGTGCTATTTGTTTTAGGTCTTTCTCTAAATTATCTAATTGTTTTTTCTTCTCTTTATTCTTTTTCCTCATATATACTATTACTAGGCTCCTTATATATGCTTTTAAAGTATCCCAAGTGTTTTGTAAAGAGGTTTCCTCTATTTTATTTATCTGAAAAAATATTTTTACTTCCTTTTCTAATATCCTTTTCGATAATCAAAATTGGAAATTTATGATTGAACAATTACAAAATATGCAAATTGGGGAAAATTTGGGAAAATTATAGCAGAAATCTATACCAAGCAATCAGCAAGGATAATTATGAATGTTGATATAACAGACAAATTTAATATAACAAAAGGAGTCAGACAAGGCTGTCCACTTTCCCCCTTACTATATATTTTATCATTGGAAATCCTGTTGAAAAAAATTAGAGAAGACCAAGGAATTGAAGGTTTAAGGATCAATAGAGAAGAATACAAAGCTCAGGCCTTTGCTGATGATTTAGTGTTTTTGATAGAAAATCCTATGGAATCTATACCTAATTTGTTCCAAAAAATAGAAGAATTTGGAGAAGTGGCCGGATTAAAAATCAATAAAAGTAAATTGAAGCTAATTGTAAAAAACCTTACGGAAATCCAAACAAAAGAATTGACAGATAATATACAAATCCAAACAACAACAAAAATAAAATATCTAGGAATCTGGTTATCTACAAGAACATCAGCAATTAAAGAAAACAATTATGATAAATTACTAGAACAAACAAAGAAAGACTTAGAAAAATGGGAAAATTTACACATTTTATTCCTAGGAAGAATTTTGGCTATCAAAATGACCATATTACCTAAATTTTTATATTTGTTTCAGGTCACCCCAATTAAAATAGCTAACCGTTTTTTGAAAAGCTGAATAAAATAACATCTAAATTTATATGGCAAGGGAAAAGGCCACGAATAAAATTTAAGCTGCTTCAGGATACAAAAGATAGAGGAGGAGCTGCACTCCCTGACTGGGAGGTATATTACCAAGCAGCAGTACTATCGTGGGTCAAAAATTGGATAGAATTAAAGGACTCTAGAATTTTAACAATTGAGGGACACGAACTCCATACTGGCTGGCACTCCTTTATGTGGGATGAGAAATACAAAACACATTCATATTTTAAAAGATAAAAATAAAAAACTCATTATTACAAATTTGGCTTAAAATTAAAAAACAACATTATATGAAGATAACAAATTGGCTAGCACTGGCAGAATCAATTAGGCACCCAAATTTAACAGATAAGACAAAAATAATTAGATATAAAGATATAATTGACTATCAAGGCAAATTAAAGACAAAACAACAATTGGAGACAGATTTACACAGAGAAATAGACTGGTGGACTTATACTCAAATACAATCCAAATACAGAGAACATATAAAAACATATGAAATTTATAATCAAAAACAAGAAATAGATAAAATTATATTAGATTCAGAAAATAAATTAATTAGTAGAATTTACAAATTTCTTCTACGCTATAAATTGGAAGAAGAGACAGTCAAAGAAACGATGATTAAGTGGGCTCAAAACATCAAACACACAATACCTTTGGAAAAATGGGAAAAGTTCTGGCAGGTAAACCTAAATTTAACAAAAGCAACGGCGTACAAGGAAAACCAACTGAAAATGTTTTATCGGTGGCATATGTCTCCAACCAGATTGGCAAAAATACAACCTAAAAATAACCCGATTTGTTGGAAGTGCAAAAAGGCACAAGGGACTTTCTATCATTTATGGTGGACGTGCCCGGCAGCAAAGAAATTTTGGTCTAACATCAAAAAATGGTTGGAACAAATAACAAAAACACAGATTGAAAAAGAACCAGAAACATTTCTATTAGGAATCTTTAACAAATCATACCCTAAGGATATCAAATATTTCACAATTCACATATTAACTGCTGCAAGAATAACCTACGCAAAAAATTGGAAGCAAGAAAAAACACCAAGTGAAACAGAAGTAATAGGAAAAATTTTAGAATGCGCTGAAATGGATAGGTTAACCAAAGAATTACAAGAAAGAGAAGAATCAGACTATTATAAAATATGGAATAATTGGTATAATTGGTTAAAAATCAGAAATATACAAAAAATATAGGGGGAAATATTACCGATTTAAATATATATATATAATAAAAATGTTATTAGATTAAGGAGAGGTGAAGGAATATATCATAAGTAGAATTGTAGAATGTCACTCTGAAAAAATGCTTAAGAAGAAATTATACTCTTTTTGTGTATATGTTGTATAAATGTTTGTGGTATGTATGTTACGTATGTCTTTTTTAATATTTATATTCAATAAAAACTATTTTTTAAAAAATTAAAAAAAATTAAAAAAAAGTAGAAAAAAATCCTGAAATGATTTATTTTTATATGATTTTATTTTACATCTCAAAAACCTGGCATTTTAATGGGAGTGTGTAGATATGGGGACATCAGGGAAACCTGAATTGGGGGTGGGGGGAGAGATTGGAGAATTAAAATGCAATCACAGAGACAAGGCAGCAATGGCAACCCAAGAAAACTATGGGAATATTCACAAAGAGGCAAGTTTAACTCAAAGATATCATTACTTTTATTTTCCATTGACTTTTGTTATTAACTAATGGAAAAACTAAGGGAACACATATGTTACTATTATTTCTCTTTATCTATCTATCTATCTATCTATCTATCTATCTATCTATCAATCTATCATCTATCTATCGAATCACTGAATATACACACATACATACATTCTTACATACTGTAATATGTCTATGAAAAAGTGTCCCCCAGGTTAGGTTACAGAACTGAAAAGATGAATGGAAAAGCTATTCACTTAAACCAACCCTCTCTGATTAAAAGAACAGTGCCCTTTACTATGTGCCTCAGATTACATTAATGGCTAGGTAGGTACAGGAATCAACTGATTCTGTTGCCAAAACAGCTGTCCTAGCTTTCATTGTGCTTGCGGCTATAGTTCAAAGTGGTTGGGATTATGACTTCATTTGTATGTTCTCTGCCCTAGGCACAAGCAATAGCAATAATATCCCACCCCCAATTTATGGGTGAATCTCTAAAATTCTTCCATAAGTGGGGGCCTAGACTACAGTCCTGTAATCATTTCACCTAGATCAGTATTTCTTAACCTCAGCATCTTTAAGATGTGTGGACTTCAACTCCCAGAATTCCTCAGCCAGTTTAGGGAAATCCACACATCTTAAAGTGGCTAATATTGAGAAACACTGACCTCCAGGTAGATGATAATCCAGTTGAACATAGGAAGAGCTATTTCTGATTTCATATGCTCCCAGATGCCTTTGACTGTATTTTTTCCACCTCAATACGACAAATGTGGGACAGTCCAAGTTTGACAAATACTTCTTATTGCAACTTCATTTTTTTAAATAATAAAAACGTATAGACATATATTGGTCAAGGGGGTCATCTTTGTCAAAATTGAAAAGCCCTCTCTCAACAGAGGGAGGGATACAACATCATCTATCTCCAGTCTACAACACAATCCTTTCGACAGTTCCAAGAAAGCTCCTCACCCATTTGCAATACTCAGGTGATCTTGACAGTGTAAATGTGCTTTTCTCCACATTAAATTTCAAGTTGTTGGATAGGACCCATTTTTCAAGTCTGTCAAGATCTTTTTGGATCCCGAGCTTGTGTTTTGGGGTGTTGGCTATTCTTGCCAGCTTAGTGTCTTCTGAAATAGAAGTTCCCCTTCTATTCCCTCATCTAAGTCATTTATGAAGATATTGAAGAGTACTGGGCCTAAGACAGAACCTTGTGGTACCCCACTGCTTCCTTCCTTCCATGTAGATGAAAGGAAGGAAATAGTCCATTAAGGACTACTTGTTGAGTATGGTTTGTCAGCCAGTTACAAATACATCTGGTGGTGATGCTGTCTATCCACATTTTTCTAGCTTACCAAGAAATAGGCTTTTATAGCCAAACTTTATGTTTAGAAGAACTTGAGTTTTCCAGCAGCTGCTCATAGTAATGAAGAAATAAAAACAGTGTTTGCTTTTAATCAAAGGTCTTCACTTAAACAGTATTTTGCAACCAAGGTAGTGTCATTTCCAAAATTTCAGCATACTGCCAGATGTGTGTGAAAGAACACCTTTGGAAATGAGAAACCTATATTCTTTGTATGAGGGAGCAGTGGATCTCTGCTGTGGTAACAGGTCTACTTCCATTCATTTAGAAAGTCTATATGATATTTCATTCCCCACCATCCAGTCAGAGCTGAAGAAGCTTCTTGGATGAGAAGAGAAATGTCTTCAAAGAAAAACCAGAAAGTCCAGTTGCCTCTTGAAAAAAGCACCTTTGGCTTCTCCTTCTTTAATCTGATAATTGTTTTGGTCCTCACAGATTGTAGGAGTTGTTTTGCTTGTTCCTCATTGAAGGCGAGATGGATGCAAATGGGTCAGAAAGAGCAAACAAGGTAATCTAGCAATGCTCCAATCTGTTTTCCTTCCTCCTCTTGCCTTTCTTTAATCTAATCAGAATAGAGCTGGAAAGAACCTTGGAGGTCTTCTAATCCAACCCCCTGCTCAAGCATATACCATTTCAGACAAGTGACTGAAGAGTCTCTTCTTAAAAACCTTAAGTGATGAAGCACCCACAACTTCTGAAGGCAAGCTGTTCCACTAGTTAATTGTTTTCACTGTTAGGAAGTTTCTCCGTAATTCCAGGTTGTTTCTCTCCTTGATTAGTTTCCATTCATTGTTTCTTGTCTTTCCTTCTGGTGCTTCGGAAAATAAGTTGAAACCCTCCTCTTTGTGGCAGACTTCAAGTACTGGAATACAATTATCATGTCACCCCTAGTCCTTCTTTTCTGTAGACTAGTCATACCCTGTTCCTGCAACCGTTCTTCATATTATGTTTCGGGAGTGCGCACTCGTTGTTTACGAGCGATTGCCCACTCCGACCCCCAAAGCACTGCTCGTTTCCCGGGTTGTTAGGAGTCTCAGACCCTGGGTCTACGGCTGATGTTATGTAATGCCAGGTCAGTGGTAAATAAAGCCCCCCTCATTCATGATCTTATTTCAGAGGGGGGTGCTGACCTGGCAGGGATTACAGAGACCTGGTTAGGCCAGGAGGGAGGAGTTCCCCTTGTGGAAATGTGCCCACCAGGTTTCCGTGCATTCCATCAGCCAAGGACTCAGGGAAGGGGTGGGGGAGTGGCAGCAATCATTAGAGAAAGTCTTTGCCCAAGGGAGGCCACTGTTCCTCAGATAGCCGGATGTGAGTCCCTCCTTGTGAAGTGGGGTCGGGGAATTCAGATGGGCCTACTGATTGCGTACCTGGCTCCCTGCCACGTAACAGCGGTCCTGCCTGAGCTGCTCGACATTATAGCCGGAGTGGCGGTGGAAACCCTCAGACTTATTGTTATGGGGGATTTTAACCTGCCATCCACTGGTGAGATGTCGGAGATGGCTCGGGAGTTCATAGCTTCCATGACGGCCATGGACCTGACCCAGGTAGTTCAAGGCCCCACCCACTTGGGGAATCACACTCTGGACTTGATTTTTGTCTCTGATCAGTGGCTGAATGATCTAAGAATAGGGGATATAGACATCAAGCCCTTGTCATGGTCTGATCATTCTCTCCTTCACATGGACTTTCAAGTCACTTCCACCCACTGCAGGGAGACGGAACCAACCAAATGGTTCCGTCCCAGGCACCTGATGGACCCCGAAAGGTTCCTGATGGAGCTTGGGCCATTTCCTGAGACTCTGGCTCACAACTCGACTGAGGACCTGGTGGTCTCTTGGGACAGGGCGGCTACTGGGGCCTTGGACCGCGTTGTGCCTTTGCAGCCTCTGACCCGATGCCGATCTTGTCTAGCTCGTTGGTTTTCCGAGGAGCTGAGAGAGATGAAGCGTCGGAAAAGACGCCTGGAGAGCGATTGGAGGACAAGCCGATCTGAATCTGACCGAACACAGGTGAGATCTTATATTAAGACCTACCTAGTGGCGATAAGAGCGGCGAAGTCTAGCTACTTCTCCGCTCTTGTTGCATCTGCAGAGAACCGCCCAGCTGCGCTGTTTAGGGTGACCTGCTCCCTACTTCAGGTGGGGGTACGGGAAGATCCCTTAAAGGGTCAAGCTGAGGATTTTGTACAATTCCTGCATGATAAAGTCACTCAGATTCGGGAAGGCCTGGACTCCGATTGGGTAGATCCAGGGGAGGAGACGGGGACAGGTCTTGTGAGCGTTATCTGGGAAGAGTTTGACTCTGTGGCTCCTGAGGACGTGGACAGGATTCTGGGCAAGCTTAATGCTGCCACATGTTTATTGGACCCGTGTCCCTCCTGGTTGGTACTGGCCTCCCGGGAGGTTACACGAGGCTGGCTCCAGGGAATTATAAATGCTTCTCTGAGTGAGGGTGTCTTTCCCGCCGCCTTGAAAGAGGTGGTTGTGAAGCCCCTCCTCAAGAAGCCTTCCCTGGACCTGGCTATATTATCAAATTATCGTCCAGTCTCCAATCTTCGCATTGTTGTGAAGGTTGTTGAGAGTGTGGTGGCATGACAACTACCCCGATACCTGGATGAAGTTGTCTATCTGGATCCATTCCAGTCGGGCTTCAGGTCACGATACAGCATGGAAATGGCATTGGTCGCATTGGTGGATGATCTCTGGAGGGCTCGGAACAGAGGTTGCTCCTCTATCCTGGTCCTATTAGATCTCTCAGCGGCTTTTGATACCATCGACCATGGTATCTTACTGCACCGGCTGGAGGGGTTAGGAATAGGGGGCACCGTGCTTCGGTGGTTCTCCTCCTTCCTCTCTGACCGTTCGCAGTTTGTGTTGGCAGGGGGGCAGAGGTCGACCTCAAGGCACCTTATTTGTGGGGTGCCACAAGGGTCAGTCCTCTCACCCCTTCTGTTCAACATTTATGTAAAACCGCTAGGCGAGATCATCCGTGGTTTTGGGGTGAGTGTTCATCAGTATGCTGATGACACACAGCTATACATCTCCACCCCAGACCACCCCAATGATGCCCTTGCTGTGATGTCCCGTTGCCTGGAGGCCGTGCGGATCTGGATGGGGAGAAACAAGCTCAGACTCAACCCCTCCAAGACCGAGTGGCTGTGGCTTCCGGCGTCCCGGTATAGTCAGCTAGTACCATCACTGACAATAGGGGATGAGATCTTGCTCCCCACAGAGAGGGCCCGCAACTTGGGTGTCCTCCTGGATTCACGGTTATCTTTAGAAGATCATTTGACGGCTGTGGCCAGGGGGGCCTTTTATCAGGTTCGCCTGATCCGCTAGTTGCGTCCCTTTCTGGATCGGGACTCCTTGCGCACGGTCACTCATGCTCTAGTTACCTCCCGTATGGACTACTGTAATGCTATCTACATGGGGCTCCCCTTGAAAAGCACCCGGAGGCTCCAACTGGTCCAGAACGTAGCCGCACGGGTGATTATGGGCACAACTAGTTACGCCCATGTAACACCTCTCCTACGCGAGCTGCACTGGCTCCCGGTGGTCTTCCGGGTGCGATTCAAGGTGTTAGTTATCACCTTTAAAGCGCTCCATGGCTTAGGACCTGGGTACCTACGAGACCGTCTTTTGCCACCAATAGCCTCCCACCGACCAGTTCGTTCTCACAGGGAGGGACTACTCAGGGTACCGTCAGTCAAATTATGTCGACTGGCGACTCCCAGGGGGAGGGCCTTCTCTGTGAGGGCTCCAACCCTTTGGAATGAACTGCCCCCGGAGATACGGAATATCCCTGATCTCTGTGCTTTTCGCCGTGCCCTCAAGACCCTGATGTTCCAACAGGCGGGGCTAAAGATACGAACATGTGAATGATTTTTTAAATGTTATCTAATTCTGGGTTTTATTTAATTGACCAAACTAAGTAATAATTTTAATTAGCAATTTTATGATGTTTATGTGTCTATATTTTTCTTGACTGTACACCGCCTTGAGTCCTACGGGAGAAAGGCGGTATAGAAATATAATAAATAAATAAATAAATATGCTTTTATCTCCAGGCCTTTAATCATGTTAGTCATTCTTCTCTGCATTTTTTCCCCAAAGTCTCAACATCTTTTTTGTAATGTGCTGACCAAAACTGGATGCAGTATTCCAGGTGTTGTCTTGTGCAGCACAGATCAGGCACCTGCCTCTAATCTCCTTGATGGTGAAATTAAATCGGCCTGTCTTGTTTGCATACTTAAATAATTAGATTAAAATGCTTCCCAGAAGGACAGGACTATGATATAAATCTCTACATTCAAGTTGGTATAACACCCCTTTACTGTACACTTTCTTTGATCTTTATCTTCCTGTCCACAATTGCACATCTCTGCACATTTGCATTCTCATAATGCTGGAAGTAAATTATCTTATGGGTTGAGAAACTCCTGTCTTGAATTGGGTGTCCCAACAAAGATAATCATTT
Organism: Pantherophis guttatus; assembly: GCF_059756535.1. Classification (NCBI taxonomy): domain Eukaryota; kingdom Metazoa; phylum Chordata; class Lepidosauria; order Squamata; family Colubridae; genus Pantherophis; species Pantherophis guttatus. The sequence continues at coordinate 100,517,345 of NC_142064.1, forward strand.
TCCAACTGCTTCCTCATTTCACACTGGCTTCAGATTTACTCTTTCTACATTAAGTAAGAAGGGGAATCCTCTTGTTTCTTACAAAAGATTATAATGTCATATCAAATTATGACCTCTGTAACAATAAATAGCAATCTGCCAAAATAAAATTATCATTGAAAAAGATGTTGAGCTATGTTGTTATGAAAAGGACAATTATATTTTTGCAGAAGCGGGGAGCTTCCTCTAGCTGTTGATCATCTTCGGCTCCCATCATCTCCCAACATTGTCCACAGTGGTTGGGACTGCTGGAGTTGCAGTTCAGCAATTTTGGGGAAGCTAGAGGATTCCCATTCTTTCTCTACAGCTTTAAATGCTGTAAAACAAATACAAATTCACAAGTAATTGTTCTGTAATATTTCAGGGTGAACTAGATGTAATTATCACAGTAAATAATTTGGTTCTGAACCAACACAGATAAGACATAGGCAAGCATGCATATCTACTCTGTGGTAAACAGTACACACACACACTTATTAATTGATAATGCCGTGATATGTAAATTACCTCAGTAATACTCCCTGTGCTCAGATTCATTTGAGGACGTGTTGCAAGCCCTTGCCAAGTATTGTGAAGAGGAAGCCAAGTGCATTCATTGCAGCAGATAAAAGTCACTGTTTTCACAAAGAGACAGATAAAACATAGATGGTTCAAAAATGGATTTCACGCAGAGCAGACCATACTTGAAGTACTTTAGGTTTCTTTTCCATGTATCTGAAACACAGTGCTTTATAGCTAAATGGTTTATGGAATCAGCATATTGCCCCCAACAGTTTGGGTCCTCATTTTACTGACCTCGGAAGGATGAAAGGCTGAGTTAACCTTGAGCCACTCAGAATTGAACTCCTGGAGTGAGCAGTGAGTTAGCCTGCAATACTATATTCTAACACTGCACCACCATGGCCACTACTATATGACTGTTTTCAGTCTCTTTGAAGAGGATGTGCAGAAGAAACTTACAGATTAATGGATGTGCCCTCCACCCTTTCCTTAGTAATCTTGGATTTTGAAAGCATGGGATTGGTTGTCCAGCACCAAGACTGAAACACAGAGCTTAGATTTAAGGATGACCAGATAAATCTCAGCCCTGCCCATTACCTTTTAAATGTCATGTATATGAATAAATGAAGACCTTTTACCAATGAAAGGTAAATGTTTTACCTTTTACCAACTTTTATCTTTTTGAAAGCCTCCAGTGATGGTACAGCCACAACTTCTGAAAGCAAGCTGTTCCATTGGTTGATTGTTCTCAATATTAGGAAATTTATCCTTAGTTATAGGCTTTTTCTTTCCTTGATTAGTTTCCATCCATTGTTTCATGTCTTACCTTTTGGTGCTTTGGAAAATAGTTTGATACCCACCCACCCCCGCCCCCATCATCTTTCTGACAGCCCCTCAAATTTTGGAACACTGCTATGACATCTTGCCTAGTCCTTCTTTTCATTAGACTAGACATACTAAATTCTTGTAATCATTCTTCATATGTTTTAGCCTCCAGACCCTAATCATTCTTGTTGCTCTTCTCTGCATCTTCTCAGACTCCCAACATCTTTTTTATATTCTGATGATGGTACTAGAGCTTCATGTGATCTTGATTTTTTTTCTTGTCTCTTTTGGCTGCTGCCGCACACTATTGGCTCATATTTGATTCCACTAGGACTCCAAATACCTCTCACAGTTACTGGCCTTAAGCTAAGTTTCACTTACCCTGTACCTATACAGTTGGTTTTTCTTGCCTAAATGTAAAACCTTACTTTTATCTACACTAAATTTCATTTTGTTAGATAGGGCCTAGTGTTCAAGTCTGTCAAGATCCTTTTGAATCTTGAGCTTGTCTTCTGGGTATTGGCTATTCCTGCCAACTTAGTGTTGTCTGCAAATTTGATGAGTTCCCCTTCTATTCCCTTGTCTAAATCATTTATGAAGATATTGAAAAGTTTTGGGCCCAAAATGGAACCTTGGGGTACCCCATTGCTTCCTTCTTTCCATGTAGATGTTAGTTCTGTTGAGGACTACACACTGAGTAAGATTTGTCAGCCAGTTAGCACTAGCAATAGCACTTAGAGTTATATACCGCTTTACAGTGCTTTATAGTCCTTTCTAAGTAGTTTTACAGAGGCAGCATGTTGCCTCCAACAATCTGGATCCTCATTTTACCAAACTTGGAAGGATGGAAGGCTGAGTCAACCCTGAGTCAATGAGGTTTGAATTCTGCAGTCGGCAGAATGCACTTGTAATACTGCATTCTAATCACTGTGCCACGACAGCTCCTTACAAACCCATCTTGTGGTAATGCTGTATCCCACATTTTTCTAGCTTGCCAAGAAATAGGTTCTCTCATGATCAGTTGCCTTTTTATTCTCTTTTATTTACATATTATATATACTGGATTTATTGTGTATTGACTGATAATTAACTATCTTGCCATTAAATTAAATTCTAATATTTCTGTACCATTGGATTTAAATTATTGATTATTGATAAAAGAATAATATAGATCCCTGTCTCATAGGATTTATAAATTACAAAGTAGACCCAAAGAGGAAAATGATGGCAGATTATACAAAAAGACCAGACACTGGGATTTGAGCAGAAATTTGAAGACAAGAATACAAATGGTATAATAATGGACACAGCATAAAAATGAATTAATGCCAAATTAACCTAGGGAAAAGGAGCAGAGTTCCACAATTCACCTGAGTTTAGAACAGGTAGGTTTAATCCTGATCTCTTTGATATGTGTGCAGAGTTGGGTGGCTGTAGAAATTGAATAAATAAAACAGAGAGTTCAACCAGACATTTTATACTGGCAATATAAAGTGTCTCTATGAGTGCACAGCACATGGGAAATGTTCAAATCCTACATGAAAGTAGACAAGTAGGTTTATACAAACGTCATTTCATTACTCATAGTTTCAAGTGCTATTAGTACTCATCTCAAAGCTCTTGTGGTTCAAGTACTGCAAGATGTAGAAGGAAATTGCCTTCTACTGAGCAAATGGATTGATGTTGCAAATCTGATTGCGTCTTCCATACACTTGGGACACTTCCATATTCTGTGCCTAAAGCAGCTCTGGACCTCCATGTTTCTATTGTATCATTGGTGTTGGAGAGTGGAGTTGCTTGATTTTTTTTTTTTTTACCTGAGACGCAATTTGATTACAAACTTATAGAATTAGGATTGATGTTTTTTGTTTTAGTTGCTTAATTTATTCACTCTCACCCTTCCTTCTGCTTCCTGAATTGTAAGTAGTGTGAGAGAAAGAGTCTGTAAGCACTTTTGCCTACTGGAACATTTGCTCAAAAGTCAAATTTTGAGGTGAGTGGGTGGCAAACAAATCAAATCGGTTGATCACTCAATCAATCAATCAATCAATCAATCAATCAAGCTGCAGCTCACTTCATCACATGCATAATTTTGAGAAAAATGCACCTTTAAATAAAATATTTAGTTGGAAAAGTTGCTACCATACTTCTGCTTTTTGGTTACCATAAGCTAACATGGCTCTCCTGCTGCAATATAAGAAACCATTCACTTGATGGATTTATAACTCTCTTTCAATAGCTCAAAGGAAAAAGTGTAAAAATGGATGTTTACATCAATTTACTGTCTTCAGATTGCTAAATTCTCTTCCCTTCCCATCCCTTCCCTTGAAGCAGGATGAAGGGATTTGGATGCAGTCGTGGGCTTTGCTCCTTGTTCTCAGCATTTATAATTAGCAGAATAAAGACAATCAAATATTAATTTCAAATCACCTCCAAGAGCAGTTCAGCAGATAGCCTTTGGCTCTGTTCAGATTACATTACATCCATATCATCCTATGACCTTCCCGCTAATGAACAGCTGATACAATTTTCTTCTGGCGTACCTGTGTCCAGCTCAAATCGTGATTCTGAAGGTTCGCTAAGCTTGATAGTGGGCTTATTCCCATTGTGGAAACCTCTGCCAATCCCGTTCCTAGAGTCCTTGGCTTTCTGCGATCCACAAAATTGTTAAGCCACCATAGCCCCTGTGTCTGGGGACACATTTTGGCAGACCTTTCTGGCCAGCTATACTGAATGCTGCTGTGCTTGGCTTATCTGAATTTTCTGACACAATTGTCACCGGCATAATCATGGGGCATTACAAGACTGGCTCAGTTCTGAAAAGTGAAAATGAGGGCATGTCCACAAATACTTTTCATTTTCCCTTTCCTGGGAGAGAGGGAATGAACACAGATGCTTCCATTTATCCCTTTGTTTTAGCTCCTGTCTGTCTGTATCTTAGTAAGATCAATTCAAATTTAGAGCACTATGCAGAGAAATCTTGTATAAAACTCTATAACTAGTACTTGTTTATAAAAATATTACTTCATCACAAAGTAAGAACTGATTTCGAAAACCGATAATTCACGTTAACTGGGGCAAGATAAAAGAACCTCTCCAGCCTGCATAGTTGCTTATAGTAGCATCTAAACACAGGACTCTTCTAATACTCAAAAATACGCCCTGCCAGAGCCCTCAATATGTGGGAAAGGGACTCATCTGATGCATGGATTATTTTTTTCTACAGCATTCTTGTTCTCATGCAACTGTTGTAGCACTTCACAACATAATCTTAAGTAAAAACATAATGAAATCTCAGAGAGGTTACTTTTTTTCTGTAAAATTCTCTATGTTCAAACTCCCTCTGCTGGTTTGATAAGTTATATGTGAGTTATTTCATTTTTATTACTATTTTTACTACTGCCTTTTTACTGCATAATTATAAACTCAGCCAAAGGTCCATGTGGACTTCCCTCAAAGAATGACCTTTCCTCTACACAGAGTGGGAATTGGATCATTAAATTATTCCCCCTCTCATATTCAAATGAAAGAGCTTGACAGAGAAAATTGTTTTACTCAATCTCATTGTCTTTCCTCTCTTGGTTATCTGCAAGCATGATGGAAAAGAACAGGAATACAGTGGTACCTTGGTGCTCGATTGCTTTGAAACGCATCCAATTTGACACTCAACACATTTTGACATGAAAATTTTGTCCCAGTACTCATTATTTGTTTGGTACTTAATGCACAAGCTAGAACTTTGCTGTGTTCACTGCCATTACATTGACATACAGTGACATACGTTACAGTGACTCATTACATTATTCTTTATGAGAAAAAATAGTTTTGTCTGCATTTTGGCACTCAATGCACCTCCCAGAAATGGTGAGTACCAAAGTACCACAATCATCATCATCATCATCATCATCATCATCATCATCATCATCCATGTTGCAGAATCACTTCACTTCCCAATCAGGCCAAAGTGTGAGCTACAGTTTTTACTGTGTCCTTTCACTTTCTGGAGTAGTGTTTCTCAACCTGTGTGGACTTCAGTTCCCAGGATTGCCTGGTATGGACCAATATGGTCCATACATCTTAAATTTGCCAAGGTTGAGAAACGCTTATCTAAAGTTTGCAGAACATTTGCATTTTCACCTATCAGAGTAATGTGACGTAAGCATAGTACAAATATTGATGTCTCTTCTTCAACTTTTAAAGCCACACTCTTCTGTTTCCAATCCAAATTGCCACAAGATACAATTCCACATCTATGTTGAATAAATAAAGGGAGAATATGCAGCCCCCGTCTCATTTTTTGTATACCTAGTCATATGATAAAAAAACATTTCTAAAGGTTGTTTCATATTCTAAAAGGTCCTTAGTTCCTCCTCCTCAGCATGCTGAATACCACCCAACTATTATCTTGAGAAGCCCATTATAGCAATAAGCACTTTGTCTTGCCTATTCATGTGATTTTCTTGGTAAAAATGCAGGGGTGGTTTACCATTACCTTCTCCCACATAGTACAAAATGATACCTTTGCTTTTATCAGTAAAGTGTTTGTCCTCCTTCAGCACCTTCCCATATTGCTGTTACCTAATATATGTGCCTGCTTGTTATAAATGAGCAGTCACTAGGCAGGCTTTTATGCTAATATTCCTGGTGTGCTTCATGTACCTCTCCCAAGAATACACCTGTACCATAATAGGAAAGCATAATGGGGAAGGAGTGGTGATTATCAGGGTATAGGACTGGGCATACCAACTTCTATTCCAGCATAGGAACCTAAAACAGGAAGTTAGACTTCAGTGGCAACTATTGATGGAACTGCTAAACTGTTAATCCAGCCCAAAAGGGCTCAAAAGTATGGTAAATAGTGACATCTAGGTATTCAGGTTGATTTCTAGAAGATTAATTAACTACTACTCAAATGATCTAGGACAGCATTTCTCCAATCTGCTGTTATTTAAATGAGTATGTCTACTTTCCCAGAATTCTGGCCAAATGTTTGAGGAGGAATAAACTAATATACCTCTATATAAAAGTGCAGGACAAGATAACCATTTAATTTTAGCAGTTGATACTTTCTCAGATATACATTAAGTTGTGTTTTTACTCTTGAATGTATCTACTATAAATATACAGTACATCAGTACAATGGTTCTTAAATTTAAATAAATAAAATAAATTATGGGACAGCCAGTTTCATGTACTGTCGTGAAAAAATGTGCCAGGTTAGAGACTGGTAGACCAGGAGTTCTACTTCCACCCTAGGAATAAAGCCAGTACCTCTCTCTCAGCTCTAGGCAAAGGAAAATGGTAAACCACTTCTGAAAATGTAGACAAGAAAACTGCAGGGACTTGCACAGCAAATCTCCAGGAGTCAACACTGACTTGAAAATCAATCAATCAGTAACATATGTTTTGAGGAAAACTGTAATGCGAGGAAGAGAGAAATAATGGTTTCTGCAGGAACCAATGCATCATAAAGCTGAATTCAATAGGAAAAGCATAATAAAAGAGTGTAATAGAGATACTGTGCTGCTATACACATAATCTATATTTACACCATTCATAAGATGTTTGAGATTTTAGAATGCCAATTCAAATGCTCAGTCAAATCAAGTGGGAAAGACTAGATTTCCAGAGGCAAGTAGGGATGGCTGCATCAGGCAAGGTCTCCTGTTCAGAGACATTAGGAAAGAAATATTCTTCTGAATATAGTAATCTTCGATTTAGAGTGAATTGATGTCAACATGTTGGTTGCATCCCATTCCATAGAGCTTCAAGTGAATTCAGCAAAAAAAAAAAAAAGTTATCTCTTATCTATTTACCTATCTACCTACCTTACCTACCTAGCTACCTACCTATCATCCATCTATCTTTATCATCTGTCTGTCTGTAGGTCTGTCTGTCTGTCTATCTATCTATCATCTTTTTTGTTTTACTTCGCATATGCTCAAATGGTTTTTTTGAATGGTTTTTACTGTTTTTATTATTTTAAAATGTTTTCAGATTTTAATTGTAATATATGTTTCTGAATTGTGAGCTGCCCAGAGTCATTTGCTGAGATTGGTGACTTTAGAAATCTCTCTCTCTCTCTCATCTATTGGTTATGTAAATTGACCCATAGGTTCTTAATGCCAGTGTGTTTAGATTATACAGGGGTATGTGTGTGCTTTCTCTTTACTAGTTTTATGGCACAAGTGCTTGAGTTTATGCCATTTCTGGAAAAAATGAGCACAGTAAAATGTGTTTTGATGTGATCTATTCTATGGGCAATCTCTCAATTGTAAGACCCTTATTCCATCTCACTCCAACTATACTAATAGCTTTTTGGGTGCCACCACAACTAGACTATGTCACATGCCAAATGTACCATAAAAAGAAGTCTGCTCATAACACCAAAGAGTAACACAAGAAAAGCTCTGTTGCATCAGAGATAGTGGTGGGTTTCAACATTTTTTTACTACTGGTTCTGTGGGCATGGCTTACTTGATGGGCATGGTTTGGGGGTCATGTGACTGAGTGGGCATGGCCAACTTGACATCACTCACAGTCATGGCCACTCAATCATAGGCCCACCCCACCTAGCCACGCCCACAGAAAAAGGTAGGAACATTTTTTGAATTTTTTGAACTACTGGTTCAGGGGCGTGGCCAGCCAGCGGTCACTACTGTTTGGCGACCCAGGCCAAATTACCGCTACCGGTTCACCTGAACCGGTGTGAACTGATAGAAACCCACCACTGATCAGTTTTCCCATGGAGTAGGAAATAGGAACCTGAGTAGTGTGTACATGCTTACATTTCCCAGCACATAGTATTCATAGGTTGATTGAATATGGTAAATTTGTTAAAAGTTAGCATCAACTTTATGATAACTGTTAATAATCTCCTTCATGAATTTTACATACATCACTACACTCTAATAAAAAAATAATTTAATAATGTAACACATACTTTCCAAGTAAGCAACTTTTTTAACTTTGAAGAAATATTAGCTTTTTAATATTTACTGAAGAAGAAAGAGATGCTTTTCCTTGCCCTGTTCTTTTATACCATGTATCGATTTCTTTTTTAAAAAAAAAAAAAGTCTTACTTTAATATACAAAGAAGAGAAAAAACAAAAGGAAAATGCTGCAAAAAGGAAACAGGAAAACAATAACAAAACATATTATGTTGCATGAAGAAATCATTTAGCCTAATTTATAAATATATTATTGGAATATTATTGACAAGTCTTTCTGTTGAACTGATAGGACATAAAACAAATACGGTGTATGTTGATAAATCAAGATTGCAAAACAGGTTTCATTATTTCTATCTTTGAAGAATAACATTTCTGCTCACCCTTCACTCAATAAATCTATAATTCTTCATATACCGATCAATTTCAAGTTTTTGGTTTATAACTCAAAAGTATGTTTAACCAAACTGATACTTTATGATCATATTTTAAATATGCAGCATGAGGAATTTGATATCCAACACTTTTAAAACATGCTCTAGGTGTCTAAAGAATATGAAAAACAATCTTTGATTATTCTAATCTTGTCTTAAAATTTTAAAAAAATACTATTTAAGACCCTCCATGTTGGCTCTGGAATATCTGATATTCCAACTCTTTATTTCAGAGCATTTCTTGCCAGCTAATATCCACTTTAATAATACTCTTTATTAAAAAATAGTGTTGATTTTAAATGATACTGTATGTTCCAATACCGATAGTAATTTCAGAATTTTAGAGACTCCTTCTGCATCTGGACTGTTTAATCAAAAGAAATTTTAATTGAATATATAGCCATTTTGCGGTTTTAGAGTATAATTTTGTTATGTGAATGGGGGTCAAAATTATACTTTCATTCAACGTCTTTCAAAGAAGCCTTGCAGCCTTTGAAGCAAGAGGTATAGTACAGAAGTAAAATGGATAACAATGGAGCCAAACCATTGCTGGGATATTGAAGTAATATAATAACTTTATAATCGTGCCGTAATGGATTTTTTTTTTTAATTTGATTTATATGCTGCCCTTCTCCAGAGACTCAGGGCGGCTTACAATGTGTTAAGCAATAGCCTTCATACTTTTGTATATTTATACAAAGTCAGTTTATTGCCCCCATAAACTGGGTCCTCATTTTACCTACCTTAGAAAGGATGGAAGGCTGAGTCAACCTTGAGCCTGGTGAGATTTGAACTTGCAGTAATTGCAGGCAGCAGATGTAAGTGGATGTTAATTAGTCTGCTGAGCCACCAGAGCTCTTCTATTTTTATTCGACTACTTGCATTTCAGAGAGAAATTGAAATGAAAATATATAGCCAGTAATACAATTGGCAGCCAGGAAAATTTAAACCCTGATTATAGCTTGGTAAGAAAATGTAGAAATCAGATTTATATATCCTTGGAATGATCTTCTTTCCTCAAGGGGGTCCTCGTAGACTCGTGATTGTATCCAAAGAGCAGGTGACAGTCGTGGCTTGGAGGTCTTTTGCACAGATTTGTGTTGTGCAACAGTTGTGCCCATTCCTGGATCAAGAGGCTCTTCTCACAGTCACTCATGCCCTGATAACCTCCCAGGTGGAGTACTGTAATTTGTTCTATGTGAGGCTGTTCTTGAAAAGTATTCAAAAGCTCCAGCTGGTACTTAATGCAGTGACATGGGGAGTTACATCTGCCCCTAGAACAGCACATGTTACATTTCTGCTCTGTAGCTGAATTGGTAGCCATTTACATTTGGGGGCAATTTGTTCACTTTTGGAAAAAACAAGCATACTCTCTTCCCATAGAATAAAGTGCAATGTTAGACGAAATGTAGTTTGATCTCTAACACAAATAGAATGCTTCTGAAAATTTAACTCCTCTCTTTAATCTTTAACATTCATGGACTTGATTTATAAGATGAATCATCTTGTTACCTGGCCAACAACTTTTTCCAGGTTTATTCTAGAGAATAACACCATTAAAGAGATGTTATGGGTAAAACATACAATTGAGCATTGTACTCTTTAACCTGCCTCTAGCTTTTAATAAGAAGCCTAAGACTCTTATGTCACCTAAGGCCAGAATCCAAGTTGCAATGCATGGTCTTCATTAGTACACATTCATAATATGTAGAATCATGGACTTTGCCAATTATCCTTGCTGTCATTATCATCATTATCATCGTCGTCATCGTCATCTGTTGTATCTTTAAAACATTTAGCTATTTAGAAAGGTCCAAGCAAAGTCAAGTGAAAGTAAAGAAGCATTCCTATAAGGGCACCATATACTGTACATTAGCAGAGTTTCTAGCGAGGAACAGATGCTGTTAAAATTTCTGCTCCTCTGTTCATCTCTCGACTTGGAGTTAAAATTAGGTAAATATTGCCCCAGGCTTTTCTCCAGAGTTTTTTATTTGTAATGCAAAAGTGAAAAGGGAATCAAAGTGCATTGGATTTAGTTTGTTAAAAAGGTGCAAAGTTGGGAATATGTGAATGTACTATGGTGTATCCAGGGCATGAGAGCAAGGGACTACCCTAGGGGTGTTATTCAGCAGATTCTGACAGGTTCTGGAGAACCGGTAGCGGAAATTTTGAGTAGTTCAGAGAACTGGCAAATACCACCTCTGGCTGGCCCCAGAGTGGGGTGGGAATGGAGATTTTGCAGTATCCTTCCTCTGCCACGCCCACCAAGCCACGCCCACAGAACCGGTAGTAAAAAAAGTAGTCCAGTGGTAGAATTCAACCACTGGACTACCCTGCTCACTAGACACATTTAACCAATTTGAACAAATGTTGGAGTGAATATTGGCTTCTTCCAAAACTGCATCTAATTATTTATTTATTGTTCCAGACAAAAAAAAAAACTACGTTTAAAATAAGAAGGAAGCTGATCAATTTCTGTTAGTCATAGCTATTGCTAGAAATTTGATCATGTTTATATGGTAGTAGTTGTCTAGGTTAGGTTTTGCAGAATGAAGACTGTAATTTCTTAATTAGAAGGACAATTAAATTTTCTGATATTAGGATTTATAAGTGCCAGATGTTATGTATGATCCAAATGGGCAATGGATTGTTGACTTAATCTCTGCATCTGACCAGACACATATACAATTGCTGCATAGGAGGCTTATATCTTTGTCTGTAGAGGAAAAAGTTGGATTTTGAGGAAGCAGGATAAAGCCACTTGGATTGTATATAATATGGTGATATTCTGCAGAAGAGGATTAAAATAGGATGGTAGACAAGTGTTGAGGATAGAATTCTTCTTTAGAAAGGTTCATAGTGATGTCATTTATACAAATGTTTAATAGTAAGGGAACAAGAGTGTTTAACTGTTTAACTTAATCTAAAGATAGGGATGGGGTGGTTAAATCATCACTTCAATTGCCTTTAATCTGCATTGTTGTATTTTAATATATTTTGATTAACCTGAGAAGGTGACTATCAATGGATGTGGCTAATTTACTCCATAGTCTCCTAAAGAATTGTGTGAAGACTGTCCTTAAATCAATAAAAGTGTCATAAAGGGTCCCTTTGATAGGGCTAGAACATTTTTTGTCTAACTCTAAATGGTGGAAAATTACACATGGAACCATGGTGGAATATCCTGATCTAAAACCTGCTTGTTCTTTTCATTTAAAAAAAAATATTTATTGAAATTCCAACATTTAAAAACACAATACAAAAATACAACACAAAAAGAAAAAAAAAGAAAAAACATTAAAAAAACTGTCAGATGTAAATGCCTTATTCTCCAATGTGTAAATAGTGTACAGACAGGGTATCAGGGGTTAACTTATTCTTCACTTCTTAATGTATTCATAATTCACCACTCCCACATATAGCTCCACCCATTGTATATATAAGGAGCTACCTACACCATTTCCCTCGCTTCTATCTGTGAATATTCAGTGAATATAGAATGCCTAATGTAAATAAAGAATATATAGTTAAATCTTTAACTCTTGTTGATCTTATTGAGTCTGATCCTGAAAATATTGCAACAAACTGGTAGCAGAGGATGGTTAATTGACTCAATAAAAAAGCTTTAAGATGTCTAAGAAAGATAGGCCCAACACCAGGGCCTACAGCAAAGAAATGGAAACGGAACAAGAAATAATCAACGAATCCACCAATGCAATTTCGAGAGAATCCGAAGAATACACCACTGAAGACGAAGAAATAATTGATGACCAGGAGGAAACCGAAATAGGAAATAACGAACTCAGGTCAGAGATATTAAAACTATTAAAAAGTCAGAAGAATGATGAAAGCCTCATCGCGAACCTCCAAGATATGCTGAAGAACAGCGGAGCAGCGAGAGAGAAAAACATCACCAATGAAAAACCCAAAGATCCAAAAATAGTGAGTAATATGACTGCGGAGAAAATCATTACAAAGAAGAAAAACGATGATCCCGCGCAAAAATTTGAATGGCGGCCATCTTGGTTTCAACCGGCCTCCAAGATGAACGAAGCAGAGCCAATCAGCAAGCTCAATTCAAAATTTCTGGCGCGAAAAATATTATCAGACAACGAAAACAAATAGGAAGATCCAACAAAACACCAAATAAAATCAGCGATGAAAACGCTCTTTGCTGCATTTGGGCCAAAACTGAAAATTACTAAAAAGACACCAAAAAAGCGAACGAGCAAGCCAATGCCTCAAGACCTGCCCGCTCCCATCCTGACTACTAGAACGCTGACGCCGGAACCCAGAGAGCCCTGCCGATACCGCCCTACGCCGCAGACCGAAGCAAGCACCAACGCTCTCAATAGAAGAGGAAGAACAGCCACCGTCGCCAGAACCCCCAAAGTCGAACCAGAGACCGACTCATCTGAAGAAGAGCAGAGCGAGCAAGCCACAATGAGGAGAACCTTCCACGACGACGCCGAAGAAGAAATGAGCAACGCGCATGCGCGAAACTACGCTGACGATCCGGGAAGACATGAACAGGAGAGAAGATCATGCAGACTCGTAGCGAGCATCCCCACGCCGTTTTGCAATTTTCTGCATTTACGAGACCACGGACTACCTCAGGTTGTAAGTAATGAACCCAATAATGTCGGAAATTTACCCAGTGACTTCCCAAAACTAAGGGTTGATGGCATTAATTTACAAGAATGGTATCAACAGCTCCAGGTTGTCTTTATGAAGGAAAACTTACTGTTTTTTATCACTAGTCCCCCAAAAAGACCTTGGACACTAAAAATAGATTGTTTACACCATAGAGCTTTTTTCTTAATAATATCTAGTGTGTCTCCTGCAATGTATCACAGCATTAAGCCAAATTTGACTGTTTCAGAAATTATTCAATGCATGTTTAATTTGTTTCACAGTGACAGTGTAGCCACCACCACAAGGATATCTAAAGACTTCTTTTCATCTAGGATAAAACCAGGGGTTTCCATAAGTGAACATTTAATATCTTTGAACAAAATAAGAGCTGAACTGCATTTGAGGGGGGAGGTGATTTCAGACCAAACAATGAAAAGTGTCATTATCAACTCACTTGATCCATCATGGGACAATTTTATGTCACATTTAGACACAATCAATCTAGGGTATTTATCCATAGAAAGTCTATCTAACAAATTGATAACAGAAGATAATTCTAGAAGGAATCGTTCTAACAATCACACAGAACATAAACCATATAGGAAAGTAGCTCTCCAAGAAAAATATAGTGGAACATTTAAATGTCATAATTGTGGATCCAGGGAACACAATAGAAGAGATTGCCCAAAATTCTTAAAAGAAAGATATAGATCAGAATACAGAAACAAATACGATTATAGACAGCCTTCCATAGAAAGGCATAGATATAGGAGCCCACCAAATCACAGAGAGAATAGAGGGGGCAGAGACAATTCAAAGGATAGAAAGTCTGGTTCACTGAATGGATTAAATAAACAAGACAACACTAACACACAACAAAGTGAGAACAATAATTGGCTTATTGATTCTGGAGCAACTAATCACACCACTAATAACAAAAGTATATTGTCTTCATTTGCAGAAGATAAATTTGTAATTAAGGTAGCTAACCAAGAAAAGGTTCAAGTATTAGGTAGAGGAAATGTAACCTTACCTGGTTTAGGAAAAATAGAGGGGGTATTACTAATACCTGAAATACCTCATAACATATTAAGTGCCATAAAACTAAGCAGAGATTCTGACATTAACATTGTCTTTTCAAAAGGAAAGGCAACTTTGGAAAAGAATAAAATAAATGTAGGCACTGTGGTGACTAAAGGAGGACTACCTTACCTAATAACAAAAGAAAAATGGTTACATAACATTGATTCAAATATGGAAGATTGTATTGAGATAGATGATGAGAATGTTAGCAACAGTGACAATGATGAATGTAAAATATCTCATGATCACACAGATGCACACAACGATAAGAAGCCAAAGATAGGAAAACCAATTCATGATGAGTGTGCTCACATATTGCATAGGAAGTTAGGACATGCCAGTTTTCCTGTAGTGCAAAAAATGACTGAACACGCAGAAGGTGTCAAAATAAAAAATTGTGAAAATTATCTGGAATGCTCAGTATGTAAATCTACAAAACTAAAAACTAGTCCCAGGCCAAAAAAATCTACCAGATCAACTAACAAAATTTTTGATTTAGTACACATGGACTTAGTTGGTCCATTAACCCCATCAATCACTTATAGGAAACGTTACTTCCTGACAATAGTGGACGATTATAGCCGCTATGGATTTGTTTACACATTAAAACACAAAGATGAAACATTTCAAAAATTTAAAGAATTTTACAAACGCATAGAAACACAACACAACATCAAAATAAAACAAATTATGACAGACAGAGGATGCGAATTCATGTCTAAAGAATTCTCACAATGGTTAAAAGACAAAGGAATGTTACATTACACATCTAGTCCATTTTCTCCGTTCCAAAACGGGATTGCAGAGAGAAAAAATTCCACATTACAAACCATGATTAGATGCACATTGGAAGATGCTGGCTTAAGCAAACAATTCTGGTCAGAAGCCTTACATTATTCAAATTACACACAAAATAGAACATGGTCCAGCATTATAAATAAGACACCATATGAAGTGATGTATAATAGAAAACCAAAATTAGCACACATGCATATATTTGGAGTCACAGCAGACGTACACATACCTAAACAATTAAGAAGAAAGGGAGAAAATGTGTCCAGGAGACTCAGATTTATGGGATATGAGACTGGCACTAAAGGATACAGATTCATTGATAGTAACAACAAATTTATAGTCTCCAGAACAGCTGTGTTCCATGAACAAGCTAACTGGTCTAAATTACATCTTAATGAGATATTCCCAAATAAACATGAAGATACAAAATCTCATGAGAAAGGGACTATAGAAAAACAAAATATCAACAAATATAGAAACAAAACTAAAACTTGGACAAATAGCCAACTCAAAATAAAGACAGACACACTAACAAAAAAGGAAGCAAGATATTTGCATGATAACGATAGTAAACCCGAGAAAATCATTAGAAACACCAGAAATCAAATGCCAAATAAATACAAGGATTATGTAATGCACATGAATGGTGAACCAACAACACCCAATACATACGAGGAAGTGTTAAAACTTCCTCACGAAGAAAAAGAAAAATGGGAATTAGCAATGAAGAAAGAGATGGAAAGTTTACAAGGACTAAATGTATTTACACCTGCATCTGCACCTAAAGATAAGACAATTATTGGTACCAGATGGATATATAAAATTAAGAATTTAGAGGGAGGAAATACTCTATACAAAGCTAGATTGGTTGCACAGGGTTATGCACAGAAATATCCAGAGGACTATACTGACACGTATTCCCCCACTGTAAGAACAGAGAGTGTCAAAACAGCTCTAGTGGTAGCTTCAGCACTCAATCTAGATGTATTCCAATATGACATACAGACTGCGTACCTACACGCAAAATTAGATAAAGAAATATACGTGAGAGCACCTCATAGTCCATACACAAACAAAAATGAGACTTGGTTGTTAAACAAGAGTTTATACGGGCTAAAACAATCTGGTAAACGGTGGTATGATTGTTTAGTAAAAGTACTTAAGACCATGGACTTCAACGCTACCACTGCTGATAATTGTTTCTTTGTCAAGAGGGGTGATGATTACATTGAATTTGTATTGATTTATGTGGATGACATTTTATACATAGGAAAACATAAAGAAAGAAGAGAAACTTTTGTAACTAAACTAAATGAACATTTCTCATTGAAATCTTTAGGCAAGGTAAACAAATACCTTGGTGTCCAAATTAATAAGACAAAAAGGGGATTCAAACTTACCCAGAGAGATAAGATCATAGATCTTTTAAATAAATGCAACTTAAACAATGCCAAACCTTGTGATACCCCTATGCAAACTGACTTTCTAAGGAATTCTGATGAATCTTCTCCCGAGTTCAAGGACAATACATTCTATAGATCAATCATAGGTTCACTCCTTTACATATCTAATTGGACTAGACCGGACATCGCTTTACCACTCAATTTATTATCTAGGCATGTCAGCAAACCAACAATGTACCACTGGGAAGCTGTTAAAAGAATTTTAAGATATTTAAAAAGTACACTAGACTTTTGTTTAATGTTAGAACCTAATGATATTAAAGAACCAAAGCTTACGTGTTATGCAGATGCAGATTGGGCTGGAGACACCTCATGCAGAAAAAGCACATCTGGTTATGTATTTCTCTTAAATGACTGTCCAGTTTACTGGTACACTGGTAAACAAGAACTAGTGGCTACTTCAACAACAGAAGCGGAATATGTTTGTTTATCCAAGGCCGCAAATAATCTTGTATGGTTTAATGATTTAATTTCAGATGTCTGGAAAAAACCTGCTCTGCCTTTTGTTATGCATGAAGACAATAAAGCAGCCATTGAAATATCTAGATCTGATGCCATTGGACAAAGGTCCAGACATATAGATATAAAATTTAAACATGTGAGACAATTATCTCAGGATGGATTTATTAAAGCAGTGCATTGCGACACTTCAGAACAATTAGCTGATATATTAACGAAGCCTTTACCTTCTAAACAGCATAAATACTTAACCTCTAAGTTGTATGTTTTGTATTGTCCTGAATCTGAATGTAACTGGTGTTGTATAACGAATCGGCATTTAGAGGGGGATTTGTCAGATGTAAATGCCTTATTCTCCAATGTGTAAATAGTGTACAGACAGGGTATCAGGGGTTAACTTATTCTTCACTTCTTAATGTATTCATAATTCACCACTCCCACATATAGCTCCACCCATTGTATATATAAGGAGCTACCTACACCATTTCCCTCGCTTCTATCTGTGAATATTCAGTGAATATAGAATGCCTAATGTAAATAAAGAATATATAGTTAAATCTTTAACTCTTGTTGATCTTATTGAGTCTGATCCTGAAAATATTGCAACAAAAACATAGCAAAAATTTTCCACTAATAACAGCTTTTCTATATCGGTATCTCTATCATTGCTTGTTCTTTTCAGATATTTTCTGAAAACATCAAATCTAAATGTTTATGGTATAAAAATTTGTCATAGAGTTTGCTAATCATTGACATACAACTAACTGGGTTAAAATTGATTTGGTCTATCACTTTTTGTATATTGGGAAAGTGATAGAATTAAGTTACTCTTTGATTGCAATAATGAGTTATTAATGGCAGTAAACAGGAAGACTAAAAGAGAGGCCAACCAACCAAGATGTATTTTCAGTATTTTGGCAAAATCCAATTTTTTTACCAGGACCCTTGTCTCTTTAAACTGAGAAATTAATCTGAATCCAAGAGATAATTGTGGCTTTTTCATATATGCACACATTCAAACTCAAACATTTTTTAAAAGGGAATGTCAACTGTGATTTTCTGCATCAGAGTTCTAGAAGGAACTTATCTCTTAAGGTCTAAGCCCTAAAATTATAATTTGCCACCAGAAAAATAATTATAGAGCGTCTCACACCTAAAGTCATTTGAGAAAGTGGCTGTATAAATCAAATGAATTAATGAATGATTAAGTACATAAGTAAATGAAGTAATCCTTCATGAAAGAACAACTGCACTGAAGCACTAGTCCAATTTTAATTTCTATTGTAAACATTGTAAGCTGCACAATTTCTGCCTACTTATACCTTCCTACAGAGACAAAATAAACCCCAAAACAAACACTATGTATAAGAAAATGCAAACAAGCAACAAGTCAGCAGTTAAAAATTCCTTAAGACATGCATGGAAATACATTTTATGAAATCGGTACAGTTTCTTCTTGAGACCAAGAAGTTAGCTTTCCCTTCAACAAGGAGACCTCAGTGAGGAAGGATCTTAGCAGACCACCTAAGATAATGCAGCAGAAAAAGAGGCTTTTGAATTACATAGGACCCAAAATTAGAAATCTAAAAGCCAAAAGAGGGACTTTAAACTGAGCCCACCAACAAAAATACACTGACTGGCATTTTTCTAGACTGACGTGTTGATAGGATTGGAACAGAACATTCCTATTAAAATTATACTTATTATATCCTGTATTAACCATTTCAATGGCAACCTCATTAATCATTTTTGAAATGTGTTTTTGAGTCTTCTGCTTTCTTTCCCAGCTTTGAAATATTCATAGAAATTTACAACATGGTCTTGTTTCTCACTAGAAAGGCAATTCCTTCAAAGTACATAGTGAAGGAAATAGGGACAATTCAAGAATGCTCACCCAGCTAAGAATAGCTGGTATCTGGAAACTATCCGCATAAGTTTGAAACAACTATTTAATGACATAACAACTTCATTGAGATGTGCTTGAGCATGATCAAATCATATCAAGGACATTCTGTGTCACCAACTTATTAAAGGAATGTGTCAGAAAGAAATACACAATTTATTTGAGATGCAAACACCACTCCATAATTTAATTGGAATAAAAGCTGTGTCCTTGTAGCCTTCCTTGATCTGTCTTTCTGAAAAAACAAAGACCCAATTCTAATATTATGCAAATGTGCAAGAGCACCATGACTACGTGAGACTTAATTCAATTTGATCAGGCAACTTGATATATAAGTGTCACTCACATATACATCACTGACTTTTCAGCTATTAGTATTAGCAGGTATATTTGCACATATCTAGAAGCACAATATCTACTAATATCAGATCTAACCACAGTGAGTATGTTTCTAGAAGAATGGCTCTTAATCTTTTCCCATTCAAGCTAACCACAATGACCAAATTTGGATTCATGCCACCCTGAGACAGAAATAAATGGCCTGTAAATACTTTACTAGTTATGAAGACTGTCATGATGTACAGTGAACAAACTGGTTGTCATTGCAGGGATTATTGTTCAATGAACTCTATGCAGCTTGAAGTGAGTGGTTGAAAAGTGAACAAATACAAGATGACATTGTGGGATTCAAGCTCTTTTAATTAATGTTAAAGATAAACCACTTGCTTCTTTCTCTTCAGCAGAGTTTGTTTACCAAGGAACTATATCTCATGAAAAAAAGCAGTATTTGCTGAATAAATTAAATTGGTATTGAATCCGCCTTGCTAGCCCCCAAATCTTGTGCTTTAAATATCCATCATCAACACCAACAACAGCAACAATGAAAACAATGACATATTGTCATGATTTGGAGACATTTAAACCTTTTCTGGATGGTATTTCCCCCATCCTCAAATTGTTAGTTTGAAAACAGGTTGCTCTCTGGCTTTATGACCAGAAGAAACTTCAACTAAAACAGCAACAGCTGTCATAAAATGAGGAAGAATTCAGCCCCATTCATGTATGTGTCTCCTTCTAGCAATTGAACTCCAGGAGCCCTGGATTTTGACTATTGCAATAATTCCTACCAAGTTAGGAATTCAGAAATAATTGCTAGGTTGAGCCTGGGAGCAGAGCTGGATGGGTCTGGTAGATTATAGGAAAAACATGGAATTTGTTTCTTGGTTATTTGGTAAACAATTGGCTATTTCAGAACCAATCATTTGGTTAATAATTTGTTATTTCAGAACCAATAACATCTGGCAAAACAATGTTTACTACCAAGATCAACAGAATATTGGCTAACTGGAAATCATGGGTGCCTGGGCTGCAATTTTGCAGCTTTTTTTTTGGATACAGTGACCTAAAATGATTATATTTTACCTTTCAGATTGCGCTAATATTTTAGTGTATTGTTACACACGGAAACCGCTCTGGTCTTAAAAACATGAATCTTGGGACACCGGTTGTCCCGAGTGCCTGAGGCTAGAACTGTAAACAGAACAGCCCAAAGGCCATTGGGTGCAGAGATGGGAACTTTCCAGGGTTTATTGGGGGTGGATCGCCTGCAGTTGGGGAGAGGCAAGTAAGTTACAGTTTACCCCTATTGCCCTTAAGGATCCAGTTTGCCTAGAAGATAGGTTTGCACTCCATTACCTTCAACAGAAAGGAGTATTTAATGACAGACTCAGCTGGCTTGGGTGGGTTTTTTTGTGTTTTTTGTTTGTTTTGGTTAATTTATTGCATTTACAATGTTTGCCAAGTCTCTTGTAAAGGATTCAGAAGTCGAGGAAAATGAGACCATTTAGATTAAAAAAGAAGAGAAGGAAAATGCAGTTTGGCTCTAAGTCTAAGTTCTTTGGTAAAGATCATAAATCATACTATCACCTTAAAATGTCACCTGACTTCATTTTTCCTCCCATTATGCTATAATCAGGTCAATCTTATCATTTAGGTGCTCCATTTCTGGACATAATCTGTGTTTTCTGGACAATGATGAACATGCCCTCGATACAGGATAGAATGTATAAAAATAGCTGGTATCTACAGCTATTTTTAACATGGGTAATTTTAAAACTGCCATTGATGTAGAATATAAAATAGCATGTCTTCTAGAGCAAATGATTCCACACTTTGATGAGCTTCAAATGATTTTGGTTGGTTTTGGTTGACTAGTTGCCTTTTTATATGCAGGCCAGAGGTGGTATTCAGCAGATTCTGACCAGTTCTGGAAAACCGGTAGCGGAAATTTTGAGTAGTTTAGAGAACGGGTAAATACCACCTCTGACTGGCCCCACCCCCATCTATTCTCTGCCTCCCGAGTCCCAGCTGATCGGGAGGAAATGGGAATTTTGCAGTAACCTTGCCCTGGAGTGGGATGGAAATGGAGATTTTACAGTATCCTTCCTCTGCCCTGCCCACCAAGCCATGCCCCGCCCACAGAACCAGTAATAAAAATTTTTGAATCCCACCACTGATACAGGCATAATACTTCCTGTCAATTGTATAATCATGCTAATTTTGGGGGGAAAGTTAGACTGAGAGAAAGGAACTCATTCAAAGTCATTCAGTTAATTTCATAGCTAAATGAAAACTTCCCAAACATTATTGAGCTCTTTTATCATTACATTCTACTAGTTCTCTATCATACTCTCTTTCTCCATTATGCAAAATACTGGGTATATCCTAAAATCAAGTGAGCAAAAATTTGTGTTTTGTTGCCTAAATCACTTTGCATTTCTGTTCTTCCTTTGCATTTTTTTTTTTTTTGGTAAATTATAAACCATTGAACAAGGAACTTCTTTTGTTAAAAAGCTGCTTAATCCTTACTGCATTTTAGGCATTTTAGACCCTCCTTAATATAAACAAAAAGAACAGGTCTAGTTTCCCCAGATTCCATGGGGAGAGTCATAGAATAAACAGTGTCGCACACACATACACACAAAATGGCACTACTTCCGTTATTGGGAAACAAGTGCCCCAGAAAACAAGAGATTGATCCAGGGACCTCTAAATGACCCACAGACTTCTGTGGGGATTCCCAACTGCAGATTCTTTCTTTTTCCGCTTCATGGACAATGGCTTTCCCTTGAATGTCAGTTGGATAAAGAGAAGTGCTAATGTTGCTGTTGTTATTATTATTAGCATGCATGAAGGAAGATTGGTGTTAGGGTGATTGAAATGCAGCACAGAGGAGGGCTTGTCATGTTGAGCAAGCAGGGCTACCCGCCCAATATTTATGCAAGACCTAGTGGAACTCAGGGCTTCGTATTGTTAAGAATCAAGGCTTCATATTCTTATTTTCTATTGAAATTTGAGCTTATACTTCAGCTGTAATGCTGTGTTATCTGCATTTCAGTACCAGGCTAAAAAAATTCCCGACTGAACTCTGGAGCAGTGCTTGGAACTGAATGATAAGAATGTTGGTGTGAAAGGATAGTAAAGGTTGTTTAATCCACCTGTGTCCAACTCTTTCATAAATGTATGTTTATGTCACATGTATATTTGCTTTTCTAGAAGTTAAGAAGTGAAGGCAGTAAGTTTTAAATAAGGACATCAGATTGCTAGGGTTTTGGGGGGTGGGGGAGAGGTTGGTTGTGCCATCAGAAGCTCTCAGTATGGTAGAGTGGAGGTGGCTGCTGAAGAAAAGAAGCTAGAAGAAAGCTAACTAAGAGGAGAGCAGAGGGGAGGAGGGGAGGGGAGAGTGGCGGAGAGAAGAGGGCAGGGGAGGACAGGAAAAGAGAGGAGATGCTCTGAAACAGCCCTCCAAAGTGATGTTTCTGAATGCTCGGGAGATGTCCAGGAGAGAGAGTAGATGAGGGAAGTCAACAAAGTATACATGGCAATAAGTACATTATTGAGACCAATTAATCCAGCATGCAAGAGATGTGAAAGGAGAAACATCCAAAGTAGGGACCCTTGGAGGAGGGGATCAAATATATTTTTCTATACTGTGTTTTTATTGTTTGCAAGCTGCTTAGAGTCACTGTGGGCAAATAGGTGGTTCTCCTCCTTTCTCTCTGACCGGTCGCAGTCCATGTTGACAGTGTTGTGGCTCCGACCCCCGAGCCCATCTTATCGGAGGAAGAAGGCTCCGAACATGAAGGAGAGGAGCCGGCCAGGCCTCCCTCTCCAGGCCCCTCCTCTCTGGCTATGCCTCAGGTGTCTGCCGAGGGAGAGGAGATTGGCCAGGAGCCAGGTGTCTCCGAAGACAGCGATGACAGTGATATGTCGTTCCTGAATCCACGCCAACGAAGGCGAGATAAACGTTTGTAGCAGATGAGGAGGCGTGCCAGGGATTAAGCTGAGTCACTGGACCACACCCCACAGGCTATATAAGAGAGTGTGGTGGCCATTTAGACTCTGTGACGGACAAAGCTAACTTCTGGCTAGTCACTTTGTACAACGCCTGAATCTGCTGAAGGTTTCTGTTTGAGCTGGACTGTTTTGAAAACTGTGTGTATTTGTTGGTGATTATCTGGTGGAGGAAAACTCCCTCTTCTTGAAGTAAAGCACTTGGCAGACGGTTATCGTATTGCTGCCAAGTTCCTGATAACGAACCTTGTGTGTGCCAAGTAATTCTTTAACCCCCGGCTGGCTGTTTGTGTGTGTGCGGGGACAGGGACAGAACAGACAGGGGGCAGAGGTCGACCCCGAGGCCCCTTCTTTGTGGGGTGCCACAAGGGTCGGTCCTCTCGCCCCTTCTGTTCAACATTTATGTGAAGCCGCTGGGTGAGATCATCCGTGGTTTTGGGGTGAAGTACCATCAGTACACTGACGACACTCAGCTGTACATTTCCATCCCGGACCACCCCAATGATGCCCTTGAAGTGATGTCCCGGTGCCTGGAGGCTGTGTGGATCTGGATGGGGAGAAACAGACTCAGGCTCAACCCATCCAAGACCGAGTGGCTATGGTTTCCGACATCCCGATATAGTCAGTTGGTTCCATCACTGACTATTGGGGGTGAGTCATTGGCCCCCACGGAGAGGGCTCGCAACTTGGGTGTCCTCCTGGACTCATGGCTGTCTTTGGAAGAGCACTTGATGGCCATGGACAGGGGGACTTTTTATCAGATCCACCTGATTCACCAGTTGCGTCCCTTTCTGGATCGGGACTCGTTAAATACAGTCACTCATGCTCTCGTTACTTCCCGCCTGGACTACTGCAATGCTCTCTACATGGGGCTCCCCTTGAGAAGCACCCAGAGGCTCCAGCTGGTCCAGAATGCGGCGGCGTGGGTGGTTATGGGAGCGGCGTGGTGCTCCCATGTTACCCCCCTTCTGCACGAGCTGCACTGGCTCCCGGTGGTCTTCCGGGTGCGCTTCAAGGTTTTAGTTACCACCTTTAGAGCACTCCATGGCATCGGACTGGGGTATTTACGAGACCGCCTTCTGCTACCAATAGCCTCTCACCGACCAGTACGCTCCCATAGAGAGGGGCTTCTCAGGGTGCCGTCGGCCAAACAGTGTTGACTGGCGGCCCCCAGGGGGAGAGTCTTCTCTGTGGGGGCACCTACCATCTGGAACGAGCTTCATCCAAAGATACGGAGGATCCCGGATCTGTGCACGTTTCGTCGTGCTCTCAAAACATTTTTATTTCAGCAGGCTGGCCTGGCCTAACTCTCCCTTTTAAATTTTTAAATTGTTTAATTTGTTTTATAAATTGGGTGTTTTAAATTTGTTTTTGGCCAAAATATTTAATAATTTTAATGGATTTTTAATGTTTGTATTATCTGTATTTTATCTTGGCTGTTCACCACCCTGAGTCCTCCGGGAGTTCACCGCCCTGAGTCCTCCGGGAGTAGGACGGTATAGAAATTTTATAAATAAATAAATAAATTTTATAAATAAATAAATGAATAAATTATTCAATTATTCATCCTCAAAGGGAGGATGCTTTTATCCTGTCCAATAAACTTTTCTTTTTTAATTTCCATTGGTGTCTTAACTATAAAAGAGAATGTAAGATGAGTCTTGAGGTTCCCTCTTTGGGTGAGATTCTTTTTATCAGAACATTCTGAATAAATTATAATAAAATTATCTTCCTATCTCAATCTGTTTTGTTGGACTCTGCATGAGCCTAAGGCCAGATTTGACCATCACCCTTATGAAGATACAAACTGATAAAGGTAGAATTTAATTAAGACTGAACTCCCATAGCAAGATGGGGAGAAGTAAGTCTTTCTTACTTTCAGACTGGCTTGGTAGAGACTAGAAGTGGAGGGAGGGGAAGCCAAGTCAGTTAATGTTATGGCTCACCAAACTCACAGTAGCTTTAGGGAGAGGCAGCAATAAAAAAAATAACCAGCAATAGTGTGATAATGGATACCATCTCAGGTGACTGGAGGAAAGTGCCAGAAACTGGGCTGCATTGTCAAAACCAGTGGCATACAGGGGCACAGCAACAGTGAGAGATGAGTGCTAAGGAAGGCTGGTAACTCTGTCTTTATGGTGGGCAACAGACTTCATATTTAATTCATACTTATCCATGACATTCACTACATAGTATTTATTATTATACAATACTGTATTGCTTTGCAAGCTGTTGAGATTTATTTCCCCCCGTTTCCAAGGATTTCTTCATCTACTTTACATAAATAAATTTACAGAGAATAACTTCCTTTTGTTACTGGACCCTGCTGCAACTCCTGTGGGACCAAGATTCACATTCTTTCTTAGTCATAAAGTTTACCTTGGACATGCTGATCTACCTTGATAGGATATACTGTAGTAAAGATGCAGTGAGGGAAGGCATAATGCTGCATGGGCTCTTATGAGGAAGACAAGTAAAAATATATCTAGCTAAATAAAATTCTCAACATTCTCAACATTCAGCTCATAATCCAATCTGTGAATAACAGACCAGGTAGGCATCAAATAATGAGCATTAATTTGTGAACAGGCCCCAAGGGATGAAGAGGTAAGAATTTGCAAAATGCACATGCATTTTGACTTGACCTATTAGAATCTGAGCATTATTCTGACTGATTCTGTGAAGCTGAACTGGATCCTGAAGTCATTCAGGTCTAAATGTTGATTACATGTAGAATCAACCTAAACATGTAGGTAAATTGAGTAGCAGAACAGAGTTGATGACGGTGATGCTAAATTATGCACAACATAAATGGCTCTAGATTACCCACAAAGGCAAGTAACTCAGTAATTGCTATCATTTACAAGATGATAATATGTCTTAACATAAAAAGTAAACAACCTATCCATCTCATGCAAGTAAGATGGAAGATAAAAAAAAGACGTCAGCTGGGAGAATCCTGGGTGAAGGTTAGATTGCTGCTACCTCAATTAGGTGTGATTTAATATGATTCTGCTATGATTTTGTTGCAGCAATAAACATGCAAGCCCAGGTAGTCTAGTGTGAAAAGCTTTCTTCTCATCTTTCATATCACTTTCTTCTTCCACCTCAAACAGATGTTGAGAAACTGTAATATAAAACTGAATAAGAGAACTTTCTGGCATCTTAACAAATTTTCAATTTATTATTATTCCCATCTTTTGACCAGTCTCTGGGGAAAAAAAGAATAAATCATATCACACATATGGCTGCAAGCAAGCTGAGGGACTGCTGGAGCCTATATCTCTGTTTCAACTCTGTTATTCTATGATACAATGACCATATATCCATTGTAGGATATATGGACAGCTATTTATTTCAGAAAGCTATCCTTTAGATTTATTCATTTTTCAATAACTCACTTTCGTCCTTTATTTTGAACATTTAACTTTTGTGGTATGAATGGTACCACTTAATGCAGCTTTTCATATTCATGTGGAAAAATATGGAAATTGAATTGACTTTTTAAAATAAATTTCTGTATATTGTTTGATATTTAGACATCTTTATTAAAATATGCATTTTGGAAAGGTTTTGCTCCTGAATTAAAGTAAAATTATAAACATAAAAAAGTGCAATTCTATGAACTTCTTTGTCTCTTTTTCAAGCTTGTCCTTTATTTTTTCAAAAAAATAAGCTCACTATACATACAGAACATTAGGTTGAACAGTTTTTCTCATTTTGGATTAATAATTTATATAAATATTCTTTCTTCCTTCCTCAGTCTAAATAGGTTGTATCATTCTAAAAGTCTGCCATTTCTATTTTATTTATCAGAAGTTGTGTCTCTGTTTTGCTTAAAAGGTTTTTTTTTAAAGAATAATATGCATTTACCCAAGAAATAAATATAATACAGAAAATAGGTAGATATATTCAAGAAGGTTCAATAGATTTATTCTGAATATTTTTATTTTGTGGAACATGGACAACACCACCAAAGATAATTCGCTTTTTTAAAAAAACATTTTGATCAAGGATTGTTGATTTCTGGATATTGTTTATGCACATACTTTGGGATTATCTCACTAGGAGAGATTTGAAAACTTTCCAGTTAAGACTCCTGAGTACTACTGAATGAAATGATAATGTAGCAAAGATTTGTTTTTTGAA
Organism: Pantherophis guttatus; assembly: GCF_059756535.1. Lineage (NCBI taxonomy): Eukaryota > Metazoa > Chordata > Lepidosauria > Squamata > Colubridae > Pantherophis > Pantherophis guttatus. The sequence goes on from NC_142064.1 coordinate 100,544,934, forward strand.
CTTTTTTAAATAATGTGTGTCCTCCATGCAGGTTAGACATAAGTGCTGATTTTCTTAAACAAAGCCTACTGTTAATAGCTTTTACATATTATAGATAGAATCATAGAATCATAGAGCTGGAAGTTTCCTCTGGGGTTTTATAGACCAACCCTCTGCTCAAGGCAGAAGCCTTATACCATTCCAGTCAAATGGTTGTCCAATCTATTTTTGAAAATCTTCAGCGATGAAGCATCCACAACCCAGGAGGCAAGCTATTCCATTAATTATTCTGTCAGAAAATTTCTCCTTACTTTAGATCTCTTTTTAACAAGGTTCCACCTATTACTTGTCTTGCCTTCATGTGCCCTCAAGAATAAATCAATCCACTTACTTTGTGACAGCCCTTCAAGACAGTTGCCATCCCACCCCCACTCCTTCTCTTTGATCTCTTTGATACCTAGGTTCTTCAACTGTTCATCATGATTTAGCTTCCAGACCCTTTATCGTCTTCGTTGCTCTTTGTGCACTTTCCAGTGGCCCAACATCTTTTTTGAATCGTGGTGACCAGAACTGTATGCAGTATTCTAAGTATTGTCTTGACTCTATCCCTCTGTTGATGCAGCCTAGGACTGCATTGGCTTTTTGGCAGCTTGTAAGCATACTGCTGGCTTACTAGGGTGATCCAATAGCAATAGCAATAGCAGTTTAGATTTATATACCGCTTCATAGTGCTTTACAGCCTCTCCAAGCAGTTTACAGAGTCAGCATATTGTCCCCAACAATCTGGGTCCTCATTTTACCGACCTCAGAAGGAATGAAAGGCTGAGTCAACCTTAAGCCTGGTGAGATTCGATTTGCCAAACTGCTGGCAGCCAGTGATCAGCAGAAGTACTGCAGTACTGCACTCTAACCACTGCGCTACCGCAGCTACTAGGGTACCTAGATTTCCTGCTTAAAAGTGCAGGACCTTACTTTTCTCACCACTGAACTGCATTTTGTTGGATTGGGCCCAATGTGCAGGTTTATCAAGATCTTTCTAAATCTTGAGTCCATCTTCCAAGGTGTTAGCAATTCCCCCCAGCTTTGTGTCATCAGCAAATTTGATGAGTTCTTCTATCCCCTCATATAGATCATTTATGAAGATGTTGAAGAGTACTGGGTCCCAAGACTCAATGTTTCCCTCCATTAGATGTAGTTCCGTTGAGGACTATCCAGAGTTCAGTAGGTCAGCCAATTATAAATCAATCTGATGGTGGTACTGTCTACCCCACATTGTTCTATCTTACCAAGAAGTAGGTTGTGGTCAAATGCCTTGCTGAAGTCCAAGTATACTACATCCACAGCGTTTTGCTGACCCATTAATTTATTTTGTCAAAAAAGGCTTGTCTGATATGTTTTTAACAACCCATGCTGGCTTCTAGTAATCATCTTGTTTGTTTCTAGGTGCTATCCAATCCTCCACTTGATTATCCTTCAGAAAGTATTCAGATGTGTTTGGCTGTTAAAATTCTCCAAGTGACGTGCAAAACTGTGAGAAAGCTTGTTCTTCAAGTCACACCATTAAAATATATATATCACCAAAAAAACAATTGCACCATACAGAAAACATTGGATGAGGCTTGTATTAAAAATGTACATATTGCTAAAAATTATGATGTAACATATATACAAATAGATAGCTATTTCTACAGAGCTCGAATACACTGGGCTTTTTCATTTGTTATTAGTGGCATTCAGAATACGCCCTGGCTTAGTTGTAAAGTTCAATTAATTGAAGGTTTTGAAATGGCTTGTGGCAACATAGCAAAGTCTTTAAAAATTGCTAACTCATTAGGAATCAAATTATATGTGAAATCTTAACACGATTGTTGTAACTTCCTAATTTAGACCGCAACATATTTTGTAGTATAAAATTATACATTTATTTTGATTGAATCTCAAATTTTATTAAATGCTTTTAGCAAAGTGTAAAAAATGTCTACATTAATATGACACACAAAAGTAAGAAAGTGCAACTTCAAACAAAATGAACTCAGAAAAACCAATCTACAAATTAAAACAATTGTTTGTATTTATATTAGCTTAATTTACTATAAATGATTAAACCGTTGGGAGCAAAAGGGATTAACAATGTGATCCCTTTAGACTCATTTCCCTTGAGAGCTAGGGATGGTTAAAACAATATTCAGTTCCTCTAAGGCAAATCTTGATAAGCTTCAAGAGATTTACAATGTGATTTATATTCATATCTTTCTGCTTACTTCATCAATAAATCATATTTCTATATAAAAAATGGAAGCCTGAAAGTTAGCTCAAAGCTGCTGCAAATTTGCATTGCATTGGACATCTTCTGCCTTGATTTAAGATCTCAGCTCAATGTGCCATTTTTTCTGGATTATGTTACTTTCGACTTGATTGCTGCCTTACTAAAAAAAAAATCACCACTGATAAAATCCTGTATCTCCAAAGGCTGAACGTTAGAAAGAAGACTGAGCTGAAATTATGCATTCTATTCCTGTTAGGCAGCAAGATTATATTTTAATCAGTGGATATTCTAAAACATAATTTCCTGGCAGAGTCCAGGAAAAAGGACCAATGCCACTACCCCAAATATCCTGGTATCCCATTAATTACATCATAGATGAAGTGAGCCATGGTGCAGGCCCTTGTTCAGTCATGCAGTCCTTGGGGGTCTCTGAGCTTGATTATTCGCTTCCTTTATTTTGTTTTATAGTTGTTTTATTAGCAGACTGGGTAACATCTTCAGTGCTTGTCCAATCATTTCTTGTCCAAACCAATGTTCAAACTAATTCAAATCCTTGTCCAATCACTTGGAGAAACTATAAATCTGTGCCAGCTAGAGAAATTACTAAACTACGAATAACCCTTAAGGAATTTCTTTAACTAATACTTCATTTGAGAGAATATGAAATCAGAATATTAAGGCATGAAATGAAATTGCCTTTCAAACTCCCTAAAGCATCACAGATCAGTTTTATACATGTGCAAATTGTATTTTCACAGACATATAGTGCAAAATTCTATAAAGGAAATACATATAACCATAACTAATCAAGACTTGTTCAGTTCATCACAGTGATTTGACAAATCTCCAACTTCAACTTGAAGAGGTAGTTTCTCAACTTCATCCTTGGATTAAAAAAATTCATCCCCATTTCTTTAGAAATCCTTCCCTCACCCCAAGTCTGAGTTCAGAGAGGTTCAGAGGGGGCAGAGAGGCATCTTCTGGGTTTGAAACCAATTTAAGTGGCACCCTCCCAATCCAACATTTAGTTGGCCTCTGAAGGTAGTCCGAGAATGCACTCATAGCTTTCTTTTCTCAAGCCCAACCAAGGGCAAGATCATTCGTAGCAGTACCAAGCATCCAGGAACCCTTGGCCACCGTGACAAACCTTAACATACAGCTGGAAATTCCTGAGTTGCCAGACATCTGTGCATAGAAAATGCATTTTTGTTATGGAATGAGAAGCCAACTTATCCTTGAAGGCCAGAGCCAAATTCGTGCAATAGTAGATCAAGCAGGAATCAGACTGACAATGCCTGAAAACTGTATGCTTTGATGCTACATAGTTCAGGTCAATATACGAGGGCAATCGAAAAGCAAATATGACCAGTTAGAACCGTCGCTCATTGCTCCTGCTACAAAGGAATTGGAGTAACTTTCCACTCAGCTGCTGGAAAGGCAGTAAGTCATTAATTTGCTTTAAGTGATGAAATATTGGCTTTTTCCTTCTGGAGTAAAGTTTGAAGTGATAGCTAGAGATAAATTAAAGAAACACTTGCTTTGTTTCACTTTATATTTGGAAAGATGATCTTTTCAAGTTGGATTCGTAGGAAAGGCCATCTTTGAACCACTACTTTGGAAGTAGAGACTGCGAAAAGAAGCCCTCTGAAACATTTCACTCAAATTAATTGCAGTTATTTTTGGTTGAGTAAAAATGTTTAGTATTACTTTGTATTCCACTTTAAACAAATCTTGATGCCTTCTTAAGGAAACACAATACTTTTGGGAAGTTCAGCTACAAAGGTGACTTAAAGTTAGGGTTTTAGTTAATTAGGGTTTTATTTTTAGATTTCCTCTAAGCAAAATTCTGGTCCTGTATAATAGCTGTCAAACAGGTCAAGAGTAGTAACAGGCTGGATTCCAAGCCAGCAAGAATAAACAGAGGAGGCTGTATATTAATACAATTAAGTTTGTAAACCTTTTCGTTATTCCTCTCCCCAAGGGAAATATTAGAATTCAGTTCAGCTAAGAAAAGAAATCCTATCATATTGACTACAAAAATTGTACCCGGGATAAAATTCCATGTCACCTATTTAACTTAAAGTGCATTGGAGTCCTATATAAAAAAACAGTAACTTTTTTTCAGTCCTTTTGGTGGAACTGACACTCAGCTTCTTAAAAAGTTTCTGGATTGCTAGAAGTTAGCTAGTTTGTTTATTTTTTTTCTTGCTTTAATCTAAATTTTCTGCAGAGTTGGTCCTTCAGAGAACAAGGGAAAAGATGAACTGAAGCCATCTGAACTGAAGACAGAAGTCATCCTGAATCCTGAGATTACTGCTCCCAGATCCCACCAACTACTGGAAGAATTTGTGAAGTAGCCCAAAGCACCAGTAATGTGACCAGTCATTCAAGAGGCATATCATACGTGATAGATCTCTTCTTCCAAAGCGTGATTTACTTCCCCACGAAGGTGGCTGAAGGTGTTGTTCCGCAGGATTTGCCAACCACGGTGGAAGCTACTTAGAGTAGTGCTTCGTGAGACCGATGGAGATGTTTCTTTCTTGAATCGGAAAGGTTCGGGTTGGTATAGTTTCCCAGAATACTTATCAAAATCCTCTTTGTCTTGGTTTTTAAATGCTTCTGCATAGCGTAACATCTTGTGCTTGCTGATATCCAGACGCTCTTCCACCCTGTGAAAAGGAGAGCAAATAAAAGTAATGACTTGTTTATTTTAGAGACCACCCAATTCCAGATGACCCTGGGTAGCCTACGTCATAATGAAAAAAAATCCTAAAAGAACAAATGCCACACTCCCACCACTAAAAACTTAATGAAACTAACATGGCAGGTTTAGCCAAGATCACTCATTATGAAAACAGGTTCAAGGCCAGAACTAATCAATCTAACTCTCCAGCAAGCATTAGACTCTGCAGCCAGATTCCAGATTTTGCTGCCGTTGATAAAGCTCTCTTATTATTCAGCTCTCCAGGTCTTGAGCCACAAAAATTCTGGTTTGAACCTAGGACCCAGTTTTGATAGCATGGGAATGGGTGTACACCTGTCTGTAGGGCATGTAAATCTGGACTTTGTAATAGTTAGGCAACTTGAATCCCGCAAAGTAGAAAGCAGTAATAGAATTACTGGACCGGGTTTGTATTATTATCCTCTGACTTCACATTTGAGTGCCAATCTCAGATTCTGTCCTTAGTTAGAAAACCTAATTTCCAGATTGAGATTCAGTCACTGACATTTTCAAGTAAAAAACGAAAAGCCTGTATTTAAAAAGCTGGATATCAATTTAGCAAGAATTAAACAGATTATCTGTATCTGCTTGGTATAAACAGCTTTTTATGTTCTTATATCCATGTGCCTAGATATATTTCATTAACTATACTGGAGACTATTCCTGTAGGCAATATACAACTAGGTAAAAGGAGTTCACCTGAGAAACCATTTGTCTCCTAACCCATACTCTTGGCCACAAATACCAGAGCGAGGCCAAAGACATCGCGGGAGTTTCCGTTCAAGCATGACTGTAGTAGCAACAACCTGTATGAAAGCAAACAGATTAATTCAACCCTGCTACAAAACCAGGTAAACTTTTGTATTCAAAAATAAAATAGAAAATGGTTCAAATACATCATTAGGTTTAATTTATTAGAATTCAGTATGTGGAACCAAAGTGGAAAAAAACCCATACAAATGGGACCAGACACAAAATCAGAAGCAACCATCTATTTTACAGTGCAATCTTCTGCTACAGTTAGAGATAGACAAGTACTCAAGATGGTTTATTTGGGAGTCTTGATCATCATCTGGCTAGGTGATTTTTTTTCATGCTCTATAAGGCACCAGCCTCTGGATCAATCTGAGGCAGCAACTGGTCCAGAATGTGGCAATAAGATTTTTGGTGGGCAGTCCATCCTTGCACAATAACATCTCTCCTAAAACAACCTCTGGGCTCATTTCAAAATGTTGATACTGACCTATAGAGCCTTATCTATGTAGCTCTAAGTCTTATCAGGCACTGCTTTGTCAGAATTAAATCCACCCATCCTGTGGGAATATCTCAGGGAGGGCTGGAATTAGGGGACATGGCAATTCTACATCCCCAAAGTTTGTAAAGCTCTCTCCCCATAGGATTTTTAAGATGACTAGAGATGGTCCATTTTACTAATCCTTCAATTGTACTAAATGCTAACGGTGTTGAGAGTCTTTTGATTTGGTAGGGAATAAAACTGTTTTTTAAAAAATTAACAAATTCTGTACTGTAGTGGAGGCTTCATGTGAATATAAACAATTCAGCTTTTGTAAAGGGAAGCTGAGTTTTGAGGGAAATACCCATAATACAATCTGCACACAGCAGGTAGAGCCAGGTGCACTTGGCTTAATGGGACTCCTTCCACTTCACAATCACGTTCAGTAGCAAATGTGGTTATGCTTGAATTAGTTTTTTATTATCTCTGTGAAGTAGTTCTATCTTTATATATTTCATACAAACAAACAGTTCTTCAGATTTGTTTAATTTTGCATGCACTGAATAAATATTGGTATTCAGTTAAAACCACAAGCTAGCAAGTTATGTAAAATAAAGTTTCATGTATAAGAATTCTCGCTGACATAATTAGATTGTAGGCATGTGATTTCAAACTGTTCAGATTTCAGCTCAAAAGCCATAGGCAAAAACATCCTGAACATAAAATAATCCTTTTGTGTGTTCCAAATTAATAAAATACTCCATGTTTTGAAGTTTCATCTCCAGTGAAAGAATGTTCTTTGATTGGTTAGTTTTTTTTTTAAAACCCTCCAAACCAAGAAGTCTGGTAAGCTAATAAGGCAAAGGCTGCATCCCCGTTGTCTTTATCTAGAACTGGTTGAGGAGGGAAAGGGAGAAGTGAGGGAGAATTAGTTAGGCAATGTTCTGAGATTAAGAACATTAAGTACATGTTATCCTATAGCAAAATTAATTGATTGTTGATAATAGAATGTTATTGCTCTGGGTTGTCTTAGCATGTGCACTGTGCTGCTGTACTATTTAGCTGTCAGGTTGCCAAATGGAAAAATTAGGTTGCCTTGATTTTTGAGATTTACAATGGTTACCAAGGGCAAAATGTATACATTGCTCATGTGCATTAAGTAGATACTCTCTGTGTGTGTGTGTGTGTGTTTGTGTGTGTGTGTGTTTGTGTGCATTACCTACTGGAATATGTTTTTCCTTTGTTAATGTTGTTTGTAGGCTGTGTTGAGATTAATCTATTGCTCTTGCTTCCTTTCTTGAATCATTTCTGTGGCTGTTTGTGCAAGGATGACTGCACAGTCATCCTTAATAGGTGATTCTGTTATGTGCTATGAGAGGGTTTTTTAAAAAAATATTAAGTGGCCAATTTTTCTGTAGCCTTGATGATAGGCACTCAGCATGAATTACTATGCATTCTAAATGGGTGTTCCCAGGATGAAAAATACGGGGTAGAAGAGCTTGCTTTGAGTTTCTTTGTTCCCTATGGTAGAACACCCAAACTGATTACTGGTTTTTGAACACAGCCCTCTCAAACATATTGATAGAACATTCTTATAAAAAATGTTTCATCTTCTCAAAACAATTTCTCCCCTTTCATGCATAGGACAAGAAATAATTCTCTATATTTAGAGGGGTGGGGAGAGGAAGATAGATTAGACTTTATTTTCTGGATAGTTAATTAATCTGTAACAGAAAAGAATTTGACTGACAAAGCATAATACCACATGAAGTGGCATTTGTAGTTTGTAGAGTACAACATGGACACAGCATTACTGCATTGGCAGGAATGAGAAAAAGGATATGTGGGAATAATCACAGTTGTATATAAGTATCTTTCAAATTGGTCCATGGCATTGGACCTGGGTACCTTCGAGACCGTCTTCTGCCACCAGTAGCCTCCCACCGGCCAGTCCGCTCCCACAGAGAGGGTCTCCTCAGGGTGCCGTTGGCCAAATTATGCCAGCTGGTGACACCCAGGGGGAGGGCCTTCTCTGTGGGAGCCCCTGCCCTTTGGAATGAACTGCCCCCGGAAATACATAAGATCTCCGACCTCCGGGTGTTTCGCTGCGCATTGAAGACCCTGTTGTTCCACCAGGCCGGGCTATCAATGTAAAGATTTTAATTGGTTTTAAATGTGGGATTTTAAATTTGGGGGTTTTATAATTGAGCCAATTATTTAATAATTTTAATTATTTTAAAATTTTGTTTGTCTTTGTGCTTTTAATCAGGCTGAGTTCTTCGGGAAAAGGGCGGTATAGAAATAAAATTATTATTATAATTTTATATTATTTTATTTTATAAAATAATTAATTTTATATAATAATTATATTATTATTATTATTAAATTAAAATTATTATTATAAATTAAATTATTTTTAGCTTTAACTATTCAAAAATAACCTCAACATTACATTGTGTTGTTATGAACAAATTGAAGACTTTTCAGCTATTAAAACTGCACGGACCATAAGCAAAAGGGAAATGGATTTGAATGTAATACATAGAGGTGAGTTCCACCATGTTTGCTGTTTGTTGTGAGCCTGTTACACAGGTTGCAGCCTTGATTATAGAAACTAATTGTGAGGTCTTTAGATTGTCTCTGGACTCAGTTCTTTAAACATGAGTACACTGTCATTTCTTCTTTCACTAGCCATGCATAACGGATCTGAATCCTTAAATTTTTCATTCATATCTGCAAGCCTCTATGCTGAAAAGTATGCATCCATTAAATGAACTGGAATGAATTAGAAAGTGTTAACATTAAATTAGCATCCAACTAATAGTAGTGGCATCCATAACAAAACTTTACAGCATAAGGGCATATCAGTATTATAATTTTATCTTAACATAGACTAGTTTATTTAATTGTTATGATTTCTTCCAAATATACTGTATTGGAAAATTATAAAAGATAATTCTGGGACACTCCAATCCCTTTTAGAGTCACAAACCCCAGAAATGCTTAATTGGGAGCCATGGCAACTAAATCAGTTGCAAGGTGGTCTAAATTTCCACTGCAGACATGTCCAAAGCTGCAAAAATATATGACTTCTCAACAGACTGCACTGCATGACTATAATCTCACCTGTGCTCGCCAAAGCTCATCCCGTTCATTGGCTACTCGCCAATGAGTATCACCCATCATGGCAATGAACAGGTTGAGCATGAGCAAAGCAGCAATGATAGCGAAAGCAGCATACACCACACAGAACATGAATGGGAGATCCACATCATAGTTGGCTGGCCCATCTATGATGGTAAGGAAGAGCTCGAACGTACTGAAGAGAGACATGGGATAATTGTAGAATTGTCCCAGATTGCTTGGATTTTCTGTCTGAAAGATGATGTAGAAAGCTGTTGATGAAACAAAAATGAGGAGTCAGCTACATATACATAGTATATACACTCACACACATACAACCGGATAATGGCATCCACATCTTCCACTATTCCTTTCAACTACTTTGCCACAAGAATCTTAATTCCTTATCTATCTTTCTGCTGATGTTTTCTCTATGAGTTTACTTGTCCTGAAAGTTAATAGCCTCTCTTAATTCTCATGAAAAATCTAAGGCCGGCATGTAAATTCTTTTCTTTCTCTTCCATAACTTGAATAACTGGATGCTGATATTCAACATCCAGAATATGGATGCTGAATATGCAGAAGTCCCACAAAAGCAGATGAGAAGCAGGCAATTTTAAACAAGTGATATGCAGATATGGATGAAAAGGAGCAAAATCTGTCATTGGGTGTGTTCGGTAGGCAACAATGTGCAATAGTATATTTTCTAAAAATATATAGAGAAGCCAGAATAACAGAAGGCTCAGGGTAAACCATCATCTAAAATAATGGCTTTTAAACTTTGTATCTTAAGAACATTCTGTTCTTAAAAAATTGCACAAGAAACCTCAGTACATTTCCTATAGAATTCCCAAACATAAGAACCATGCTAGATTAGAGCAAAGGATCTGTTCTTCTCAGTTTTAACAATGGCCATCAAAAGATTGACAACAATTTATTCTGCTATTTATTCCTCCATTTCTTCCACTAATATTCAGGAGCATGTTGCCCCCAAATTATATCACATTTTGGATGAATTCCTTTTAACAATGGCTATCAACAGACAGATAACAATATTTCCTGCTATTTATTCCTCTATTTCTTCCAGTGATATTTAGGAGCATATTGCCTCCCCCTCCAAATTATAGTGCATTTTGTTCAAAGAAGACACCAGTCAATATTTCTAAGTTGGTATACTGATCACACATGGACGCGGTGGCTCAGTGGCTAAGACACTGAGCTTGCTGATCAGAAGGTTGGCAGTTCAGCGGTTTGAATCCCTAGTGCCACGTAACGGGGTAAGCTCCCGTTACTTCTCCCAGCTTCTGCCAACCTAGCAGTTCGAAACCACGTAAAAAATCCAAGTAGAAAAATAGGGACCACCTTTGGTGGGAAGGTAACAGTGTTCTGTACGCCTTTGGCATTTAGTCATGCCGGCCACATGACCACGGAGATGTCTTTGGACAGTGCTGGCTCTTCGGCTTTGAAACAGAGATGAGCACCGCCCCCTAGAGCCAGAAATGACTAGCACATATGTGCGAAGGGAACCTTTACCTTTACCTTTATACGGATCACATTCATTGAACGTATGTCCAGCACTTGAGGCGCACGACAGTGAAAACTCAGCATTGAATACCAAATAATTTATGTTTTAGATTGCATTATCTGCTATTGATTGCTTGCTATGGCACTCCTTTAAAATTCCATAAAATTCCAGGGTTCTTATGAAAGCCACCGCTATTACAAAAACATGGGTACAATTTTTTAAAAAAACAAAACAAAAAACCTGGAAATATATAGGAAAAAATTTTTTTCACTGGAGAAATGACTAGCATAATAAGGACATTAACAGATTCTCAGACTGCATATTCAAAGAATACTGGGATAATTCTTGGAAGTTCACATCTTCCTTTAGAGCTCACCTGAGGCAAAGCCAAATATGACAACGGCCATTAGCCCACAAAAACGTATAAGGTCACCAAATATCATCTGCAGAGAAGATAAAACAATAATGTTATTATGTCTAACTTTTCTCCAGCTCTCCTTTTCCCACTATTGTCTGACCTTTAAATTCTCAGTTCCAATTATTAGAAAAGGGGTACTTCTGAGAGAAATTCAAGTAGTTCTCAATTTACAACCAGTCACTTAACAACTATTCAAAATTACACTGGGCCCACCCAAAAGCTACTTACAACCCATTTTTGAAGTTACAATAGCCACACACACCCTTGCAGTCATGTGATTGCGTTTTGGCTGCTTAGCAACCAGCTCAGCTTTACAGCCATTTGCAGCATTCCTTGCCATTGTGACAGAAATTGTGACATTTCTTGCCAGTTTCTGGTGTTGACTTCCAGTTTCTGACAAACAAAAAATCACCCACTGGGGAAAATTAGTTGGTTTAATCACTGCGACATTTGCTTAACAACTACCACACAAACAATTGCAAAACTGATTCAGTCATGCAATGCCTTGACTTATGACTGCATCACAACCATTAATTGTAGGCCCACTTATAGTTGTAAATTGAGGACTACCTATGGAATTCTTTCTCAGTTTGACTTCAGTTTTTAGCTTTACTTTCCTTACCTTCTGTATCATGATGGTGAAAGGCCCAAGCATCTGAAATCCTCGTGCAAAGTACATGACGTTGCACCAGCCCAACACCAGGGCAAAGGACATGGGGACCACTTCACCTTTTGTGCTGGTGAGTCGCATTACCATGGTTATCAGGATCACACAGGCATATGTGATGCTGTAAATGGATAATATAACTAAGTGAAAATGAGTAATTAATTAATACAACCTAAAATTAATTAAGATAGAACTGAGCCCTAAACATACATGAGCAGACAATACATGTAAATATATGCTCATGTGCATTCACAGAAAGGAGAGTGCCTCTTTGTTCCCTTTTGCTGGAACAAGGTATTTCTTGTGAAAAATTGTTTGTTGTCAATTTTAATGTATCTCAAGTTGAAACATCTGAGGAATTTCAATATTTTCAGGAGATTCAGAGGTCAACCCCGCCAGACAGAATTTAAACAGATGTTAAGAGACACAAATTTGCAAAGAAAGAAATCTAGATTTGAAGCAGATAGAAATAGAAGGAAAAAATGGTGAAAGGAAAATTACAGAGTGGCAGAATATATATAAGAAAAAAAAGAGTATTTGTGAGTTTTGGAATTGTAGAGTCTCACATTATTATGTGAAAAGGTCCTCCCAGGATGGTTTGTCCAAAGTACTTTGTAGCTCCAACTCTTAGAATATCTGGAATCTATTAAAAAAATGAAATATATATCAAAAGTTTATAACCAACTGAGGACTGAAATCATCAATGTGCTGAGTCTACCTCTAGAAATTGACTCAACGGTACAGAGAGTTCAGAACATATTTTGTGCCCAAGTCAAGGAAAAAATAGAGAAAAACAAGCCATTATGAGGACAATGTTGTTAATACAGGTAGTCCTTATGACCACAATTAAGCCCAAAATTTCCGTTGTTAAGTGAGACATTTGTTAAGTGAATTTTGCCCCATTTTATGACCTTCCTTGCCATAGTTGTTAAATGAATCACTGACAAATTAGTAATCCAGTTGTTAACTGAATCTGGCTTCCCCATTGACTTTGCTTGTCAGAAGATCATTAAAGGTGATCACATGACCTTGGGACATACCAACAGTCATAAGATGAACCAGTTACCAAGCATCTAAATTTTGATCACATGATCATGGGGATGCTGCAAAAGTTGTAATTGTGAAAAACGTTCATAAGTCACATTTTTCAGTGCCGTTGTAACTTTGAATGGTCACTAAGCGAACTGTTGTAAGTCAAGGACTACCTGTACCTGACATGATTTTATAAAGAGAAACCTATACACTACAACTATCAGCAATCAAAAATGTCACCTGCTTTTCAGTAGTTAGCAACACCTTGATAAGTCAGTGATCTAAACTTCACGTTAAGAGTAGTAATTTTGCAGAATAAAGACATTCAAAAAATATTTTAATATTGGTGATTAAACAAGCAAAATGTGAAAAGATGTTAAAATGCTCCAAACAGGGTACAATTTAAAATATAAAATGCCTTAAGCCTGTAAAATTTAGTAAGACAGTGATTTTAAAAAATGGATTCAATTATTTTATTACAGTATATGCAGATCCTGCTAACAATTACTGGCTATATTCATCCACAATCAGCTCATCTGTAATTATTTTAACTATTTCCAAAACAAAAATTAACTCTGGATACTTCCCAATAGGGAAGTCAGAAGTACAGGTAGCATAAGTAGCATCATGTTTTTCAAGACAATTATATTGATTTCAGATAACATATGATTGCTTAGGTATACAGTGTCTCTCCAATGGCAGATAGAACTGCCAATCTGGTATATTTTAATGAAGATCAGTTTAATAGAACTTTATTCTTTTGTCCTTACCTCTAGGAGTAAAATTGCCATGGCTCCTATCACTGTAATTAACTCTCCCACAAGCCTGAGTTGATCCTCATATGTCAGATATGATTCCTAAAAACAGGAAAGTGTCCTAATTAAGGAGATGTTAGAGATCTGAAAAATCTGGAACTGGTGTCATCAAGACGTTTAATTTATTTAGTGTAGTTTAATTTAATTATTTCTCTTTTGGCAGCATTGTTTTGATAGTGAAACTGTTATTGGAAAGGTGAACCAAAAGATGATCTTGCGCAAGTAACGTGTATTACCCCACCCCCAAATCTTTGCTGAAAACATAGAAACCAATACTGTAGGCCAGTGAAAAAATAAGAATAGAATCTTTCCTTTGCTACCTTGCTTTTATAGCAGGGAGTGTTGTAAATAAATGCTAATTTCCATTTACAGACTGAAGAGGTACAGTTGAATACCAGGAAAGATCTTCCGTTTTTTAATCTTCCATCTAAGAAATGTAGATTATTTGTCCTTGGATCAGGGGAGAATGACTCATTCAAGAAAGGCTAGTGAAAGCCAGAGCCTTGCTGGCAAATTCAGTGATTTTTTCCCCCTTATCTTTAAGCTGTTCTCACAATTGAGGCAGCCTTTGTCTTCACGGCCTCTTGGAGCATTTTCAAAAAGAGTTTTTGCAAAGTTTAAAATTCTTCTGTGCAGCATTTTGAAAACAGTTATTTTACAATTTGCCTAGATTCACAGAGAAACCGGTAGTTATACACCAATATACCTGCAATGTTTTCTGCACAATGATGGTGTTATCCCGCTCGTTCGTTCGATTATCTGAGCGATTTTTCAGTGGTCTATAAACGCAGCACATGGTAAAGCAAATCATATAGAGGACATAAAACAAAGCCAGGAAATAGAAATAAGGGCGCCCATATGTGTTCCACTTCAGGTTCACAAGTTCCTTCACAGGAGTAATATCTAGGATACGGCGAGCCTGGAAAGAAGCGGCAGGGGAAAAAAAACCACCTGGTAATTAACTCTAAAAGTCCCACATTTCAAAAATCAGCCACTGGTGTGGTCCTAATAATATTTTCTTTCAAATTTAACTTAATTTTATATATTGGGGGCACTTATATACCTTCTTTCACAAAGAACTGCAAGGCAGTATTCCAAGAAAAAAAAAATTAGAAGATAAGATTAAAAACAGGAGAAAGACATGTGAACTTTCAAAAGAAAGGGTATTCCTTAATTGGAGAGCACTTGGGAGAAAAAAGATCTTCATGCACTCCTGATAAAACTATGCATCTTCTTTCAAAAGGCCTCTTCTGCAGATCAGCAGGTTCATAACAAGGCATGCAGTTTTAAAGATATTTTGAATTAAGTCCTCAAACCATTGGCAATCAATGGATGTCTTTTAAAATAGAAGGATGTGATCATTGGACAAATGATTGCATAAATGTCAACCCTGAAGCTGACCTGACGGAGGCCATTATGAGGCTTCAGTGTTGCCACACTGGAGCTGAGGGATAGGGAGGGGGGAATAACCTGACAGTAAATGAAATGAAATGAATATGAAATTGGCATTCTAATTTTTTTTCATGCTGAACTAAAGCCTTTAAAGAAAATAAGTTCTTAGAAAATATGTGACTTCCAAAGGTGTGAATGCAAGAGCTAAATTAAATTATCAAATTATTACATCAATTACTGGGATTATGGAGTGGGAAGCTTCTATAGTACTTGGGCTTTCTTAGTTTAGCCATGGATTGGGGGCTTTTTGCCATGAATTTAATTGATGAATTACCTTACTTGGTGGTGACTATCCTTTTCCTTACATAATCCTTCCTAATACTTAATATGTACACTTTAATCCTACCTGAAAGTTAGCCTAAGTACACATAATGGTTATGGTTCATACGTATCTCTTTTGACCCTTCTGATTCTGGTGCATTTCTGCCTGGCATCTAGCATTTGGCACATGCATATTCAATCTATATCAAAAAGCACTTTATTTAATAGTATATTTTGCAAAATCCTGCACATTAGTATGTAGACAATATACTTGTCAGTATATGCTAAAAAATGATCCATAACATGAAAAAGCATGTCTTTGGAATTTAAAGAAACCTCTAGACCATATTCTTATTATATATTCTGTAAATGAATATGAAATTGGTTAAAGGGTTCAATGGTTTAGTCCTTTTAGCTAGTTTTGTGCTTGAGTTTTTTTAAAAGCAAACTCTCCTGCAAATATTACTGTACTGTAATACAGTAATAAAATATTACTGAACTGACAATCATCAGTGTTTTCCAATGAATGTACCCATCAATAACTTTGTATTGGATTGATCTGTCACTTCAATTGCCTATCGTATAGTAAGAACTCAGCAACAATTTATATAGTATATTTATGAACTAAACAGCCCTTTGTCAAATACCCAATCCAGCAAACTGGTGTTATGTTTGAAAACTTTTTTTAACATAGATGATTTGATTTATAAAGATACCTCACTTTTTTTCAGCAGGTATGTCCCTACTAGAGCTCAATTTGTTATACTTTCCTCATTCGTCAGGCACTCTCACTGTTTTATTTAAGTTAATATGTATTTTAAGGTCTCTCCCTCTATCTTCAAATCAACTGCTTGACAATATGCTGAATTGATTAGCCAATGATAAATAAGGGGATTTTTAAAAAAAGAATTGAATACTTTATTTGATCAAGTGTAGTTAGTCACACAAGGAATCTGGTCTTTGATAAAATTAGATTGAGCAATCTTGGCAGGCCTGGGCCAGATGATTAGCTCCTCTAAGCTCTCACTATTTTTTTAAAAGATTGGATATCATTTATTTCCTGAGTCTCACTCTGTCCCTGCCTCCGAATCAGAATTTATTCTTATTACTGGTATTTTGTTTTGCATTCAAATGTCTATCTATTTGTATTTCAATTCATATAACTTTCAAGATGGGTAATATTGTGGGGCCCAGAGTCTGACATCTGTATATTGCAATCACTGATTACTTAGTATGATCCATTATTTTATTATCCCAGGTCTCCTGAATGCAGGGAAGGAAAACTAGTAGATCATTCATTTATATGGAATTGTTTACATTACGAATCATGCCTACCCATGACTATGAAATTTGATTACAGTTTGAAATGAAACCTGAACTGCAAAGCCATGTTTTGCTCTGACCAATAAACAGAATCAGAAAGCTTAATTGAAGGTATATTTTCTAATCACAGTTTGAAATAACAAATTATGTAATTAGGTGTGATGCGCCATTATAATCAGAATGCTAAGTGGATGGATGATGCAAGTCATATTATGACTTAGAATTATATGTGAATCATATAAATCCTTATATTACATGATTTGGTATGATGCTAATATTAAACTAATTAGATCAGTCACCTTTTTCTGCATTAGAATTTTAGAATTAACTTTGATGTATCTTTAGAGAGAGATGATAAAATGTAAATGTACTTTTAACTGCTGCTAAGAAGATTCGGAATGACTTCTATTTATTCTATTTTTCTTCTTTTCTACATTTTTCTTTTTTTCACTTTTTGATTATTTTTATTTCTCTTACGTTGAACTTAAAATTTGTACTGTTTTTACTCTGTCGAAAAACTTCTTTATATATATATATAAAGAATTTTAGGATTAATTTACTGCATTCTAAACTACGGATCAATACAACAAATATTATTCACTGAACTCAGTTACACTTGTAAAATGTATATCATTTGCCTGGCATAAGAAGAAGGGGTGAACTGATTCTATTTTAAACACACAAATTAATAAATTTGCCAGCTTCCTTTAAAATATTAAAAAATATATGTTGCTAACTTCATACATATGCTAAGGAATGGGTTTTCTTTTTTAAGTAAGCTGAATTGAAATAAACCAAGGCTTATGGCAATCTATGAGTCTAACCAGTGTAGAGCTACACTCCTCAATGGATAGTGTCTGGGATCTGTAATGACACTCAATGATCAGTCCTAAACCTGAAATTGACAGAACAGGGGAAAGATTAAAAATTTATTTAAGATGTGGAATGATCCCCAGTGAATAAAATATATATATAAGGACAGAAATTTGAAGTGAATTGTCTCATTACTCAAGAGTGCTACCATCTGTGAATATGATTTTAACTAAATGCAGTTACTTTTTTTCTGATTATGTTTATGGTTTGAAGAAGTCAAAAGCTGTCAAATGTCATATATAATCTTCACAAAAGTAAAGTTGGAAATTGGTGTTGTAAAGTTAATGATGACCGTAAGTTGTTTTAAAAAAAAGAACCTTCCCATACGCTTCACAAGTTATTAAATTTAACATGATGACAGCCAGATAGCACATGCAAAATCCAGTATGGTTAACAAGGTCTTAGTAGGCAAAACAATTTATCTTTCCAGGACAATTGATCTGTTTTGTCAGTTACAACCAGAGATGGAATGAACAATTACAAGGTGGCAAAGTTGACTAACAATGGCTTACTAACATTTGAGAAAGCGTGATCCTCAATGGTATCTCCATCATGCCAGGAATTAAAACCAAGAAAGTTTGAATTCAAAGTAAATTATTTATCTCTGAGCTACAGCCCTTGCCTTAAAATAAATAGAGGGTGCTACAATGCTTAAGTTATTACCAAACAAACTATAAAATAATGGCAGGATATAAATCTCTTCACCATCTACAGTTCCATAAAGACTTGTGAAGCTTTTTCTATTTTGGGAATAACATTTCAGAGACTAAAACACTTTACTGTACAGTTGCATCTCTTGCATCCTTAAGTACAATGCAAATTTGGAAAGTGGGGGTGGAGGAACACAAGAAGGGGCTTTTTGGCACAAGGTCAAAAGGCAAATTACAACTTTGTAATGAGAAGTTAACTACAGGAAACAAATAAACGGGCGGGGGGATTCAAATAAGGCTAAATAAAGGAACGAGTTCCAGATTAATCTTTATCATATCACTAACTCCATTACAAACAGTAATACTGTTAATGTTTTATATAATTCCTGGGCCCTTAAATAAATCCTGCTGAATACTAGCCATCCAAGTTCTGTGGAACTCTGGAACCTAGTGTTGGGAGAGACAGCTTCAAGTCCACATTGACCTAGGGAACTGGGTGCACTGAGCCAATCCTTTTTCAACCCAACCTACGTCAAAGGGTTGTTTTGGAGAAGAAAAATCTGGAGGTGGAAACATTGTGTAAATCACCTTCCCACTCCAGGAAGAAAGCTGTTATATAAACAAAATGAACCAATTAACTATACATTATTTGAAGGAAATTTTGAACTTTCTAGGATCATTTTCAGAAATGAATGAAAAATAAAATTAGCAAACAAATAGAACCCCATGCAACAAATTACTTTCTATAAATCAAAGAATTATATAGTGGGCTCTTCTAAATTGTTATTTTAAAAAAAAACATCAGATAACATGCTGTAAATACAGAAGGAGCAAATTTTAAAATAGGTGATTTATGTTATGAATATTTTGACTACAGTCTAATTCTTTATTTGAATGAAAAAATGTAACAAGAGTACAGGAGGTTTAGCTTATTCAATCAAATTGTCCACCTGTTGTATTAGTAATTGTAATCAAGATATTAGTAATCTCCGAGACCGCCTGCTGCCACCGACGACCTCCCATCGACCCGTGCGCTCCCACAGAGAGGGCCTCCTCGGGGTGCCATCAGCCAAACAATGCAGGCTGGTGACCCCCAGGGGGAGGGCCTTCTCTGTGGGGGCTCCCACCCTCTGGAATCAGTTGCCCCCTGAGATAAGGAGAATCCATGACCTCAGTGCCTTCCGCCGTGCCCTTAAAACCTTCCTTTTCCAACAAGCCGGGCTGGCCTAATTCTTTTTAAGTGTTTTTAATTGTTTTGTTTATTGTTTTAATTAATGGGGCCAAATTTATATATATTTTTAACTGTATTTTAATATTTGTATTTGATGTTTTTATTTGGCTGTTCACCGCCCTGAGTCCTCAGGGAGAAGGGCGGTATACAAATTCAAAAATAAAATAAAATAAAATAAATAAAAATAATTGTACAATTTGCATTGAAAGACTTTTCTCTTAATCTGATCCCTGAAGTCTGTGATGTGAATTCCATTATCAGAATCTCAGCAATCTTTGCTTCTTCATCAGCTGGACAAAAGGTTCATAGACAATGCAATTTATATGAACATCTAGGACAGGGGCCAAATTGGCGGCCCGCAGGCCAGATGAGTCACATGCAGGCCACACCCACCCCAGCTCCACAAAGGAAAAAAGTCACGAAATGTCACGTGATGTCGTGAGTTTGACACCCATGATCTAGGAGAACATTCAAGTTCCTTGTTCAGTAATCAATAAGTCATCATTCTACAAAGATTAAAAGTAGCTGAGCTCCATAGTACCTCTCTTTTCTTTGTTGATACAACAAGTTCCAGAAAAGATTGGTCTTCACCCCAGGAATCAATTTCTGTAAGGTCATAGAGAATGGTAGTAATAGGTCCCAAAGACCACATTATTTGTTTACGCTTTAGCAAAAGATGCTGGAACATCTGAAAAAGAAAAACAGCACAGAATTGTTTTACATCAGATTGCTGATAAGATTCAGTATTAGAATGTATTAAAGATGGCATTGTGTTTCAAAATAAATCAACTCTGGACATTGGAATTGGATGAAAGTGCAGAAATTCTGAAATACAGCCTGAATGGTTCAAAGGGAAATAAGCTTTTAGGATCCAGAACTTTATCCATCAGGATCTTGATTTATCCATTAGGATCCTGATTAAAGGCACTGATCTAGAAACTAGGAGTCTGTTTTCTAATCTACCAAAACCAAGTCTTGCTTTAGATATGAAGTCAATTGTATGACCTTGAGCCAGTCATTCTGTCTCTCTTTAACCCCTAAGAACAAGGCAATAGCAAAATCATTTCTGAAAAACCATGCCTGAAGGGAGCTAGTCCATATAGTTGCCAGGAGTCAAGACTGACTTGAAACAACACCCAAAAGAAGAAAAAAAAAATCACATTTCCATTAAGAGAAAGAGGTGTTCATAATAAAAATAAATTTGAATTACAATTACATCAGAAAATGATCTGAAGGAATAAGATTTGCTTATACTACCATGAGTATACTACTCAGACTTAAATAAGTACCAAGTATGTTATTATATAAATGAGACTTGGGTTGTATATTTTCCTTCCATTCCTAGGTAAAACATGAAACCCGTAAATGGAACTTTAAATTTTGGTGCTTTGTATATGAAGAAAAAAGGATCTAAATTATGAGCCTGCTACACCACCAAACAATAATCCACAACAATCCAATATTTAACTTCTGAATCTGGCTTTTGGTCTAATTAGTATTTAATGTCAGGGAGCCCAATATAAATGTTTAGGGCTTTTCTGAGGAGAAAACAAGATATTAAAACTAATTATATTCTTAAAATTCTCCCCCCCTCCAAAAAAATATTCCCATAGGGATCAACTAAACCATGTGCTCACCACAGTGTTACCCTCAACTCCAGCCAGTTTGAATGGAGTAAGACCTTCATTGTTGGGAATCAAGTCCAACGGTTCCAAGTTCCCTTCTTGTTTGTCATAGGAAAGGATGAGATTGTACATCTGGCATGCAAATGTCCTGTTTGGCTGAAGAACTAGAATGTGAAGAACCGTGTTTCCTGGAGACAAAACAATGTGAGAACTGCTCTTACACCACTGCACAATTGGTTAATACTTACTGAATTAATCCATTTTAGTAATGTCTCACAAGCATTATTCAGATTTTGTTATTAGCTCTTCATGAACACAAGTTTCATTTTTATATATCCATTTTGAATCAGTGGAATAAATTTATTGGTGAGGCTGAGAACTGAGGCATACTTTATTATATAGCATTTTGACAGAGGTGTGTTACAGAGAAAAAGAAAAATAAAACACCAAAAAATTCCTAAGAATTAAAAGATAACTACCCTGTTTTCCCCCAAAATAAGACATCCCCTGATAATAAGTCCAATCGGGCTTTTGAGCGCATGGCAATAAGGCCAAGCGCTTATTTCAAGGTTAAAAAAATATAAGACAGAGTCTTATTTTCGGAGAAACACGGTATTAAAAAAACATATTAAATGCTGTTATATAATTGTACGTAAGTGCCAAGTGTTTGATTACTTAATGGTCTATCAAATTCAAACCAGGTATAATTCCTTATTGTTTCTACCAAAAACAATCTATGTTTTTACATGTTGATTGTGGGCATCTTACCTAGAGAATCTTGTGCCCTGATATCAGCTCCATTTTCAATTAATAGACGAACAATCTCCTCATTGCCCACACAGGCTGCAAAAGATAAAACATGCTCCCCTATGGAAGAATTTGTGAGGGAAAACAAAATTAAAACAAAGTTTCAGTAATGAAATAAAAAACTATTCTGAGACTCATAATTAGGGTTCACTGTTTAGCTGATTCCATTTATGTTGGAGGATCAATGAATAAGTAGCCCTTGACAAATCAGTTTTCATTAAATAGTTTTCTTTTGTTTTGTACTTTTAATATGAGAGCTGCGTATTTAGGAAAGCCATGCCTCTGCATACATGATCTAAATAAAATAATGTATTGAATCCAGACTAACCTTAGGGTTCACGGTAGTGGGATTTAAGATATTATTTCAAGGATTCTTCTTTAATTACATGTTGTCCTCAATTGATCAAATTTGTGGCTGTAAGTCAAATCACCATGTGACTAGGCTCAATTTTACAACCATGTTTATGATGGTCATAAAGCAAATCATTACGGTCATTAAAATTGTGTACTTGTAAATCCAAATTCAGCTTATCCAATAGACGTTGGATAATGGAAAATGGAAAAAAAAGGTCACAAAAAGTGAACAGGTGACTTGCAAGATATTATTATAACTTGTCATAAATGAGACCTGGTTGCTGAAATGCAGTCATGTGACTGCATACTGCAGGTCTTTTTTCCAAGGCGGTCATAACTTTGAGCAGTCATTAAATGACTGGCCATTAAGCTGAAAATTACCTGTATGATTAAATATTGATTCATCCCATTATATTTACTCATTTGCAGATAAAACCAGTCTAAGATTTCTTTACTAAAGTGACAGATCCAGCAGTAACAGGAGGGATAGAAAAGAACTTTTGAGGAGCAGAGCTAACTCTGTGGAGCGCTGACTCTCTTCTGCTAATGAAGTTAACTCTGTCCTCTGGAGCAACAGATGGAATCATACCAAAATAGGAGCGATGTGAGGAGTTATGACTGAAGAAGTGTCCTGTAGCTCGAGGAGTAGAAATGTGAGCCCTCTTCTTCAGCAGACATTGCACCAAGTGAACATTTTGATTAACTGCTGCAATGTGGAGTGCTGTTTGTCCTGCAATTAATATATTTAAAAAATTCAAATTAGGACATTCTTTGTACCCAATAGTGGCTTGTTTCCAATTATGAGATGCTAAGAAACTAACCATCATTTTAGATTCATTTTTCAACAGGGAATTTAGAAAGAACATCTTTCATATTCTGCAAAACTTTCCTAACTTATCCAGATCCAATACAGAGTTCAAACACTCAGATTTCAGAAATGAAAGCCAAAGCTCCAGTTATACTAGATATGCCATTAATAACATCTGTGAATCCTATGACTAGGATTCCCCCTCTTTTAAATTCACTGCATCTGAGACTGTAGGTAGAATTAAGGGCTTTTTAAGCATTCCTTTCTTTACCATCTTCCCACTGAAAATCCACTTCCTAATACGGTCCTAATACACTCTTTGCTACAAAACATAAGATTTAGCAGCAAATTTCAGCTTTGATGCTTTAGTTTTTCAGGCAGTAAATAGTTCAGGAAAAAAGATAAAAATCCCCATTCTTACTATACACAATAGCTGTTCAAACACTTTGTTCCTATTATCATTCATTCTGTTTTCTGATTTGATATCATGAATATTTGAAGCAACAGCCAGTGTTACATCAGGTGTTCAATCATGTGTTACAATTTTTTTTTATTTATTAAACAATTTTTAAAATTTGTTTAATAAACCTACATCTAACTCGCACATAGATGATTGCAGATGGTTTACAACATTAAAAATTCACAACATAAAAACCCATTAACACTCCCCACTCCTTGGCAGCAGCAACAGAGTCAAATCAACCACTGGATAGGCTCCATGTTCACTTGTGGTCCCAAGGCCTGCTGACAAAACCATGTCTTCATGGCCTTTCAGAAAAACAACAGGGTGAAGGCCAATCATACCTTCGGGCAAATGATGGTCCATAGAGAAAAGAGCTATATCAATATATTGCATCATAAGCTCCACTTCTAACATATTTTTGTATCATGTGACACAAGTGTAAAAAAGCAGAGTTTATATCATGACATTGCTGTGGTGGTTAGAATGCAGAATTGCAGAATGCAGAATTATGCTGACTGCCAGCCGACTGCCGGCAGTTTGATTCTCACCAGCTCAAGGTTGACTCAGCCTACCATCCTTCCAAGATTGGTAAAATGAGGACCCAGATTGCTGAGGCAATATGCTTACTTTGTAAACCGCTTACAGGGGGCTATAAAGCACTATGAAGCAGTATGTAAATCTTATTGCTATTGTATTTTATGTCATCTGGGCATCGTGCTTAGGTATGGAGGATCTCAATAACTATATGTATTTGCTATCGATATAAACTTTTAATTTTTAAAAAAAATCCTAGATCAGCTCTTTAATAGCGATCACCTTCATAAAGTGCTGATGTCATTTTCTCATTGATGAGTTCTGGAGCGACTTCCAGAAGAAAATCAGCAGCTTCTGTACAATCATAGAGGGTGGCTAAATGGAGAGCCGTCTCCCCAATCGCTCCTGCACAGAATAATAAAAAAAACCAATGAGTTTACAACCAAGTCTTGCTTGTTGATTCAGACATCTGTCTCATACACATGAAAGATATACAGAAAACATGTTGTTATCAACAGCAGCAGCTGAATCAATCAACTACAGAACAAAAACTTCTTTATTGAGGGTTATGGACTATAATCTACCATATTGACCCATTGCAGGTTAACAGATATGTAAGTTGAGAAACATCTATCTATTGTCTGTCTTTTTAAAATGAAAGGGAAAGGGAGAAAGTTTGGCTTGCCTTACTTATGGATATCTTTTAATATAAAATTTAGAGCTTTGCAAAGAGGCCCAAAACAGAAGTAGGGCTCTGTGATGGTGAGGAAACTATTCCATCTTGCTATGTAACGTAGGTCAGAGCACTGTAGTTTGGCTGTGAATTGTACACCATTCTTCCATCTTGTCGTCTTCTTTTCTCATCCAATGGCAATAAGCATGCGTCTGGGTGTTCACTAGTCTTGGGTGTATACTAAAGGGTTGCAAAATGTTAAGTTATAGAACGTTCCGACCTTGGAATGGATTGTTCCAAGTAATCTAGAAATGTTCTGCTTCAAAATATTGTTTTGTACCAAAATGTTTCTTAATGGCTATTTTGGACACCCCTAGTGGAGTGTTTCTCAATCTTAGAAACTTTAGGACCTCTGGACTTCAATACCCAGAACTCCCCAACCAGCATGTAACAACAACATAATGTGAAAGAAGAGTCACATTTCTATATACAAATGCATATATGTATTGCAGAGGATCAAAGAATGGAGAAATTAATGCATGTAATTTTAATGCAGCACTTGAAAATTCTCTTTTCAGAATAGGTTTAATTA
Organism: Pantherophis guttatus; assembly: GCF_059756535.1. Classification (NCBI taxonomy): domain Eukaryota; kingdom Metazoa; phylum Chordata; class Lepidosauria; order Squamata; family Colubridae; genus Pantherophis; species Pantherophis guttatus. The sequence continues at coordinate 100,570,361 of NC_142064.1, forward strand.
CCTCTTTGATAAATGTCACAAGAACCATCTTGGATTAATTTCCTAAGACTTTGAACATTGTTCTCCTTGGCAGCCAAGAGAAAAGGAGATTCCCAGATCCTGCAGGAAAAAAAGCCCAATAAGAAAATTACTCTTGAGGATCAAAATAACCCATGTCAACAACAAACAGAATTTTAACGAAAAGATAGAAAAGGCATGATCAGGAAGTATTATATGTTTGAGGAATCTGACAAAAAAGCAAAATTAGTAATCAAACTAAGAGCATCAAGAGAGCAATAGCACTTGGACTTATATACAGCTTCACAGTGCTTTACAGCCTCTCTATAAGCAGTTTACAGAGTCAGCATATTGCCCCATCATCTATTTGTTCCCTTGGTAATAGATCTTCCCTCCCTCTGTCATCTGCCATCCTCTGTACTCTCCACACATAGTATTATATTTTAGTAGGTACTCAAATATGAATTAAACTGTTCTGCTTTTTACATGCCTCCTCTGATAAGTTTATTTTATTAGTACAGGTAAATCCATGGACAAAACTAATATAAATAATTATCAATTTAACAAAGAAAGTTCCAACAATTGCAGATCTTCAACAATTGTATTATTGTTATGCTGACCAGCTTTGTAAAATGAGTTGGGCTTTGGAAATGTGAGACAGCATCTTTTAAAATTTTGAATTATCATGCAATGATGACAAAAAGATAATGCCATGAATTTGGAGAAATCTGTCTCTGAAGCTTCAAGTTCTATCAATGCAGAGGGCAAAAATAACAAATTACTGGTCTAATTAACCTTGAGAATCAAGCAGGAGATTACTGAGAATCAACATAACTTGGACTTTTAACATTTGAAAATGTTAAAAAACTGTAGAGTGAGAGAGATTGGCAGCAGAACACCACTTTGCTTTTAAAGAGATAAACCAGAGCTACTTTTCTTTACAAGAGAACAGGATATAGCTTCCTTAAAAGTAAAATAAAGAAAAAATATATAAACTCAGTTTTTACATAGATATAACTGGGAAAGAAACCCCTGACAAATAAAATAGGCCTCTATTCCTTGGATGTGATTTCCAAAGGATATGCAAGCTCTAAGGGTTTTTGGTAGGGATGTGGTAGCTCAGTGACTAAGACGCTGAGCTTGTCGATAGAAAGGTCGGCAGTTCAGCGGTTCGAATCCCTAGTGCTGCGTAACGGGGTGAGCTCCCGTTACTTGTCCCAGCTTCTGCCAACCTAGCAGTTCACAAGCATGTAAAAAATGCAAGTAGAAAAATAGGGACCACCTTTGGTGGGAAGTTAACAGCATTCCATGCACCTTTAGCGTTTAGTCATGCAGGCCATGATGGAGACGTCTTTGGACAGTGCTGGCTCTTTGGCTTTGAAACGGAGATGAGCACCGCCCCCTAGAGTCGGGAATGACTAGCACATATGTGCGAGGGGAACCTTTACCTTAAGAGTTTGTGGTTATCCTTGCTTTTTGGATAGAAAAAAACAATAATGAAACACTCATACCAAGCATACATGTCATGGTTTCTTAAATGGGTAGACAGCACTTCAAGAATAGCTTTGGGGAAAATCAAGAAGAGGCCTTACAGCTCTTTGCCTTGATGAAGAGTGCTGTGTGGTATTCACAGCATGAGATTCTTTGTCAAGATGTACAGTACTTAAACTGCCTCATCCAAGCCTACTAAAAACATTCACACATTTCCTACATGAGAGTGGGTTAGGCAAGAATACGACAAAATGCAATTCCCTCCTTGAAACCAGCTTCATTAGTGGTGATGTTTATAGAAGTCAATTTCTTACTGGTAGATGTTATCAGTAAGGGCTTCCCTCTCTGGAGAATTACCCAGTTTTTCATTCCTGCAATTCCTCCTCTGTGCAAAGATTATGGGTGATGCCTGTGTATTAAGTATATAAATACATGATAGGAAATGTTTTATTTAGAACAAAGTCAAATGGGGAATAGACTGCCAAGAAAATCAGTGAGAAGGCACTGATCTTGTAAGGGAAATGACACTTGGGCAGAGCAATGTTATTATTTTCATTCAAATGTATCCTTAGGACTAACTCCTAAAGTTAGCCATGAGTAACCAAAGGAAACAATAGTAAATGATATCCACCTTCTCCAGGTTGTGCATCTAGTATTTTCTGGGCCAGGGCTTCGGTTACACCTGCTACAGCCTCAATACCCAATTCCTATAGACTATGGGTGTCAAATTAGCATCGTCACAGCATCGTCAAGTGACATTTCGAGACTTTTTCCTCTTTTGCTAAACTGGGCGGGGGCGGGGCCAGCACGTGACACATCCAGCCCACGGGCCGTGAGTTTGACATCCCTGATGTAGACCATTTCTCTTCTCTATCTCATTGCTTATTCATAAGTCTCCTTTTTGTCTTTCTTCTTGCTTGCTACCCATGCTCGTTCCATTTCTTCTTCTCTCCTGTATGTCAACCAAATGCTGCTGTGGTGGCCCAGGCAGGCAGTGATAGGAATGCCTTAATACAATTAGATGGCTCCAATATTTTTGCAGCTCCATTGGTTACCAATGAGCTTCCCAATGAGATTCAAGGTACCAGTCGTCATGGCTTCACTCTTGGTTATTTGACATTCCTCTCCCATCCAACTAGAACTCACAGAGTCAAATACAGGTCCCATCTGAGCAAGATTATCATCTGATGGACCTCAGAGCCAAGTTTTATCCAAAGTTACAGAAATTTGGGCTGTTTCATCTGTCCTTTGTTTCGGAAACTTGTAAAAAAAATTTCCTTTTAGTTCCTTTTAGTAGGAAGCTGTTTATAATATGCATCATTCATGACTTATTTATATAGATTCTGTTTTTGCATGCATTTGGAAGGGTATGTTTATTAAATTGTTTAGTTAACCACACAGAGCCTGTAAAAATGGGTGGTAAAGAAGGAGAGTAAATAAACAACTCCTATGTTACCTTGGCAATGGTCAAGGACCATTTGCATCCTAGATATTATGTTAAGAGCCCAAAAGGAATAAATTCTGCAGAAGTACAATGAAACATATTTGCTACCACATTTTAATGGTAAGTGAAGAACATTATTTAAATAATTGATTTGTTTTTTTTTGAAAAGCAGTTTATACTTGCATTTAAAAGTATAAAATATTGTTTGGGAAAGGTAACATTTTAAAAAACTAGGGCCCTGAATCAAAATATATAACTTCTTTTTGACTCCTGGTAACTTCTTGAATACAGCCACTGAAGAAGTGTTTTGCCACCATCTTCTCCTGGAATAATTTCCCCCCCCCCCCACCAATCTATTTATGCATTTATTTGCTAGATTCGTATCCTGCCCTTTCCCCCAGAGGCAGTTTATAAAGAATATTCTTTTATTTTATTCCTACAACTGCAGGTTTTGAGGAAGGTTAGAATGCAAGTGAGTAATTGACATAAAATTGTTGAGATAGTGTTCAGGATAGAACTGAATCTGGATTGCCCTACTTCTAGTCCAACATCTTAAACACTACAACCAACTAGTACAAACTGGCCTACAGAAGTGGCATTTCCTGCTCTCCGGTCTGTCAAAATCCAACCTTGTTTAGCTTTTGCAATTCAGCCACCATGAACTAGAATTGCTATCTAGAGTTGGGCGAATTAAAAGAAGAGTAAAGAGAATATACAATATACTTGGCATTAAGTGCTGGAATATTCCACCTTAATATGTTCTTAGAGAAAGATTTCTTCTGCATACACCCAAGTAAGAGCCTTCTCCTGTTTAACTTTCTGGCATATGGCCAGGCAAACTCTATAAGTATCACATATAAACGTCTGGATTATTGTAATGCTCTCTACATGGGGCTCCCCTTGAGAAGCACCCGAAGGCTCCAACTGGTCCAGAATGCGGCCGCGCGGGTGGTGATGGGAGCAATGTGGCGCTCTCATGTAACCCCCCTCCTGCGCGAGCTGCACTGGCTCCCAGTGGTCTTCTGGGTGCGCTTCAAGGTTTTGGTTACTATCTTTAGAGCGCTCCATGGCTCAGGACCAGGGTACTTACGAGACCGCCTCCTGCCACCAATAGCCTCTCACCGACCAGTTCGCTCCCATAGAGAGGGACTCCTCAGGGTGCCGTCGGCCAAACAATGTCGACTGACGGCCCCCAGGGCGAGAGCCTTTTCTGTGGGGGCACCTACCATCTGGAATGGGCTTCCCCCGGAGTTACGAAACATCCAAGACTTATGCATATTCCGCCGTGCCCTGAAAACATTTCTATTCCAACAAGCTGGTCTGGCCTAACTCTCCCTTTTTAATTGGCTTTTAAACTGGCTTTTAAATTGGGTTTTAAACCTCTTTAGATAAATTTGGATGTTTTTAATCTTTGAGCCTAAATTACTTAATCTGTTTCTTAATAGTTTTTAACTTCTATATGTATTTGTATTTATTATGGCTGTTCACCGCCCTGAGTCCTTCGGGAGTAGGGCGGTATGCAAATATGAAAAATAAATAAATAAATAAATAAAAATAAATCAGGTGTTTAGTATATAATGTGACATTCTTCCTGGAGCAATTAAAATCACATTTCCAGATGTCAGAAGTCAGGTGAACAAGTTCAAGAGAACAAAAGAATCATCAAGTGCACTCAGAGAATTCACAGTCTTTGATCCACTAAAGATGCATTTAGAGCAGGGTGTCAAACACAAGGCCCACGGGCCGAATCTGGCCCACAATGTGGTCAGATCCGGCCTGCAGGGCAGTCCTGGAAAATATAAGGGGCCGGCCCGTGATACTTCAGCCAGGTCTATCCAATGCGAAGAGGAAACATTGGGCCAGCATGGTAATTGAATTGAGAAGGTGGAAAAACAAAGCTTGATCTTAAAACATATCAACTACTTTATATAGGGAAGAGGACTATGTGTATAGAGAAGTAGATTCATGTCCTCCACTGCATGGAAGGGTCTTCCTCTAAATGACGCCACCATAAACTTATTTTAGCATTAAAAATAGTAGGGCAGTTGCACATTATATTATTATTAGATTCCTCCTCCTAAAGCAAGTTATGACATGAAAATAGGAGTTTAGACCAGTGGTGAAATGTAAAATTTATTATTACTGGTTCTGTGGGCGTGGCTTGGTGGGGGGGAGTAATATGACTGAGTGGGCGTGGCCAACTTTTTTTTTTAACTTTTAAAACCATTTTTTCTATAACCTCTTCGGATGAAGAGGTTGTAAAAAAAAAAATGCTTTTAAAGCCTCTGACAACTTGCCTGATCTGCAGAGGCTTTCTTTTTTTTTTTTAAAGCCTCTGACGATCCCAGCTGATTTGCCTGATCGGCAAAGGCTTTTTTTCCCTTTAAAAACATTTTTTCTATAATGTCTTCGGCTGAAGAGGTTGTAGAAAAAAATGCTTTTAAAAATTAAAAAAAAAAAAGCCTCTGATGATCGCGTGGCTCAGCTGGGCAATGGGGGGGGCAGGGATCTTTGTACCGGTTCTCCGAACCACCCGCCTCCATCGCTACCTGATCGGGCAATCCGGTCAGAACCAGGAGCATTTCACCCCTGGTTTAGACTCCAGAGGAAGGTATTTTAAAAGGTAGGGAAAAAAAGAGAATGAAGGAATAGAAAGTCACAAAGGAATATATGGATAAGTTAACAAACAAACAACTTTCAGTAGAGATGATTCAAAGTGACAGCAAACAACTATTTTCTAGGGCTCCCTTCTTGCTCAACTATAATATTGGCACACAGTTTAGTTATAGAAAGCCATGTTCTTATAGAAGAATACTTTAAATCATAGTCCTGCACAAGACTTCTTCCAAGATGTTATTAAGAGCAAAGCTACGCATTTGGGAATATTATATTCTTGGAGCAGCTATTCCTATTTAAGAGGATATTTGAATATTTTTTTTTGCCAACCTATCATTAAAAAAAACCAACCCAATTCTGAAATATTTCCAACTAGGTACTTTCCAGACACATTTCCTAGATACAACAGTCAGGATTCCCTATCTGTCTTGGTCATTAAGCTAGTTGGGGGTTCTGAGAACTTTCTTTCTAATATATGCAGAGATGACCATGATGTAATAATAGTACAGTTGGGAGTTCTACACTAAACCAAACAATGCTGTATAATTCTAAAATTAAAGAACTCATAAACATTGTGTCTTTTCAGTAGGTGTGATTTGCAACCCAGGAAGGAACTACATCCAAGCTCCTTGTATTATGTTGTCCACTCCTGCTAGCCATTTGATAAGTCACGGGACTTCTCTGCCCTTAAAGTAAACTCTGTCAAGATCTTTATTAGCCATAATTTGCCAGTTAGAAATAACCCTAAATATCTAGGGTGGCCCCACAGATTCTTATCTTGTAGTATTTGAAATTAAATTGGTAGCTAGTTAGAATAGCCATAAAACCTCAAATAAATCAGTGATTGCACTGATGAGTTACTAATTACAGAAACTATGGACAATTCTTGTTTGATGCTGGAATTCTTTTTCTTTTTCCCAGAAACAATCCATAGCCAAACTTATCAAGAATAATTGCATATGAAAGCCCTCTACTGCTTTAATTACCTTGTCTGGAAAAAAATAAGATTGGTCATTTGCAAGATCTTTCAAATAAAGGATTGGAATATCATATATTCATATTCAAAGGCTAAGAATCTAAAGGAATCTTAAGTATGTTTTTAAACTCTTAAAATGGAATTAATTCAGCTAAAGATTTCCCTTTCCCCCCATGTTTACAGAATACCTCAGAGAAAGCTTAGAAAGGCAGACTTCCAGGAAAGAAATAGTGCACTGAAGATAGCTCCATAAAAAGTAGAGCTGACAACCATGGTGGAATGAAGAATCAGGAAGTAGAACAGCTCTTTGTAATTCGTTTCTGAACAATGAGGACTTGAAATCACTCACAATTGCTCCTTGTGCAAGATGGAGACCACTGGGTTTAGAACCCCAGGAGACAAGGGAATAACTATCTTGCTCAAACCATGGTCAGTGCTTTTGAAAGGCATTTGGTTTACATACTCCCTTTTCTAATCGCTTTCATAAATTGGTTGTTAATTGCTTTTTAGTTATAATGAACCTTTTGATTGATAAGTCTAAAAATGCCTGGTGAATTTTCTTCAACCCTCAGTGAAAAAAAGTTTGAAATACCAGTTTAAGAGGTCAATGTGTTATTATATATTGAAAATTGGGAGTTTGTTTTGTTATGACGGAAATATAGTACAGTTCTAGATTTACTCTCTTGGACTGCTATGTGATTGTTCTTTAATTATAAACAATCTCTGTGCTGACATAATGGAAAGACTGATCAACATTATTCCATGTGGTTAAGGTTTATTACTATGTTTAAAATTTGAGCTTTTATATGTATTATATTATGTATTTATTTTGCTTTCTGTTTGCTTTTTTCGCTTTTTATACCAGTTTGGTTTTTTCCATTTTTGTATACTAAAGTAACAAACATCTATTTAAAAATGGGATAACTAAAATCCAACATCATCTCATATAAAGCAATTATTTACAATTATGCATTAGTGGTGATATGGCTTGTATTGAAATGCCTATACAGAACACTGTTAATTCTTCTGAATCTTGCACTAGCAGCATCTCTCAATTAACATGACATCGTTATATATATGTTCTTTTTTATAGCCTTAGTTGATGAGAAAAGGAAAAGAAACAACTGAATTTTGAATGTCAGTATATGAAGTTGGGCAGCTCATAGTTGCTCCCATTCTGGAGACATTAATGAGAAGAACTTTTTAGAAACCCATTTTAGAACTTTATATCTAGATTCTCTGACTGAGCACCTTTCATGAGTTGGCCTTGCATTTCCCAACATTTATTATCCTTACATATTTGGAAGTGCCACATTTGAGAGGATTGTTCTATAAAGGTAGTGCTTGCTTAGCAACCACAAATGGGACTGGCAACTTGGTTGTTAAGTAAAGCAGTTGCTAAATGAAATTGCAACTGTGCTTATGATTTACTTCAGCTTTCCTTTATTTTACAGACCTGAGAAGGTCATAAATGCAAGAAGTAAAATGATTGCTAAACAAGGCAATAGCTTAGTAAGGCCTAAGCAAGTATAATTGTTTGCACTCTTCAAATCAAAAGAGAAAAAAAACCTCATAAAACATGTAACATAAAATATGTAACCTGGTTTTGGATACAGAAGTGTAGTTTCTCAGCAAAGTATATGGGTCGTGTAGTTTTTGCTACTTTTATACACAGCTTGCAAGTAACAATAGTTTAAATCGACTTTGATCGAATCTGCAAAGCATAGATGTATTCAGGTCATTTAGTTACCAGAACATGGCTAACTAGTGTTAGTTAATCCTGAATTGTATCTTAAATGAGATTTCTAATCTAATTTTGGAATCCCACCACAAATAGAATAATAATATGATTCATATTTTGATTGAAATTATCCTTAATAAAAGAGTTAATGTGTGATGATTGAAAAGACCTATATCAAAAATGCCTACTAGGTATCCTTGTTTGGAAGGTTTCCAAAATCTTACTAGGGAGAAGCACACATTACGTTAGAACAGAATATCTGTAGCTCAGGCTTGAACTATACAGTTCTCAGATAGATAATAATTATAACAACGTAAGTAGCAACTTTAGCAGCCATATGCTTTACACAGATCTCACCACATCTTTCAGAAGGAAAGCAGAATTAGTAGTTCAAAGAGACATGGGATTATAATCATTTCCAAATCCACAATTTTCTACTGGGCAATATAATTACTTTCAACAGCTTTACCATATAAACACAATGTAAATTTATACTAAGGCTCACAAGTTTAAATCTCATTCCCTCAAGCGCCATCAGTTTTTATCTCCTTGTAATAATTATCACTGGAGGCCAAACTGAATTTACTGAATTACAAATAAAAGCATCTCTCTTTCTCTAGGCAAATTCCTGCCTAATCTAGCTCTAAAGATTAAAGCAGTTGACTGTGCTTGCAATTAACCTTGTAAACAATTCAAATGGAAACAAAAAGCACAGCCAAATCTAAAGGGGAGGACACTCCTATATCAAAATCCTTGTAAACTAATTCAAATACATGGTATGGCCAGGTAGTCTACATCTATAGGAAAGTAATGATTTTATTGCCCCAAGTGTGGAGTTAACTGCATAACTCTTCGCTTTGGCTTGCATTAGGCAGTTAATCCCAAACTCACAATAATACAATTCACATATCACACTATAGTGCTGTACTGTATATACTGAACACTGATTCAAGTTGTATATCTTTGGTCAGGTAAAGTACTTCATACTATAGGTAGAGATATACAATTTGGAGTGCAGGTGTGGAAGTGCCAAATTAATACTTGTCTAAAGTCTAGCATTTTGCAAATCCATTCTACTTTGTGCATAGTAGGCCAGTTTTAAAGAACTCAATAATTTTATTATATGATATCTGATTCTAAGCATGAAATTGTTTTGAAGTATACTTGTTTAGAAATAGCAGCCAAAAATATTGACCAGGAATAATATGAACAGTATTAGGCTGAAACCCACAGAGAGAGAGATACACACACACACACACACACACACACACACACACACACACACACACACAATACATGCAATATGTCTTTGAACATGATATTGTATTTTAGAAGAGATTAACCTGTAAGCAAAGAAGACTTTAAGCAGTGGATTCATGGCCTTTGATACTGCATCTTATGAATCAGGATATTAAAAATCTCCTTGCTCATGCTTCCCTAATTCAGTAATTAAATTCTGAATCTGCTTTAGGCAGCCAGTTATCCTAGTTACACTGAAGTCAGGAATATAAACTTTGCAGTTCCTATGCAGTAATTACATTCCTTACATCCTTATTCATTACTTAACTGATTATTATGCCTAGACATTTTTACACCTAAAAAGAAATGCAAATTTAAAATTTCACTAATACAAAATAGTCAATTCCAAAATAATGATTTTATAATCCATAGGAATTATTTCAAAACTATAGCTAAAACATTACACTGCACTCACTCTAGTATTTCTAATAGTTGTATGTTTCCCTGAGTTTTCCACCAATTTGTTCCCTTACCTATATATTGCATTTATGGCAATTTTTCACCATGGAACTATTTAAAATCTAATCAACATCATTCTACCCCAGCTATAGGATAAATGGAAATTTTCAATGAAACAAATGCTTCGGATGTTTTCTGTAAAATGCTAACTCTTCAATAAATACTCTGTCTGAGTATTTATCATCTATGTACTCATAGATGATAACTCAGGTACAATGGCCACCATATCTTTAAACAGAGATGTGATGTCATATATTGCTTTTCTAAGGGCCTGAAGCAGCCTTCCCCAAACTGTGTTTTCAAATTGTCTGAGATAATTATTTTCTAATTTTCAATTAATGTTGGCCATGAAGGACCATTAAGTTTGCAATGGCTGGGGTAGTTTTTTAATTGGTTTTATTCATATTGAACTTTCTAACATGACTCTAAAGATACTTTCACAAGAAGTTTAAAAATGCATTTCATCTACTTTCTGAGGCGATTCTATCAAGTACAGAAGATTTCATTCATATTCAATTCAAAATTCAATTCAAAGTAAGTTTTCCTGCATCCTCTCCTCTTGCATTATATTTAGACCAATCAGCTGAGGAGGAAGTGAAAAACCATAATCACACAGTATTCTTTTGTATAAATCATTTTACTGAGGTTTGGGAACTATGCAAGACACAGCCCTACAAGAGATCTGTACCTAGGTTAGGGCTGCTTTTTAAAGTATAAATAACATTCATGAAGTGCCTGTAATACCCTTAAAAATATTACATGCAATAAATACTTTGAAATCCAGAACTGTCTACCAATCCTATATGGACAACCACTGGCATCACTATAAAGCTTTGACCACAAAGCAAGGGGTCGCTCTGGTGATTACAAACTTGTTTTATAAAAATGTTGATAAACCAGTCCAGGGCTCATTTTTTTTATAAGCAACAGTAAGAAAGTCATCTAAGGCAACTGATTTGGGGCACCATTAAGCAGTTATTCAGTTCAGACTTCTTTGATACAGTGACTGTAATCCAAGGTGATCTGAAAGTAAGCATTATTATAAGCGGGGCTTATTCCCAGGCAGATGTGTATCAGATTGCTGGTAAAGTATTTGTACACAGTACCAGCACATCACAAGGTCAGGAGGAAGACATTTGTGCAAAATCAAGACTTGGAGACAACTTCTTTCAGGTGGCAGAAATCCTTGCTGTTGCAAACAATTCAATGTTACAACACTCTTTCCCTGGTGCAAAAAATGACCTAGCTTCAGGGATGCAACTATGCCCCTTGTGCTAGAGCAACTTGGGGCCTGAGAAGGACTTATCCAGATCCAAGAAGGAAGAGCAGAAGCAGAATCCTGACTCGAACAGTTTGCAAAGAGAGGGGATGCCGTTTCTGAGCGCTCCCCCCAGGGAACAACAAAGAAACAAACCAGCCTACAAAGAAAAAGGTATTATTATTATTATTTTACCATTTCCCTCCTGTGCTAGCTAGCTTTCCTGCTGCAGGACGATGCCGTGATTGAATCTTCATCAGTAGAAGAAGAGGTGCGCGCGCGCCTGCAGGCATCGGGTCCTGCAGCCTGGAGTAAACTATCCCGCCCAGCTGTTCATTTGCCGGCAAAAGACTAATTTCTGAGACTCAAAGGCAGGAGCAGCCCAATCCGAAACCCGCCTTTACCTTTTCAGATGCAGCAGGTGTATCTCGTCCCAGCTCTGCCGCCCGCCTTTGGTTTGATTGAAGGGTCGTAAGCCGCGACTCAGCCTCTTCCACAGAGCGCCCAAGCGGCCGTTGGCACCTGACACTGGTACCCCCATGGCTCTCCTTCCGCCCTCCTGGTTGGCAGCGCGCCTGAAGCAGCAGAAGCCGCCCACCAGACAGCAACCTGGCGCCAGAGCGTCTTGCGTTGCCCACTCGCTCAGGCTAATGGCGCTTGTCCCGAGCTGCGATGGCGACTTTCCCGGGTAAAGAAGAAAAGTTTGGCCTGCGTGCGCGCAAAAGAGCGGTCCTAACTAGCGCGGCTTATCCCGCGCGCCCGGTCCTCCTTTTCTCCCTTGCGACAGGATTCTCCGCCCTAACCAAGCTTTTAGCAGCGATCCTGGCCGAGGGAAATATAGGGACAGGCGCTGGAGAAGGCGGGGCAAATCGTGACGCGCACTTTCCTTCCCTCCTTCCCCAAAGTGGCCCTGGGTCGAAGAGTTCCTCTGGTCCGTTGGCTTTGGGGGATCGCAAATGTCGAAGGTGGCCTGGCTGCCCCCTCGCTGACCCTGGAGGGCATTTAGTAACCGCAGCCAAGAAGAACGTTATCACTTTTCACAAACTGCACAATTGACGTGGTACTTTCTCCAGCTGGTTCCAGAATAAAAGGTTAGGTTGAATTGAGCTATAAAAATTCCAAGGACTACCAAAGTTGTCTGCATTTCTTTAGGCTATCTAGGTTTTTGCAGCCCAGATATAAATCCCTGCTTGGGTGATCTTCAGCTATGGCATCTCACTCCTCTGTGGGTCCAAATCTTTCTGGAAGACAAATAGGAGAAGACGGTGTGGGAAGCCCCCTCTCTCCCCCCCCCCCCGTTTTCTAGAAGAATGAAATATTTGGGGGGATATTAAAAGAGGCAGAATATTATATTTCCGCAAAGGAGAAATGGAGAAACATGTTCTTAAAGGCAGAAATAGTTTGTGCCCATTAAGAAAGACTGGGCTAGCCTATTCACAAACAAAACACCTTCACCTCCAGCAATAGGATTAAAATTTACACCTCCCTCCGCCCAATTCTAAGAACAGGACATGACCTTTAGGACATAATAGGATTAACACACCACCGTTAGAATAGCAAAAAACACCAGGCTCACTACATTGCACAACCTCTGCAGCATTTCAGAAACTATAAAAATCCTTGCACTTATCAAGCTAATTTGTCAGCTGTCCCGGAACTGCATGCTGTGGTTCTGCTCTTCAATAAATTGAATCCTTCTTTCCAATTAACCTCCATTTTATTTCTCCTGGCTTGCAACTGGACCTGATTTTTTTTCCTACAGGGGGATCAAGAAAGAGGGAAAGATAACTTCTTGCAGGAAGAATCTACCTTGGGAAATGGGAGCCAAATTCCATATGCAACAGCATATGGATTACATAACATCCTTCAGCTGAGACTACTTCTCAAAGATTGGGTGAAGGAGTCTGAGACAACACTGGCTGTTTTTTGTAGCTTTCCTGTTTTTGCCTAATTAATTGCTTCTTCACTGCCTATTCCTCTTTTTCAAGTTTGCATTGTACAATCTTATTTTCTCCAGATAGCTGAAGCAACAAAGGGCAGTTATGAGCCATTCTCATAAGACAGTTTACTATCTCAGTAATCTATGAATGGTAATAAAAAGTTTGCTTTCTTTTAGTTACTTGTTGAACCTGGCTCTAGGCTTCCTTAGAAACTTTAGTTTATAATAATGTCTATGGTTGAATTTTAGAAACTTGCAAGTAAATTAAGCGCATTGTACAGTTCATGCTTGTGTCCTCAGACTATGCCCATATACTGCGTACACTCTTAGTTGGTAGGTATGTAATTTATGATGGCTTGAAAGGTGGTCTCTAGATTAGTAATCTTAGCTGGTATAGAATACTGCTCGGGGTAGACATGAACTTTGAGTTTGTGGCATACTAGTCAACATCTGACAAAAATGACAGCATGGTGACAACCAAGGGTAGTAATATAGGCTATACTGTCCCTGTCACTTTAGAAAACGTGCAAGTGTTGCTGACCAAAGCCACAATGAGTAGCAGAAGTTGGTATTTGGGTCTATCTGATGATGACCATAGTATAGTGAAGACTGGGCTGAAGTATAACAAGAAGAATAAATGATGACAAGCACAGATTAAATTAAACTGAAGAAAAGAAGGAAAAATAGATAGGCTGAACTTTGTGAATTGCAGAAAAAAGGGAAGGATGTAATAGGACTGAAGAAAACTGGTCTGAATGTGCAAACTGGAAATTTTTAATTAGATTTTTACATCACTACTATCATGTGACTATTAACAGTATAATAAAAGAATAATCAGTAATCAATATAATCAATAAAAATTCAACAAAAAATCTAAAACAAGCTAACATATTTTTCAACTTGTTAAGCCCCCAAGAAAATTTTAACAGTTTGGGAATGCTAACAAGGTTGGGGCAAATCTGATTTACAGGGGAGACATTCCATAATGTAATGTAAGGCCTTTAAAACTGAACTATTTGATCTTTGGGCTGTTCCTGAAAACTATTTGGGAAATTTAGATAGTGTAATATTTTTGCAGGTGAGAGCCATTTTACCAATGTTACAATGTTACTGCAAGGGCAGATACTGTGGGGGCTATCAGTTTGAGAAATGAGGTTGGTATAAAGTAAGTATAACTGTATTTCTCTCTCACACACTCACTCACTCACTCATACACACACACACACAAACACACACACAAACAACTTTAATCTTCCTTGTTCCTTTTCTCTGTTTTGCATAATGTTATATACAATGTGCCAAAAGGGGAATATCATGATGGACACACACACACACATGTTAGCATAACTTTTTATTATTGGTTTACTTTACTCCAAAGCTGAATCATTTTCTTTCCTGCATACTATTTTTCTCCTTCCATCTAAAATCATATTAAACAACACTTGAATCATAGGAAATTAATTTATTTCTAATGTATTAAGTCCTTGCCTATAAAAATTCTTGGAATGAAGACTTTTGTTATTCTAAAGCACTATCTGCATGTTGAACGCTACCCTATATCAAAAATATCTTAGAAAAGAAACACAAATTAGTGGGTTATTTTTTCTGTTAGGGTTTTTGCTTTTAGAAATAGTTTGTTTTGTTTTATTTTACATGTTGACTGCTATTTCCCAACTGGAAAGTTTGAAGATATATAGCCTACTCTAGTCTACAACTTCTGGACATCTGCCATTTCTTAGAACTACATGTGTGACTGGAATTCTGGAGTCCTGAATTCCCTCCAGACTGATAGAACAATTCTTTATAGCAGGCAGGTTTATTATATGGATACTCCAACCATGGCTGAATGGAGTTAGAAGGACACAGAGACCATTGAACTTGCTTCTGAATAAATACGTCTATAATACGCTATGAATTCGCCTGATTGTCATTTCATCTACTGCAACCTAGCCCAGCATAGATTTTTCCCAGGCTATTACACCTGTCTTTCCTCCAATAACTGAGTTTTGCCCCTGAAATTTAGAATGGAACATCCTCGTGGTTGGGACCTGCCCTTTTTTGTAAATCATCATATGATCTGTCTACTGTATACACATTATCTTACAACTCAATTCACATTTATGCCTATTCAGAAGTAGGATATTTAAGGTGCTCATTTAAGTTGTAGGCAGAACACAAAATATCTTAGATCACAGGAATTTCATTCATTCATTCATTCATTCATTCATTCATTGTTACCTATTTCATCTCCACAAGTGATGGCTTTTGAAGATTATTTCTGTGCTTTGAAGATCTCTTTCTCTCAGATGGCAGAACACAAAATAACAAAGTTCTAGGAAGACAAATTCTTACTGAATATTATGATTAAACATCCTCAAAAGTAAGAGAAAGTGTTTTATTACCTCAAGACCTAGTGGGATTCCATTTATTGGCTGTGTAGAAGCAAACATTGGACAGTTATGCATAGGGATGTTTTGACTTGAATTCCTGCAGAGAACACCATGGTCATTCCAACTATGATTTATGAATGTGAAGTATGGCACTTGCAGAAATCAGATGCAGAAAATCTTTGAATCATGTAGCATGCAGTGGGAAAATGAATGCTAATGATCTCGCTCAGATATCAAATCAGAAATTCAACAACAGTCTAGCTTCAAAGATGTCATTAAAAATAGGATTAAAGCAGAAATATAAATTATTGTTTACCTGACAAATAAGTGGACACAAAGAGTGATATGTTGGTGGTCTTCCTACAAGATGGAGAGATGCACTATGAAAAGATTTTGGTCCCAGAAGAAACACTATACACAATACCAAATGAAATATAAATATAAAACAAGAGAGCCAATTTGATCTACTGGTTAGGGCACCATGCTAGAAAATGGGAAAATGTGAGTCCAAATCCTGCCCATGAAAGCCATCTGGGTGACCTTGGGCCAGTCACTCACTCTCAGCCTAACTCACATCTCAGGGTTGTTATTGTAGGGAAAATAGAAGGAAGATGTATTGGATATGTTCACCGCCTTGAGCTATTTGTAAAAATAATAAAGGCTGGATATAAATTAAATAAATAATTACCTGTTTATGTTGGTGGTCCTTTTAACTTTCTGATTCTAAACACAACATTAAACATCATTGATATAGCTGGTTGCAAGGCCAGCAGAGAAAAATGTGGGTGCTGATTCTGAAAAAAAAATGCCCCATTGATCATAGAGAAAGAGTCCTAAGACAACACTGGTTTAAAGCTAGATAAGCTCGTGAAACATTCATTGTTAAATCTGCCTTATAAATACCTGAGCCAGATAGGTGAGTAGATAAATTCCTGCACTGTAAACTTGCAGTCCTCACCCTCCCAGTTGGGCTTTCTGGCTCCAAGAGCATAAGCCCTATATTCTTTCTGTCTTTGGGGGGCATTGTCAGATCTTTGATCTGAACAATCACAAGTTATCCAATGTGTAAATGCTACACCTGCAATTTAAATAGTGAATCTATAGGATGAGAGACCTTTGTTTACCACTAATTGATTTAAAACAATGAATGCTGGTCAAGTTATGTTGAGGAATATGGAAGAAAGAGATGCCATGTAGGAAGGGAATTTCCACTAAGGTTGTGTACTAACTAGGAGATTCAGATGTTTTGGAAAATAGTCTTATTTTGAATACAGACTCCCCATCCACTTTCTCTAGGAAATGCCTCATATCTCATAACCTTTTATACTATTGACAAAGATTCTTGGCATTGCCAAACCCTTCCCCATTAATCAGGTAGGTAGTATGAGATGTGAAGTAAGAGACAGAAAGCAAGAAAAAGGGAAAGGGGAAAAACCAGCTATGCCTTCCACCCTTCTTTCTATTGTGTCATTATCATTTTATTCTCTTCCCCATCCTTTTTGGTCTTTTATATTTCCCCAATCCAGAAACCATCAATTTGATCTTTTCGCCTTTCAACAAAAAGTTTTCCAGTCTTTAAAAAACAAAATCTCTCCCTCGCTGCAGACTGGTCAGTCATTTCTGCATGTTCACTTAATTTTATAATCCAATCTTCCACAGTAACAGAAGATGCTGTTGATAACTAAAGAATGAGCAGGAGGTAGAAATAGTTCTTGGTTAGGCAATTGCAAAGTTTGAAGATAAGATAAGTTGTTGCTAATGAAGGTTAACCTGCCAGGTGAATTTATCTCTTTTTGAACAACCTAAATATGGTCTCTCTCTCTTTCTTGTCTTTTGTTTTGCTGTCTATTTAGGTCTTCTCTTGCCTCATTTCTTTCCCCTTCTTTTTCTTTTCCAGTCAACACTCCATTTTCCCCATCTCATCTTCAGCGTGTCCTTTTTTTCTTTCCTGCTGTTTTTGTTGGAACAGAGGACAAAAATGGACAAGGGTACCTTACTGTACTTCTGTGTAAGAGTAAGAATGGTTGTATATGTGGATAGATGATCAAATAAATATTGACAGAACCTTATTTTACAGCCAATTAGACTGGTTTCACCTAAAACTGGAATGCTAGGTAGACAAAGTGCAGAAAGTAGACCTTACACAGGACTATTGCCTATTTAGAAAATTATAATTATATACACAGTGATGTGAAAATAACAGTTCTTTAACTGGTGTTGGCCTTCATCTCCATTGCGTTCTTCCCAAGAACCTAGGATGTCATAATGCATTGGCACAGTACATTTGCAGATCCAAGTTCTGTGACCTTTTGTAGTTGGCAGATGGAAATTTTGTCAATGCTTATGACATTTTTTCGTATGGCATCCAGTGTGCTGATGGAACCACCACAGCTGGTTTATGCCATAATCTTCCAACTTCACTGTTCAGTTCTTGATCCTTTGTGATCTTCACCAATTCTTTGTCTTCTAATCTACCACATCAATCTTCTAATCCTGCCACATCAATTTTGCACACTTTCTTCTTTTCAACCATAGTTAAAGTTGATGTATTACAAGCCAAGACATTAGCAGTTTGTATTTGGAAATCCCACAATATTTTAACATGGTTATTCTCAAATACTTTTTCAACTATAAGTTCCTACCAATTTTTTACTACTGACACGTAATTATTTTAGGGATGTTCCAGTGAATCATTATGGTCACTGTGTTATATTATTGTTTATAATCAGTTTGTGCAATCGCATGGGGAGTGCCGCAAGGGTCGGTCCTCTCGCCCCTTCTGTTCAACATTTATGTGAAGCCGCTGGGTGAGATCATCCGTGGTTTTGGGGTGAAGTGTCATCTGTACGCTGATGATACTCAGCTGTACATCTCTACCCCAGACCACCCCAACGATGCCCTTGATGTGATGTCTCACTGCCTGGAGGCCGTGCGGGTCTGGATGGGGAGGAACAGTCTCAGACTCAACCCTTCCAAGACCGAGTGAGTGTGGCTTCCGGCGTCCCGATATAGTCAGCAGGTGCCATTGCTAACTATTGGGGGTGAATCTTTGCCCCCCACAGAGAGGGCTCGCAATCTGGGTGTCCTCCTGGATGCACGGCTGTCTTTAGAAGAGCATATGACGGCCATGGCCAGGGGGGCCTTTTATCAGGTTCGCCTGATTCGCCAGTTGCAGCCCTTTCTGGACCGGGACGCCTTGCACACGGTCACTCACGCCCTTGTCACCTCCCGGCTGGACTATTGTAATGCTCTCTACCTGGGGCTCCCCTTGAAGAGCACTCGGAGGCTCCAACTGGTCCCGAATGCGGCTGCGCGGGTGGTTATGGGTGCAACTTGTGCCCACGTGACACCCCTCCTGCGCGAGCTACACTGGCTCCCAGTGGTCTTCCGAGTGCAATTCAAGGTGTTGGTCACCACCTTTAAAGCGCTCCATGGCATAGGACCCGGGTACCTTCGAGACCGACTTCTGCCACCAATAGCCTCCCACCGGCCAGTTCGCTCCCACAGAGAGGGTCTCCTAGGGTGCCATCGGCCAAGTTATGTCGGCTGGCGACACCCAGCGGGAGGGCCTTCTTTGTGGGAGCCCCAGCCCTGTGGAATGAACTGCCCCCGGAAATACATAAGATCTCTGACCTCCGGGTATTTCGCTGTGCATTGAAGACCCTGTTGTTCCGCCAGGCCGGGCTATCAATGTAATATTTTAAATTGGGGTATTTTAAATTTTTTGGGGTTTTAAATTGAGCCGAATTTATTTAATAATTTTAAATTTTTAATTGATGTTTGTCTTGTGTTTTTAAATAGGCTGTACACCACCCTGAGTCCTTCGGGAGAAGGGCGGTATAGAAATAAAATTTTATATATATATATATATATATATATATATATATATATATATATGTATATGTATATGTATATGTATATGTATATGTATATGTATATGTATATATATATATATATATATATATGTAGGTCTCTGGTTATTCGGGTCTTCTCCCACGTAAAATTGGAAGTGTCTTGGCGACGTTTCGACGAAGTCTCATTCGTCATCTTCAGGCTGGTGTTCTCGGCTTCGTGCTTCCAGGAGCAATGTGAGATTGCAGCCGAGAACACCAGCCTGAAGATGACGAATGAGACTTCGTCGAAACGTCGCCAAGACACTTCCAATTTTACGTGGGAGAAGACCCGAATAACCAGAGACCTACATACAAACACCCGCGAAAACCTGAGAAAACATATATATATATATATATATATATATATATATATATATATATGTGTGTGTGTGTGTGTGTGTGTGTGTGTGTGTGTGTGTGTGTGTGTATATATATATATATATATATATATATTATTGCACAAGCTGAGGGTACAAGCTATAATTTCCATTTTCCCTCTGATCATTGGTAGAAAGTGACCATATAATGCTTACGATTATTATGATTTGTTGCACAGTTAGCCAGATGTTTAGGCTGGATTTGGCATTTTTATCCACCTATCAAGTTCTTCCAAAGGACTTGAGTGGTATATAGACAAATGTTATTTGATGGTGTTAAAGGTGTTGTCACAGAATGTAAACTGTTCTAAGTATTGCTGCCTTTTGCAATTGACTGATGATGATTTTGTCAATGCCAAAGGTGTTCAAGTGATTGCCCCTAAGGCACCTATTGCTATTGGCACTATATCTGCTTTCTTTTGTCACAGTTCTATTTCTATTTGCAGGTTTTGTATTTTGTGATTTTCTCTAGTTTTTTTCTATTTATTATGGATTGCTTAAATTTGAAATTGCACTTCTTTTGAAATAAATAAGACAATGTTTAAATTGTTTTCATTGTTTAAATTGGAAGGACATGATAAGCCAATCAGAATCAAGCTGTCATCAAAAATGGCAATTTCCCATATTTTTTGTGGAAGATATTTTTTAAAAAATGATAAAGAAAATCTATTGTGATCAAAAGAGATATAATGGCATTAATGTGCCTATGTGTTTTTCTAGGATAATTTGAGCCTGCGATAATGGTGCATACACTTAAAGGAATAAAATCAACCCTGAGTGTTCATTCAAGGCACACATGATCAGGGTCAAATGTTCCTCTTTTGGTCACTTTATCTGAAATCCTTGTTTTCTGGAGAAGACTCTAATGCTGGGAAAAGGGCAAGGAAAGAAAAGAATAGGATGACCAAAAGCAAGGTGGCTGGACTCAATTACAATGGCAATGAGTGTGCTGTGGAAAGAGTTGAAAGACCATGTTAGGGATAGATTGTCATAGGTAAAATCCACCTACATGGCCACTAAGGTTCTACAATGACTGATGATGGTGCATAATCATCATCATAAAGGACTTTTTTAAAAAAGTTGACTCATATTATTGAAAGATCTATTTACTGAATATTTATAAGGCTACTTTAAGGACCATCTCCAGACTACTTGAAGGGTATCATCCCCTGGGATTGGCCTTCCCCAATGTGCCAGTAGAGGATGCATGCTTTGGGTCCTATCGGCCAGGGTATTCTGGCTGGAGGGGGGCCCAGGAGAAGACCCTTCTCTGCCATTGCACTTACTCTTTAGAACATTTTATCCTCCCCCTCCCGAGTGAGGTCGGCTCCAGTCCTCCTTACCTTTAGTAAGTCCTGGTTCTGTCAGTTGGCTTAGGGCTCCAACAGCGGGATTTCACATTGGGGGTAGTTGATAAAGTAAGAACAGATCCCATCCCTCCCCTTCTCATTATAGTCCCTCCATCCCTCTCCAACTTTTTAGCTGGGTTGATGTTTATAGTACTGCATTTACTGCATACCATTAGGTTTTGTACAGTTTTATCTTTTAATATTGTAAGTCACTCAGCATTACCGTGTGGTAATATGGGCGACTAATAAATTTTAGAAGAGATTGGACAACCTTTTTTTTAAGTTTCCTGCTTAAGTAAGGTTAGACTAGAAGACCTCCAAGGTCCCTTCCAATTCTGTTATTTTGTTAAAAACCCACTCAGCAAAAATCAAACAATAGGTTTATGCTTAAACTACACATGTTTCATTTATGGGAGATTATAGGAAAATTTCTATATAATGATAGGTCATGTACAATTAAAGCACAATATTATGTTGAAAATTCTTTGCCTGAGGACACATAGACTGTGCTCTATTGCACTTTCTTGCTATAACAGTACAGCAGAGATGGTTCAGCCATTCCTAATGTGCAGCTATTAACATTATTATATGTTATGTGTAATTTAATCATGTCCAGTATGCCACTCATCATGTCACCTTGCCCTCATTATTATGAGACTGCTGGTAAACTTTGTTTATATTGTCTCATTCAGTCTTCATCCATAGCACACATTCTGTCAAGTTAAAAATGTATAGCTGCAATAAAACAAGACATTTGCAATTGGGCCTAAAGCAGTGTTTGGTTCTTGAGATCAGTCTTTCCTTAAGCTCCTTCCAAAGACCCATCCAAATAATCAATGAGGCCTCACTGCCCACAACTTTACCAACAGGATCACTTGTTATGAATTGCAAATTATGCCACAAAGGAAAAACATAACAGAAAATGTAGTAAGTACTCACTGTCAGCCTGACCCTGGGCTGTGTGGATTAAACTTTGAGCTTCTCAGCCCTAAGGTGGATTTTTAAATTATTTTGTCACTTCACATTTGTACTTCAACATCATGAATTCCTCAAAAGAAGAGCAAGAGCCATAAGTACATGTTACCCAGAAGTCATTCATGTTTCCTTTTTTGGATAGATTAATAAATCCTTTGCCCTTTACAAAATAGGAATATAATTTAATGAAATTTTTGCTGTGTTTCTAGCTATATGTCAGAAATACAATGTTTTGGTTTCATTTGATTCTGGACAAATAGTATGAGAAACTGTATTAGCCTTTTCAATGTACAATTGGTCAAAATTGGCAGTCCATTTGTCATTTTCTTTAATTATAATTTCTTCTGACATTTCTCCTGTTTATCTGATCTTCGGTATTCTGCAACTTAAGTCATTTAAAGAGCCTTGGTGGTGCAGCAGACTAAAGCACTGTTAAGTAATACCAGCTGCCTGCAATTACTGCAAGTTTAAATCTCACCAGGCTCAAGGTTGACTCAGCCTTCCATCCTTTCGAGGTAGGTAAAATGAGGACCCGGTTTGTGGGGGCAATAAGCTGACTTTGTATAAAAAAGAACACTGCTTAGGGGGGGCCCGAAAGCCCTACTAAGCAGGTATATACATGAAGGCTATTGTTTAACACATTGTAAGCCGCCCTGAGTCTCCAGAAAAGGGCGGCATATAAATCGAACCAAATAAATAAATAAATTTATCTGAGAAGGACAGACAGGAAAGAAAGAGTTATTAGATCACACTTTTTGTCCAAAATTTGCCTTAGGGACGACTTCATATTTCTTTTTTTTTTATTAAAAAGTTTTATTAGGTATTACAACAGTTTTTCCCATCCCTCGTCCCCCCCCATCCCTCCTCCACCTTCCCTCCTCCACCCACCCCCCATCCCTCATCCCCCCTCTCCCTCCAACCCCCCTCCCCCCACCCCCACCCCGGACTTCCCAGAGCAAATACAGGGTATAACATTTAACAGACATAAACTAAAATATGCTAACTTTCTGTAGACTGCAAACTCCCTCTTGCTCTTTAACTCCCCTTTCAACTAGCAAAACATAATTCAAAAAGAAAATTTTTGTTTCATTCATAAGCTATGAAACTTTTTAGTCCAATATTTGTTTTGAATATAGTCAATCCATCTTCTTCATTCCGATATATATCTTTCATTTAAATGGTCCTTCAAGTATGGCAAAATTTTTGCCATCTCTGCTAAATTCACTACTTTTAATGTCCATTCTTCAATAGTAGGTAAGTCTTCCTTCTTCCAATACTACACCACCAAAGTCTGGCTGCTGTTATTAAATTTAAAATCAATTTAGTCTCTATGACCATACAATCTGTAATTATACCCAACAGAAAGAACTGTGGAATAAATTTTATCTTCTTTTTGAGAATGTTTTGGATAATCCACCATATTTTTATCCAAAATGCCTTAATTTTTTTACATGTCCACCATATATGATAACATGTGGCATCATCACATTCGCATCTCCAACACTTAGGTTGCAAACTTGGATACATACAGGCTAGCTTTTTAGGATCCAGATGCCATCTATAAAACATTTTATAAAAATTCTCTCTTTAAGTTTTGGGCTTGCGTAAACTTTACATTTCTAACCCGTATTTTTTCCCACGTTTCCATCATTATTGGTTCTTCAATATTTTGTGCCCACTTTATCATACAGTCCTTAACTAATTCTGTTTCTGAATCTATTTCTACCAATGCATTATACAACCTTTTTATATGCATTTGACTTTGGTCTCTAATTTGTTTTACCAAGTTCTCCTCATTTTGCAAGATACCAATTTTCTGATCTTCTCTCCATCTAGCTTGCAGCTGTCCATACTGAAACCATGTTCGAATTATCCTTTCTTCTCTTAATTGATTCAAAGATTTTAGTTGTAGTATACCTCTTTCCTTGTTAAGAAGCTCTTTATAAGTAGTCACATCTTGTTTTTGCTCTACACTTATATTCTCTATCGCGTGTCTGGGTATTGCCCACATTGGTAACTTATCGTTTAATTTATACTGATACTTTTTCCAGACACGCAGTAAAGCATTCCTTAATATGTGACTTTTAAAAGTCTTATCCACTTTCTTATCATATAATAAATAAGCATGCCAACCGTAAACCAAATCATATCCCTCAATATTCAATATTCTTTCTTCTGTTGAATTCATCCAGTCACTAATTGCTGATAGAGCAGCTGCCTCATAATATAATCTTAAATTGGGTATTTTGAGACCTCCTCTTTCACGTATATCCTGCATTATTTTTTGCTTTATTCTCGGTCTCTTTCCTGCCCAGACAAAATTATTAATACCCTTCTGCCATATCTTCAAATTTTCATCTTTTTAAAGTATTGGTATCATTTGAAAAAAAAATAAAAACTTAGGCAAAACATTCATTTTTACTGCTGCTATTCTTCCCAACAGATAATTGTAATATTTTCCAATTTTCCCTCTCTCTCTGTATTTTTTGCCACAACGGATCATAATTATGCTTAAATAATTTCGCATTTGATACAAGAAATGGATGGCCTAAAAATTTTATCCTTAAATGTTAATGGCTTAAACGATCATAAAAAAAGAAAGATAATTTTATCAAAACTGGTAAAACAGAACCCAGACATAATTTGTTTACAGGAGGTTCATATAAAAAAAGATGAGGCAAATTGTCTAGAATTTATTAAATTTGGCAAACTATTTGTGTCATTAGCAGAGAAAAAGAAAAGGGGTGTGGTGATATATGTGAAAAAAGGAATTGAGGCAGAATTAAAGTACAAAGATACTAAAGGGAGAATTCTAATGGTAGAAATTAGGAGAGGAAATGCAAAAATGATGTTGGTGGGAGTATATGCCCCGAATGAGAAACAGGGACAATTTTACAAAAAATTACACGAACAATTAGGGAGTCGGGCCCATGCTGAAATATGTATGTTAGGCGATTTTAATGGTATTGTTAACCCAGAGAAAGATTATAAAAGTGGGAGAGAAAAAGAAATAAAAGATTACCTCTGCCAAAAAGCTTCTTTGATCTGGTGGACGAAATTAACCTAATTGATATGTGGCGTACTTTACACCCGCACGACTCCCAATACACCTTTTTCTCAAATCCACAGAATTCTTGGTCCAGAATTGACATGGTATGGACTACTAGAAAATTAGGTCTAGAAATTAAGAAAGTGGATATAAGTTTAAATACTTGGACAGATCATAAACTTCTCGAAGTAAATTGGCACTATATTAACAAGAGAAGGCAACAAAGATGGAGTCTAAGGTCCAACCTCTTGAATGAAAAAGAGTTTATAATAAAATTAAATGAAGAAATTAAGCGCTTCTTCATCGAGAATGGCAAGCAAGGCACGGCGAAGGAAATTGTATGGGATACCATGAAAGCGTATTTGAGAGGAGTAGCGATATCGTACACGGCGTTCAAAAATAAGGAAGAAAGGAAAGTTAGAGAGGATTATAATAGGAAACTAGAAGAAGCGGATAGCAAATTACAACAAAACCCGGGAGACGAGATGGCCAAACAAAAGTGGATGATGGCAAGGCATAATCTTAACATTCTGGATCAGGAAGAGTTGGCGCAAAAAATCAAGAGAACAAAACACTACCACTTTGAGAACGCCAACAAGTCGGGAAGATGGCCGGAATACAGATTAAAAAAAGAACAGGAAAAAAATCAAATTCTCACACTAGAAGACTCCAATGGTGATATCTTGACAAAAGAAGTGGATAAGTTAGAAAGAGCGAGAGAATTTTACGAACCTTTATATAAAGAGGAAGCGATTGATCCAGATAAAATTGTACAATATCTGATGGAAGCTAACTTGCCACAGATAACGGAAGAAGAGAGAGAAATGTTAAACAACAAAATCACAGTGAAAGAACTCAAATTGGCTCTTGCCAAAATCAAAAAAAAAACAAAACACCAGGCCCAGATGGTCTCCCAGGGGAAATTTATGCAAAATTTGAGGAAGAATTACAATTAGAACTGTTACATATATTTAATGAGGTATTAGTTGGTATAAGAATCCCAGATTCCTGGAAAGAAACTTATATTACACTCATATTGAAAGAAGGTGCTGACCCGAAACAGATAGCAAATTATAGGCCGATTTCTTTGTTAAATTCAGATTACAAATTATTTACAAGTATAATTGTGGAAAGACTAAAAAAAATCCTAAATGGCTGGATCCACAATGATCAGAAAGGATTCCTCCCAGGGAGGCAAATGAGGGATAACGTGAGGACTGTAATAAATGTCATAGAATATTATGAACAGCACCCGGAAAAACAGCTGGCGTTAGTGTTCTTGGACGCCCAAAAGGCGTTCGACAACTTAAATTGGAAATTTATGATCAACCAAATTGATTTAATGGGATTTGGGACAAATTTTAGAAAGATGATTGAAAATATTTACCATAAACAGAGGGCAAGCATTTTAATAAATGGGGACAAGACGCGGATATTTTGGATACAAAAGGGAGTTAGACAGGGATGCCCCCTGTCCCCTCTACTCTTTATAATGGCGCTGGAAATCCTACTCAGAAAGATCAGAGATAACAAAGAAATCAAAGGACTACAAATTAAGAAAGAAATTTTTAAAACACAAGCCTTCGCAGATGACGTGGCCGTAATAATGGAAGATCCCTTGAAATCTGGCCCCAAATTACTCCAGGAAGTACAACAGTATGGAGAAGTCGCTGGCTTCAAGCTTAATAAAACCGAAACTAAAATTTTAGCAAGAAATATGACAGAGACAAACAAGAAAGAGCTAGAAAAGTCCTTAGAACTTCAGATAGCGAAGAAAATAAAATATTTGGGAATATGGATCACTGCAAGATATTCCTCTTTAAAGGAGGATAACTACAGTCCACTACTACAAAAAATAAAGCAGGATATAGACAGATGGAAGAAGTTAAAATTGTCTTTTACAGATAAGATCTCAGCAATTAAAATGAATATTCTCTCCAAGATTATATTTTTATTCCAAACTATACCAGTGAATATTGATAAAAAATATTTCCTAGATCTGGAAAAGAAGGTGCGAGAATTTTTATGGGAAGGGAAGAAGGCAAGGATTGCATATAAAACACTGCAAGGGAAAAGAAACATGGGTGGCTTTGGATTACCCGATTGGGAAGCATATCAGAAGGCGGCCAAATTAGTATGGATCAAAGAATGGGTTACATTACAAAACAAGAGAATTCTGACGTTAGAAGGCCACGATCTACAGGCAGGCTGGCACGCTTATTTATGGGGCCTAAAGAATAAAAATAACTCATATTTCCACAAACACAAATTAAGGGAGACCCTGATTCAAACATGGGAAGAAATTAGACAAAGATTTTACACTAAAGTACCAATCTGGCTCTCAATTATGGAGGCTCTGACTGCCTCTAATAAAAGGGATATCTTGAAATTTGGCACGTACAAAGACATATTAAATGATAATGGTATTCTTAAATCACGAGAAATATTAAGTAATCAAGGTTTCAATTTAGATTGGTGGAGCTGCCTACAGATAAGCTCAAGATATCAAAAAGATAGGGATAGGGAAAGGAGGTTGGCACTTTCTTTCATATGTGGTGGTCCTGCCCGGAGACAAAAAAGTTTTGGACAAAAATACGAATCTGGCTACGAAAAATAGTGGAAGAAGATATAAAACTTTCCCCCGAAATCTTCTTATTAGGAATGATGGGAGATGGACTCTCTAAGGACAAGATACAATTAATTATACATGTTATAACAGCGGCCAGATTAACCTTTGCAAAATACTGGAAGGACAAACAAACCCCTCCAGAGATGACAATAATAAATAAAATCCTAGAATGCGCAGAAATGGCAAAATTAACAAGTGCTCTTAAAGATGATGAAAATTCAAAATTTAAGGCAGTATGGGAAAGGTAGTACAAATGGTGGAATAATAGAACGAGATTATAAGGATATGTCTATTTCTAATAATGGTAGATTTGAAGATACTTGATATGTACATAATGTAAATATGTAACCGCACGACACCTCAGATGTTAATGGAGATTTGATGTTTTCTTTTTTAAAATTTTTTTTTAAAAAATCAATAAAGTATTATTAAAAAAAAAATTCGCATTTGATGTCGTAATATAAACCCCTAAATACTTAACTTTTTTTACTATTTCAAATCCTGTTAGTCTTTCTAATTCTTCTTTTTGATTTGTAGTCATGTTTTTAGTTATTATCTTCGTTTTCCCTGCATTTATTTTAAATCCAGATACTTGCCCATATTGATTAATTATATCCATTAAACCTACAACCGACTCTAATGGTTGGGTTAAAGTAACAACCAAGTCGTCTGCAAATGCTCATAAACTGTAGTCATACTGCCTAATTTTAATTCCATTTATTTTATCCGACCCACGTATTTTACTCAACAAAAATTCCAAAGTCAAAATAAACAATAATGGAGACAAGGGACATCCTTGTCTTGTTCCTTTTTCTATATTAAAAGTATCTGTTAAACTACCATTATTTATTATTTGCGCTGTTTGTTTCTGATATATTGCCTTAATAGATTGTGTAAAATATTCTCCAAACTGCATCTTTTCTATTATTTGCAATAAGAAATGCCAATTCAATCGATCGAATGCTTTCTCCGCATCAAGAAATATTAGCACCGCAGGGATTTGGTTGTTTTTCCCCAAATACTCTATTAGGTTAACAACTTGCCTTACATTACTCTTCATTTGTCTACCATTTATAAAACCAGTTTGATCATTATGAATCATTTGTTGCATGATTGTCATTAACCTATTTGCTAGTATTTTAGCAAAAATCTTATAATTTGTATTTAAAAGTGATATAGGCCTATAATTTTTTGGCTGGGTGTGGTCTTGATCCTCCTTTGGAATCACAGAAATAAAAGCTGTCCTCCAGGATGGGGGTACGTCTCCTCCAGATCGTATATTAGTAAATAATTCCTTAAGTGGTCCCACCATTTCTAACTGCAAGTGTTTATAATAACAGCTGTCAAACCATCCGTCCCAGGGGCTTTACCCACTTTCAACTGCTTAATTGCAAACATAATTTCCTCAGAGGTTATCGGTTGATTTAAACCCTCCCTTTGCTCTTTTGTAATTATAGGAATATTCTCTTTCTGTAAATATCTATCTATATCTAAACTTTGAATTTTATCACTAGCATACAACCTCGTATAAAATTCTAAGAATGCTTTTTTAATCATATTTTGCTGATAAACCGCTTTACCTTTATATTCTATTTTCTCTATAGTCCGTGACTTTTGTTTTTTCCTTAACAGATATGCTAACTATCTCTCTGGTTTGTTAGCATTGCAAAAAGTATTGTGTTTAGCATATTGCAAGTTAGTTGCAACTTGGTCTGCCATTAACATATTAAATTGCCCTCGCAGTAAGTTAATTGCCTCTTTTATTTTCTTGCCTGCTGGGTTCAATATCAAAGCTTGTTCTTTTTTTTTAATTTCCTCTTCTAAGTCCTTCCTTTTTTTTTCCTGTTTATGTCTATGTTTATTATTCAAATATATCAAAATACCTCTCATATATGCTTTACTTGCATCCCAAACCATTTCCATAGATGTATCCTTATGCATATTCATAATGAAAAATTCTTTCATAAATTTTTTACATTCTTTTACATTTTCCTCATATCTAAACAGATTTTCATTTAACCTCCAAGACCTCTTAAATCCCTTTCCATACTCTAATTCCATCCAAACTGGACTATGATCCATTAAAACTCTTGGACAGATCTTGGTCTTCTTCACCCTAGAAAAGAGATCATTAGTAATTAATATGAAATCAATCCTAGAGAAAGATTGATGTTTATCAGAAAAAAAAGTAAAATCTTTTCCTCAGAGTTCCTCTCTCGCCAGATATCTCTCAACTCCATATCATCCATCATTTCAAAAAACGATTTTGGCAATCTGGCACGCGTTGAGATATTTTGCAAGAGCCCCTTCTTATCTTTTTTAGTGTCCAAAACTCCATTCCAATCACCCAATAAAATGCATGATTTATAATCTCATTGTAGTAACTTGGAATGTAAAAGCTTGTAAAATTTTTCCTGTTGTTGGTTCGGTGCATATACTCCAATTAAAAGTATTTTTCCCCTTTTATTAAAAGTTCAATTGCTATGAATCTTCCTTGATCATCTGCTTCAATTAGTTAGCAATTAAGTCTTTTTTTAGGTATATAACTATACCATTCTTCTTCTCAGGAGCAGATGCAACAAAATGTGTACCTAACCTTGCATTTATTAAATATTTTTGATCTTTCCTTCTAATATGAGTCTCTTGTAGACAAATTACTTCATTTTTAAACTGTTTCAGATAATGAAATATTTTTCTCCTCTTTTGTGGTGAATTTAGGCCATTAACATTCCAAGTCAGAAATCTAGTTGCCATTCTTGGCACCCTGAAGCTTCCGGAGCATCTGCTAGAAATCTCCATGCATTTTGCTTTTTGGCCTTGCTCCTCCCACTGCTTCTGTTTTTGTAGTTTCTTGAGTTGTCATCTGGAGTTGCTGCACTCTTAATTCTTCTTGACGCTTGGCTGCCGCACGGGTCTGTCTTTGATCCTTAGGTTCTTCTATTTTTTTGAATACCTCCAAAGCTTGAGCAGTAGTCGAAAGCTGTATTAAATCTTCTTGAATAATCAAAGCTCCCCTTTGGGCCTGTACCAACGATTCTTCCTTCTCCCCCTTTCTTGCCCCCTCTGCTTCCATCTTCCTTCTAGCTTCTGGGGACTGTGGGCATCCAGCCTTTAGTACATTGGTGTAAAAATCTCTTGCCTTCCACACCGAATTAAGATGATATCTTTCTCCTGAATAATTCACCACTAGTCCAGCTGTTTATTTTTAAAAGTGGCTTGTAAAATTTCATTGCATATTCTCCTTGTAATAAAATAGACTACAATGTCTCTTGGTAAATGTTTCTGTCTGGTGACCCATGAATTGACACGGTAAATTTTGTCAATTTGCCATTCAAGATTTGCTTTTTGTTCTCCCATTATCTGTGCAAATGCTTCTGAAAAAATCTCTCTCAAATTCTGTTGCTTATTTTCCTTCAGGCCTCTTATTCTCAAAGCAAATTCCATATGTCTATATTGTATCATTGTTACATCGGCCTCTGCTCTTTCCATCTTATTCTGAACCTCTCCCATTTTATTTTCCAAATTCACATTAGACTGCTTAATTTCTTCCACTTTTTCATCTAATGATTCAATATGGCCTGCCAGACCTTGGACTGCCATAACAATATCTTCTCTAATTTCCTGATTTTGAATTTGAATAAACTCTTTAATTTGAGCCATCTCATCAGCGACATCTCGAATTTTATCCTCAAACACCAAAGTAATTTTTTTTTCTGTAACAGAGGCTTGTGTTTTAAGGGCTTCCTGCAACATTTCAAGTGTTAATATTGGTGGTTCCGTTGGAACAGAGAGAGATTGCAATTTGGATGTTTGAGCTGGCGAGCTCCCAGCGCTTTTAGAGGCAACAGTCTTTATTTGTTTTGAAGCCATTTTTAGTTTCCAATTTGAATTTATTCAGCAACCAGAACAACAAATCCACCAGGTCCAAAATTTTCCAGTCCTTAAATAATATAAATCATTTTGTAAAAACTATAGTCTTTTTAGCTTTTAATCTTCTTTCTTTCAAAGCAAAGATCTCTAGTTTTATACAGGGGCTGCCAGCGCTAAATGAAACTTTCCTTTTAACTTTCAATTTCACGCCCCATTAGAGCCCAATTGCCATCTTGGTTTCACTTTCTTCCCTTAATAACTCAGAAGGAAGTAATACACATTTAGAGTTAAAGTTTAGTACTTGCAAATCTGATCTCTCCCAGCTTTGCTCAGCCTGCTTCCAAATCCAATGTTTTATTCCAAGCGTTGTTTGCAGGGGTGGTCACGGCATCTTGTTCTGCTTATAGCAGAAACATCCCGGATCCAGAGCTCTGTCGGGCTTCCAGGGAGCTCTCACCCTTCGAGCCCCAGAATTGTTCCTGGGGCTTCTTGGGGAGCTCTACCTGCACCCGTTCGCTCTCTTCCTCCCCTTTTTCCAGGGAGAAAGTTTCCAAGCCGCTAGACAGCTGATTTGCGCTGTTCTAGTGGCTTTACACGATCGCGGGGCTGGCGCTCACGAAGGAGCGTCTTCAACGCCTACGGTGCCACCGGAAGTCAAGATCACACTTTTTGTCCAAAATTTGCCTTAGGGATGACTTCATATTTCTTCAAAGTGAAGAGAAATGTTTCATAAGCATTTTGTGGTAAAAAAAATTACAGAGGAGAATCAGTCCTGCTGAATTTTTTTATCCTTGATGGAGGAGATGATCTGTGTTTGATTTTAGGTGAAAACCTTTTACAGGGTTGATAAATAATAGCAATAGCATTTAGACACACATCTACCTCTTAGTGCTTTGCAGCACTCTCTGGGCGGTTTATAAGATCAGCATTATTTGCATATTACTTCCAACAGTCTGGGTCCTTATTTTACCAATTTCGGAAAGATGTAAGGCCAAGTCAACTTTGAGCCCTGGCAGGATTGAACTCTAGGCTAGGGGCAGAGTTTGCCTGTAATACCGCATTCTAACCACTGCACCACCAAGGCTCCTTATGTGATATCAAGATGGCGTTTATTCATAGTGACCATCTGGATACATTTTCTCCAGAAAGATCTATCTCAACTTTCAAGGGTCCTTCCAATGTACTCATCACTGCTACAATTGAGTCTATCCACTTTGCTCTGGGTCATCCACTTATCCTTCCTTGCATCTTTCCCAGCACTTTTTAGGGTTAGGATTTAAAATCTCAAGCAGTAAAAGACATATTCTATAACTAAGAATGTGCCCCCTTTAAAAAAAAAAGACTACTTTATCATTCCAGAAGAATGAAGACAGACGAGATAAATTTTTATGTTGTTTTAAAGTAAAGTGTTTTAATGTTACATAACAAAGGACAGTCCTCTATTACAAAGGCTGTCACGAGACAATTTTTTGTCTTTTCCTCAGTCTCTTTTGATGATGTGCTTGTACCAAAAATATGTTTTTAAAGCAATTAAAATGTTTAACCTTAAAATTAAAATGATTGCATCTATCAATTCTTGCACTATTTATAAACAGTTCAGTAATGAAACATAGTTGAAAAAAGTGAATCTCAAAACCTGAGAGTTAAGCTACTGGTAGTATGTTTGATACCAGGTCTGGCAGCCTGTTTTCTTTCCAAGTAAAAATAGCAAACTTGTATATATGCTCATAAAAAAAAAAAAAACATGCATAAGCTAATAAGCCGTGTGTCTCTTAGATTTTTTATATTCAGTTTTTTCCTCAGCTAGAAAATACAGCAGAAAATCAATCCGTCTAACAACAGTATGCTAAGGGAGTATATATTGGCAGCAAATCTCCTACAATTCACAGAGCACTTAGTACTATTAGAGATGCTAGAAATTCAAACTGGGGCTTCCTGCAGGCAAATATTGCCCTCTAAACCTCAGGCCTTTTCAACAAGGCAAGTAGACTCTACTGCCCATTGTTCCTTTATCAAGAGATCTTCAGAATCAAATGACTATAAAAGAAAATGATGACATCAAGAACCATTCATTGGTTCTTGGTGTCATCACTTCTTGATGAATGTATTTGGTGTCATCACTTCTTGATAAATATATTTTTTCTCCTCTCTTTTTTTCTTTTTTTTTCTTTTATGTACTTTGAGAGCATATGCACCAGTGGTGGGTTGCTCCTGGTTCGGTCCGGTACTTGCGAACTGGTAGTAATGGCGACTGGAGGCTCCGCCCACTCACCCAGACATCATCATGAACGATCTGCGCATGCGCAGAAGCGCACACATGCTCCCATTGTGAACTGGTAGCGGAGGTAAGTAGAATCCACCCCTGATATGCACCCAAGACAAATTCCTTGTGTGTTCAACCACAGTTGGCCAATAAAAAATTCTATTCTATTCTATTCTATTCTATTCTATTCTATTCTATTCTATTCTATTCTATTCTATTCCCAATCCTTCTTTGTTCTCCTGAGTCTAAAAATTTCACTGGGCTCATATAGAACATCCAGGGAGAATGCTAAATTACTTTCCAAAGAGCAAAGCTCCTTGCTTAATGAGAAACTTAAAATCCAAGGTTTTTAAGGAGTTGAATGGAAGAAACATGGATGGGTAAATTTTCTATAGAATTTTGTACAAAATTATGGAATTAATCTAGATATAAGAGATTAGTGAAATATATTAGCATTCTTATGCATCACTTTCTTAAGTAGCTCATGGTTTGGTTCTTGATAGTAAATGAAAACTATTTCTAGGTATTTCCAAGTAAGGAAATAATTTATATTTTCCACTGTCCAAAAATGTATTTCAGCAAATGTCAAACATTTTTTAGAATTATTTCTAAAAGACAGACTGATATAGTTACAATGTTGAGATATACTCTATTTCCAATTAATATTTCTGCTAATTAATTTGTACACATTTAATTGTGTTTATTTTATGACAGTCTATATCCGCTTTTGTCACCCTGTTTTGGTGAACTATACTTTTAGCAGTGTACAAATACCTTTCCTACATTTTCCCAATATTCCTATAGACAACAAAATCATTCTAGCGGTAGATAACTTGAAATCATTGATTTTTCCATTTCAAAATGCAAAAATAACAGCCTGAGGTTTAGGTTACAAAGCACCAAAGAAGTCATTTCCTGCAAAGACTGTATTAGTTGTAGAAATAGAGCACGCAAAATTGAAGCCAGAGCCTGGGGCATTCAAATATATTGAACTGAGATTCCAGGAATGTCACCCAATGTGTTATTATCTGTCTTCCCTTCAAAAATGTGTTATCTTAAAAAGACCTATTGGTTTACTAGATGGGTGCACTGGGGTTATTTGTCCACCAGCGAAAACTCAACTACCTCTGAAAGAGGAAAAGGAATCAAGGAACAGATTGGGTCAACTGTTGTAAATTTAAAATGAGTTTGCAATGGAAGCAGCTTTTTGTTACCTTCCAAAAATGTTATAACTATGTTCCTCACCAGATGGCTATTAAATTGGGACATCTGGAGGGCACCACCCAATATTTGAAGGACACCAGCTTGAAGGAGGCTGGTTTATAAGTAAACGTCTTCATGCTTTAAAAAAAAAAATAATAACCCACAACTACCAAAGTATAACTTGTTCACTAAACTTCAGAATAACAAAATAACAGAGTTGGAAGGGACCTTGGAGTCTTTTAGTCCAACACCCTGAGACCCTATACTATTCTGGAGAAATGGCTTAAGCGGGGGATATTGTTTTTTAATTTATTTATTTTTCCTGGATTTTTTTTTTTTGTTTGTTTGTTTGTAAGATGCCTAGAGTTGCTGTGAGTGAATAGGCAGCTACATAAATTTTCAAAAAAAATAAAATTAAAATAAATAAATAAATAAATAAAAACCTCCAGTGATGGTGCATCCAACAACTTCTGGAGGCAAGTTGTTCCACTGATTAATTGTTCTAACTGACAGGAAATTTCTCCTTAGTTCTAGGTTGCGTCTGTCCTTGATTAGTTTCCATCCATTGCTTCTTGTCCTGCCTTCAGGTGCTTTGGAGAATAGCTTTGACTCTCTCTTCTTTGTCACAGCCCTCAAATATTTGGAACACTATTACCATGTCAGTGTTCAAAATCTCAATGTCTTCTGTGAGTTTTTTAAGCATGTTTATTTTTCATAGGATCAAAGGCATTTTTATCATATACCTTTTACCAAAATAGAAGCAAATTGTTTTATTGACATAATATTGAAAGAACTATACAATCAGACACTGTCTCCAGTTTCAATTTGGGCATTATACAATAAACTCCCAGTCCCACAGTTTGATGCTGATAACATGGATCACATTTTTTATGATCCCCAACCCACACTGGAATAATCATCTCATACTAGTAAGGAATGATCACTTTCTGTAAGATGACATCTGACATTAACCTGGCCCTTTAGATCTTCTAGTAAACCCTTTAATCAAGCCCATCTACCATATTATGGGTCTCTTCTCTTTCTTTCCAACTTTCTCAGCATTACTAGCCTCAAAAAAGCTGGAGCTTTATGTGTCCAAAATATGATACTTTGGGCTTAGTCATGCATGCCTCAAGTAAGAACACTTGATTAATTTGTTTTTTGATAGCTATAACATTTGTTTGTTTTGATAGCTATACATAATATATGGAAGAATCTTCTCCAACACTATAGTTTAAAGGCACTAATACTCTTCCTAGCCTGCTTTTTCAAAGTCTAGCTTCTGCTTCCATAGTGCATCATTACCTATTACTTATATAATTCTGATTTTTGCAGGTATAGACATATAATGACCTCTGAACATATTTTCCAAAGGCTTTTATTACTGCCCTTGCATATGCTAGTCTGCAGTGTATTTCTTAACTGCCAGTTCCTTTAGTACTTTTCTTTTCTTCTGCTCAATCATGTCTGATTCTCAGAGCAACAGACAAGTCCCTGCAGTTTTCTAGGCGAGGTTTTTCAGAATTGATTTGCCATTGCCTCCTTCCTAGGGCTGAGAGAGATGAACCGGCCCAAGATTACCCAGCTGGCTTTGTGTCTAAGGCAGGATTAGAACCCATGGGTCTCCCAGTTTCTAGCCAGATGCCTTAAACACTACACCAAACTGGCTCTCAGTTAAGGACTGATCATCATAAAAGTAAAAGTTATCCACTACCTTATTGTCAACTCAAAGGCTGGTTATTAAATCCGCTATCATTAGATTGGTCCTTTATATTTACTTATAATCCTGTTTTTTTCACTTGCTTGTTGACTTTGATTAGTAGACATTGAAAATTGTTTACAGATATCAAAACAACGTCAACAGCATAGCATGGGTTTTATTGCTTCCTCCTCCAGTTTAAAATACACCTTTCTTCTTCCAATCAGTTTCCTTCAATATAATAATAATTCAGCATACAGTTGAATGAATGAGAGAGCAAACAGCCTTTTCTCAGTCCGTGGCCGTGTTCCACCCAGATTGTGGCATCCTGTCTTGTGCATAGGCTTCACAAATGATCAATGAGATGTTCTGGGGTTCCATTTTCCTAAACACATTCTAAGCCATTTCTACAGTCAATGAAACATTTAATGACTTCTTTAGTTTCTCAATTATCCAGTGTACATCAGCACTAATATATCTTGTTCCTCTACTTTTTTCTAAAAACTACCTTAAACATCTGACATTCACCCCTAATTTTTGTGGATTCTAACCTCCATTGGGTGATTCTAAACAAATATTTTGCCAGCATGTAATATTAAGGCCATTGTGCAATACTTGGAATGCTCTTAAGTCTTCTTTCTTTGGTACCAGCATGTAGATTGATATATTGCATTTTGATGGCCACTGTTTAATTTTCCACATTTACTGACATTGATTAAAATCCCACTGATTCTTCTTTTGCTAGCCATATTTCTATAGATATTCTATTGATTTCTGTACCTTGCAATAATAACCAGAGTGCTAATTAAACAGCATATCAATTAAAGATTAAAATCTTATTCACAGATTTTTTTTGAAACCTTTCTTTGTTTTTCCAGTGCTATTTTCGTCTTCAGCCTCATAATACTGCTTCTTGTTTCTTCTAATACTATTTATTATTCTTTATTAGTTCCTTCTTATGATCTTTGTCTTTTTTTATTTTAATTAATAAGCACAGAAATTTCATACAGGTAGTCCTTGATTTACAACAATTTATTTAGTGACCATTCAAAGTTACAGTGGCACTGAAAAAAGTGAATTATAACCATTGTTCACACTTATGACCATTGCAGGATCTCCAAGCAAAGACAATGAGGAAGTACATTCACTTAACAACCATGTTACTAACTTAACAAGTGCAGTGATTCACTTAAGAACTGTAGCAAGAAAGGTTAAGAAAACTCACGTAACAGCCATTTCACTGAGCAAGAGAAATTTTGGGCTCAATCGTGGTTGTAAATTGAGGATTACCTGTAATTCTGTGAAGAAAGGAGTGTTACTCTTTTGTTCTGGATGACTGAAAATGGCAGAGGTTTTCTTGGAAGCAGTATTAACCTGTAGTTGCAGAAATGTATTTTTCTGGGAACTGAGTTAGTCTGTCTGTCTGCCTGTCTCTATTTATTCACAGTATCTGCTACTTCTAATTAGTGCCTGTAATTCTAATCTAGATATCCTTTAAAGAGGCGGTGGGGAGGCCTCTCCTCAAGAAGCCTTCCCTGGACCTGGCAGTGTTGTCTAATTATCGTCCGGTCTCCAACCTTCGCTTTGTGGCGAAGGTTGTTGAGAGTGTGGTTGCATGACAGCTTCCCCAGCACCTGGATGAAATGGCGTATCTGGATCCGTTCCAGTCGGGCTTCAGGCCTGGGTACAGCATGGAAACGGCATTGGTCGCGTTGGTGGATAATCTCTGGAGGGCTCGGGACAGGGGTTGCTCCTCTGTCCTGGTCCTATTAGATCTCTCAGCGGCTTTTGATACCATCAACCATGGTATCATGCTACACCGGTTGGAAGAGTTGGGGGTGGGAGGCACCGTGTTGCAGTGGTTCTCCTCCTTTCTCTCCAACCGGTCGCAGTCTGTGTTGGCAGGGGGACAGAGGTCGACTCCGAGGCGCCTCATATGTGGGGTGCCACAAGGGTCGGTCCTCTCGTCCCTTCTGTTCAACATTTATGTAAAGCTGCTGGGTGAGATCATCCGTGGTTTCAGGGTGAAGTACCACCAGTACGCTGATGATACTCAGCTGTACATCTCCACCCCAGACCACTCCAACGATGCCCTTGAAGTGATGTCCCGGTGCCTGGAGGCCGTGCGGATCTGGATGGGAAGGAACAGGCTCAGGGTCAACCCATCCAAGACTGAGTGGCTGTGGTTTCTGACGTCCCGATATAGTCAGTTGATGCCATCGCTGACTATTGGGGGCGAATCACTGGCCCCCACGGAGAGGGCTCGCAACTTGGGCGTCCTCCTGGAATCACGGCTGTCTTTAGAAGAGCACTTGAGGGCCGTGACCGGGAGGATTTTCCATCAGGTCCGCCTGATTTGCCAGTTGCGTCCCTTTCTGGATTGGGACTCCTTAAACACGGTCACTCATGCCCTCGTCACTTCCCGCCTGGACTACTATAACACTCTCTACATGGGGCTCCCCTTGAGGAGCATCCGGAGGCGCAGAGTGCGGCCGCGCAGGTGGTTATGGGAGCATCGTGGCGCTCCCATGTAACACCTCTCCTGCGCGAGCTGCAGGTGGTCTTCTGGGTGCGCTTCAAGGTTTTGGTTACTACCTTTAGAGCGCTCCATGGCTTAGGGCCTGGTTATTTACGGGACCGCCTGCTGCCGCAAACGGCCTCCCACCGGCCAGTACACTCTCACAGAGAGGGACTCCTCTGGGTGCCATTGGCCAAACAATGTCGGCTGGCGGCCCCCAGGGGGAGAGCCTTCTCTGTGGGGACACCTACTATCTGGAATGAGCTCCCCCCGGAGATACAGAGGATCCTGGATCTACGCACCTTCCGCTGCGCTCTCAAGACCTTTTTATTTCACCAGGCTGGTCTGGCCTAACCTCTCCCATTCTCTTTTTAATGTACATTTTAATTTGTTCTTAACCTGGGGTTTTAAATTGGTCTTGGGCTAAATTGATTTAATTTGATTTTACTTCTGCTCTTAAATTTTTGTATTCTATGTGTTTTATCTTGTGCCTGTTCACTGCCCTGAGTCCTTCGGGAGTAGGGCGGTATATAAATCAAATAAAATGAAATGAAAAAAAAATCAGCTATCACCTCCATATACCAAAAAGTAGGGGAAATATTGTAGACTTTCCTCTCTGTGTTCTCCTGAAGTTGCTGGCATCAGGTTTGATTTCTACCACCGTGATTTTTTCACTAAGTACATGAAGATGTAATGTTTTCTTGGCAATATGGATGCCCTTCTTGTGAGCTTCTTTTTCAGCTTCTCTGCCTAGTTTATAGGCCTGGAATATCTTGATTTCCTCTCCAACTATCAATCAGCTCTGACTTTGTTTATCTTTTTAAGTTCATCAAGGCTATCTAGGTGATGCTGCTATTTTATGGCTGCTTTCTTGTTACAGTTTTTTCCCGTGCATGTAAAGTTTTGCTAGTTGCCTCTAACAGAAATGTCCCTACTTGACCCTTCTTTGTTATGGGAGCAGATCACAGCCCTAGGTCC
Organism: Pantherophis guttatus; assembly: GCF_059756535.1. Taxonomy (NCBI): domain Eukaryota; kingdom Metazoa; phylum Chordata; class Lepidosauria; order Squamata; family Colubridae; genus Pantherophis; species Pantherophis guttatus. Next base: position 100,610,774 of record NC_142064.1, read on the forward strand.
TGGGGAGTGAATGGAAAATGCAATAATGTCATGTACCACTGTACAACTGTGCCTAGCCATCTATTTCAATGCATTTTACTAAGTACTGGTGCCCTCTAGTGTAATATGCACTACCTCCTAACCAGCAAATTCAACACCCAGAGAAGCAGGGATTACCACCAGGATTACCACCAGACAAATAATCCAGTAGAAAACAACAACCTAATGAAGAAAGTACCAAGAAGAAAACAACACTCCCACCAACACTTTCAGGGCAAGCTAACAGAGAACAATCTCCACTGCCTTCAAGCACCAAAGATGCTAGGAAGATGCACTACCTAGTCAGGTAACAAAATGTCTGCAAGCAAACAACTAAGCTCAGAGAGCGTCAAGGACTCCATACTGTTTTGTGTGTTTTTTTCACTGAAAGAATCATCAAGAACTCATGAGAATACGAGAGGGCATTTAAGGGGGAGAGGGAGGGAGGATGGTTAGAGAATGAGCACCGATTATCTGAGTTTTGTCTAAGTTTTGTTTTGTTTTACCCTGATCGAACACATAAACTGGGTTATCTATCTGTCTGTCTGTCTGTCTGTCTGTCTGTCTGTCTGTCTGTCTGTCTATCTATCTATCTATCTATCTATCGATCTATCTATCGATCTATCTATCGATCTATCGATCTATCTATCTATCTATCTATCTATCTATCTACTTTTGACAAAGTGGAATTAACAAAGAATCTTTGCTGCTTTGTTTTTAATCATCTTCCAGATAATTAGTTGGCCTTGATTGGCTTGACAGAAAAAGAATGGGTTATGTCGTTATCCTAAACATTGCTGTAATTATCAATAGATTTTAGGAAATGTACATTATCTAGATCAGTGCTTCTCTATCTCAGCAACTTTAAGATATGAGGATGTTCCTTCCCAGAATTCCCCAGCCAGCATTGATGTTCGTACATCTGAGGTTGAGAAACACTAGATTCACTTACTGTAGTATACTAAATAATTGTGGAATAGGTACCAGAAATGGTAAGGGAAGAAAATCATTATCATTTTCTTTTTCTGGCACCCGACCTATGTACTTCCTTGGCAATAACGGTGGGGGGAACGGGACGGGGGGGACTTTACTTGCCAATTTCTATGTATCAGGTAAAAGAATGGGCATTAACAATTTGGTACATCTAATTAAGCTATATATATTAAATTATGCAATTTTACCACAGCTATGGTTTATGTTTTTCTATAAACCATTAAACCATTATTAATACGTATGACTAATAATGGGGGAAATCTTCAAATTATAGAGGATTATCTAGTTTAATGGTATTAAAATGGGGTAACTAAACCATACATAAGGATCCTTGTGGGCCACACATTGACTTAGAAAACCACATGTTTATCTATTTCTTTGGGTGAGTTCCCATTCCTTGCCCCAGCTCCTGCCTACCTAGCAATTTGAAAGCATGCAAATACGAGTAGATAAATAGATATCACTTCAGTGGGTCACTGGCCACATGACCATGGAAATGTTTTCGGACAATGCTGACTCCCTCGGCCAAGAAAGAAGTCGTGTCCCCTAAAGTCGGATATGACTGGATAGGGGGAAACTTTATCTTTACCTTTTGTCTAATAATCCATCAACACATTAAAATAAGATAGGAATAAGATGTAACTAATTCATAAATAAGAAATATTATTATGAATTTGGCTGTTCTTTTTAATATTTATGCATATTTATATTTATTTATTACATATATACAGGAAACTTATAGATAGGAACTAGTTATAGATAAAAAGAAGCATATACCTTTATGTTTTAATACAAAATTCAAAAATTGTTATAAAACATATCACAAGACAATTCCAAGTTAATTTAATATTGTTTGTTAGAAAATTGGCTTCTCTTGCCACAAAGTATTTTATCCAAAACATTATTCAGAAATGTAGATGGATTCACCCCTCTCTTTCATTTCTCTGAACTTATGTAAACTTTTAAATTATCATTAATTTAAAAACTAATAGAGATTGCAATGTACATAGCCTTTAGCAGAATGCCATTAAGCAAATGATACACATATACATACATAAAGTGATCTCGCATTCTCTATTAACAAATATTGTGATACAAGTACAGCGCACTTTTGAACACCAAGGAAAAATTTAACTGTTTTTGAACAATTTGCTGAATTGTATATTGTTATAATTAATTGAGTATTCTTTAAATGTCTGCTTCAGCATGTACATAACAATCTTCACAGAAATGTATAGGATGCCAAAAATATCTCTGACCTTACAATAGCATTTATTAAAGTCCTTATTAAAGCCCTTATTAAAGCAAAAAAAAAAAAGGAGCCATGGTGATGCAGTGGTTAGAATACAGTATGGCAAGCAAACTCTGCCCACTGTCCGAAGTTCAATCCTAATGGAGTTCAAGGTTGATTCAGCCTTCCATCTTTCTGAGGTCAGTAAAATGAGGACCCAGATTGTTGGGGTTAATATGCTGACATTGCCCAGAAAGTTCTGTAAAGCGCTTTGGATTGGTATATAAGTCTAAATGCTATTGCTATTGCTATTGCTATTGCTATTTCTTCTGTGCCACTATTAAAGGGAAGAAGAAGTCATGTTGACTAGCCTTTCATGCAGATGTTCAGTACAAAGCAAGCAGCCCTGCAGAGTCAAGGGAGATTTCTCAGTATGAGTGTTTATTATTTTGTAGATGATGGATGGAAAGTTTGGTTTTTTTTAAAGTTCAGCTAGTTCAGAATAGGAACCAGAAATATATACTATGTCAGCTGATCAACTCATTTTGCATACTTTATGCATGTTCCATAATGTGTAAATCAAAAAAAAAAAAAGTCTCCCAATAGCATTATAAACAAAAAGGTGGATAAGGTCAGGTCAAAACACACTCTATACTTGGAACAATGTTTGCCTCAGTAATAATAGTGTTTTTTTTCCACCTGAACATCCTTGGTTGACCCAAAGGCATTTTCCATGCTAAATCTTTTAATGTCATTGGTTTTATTTTGAGAAACATCACTAGCTGCTTTTATTCAGCCGACCTTCTTCCACCCCCAATATGACCAATTACAAACCTACCATTGTAGGCCACCCAATTGGAAGAATGGAAGAATTAAGAAGAACAGAACTACAAAGCACCAGAAGGCAAGACAAGAAACAATGGATGGAAACTAATCAAGGAGAGAAGCAACCTAGAACTAAGGAGAAATTCCCTGACAGTTAGAACAATTAATCAGTGGAACAACTTGCTTCCAGAAGTTGTGAATGCTCCAACACTGGAAATTTTTAAAAAGAGATTGGACCATCATCTGTCTGAAATGGTATAGGGTTGGACTAGAAGACCATCAAGGTCCCTTCCAACTCTATTTTGAATTGAACTTCACATGAGAATATTACCTAAAACCTCATAGGAAATCAGTGTCTTCTAAACACCATTTTGGGTGGAATGATTGGACATCAATGGTGCAGATACCATTGGTGGGGCTCAGTATGTTTCTTCTGACAAAAAAAGGTCTAAGCCACATTTTCACAAATGTGGAGACAATGAGTACGAATGGATATCATTCCTTCTTGAAATTTCATATTACTTCCAATCATTTGCCCCAAGTGATGGGTTCCTATACAGAGAGCAAAACATATGAGGTGTTTCCAGTTAGTAAGAAAAAAAGCAAGTCTGGTAGCATTTCTCAGAGAGATTGAACATGCCACTGAAAGCCCTGAAGCAATACTTGAGGTAACATTTTTCCCCAAAGGAAGCCCATTTCAATAAGATCAGCAACATTTACCGGTATGGCTTTGCACATCCTTATTGTATCCTTCAGCACTGTTAAAAAGGATATTGAAAGCTGAAGACTAAGAGGAAATCCAGTGTAGCTAATTAACTGACAGGTTCAAGGACAATTGGACAGAAAAATGGGGCTACTTAAGAGAATTGTATGCTGCTGTTATGTTGCACCAAAGTACTCACTCTGAAAGATAATAATTTCTAAAATGTTAAAGAAATTAATATCCTATATCTGTGCATGTTATCATTAGTTGAGCAACAGCTAGGTGAGTTTTCAAATTTATGGGGAGATAAAGAATTCAAACTGGCAATATTTGACTATCAGTTGGGGGATTATCTAAAGACTCACAATCCCAAGAGGTTCAGTGTGGATCTAAGGTGCATTCAACCAAGTATTGGCCATGAACAAAGCTTGCCTGGAAAGCTTAGTTATTAGTAATAAACAAGATGAAACTAATAGATCAGTTCAATTTTATCCTGAAAATATTCCTAGATATTTATTTAACTGAAAAAAGTGAAGGAAGAAAGTTTGTACAGTGATACAGTACAGATAGCAATGTTCTAATATTTGAGGGACTGCCACAAAGAAGAGGAGGTCAAATAGTCAAACTATTTTCCAAAGCACCAGAAAGCAAAACAGGAAACAGTGGATGGAAACTAGTCAAAGAGAGAAGCAACCTAAAGCTAAGGATAAATTTCTTGACAGTGAGAACAATCAACCAGTGGAACAACTTGCCTTCAGAAGTTGTGGGTGCTTCATCACTGGAGGCTTTTAAGAAGAGACTTAAGAAGAGCAGTTTGTCTAAAATGGTATAGGGCAGGGATCTCCAACCGTAGCAACTTTAAGACTTGTGGACTTTCTATCCCAGTGGCTCTTCTGTCATCAATAAATAAGAGGGATCGGCATTCCATATTGATTTGGGGTTTCTATCCCCCCCCCTTTTAAAAAACACTTCTGCACATGCATATTCTATAGCTCTACCAACGTTGTTTGTGTTTGTTTGGCCCTGAAAATTGTTTGGCTTTTAATATCAAATTTAAATGCAATTGTTTTCAAGGGTAGAATTTGTATGAAAGCTTTCAACATTGCAGTCATTTCACTAGGGGATGTGCATTTAAATTTAAAACTATTATCTAGCCATAACATCAGGCAGAGCCTTATATGTTTTCATTCAATTATGAAATATGAATTTCGAAGCTCAGAAAGTGTTACTCTATGAACCTTCTGAAAAGATGACATTCTGGAGAAATTGCTGTTTCTTACGTATAATAGTGGGCTCCTTTTTCCATCTAAAATAACTCCCCAGAATAGAGGTTGAAATAGTGTTCAGCACCTTTGGAAACAGCCTTTCTAAGCCGAAACTGAAACATATCTACATCCAAATAATGAGGGTGAACTAATTGGCACCCAAAAAACATTTGGCCTTGTGGGAAAAGTGCATTAATTCTTTATTATATATGTAGGGAAGTTTGGAGGCCAAAGGACTAGGAAGCACTCACTGAAAATATTGTTTGCTCCCTTCTCTACTAAATTTGAGCCTTCCAGGATTTCTATTGCTGCTATTGGCTAGTTAGAACATAAAATAACAGAGTTGGAAGTTCTCATTCACCCTTGCCATCATCATGGAAATCACTGCTTCTCAAGCACTCCTTTTTGGTCATACTGGTCTCTCGGTATATCGCTGTAAATTGGACGTACAGCAATTTGGCAAACCTACCAGGAACCCAGTTCTAAGTCCTGTAACAGAGAAGCTTCATTCCGCTCCCTTCTGTGGCATGTTTCCTGCTAGGAAGACAGTTTAGATCCCCATCTTTCTGACTTTGCAGAGAGACTCATCCTCTGTGCCACAGGAAAAAATACTGCCCCTTCCACAACCTACAACTACAAGGTGAAAGTTGAACATATCCAGGGAAAAAAGCAGATGTATACCTAATTGAAATGCAGGCTTACGATTGCACTTTTATTAAGTATTTGAATGTGAACATATAACACTTATAAAATATGAGTGTAAACCAATGTTCACGTCTCCAAAAGAGAAAAGATGGAATAGGTGCACTTATGACATGTGATTGTGCCTTTATGCATGCTCACAACATATTCTCCAGTGCATAAGCTTGTGCTCAACTTGTTTATGCCTTCACTGTTATATTTTACTCCTTCTGCTGATGTTTTATTATGATGCCTTCAGAAAGACCAAAACTGTTGCACATGTATATGTATAATTTGCCAGCCTCGACGAATTCATCTGGTAGCAATATTTGGAAAATTTAAGAGAAAGTGACCCAGCTGTCTCTTTGAAGAAAAATGTTGTTTTGCTTGCCAGCATTCAATAGAGGATTTTATGTACTGTAAACCTCAGGTGGATGGATGTGAGAAGACTGGGTTTGGAGCTGTTTCACTGATAAAATAGCTCATTAAAAAAAAAGTTTGATTTTCTGGAATTGTTAATATTTATTATAATATTTAATATTAATATTTGTTAACATCTTGCTCCATGGAACCACAGAGAGAGCTTACTTTCAGAACTTCCACTCTGGATTTCAGGGCCATTTTGGGGGAATTAATGCTTTGATCAAATCAGAGGGGTGGATATAGGACACAAGTTCATGCTCTCCTTCCAGGTTGAATGAGCAAATGCCTGAGCATATCCCGTAAAACAGTATAGCTGTCTGGTGCACTGAAGCACAGAGCCATTAAAGAGTGAAATGTTATCACTTTCTTCATCAGATCGCTGCCCATATCAAGCTCATTAGCAGAAAGTGCAAGGAGACAGGCAAGGTAGGAGCTCATTCCCAGAAGGGGCCTGCAGACCTTCAGGCAAGAAGGAGCAAGTGGAGGGAAGAAGGAAATTGGAATGAAAGATCATAATCAGCGAGGTGGCTGTGCTCAGAATTGGCTCCTCATTGAACAGGAGGGAGTTGGGCCAAGAAAGGGTCTTTCCACTGTCCAGAGAAGAAGGGCAAAGGAAGGACAACGCTGCTACAAATGAGTCACACACAAGCACCATTCACCTGATCTTCTTCTGCTGTTTGAGTGAGAAGGGTAACTTAAGATGGAGCTCTTACTAATCAGATATTCATATAATGCAGAACTCATACACTCCTCTACCATATTACTACAATGGACTGGTTGCAGCTTTTGTGGAATGCCTGAAAAGCTCTGATTGTTATTGTTGCTTCTGTGGGGGTATCATATACCATTTATGGAGAAATTGCATAATGTTGCAATAATGTTAAATCTTGTGTTTATTGCTTCTTCTATTTTTCTCCACATTGGACAATCTCTCAATTTGTTACATGGGCTTTTTCATTTACTGTTACATACCAGATTGGCTCAAATTAAAGCTCATACATATAACTTAATCCTATAGAACAGAGTTGATCAGATATGCCTACTGAAGCTTGGAAGAGTGAACAGCTAAAATTACTGAAGTATTCTGTCTTCCATCAGCATAATATTTCATTGCACTGTAAGCTGCCCAGAGTTGCTTTTGATGGTGAGATGGGCGTCATATAAATTAAATAAATATATAAGTAAACAAATAAATAAATAATCTTGACATTACTGGTGACAGTGGAGCATTGTTTCAACTTCTAAATTTCTTCTCCCTTTCTAGACTATAAGAGTGTCAACATTAAAAATTTGTATTGAGTGTTGGATGTCAGATAGACTAGTGAAAGATTCTGGTATTGTATGTTTTATCTTGTTTCTTGGCCATTTCCCTAAGGGCTTCAAATCTGGAACTGAAGACTCCCAGAATGTGTCATCCCACATACAGTAGGTAAACCAGACAGGAAACAGGTCTAGATGAACTAATTTTACTTTAGGCTACATTAGCAGAATCCTGCAAATCTGAAGGCACAAACTTCCCACTGCCACTTTTAACTGCTTGATCCATTAGGGCAGGTCCTCCTAACTTCCTTTGTCTGACTATTAAGCCACTGGGGGCTCCTGCCTCTCTTGTCTGATTGTTTCCTAGGCATTTTCCCCCTCTTTCTCCATTCACACATTCAATTAAAGAATGTTAGTCCTGGTGAAACTCCTGCTAGGGCCATTGGCCATCCAAGTATGCCTCAAGATTACATGGATGCAGTAATAAATAGGGAATTATCAGTCATTCATTGCAGTCATTAACCAAAGACTAGTAACAGCATATCATCTGAGTTTGGGGTCTTCTTAGTTTTCTTAGTTGGGAAAGCAGCTAATAATCTGTAAGTGGGAGCAGGGCTCATATGTGAACCCTCACTCATTTGAATAATCTTTTTCTTCAAATCCTGGTCTCAAAAGAGTTTTTTAGCATATACTGTTTGGTATTGTTCCTTGATTTATTATTGTCACTGGAAGTAGAATTGCCCTCCTCATCTCAATTCAACAATCTAATCTAGACCGAGATAAAGTGCCATTTACACCTTCTGTGCTAATCCCTAGTTTGGGCAATATATTATTTTGTTCCTGGGGCTAACTCTGAAGAAGGTGTGGAATCTTCTTATTTTAAATTAGAACTATCAAGTTAATTATCAGGGCTAGCCAATAAGATGTCTTAATGTCTAAATGACATAATCTTCAAGAACATTCACTCTATTTACAAACCCACTTCCAAGGAGTTTTATGTATATATTGTATCTGTATATGTATCTGTTGCAATATTATCTTCAGATTCTCTCCTTTTGGTGCCCTTAAATTACCTTACTGACATGGAACAGCTTATTGGAAAGAATGCATACGTCTATGCCATGACTCTTGATGTAAGAGACGTGCAAAAATGATTCAGCAATGAAAAAAATATGTATCTTCATATCAGTCCCTATCCATTCAGCCTGCAACAGCATATATGTCGTTAAAGTCTGTAAATGGACATTATGGAGATAGGTATAGTATGTATAGAAGTCAAAACTGCGCAAATAGCTCTGTACTTCCTCATCTTTTCTCTCATCAACTAGTCAAGGTAGGCCAGATTGAGCAAAAAGCAACTGGCTTAAGATCATCCAGTGAGCTTCAGGATTAATAAAGGATTTGAATCAAGATTTTCCAGATGTACAGGTAGTCCTCACATAACAACCAGATTTTTTTACAAATGTTCAAAATTACAACACCCAGGGAACAGGTGCTTTAATCCTAGCCCCAAATAGCACCCCCAGCCATAAAAAATGTCATACCCTGCCCTCTCAAGATCATGTGACTACTTGTCGACAGGTTAGCTTTATGACCTGTTTTGGTATTCCACAGTCAGGTGACTGCAATTCACATTCATTTGAACTCCCTTTCAAATGAATGGGTTCACTTAACGACTTCAGCATTCATTTAACAATCATGGCATTCACTTAATGACCAATACTAAACATACTGGAGAACCGCTTAGAGAGGGCTATAAAAGCACTATGAAGCGGTATATAAGTCTAAGTGCTATTGGTATTGCCACTGGAAAGCTACTTCATGTGAGTTCCTCGACCTATGACCACAATGACTTACAACTGTAATTCTAGGCTCAGTTACGGTTGTAAGTTAAGGACTGCCTGTATTGTGATTTTCACTTGTGGCAGCTATTCAAAAAATGTCCTTGTCAGAGGTGGGATGTTTCTGGAAGGTAAAAAAGGACAAAACATACCAGGACATTATTTGCAATTGACACCAAAGTTACCACCAAAGTGTACAGGAAGAATAGCACAAAATAATTATAAACTATGATGGATGCAACAGCCTGAAGCAATACAACTGTTTCCATGTCACCAAGTGCACGATGAGGTCTTTGCGTCCATTCCTCCTGAGGCAAGCAGTCCCTCACATTTCTTTGTGTTGCATATTATTGAAGAGTTACATATTCTGTACTATTTTAATGCCTGCCGTGAGCCTTTTATGCCTCACCAAACATGTTGCCTTCTCCTTGTTGCCTTCAAGAGAGAACTTGGCTTTCTCCAGGCCATTTCAACATTAATGGGTTCCTTAAAGAAGGTTGAGTGGCTGTTTGATAGCCATGCCTCATTTATTTTATTTTGGAAATGTCCAATGTCCACATCCCTACTGAACACTCATCTAAATAATGATTTGAGGGATAAGAATGGTTATCCCTCAAATCATTATCTAGATTATCTGGAACTATGTAGTTTTAAAATACAACATAATAATACACACTCACACCTTCATGATTCAAGTAGCTAATGATCTGCCATGGTCAATTCAAGTTTTAATGCCTCTCTTCCTTCCTCTTACTACTTCTGGATCACCTCCATGTGCTTCTTTTCTTGAAAATTTTCATATCTGGGGATATTGACTCCTATAGAGGATTGTCCTTACTTCTTGTTGCCCTATTTCACTTAAATGATATTTTTCCTGATTTTTAGATTATTCCAAATCCTCTTTTTACATCTGTGTTTCAATTTGTTTAGTGCAATGGTGAATGCATCAGGCTAGAAACAAGGGGACCATGAGTTCAGAATGGGACAACTTGCCACAGACAACTTGCTGTGGCCAACTCATTATGGCCAGCTCACCACAACCAACTTGAAATGGCCATCTCACCATGGCCAACTCACTGCAGGACACCTCACCATGGCCAACTTGCTGTGGGACAACTCACTGTAGGACAATATAACAATTCTATTTAATTATTTAAAATAAATTTTAAAACATTTTAATTTTTGCCATTCACGTTTCATTCTATCCCTCCTTTTTTATTTTTTTTAATGATTCTATTCTACTATTTCTTTGATATAGTGTAACTCTTGCCCCATAGTGAATTGTCCTGTGGCAAGCTAGCTGTGGCGAGTTGTCCCACAGCAAGTTGGCCACAGCAAGTTGGCCATGACAAGTTGGCCATGGAGAATTGTTGTAGACCCCCATGAGTTCTAGTCCTGTTTTAGGCACAAAGTCAGCAGAGTGACCTTGGGCAAGTCCCTCTCTCTCAACTAGCTACTCTATGCATTCGAGGAGGTGAGCTACATTATGGAAGCTTAGGCATTAAAAAAAGTTTGTTAGTTGGAATCTGCTACCAGATTCATGATTTTTTATTACCATAGATGAATTGAGTGTCTCCTACTACAATGTGTTCAGGACTTATTTAGAAAATATTGCTATTTCCTGCCTAATAGTTTTCAGCTGCACTAATAAAACTCTGGCCCTTCCAAATTGGCAAATCAGAGGGCTGTGAATAATTCTATGTTGTTGCTTCACTATTTATCAGTGCTATTCCTCCAGAATCATGCCATTATTTTAATATTTAATGTTGGCATTTATTGTTTGTTCCTGGAAAGGCTGCCTTAAGATTTTATGTCTTAAAATAATCCTGAATTTAAAGTACTTCTCTACCCCTCCAGAGTAAGAGTAGACACACAGAAAAATCAATAAACAAAAATCCTGTTCAATGCCCACTGTCTTTACCTTGTTAATCTAGAATTGCCACCTCTAGCTGAAACCAAAACTCCTTTTTTTTATTCTAGATCAGAAGAAACCTTCTAAAAAAGGACATGGCCAAGACCATAACAAGAAAGAGTTAAACTTCTAGCTATGCTTTACTTCTTCTATAGCTTTTTCTTCCTCAGATATAGTCTTTGCAAAATTGTGAACTCTGTTGACATTTCTTTTCATTTTAGTTGGGCCTTTTCCAGAACTGAGTGTAACATTCAGTGATTTGTTTGATAAAGCATAAGCAGCACTAATGGAATAGCTTTCAGGCAATAATAAGTGCTTGGCTGATCAACAGCAAAAAATGCAAAGTTTAAAATGGATGGCAGGGAGAAAAGTGATAGGGGGCTTATATGCTTTTGAATTTGCTCCTGTGAATCACAAAATAGAGTGATCATCAAGTCAAAACTTATTTAAAAGACCAACATTCAACAACTATAAAAAGATATTCTAAAATATCAAATTATCAACTAACAATTCATTGTAAAAGGGAAGAAGCAGGTGGCTTCTTTGATATTGATCTTTGAAGCTTTCTTAAAGGTTTTTGAAAAGTGGTCACACAAGAAAAGAGTAATGGCAATCGGAGTTATTAACAATTGGAGGCATCAAACCAGATCTTGTTGGGTATATAATGGACATTTTAATAAGCAGGCAGATTCTGCTTCTGAGTTTGAACAGAAACAATTCCGGCTTTCATATGTGATGTTTATATATCTACTAAAGTTATTGTCCTAATAGGTGGTGCTTTAACTCAAGCCAAAATAAATAATCTCCAATTAAGAACATATGAGATGTTATAGAACAGTGATGGTGAACCTTTTCAACATGGAGTGCTGAAAAGGGAGCGTGCGCGGGGGTCACCAAGTGCCAAAAAGGAAGCACAATATACCAAGTACCAAAAGGGGGGCACTTCGTGCTTGTGCTTGTCAGGGCCGGTTTCTGCTGTGCATGCCTTCCGGTTACTGCCATGCATGCGCACGCACTGATCACCTGGCCGGCGTGCATGCTCACGCCGGAAAACGGAAGACCATGGTTTCCGGCACTGCTGCATGCACAAAGGCCAGCTGCTCATTGCGCATGCATGCATGCCAGAAACCCAGAAGAGGAATGGGCAACACTGCATGTGCCAGGCGACATGGCTTTGTGTGCCACTTTGGGCACGCATGCCATTGGTTCGCCATCACGGTTATAGAAATACAGTATGTAGGGACAGATCACGAAAAAAGAATAATTGTGCAAGGTCAGCCTCTCTGGGACAGAAGCCAGCTTTTTATCAGTATCTTTACCACCAAAGATATGCTTGGCAGAGGACCCAGATTCAAAAGGTAGCAGCAGAGGCTTAATTGTCATATCTTTGAAAACCTGATTAAGAGAGATCTGTAAGGTAGCCAAGTAGTTCCTCATCTTAATCAGGACTGATAGAATTAGGCAAGTGTTAAATTATAAAGATCCTATTGGCATCCCTATCACTTGGAAAGATATTCCATTGAATCCATGTCCACCTGGGAAATCGGGATATGTAGCAGCAAAATCAAGGAGAGTGCTATTTTCTTGAAAGTATCCCCTTTATGAATAATCATGATATTGTAAATGGTAACCATCAGATTAGCTGATTGTATAATATATTATAAAGTTTTTGAGGTTGCTTCAAGATTCATCCCAAGACAGGTTATTTGGTCTGGTAAAGAACCTTTTGAGAAATATTTTTTTCTCAAATATTTAAATCTGTGGTGGAGAGTCCCATTTTTCACTGTTGTTTAATCCTGAACCGATCTGCAACAATTAAACATTGATTTGCCATTAACACACTCTGAGAGGGGCCAATTAGTACAGGAGATATAGCTATTGTTATTTTTTAGGCCTTCTGTTTGCTGTTTTGACAAGGGAGATTCCTGTAGAATATAGTGTAGTAAGTAGTACGCTGACATGTCCTGGTTGCTCACAACATCTGCCTCTGCCTCTGAAATTGTCTCCCATCATGGGTCAGTCAAGGAACTGAAGGGATTACTTAGAATAAATACATCTGTAACACTTTTTGGCATGCAGTCAAGTTCATTGACCAGCTCATCAATTCTTAGCTGCTTCGAGGATTTTCTTGGACTTTTATGTCTCACATTTAATCGAGTCCTCTTCTTCTTTCTCCCCATTAAGATTAAAAGAAGGTACTCAGATAAAAGAAAACCAAACAAAGCTGGACACACACGTTAATAAGATAAAAACTGGGAATTAAAAAAGTTAAAGTTAAAGAAAGTTAAATAAATGAGTAAAAAGTTAGGGGAGCTAAAAGAAATACATTAACATTAAAAAATGTTGTAGTTTAGAGTGATTTAATAACAAGATAACAGAGTTAGAAAGGACCATAGAACTCTTCTGGTGCAACCCCCTATTCAAGCCTATACCATTCCAGACAAGTGGCTGTCCAGTCTCTTCTTAAAAACCTCCAGTGATGAAGCATCCAAAGCTTCTGAAGGCAAGCCATTCCATTGGTTAATTGTTCTCGCTGTTAGGAAATTTCTCCTTAGTTTTAGGTTGCTTCTCTCCTTGATTAGTTTTCATCCACTGTTTCTTGTCTTGCCTTCTAGTGTTTTAGAAAATAAGTTTGACCCCCCTCTTCTTTGTGGCAGCCTCTCAAAAGTCGTAACAATTCATAACAAAGAATGAATGTATTGAAAAAAAACAACACTTCCCAAAATCCGAGTCTTTCAGAAGAATCTTACTTCTACCATGAGCTTCTTTATATTATAATCAGGCTGGTCTCTTGACCTCGACATTTCTGGTAATGCAAATGCAATTGTATTTTATGCTGTGAAAAGGGCATTGGGGCATTGTTTCCAAGGCATCACTTGTGATAGGCAAGGAAATCATTGTTGTGGCCTGCCAGTGGCCTGCGCAGATTGTGGCTGATCCCAACGATGAGGAGGCTGGTGTGGTGTCGCGCCAGCAGCCTGTGCAGCCGGCACTCGAGTCAGACAGTGAGGAGGCTGAAGAGGATGTGGTGCCAGAGACTCAGCCAGGGCCTTCAGAACCTCCAGAGGCTCCTTCAAGTGAAGAGAGTGAAGTGGAGGAGCCTCTTCTCAATGCTCGAGCACGCAGGGCTGCCAAAAGGCGGGAGTGGCTACTCAGGAGGAGGTCTCCTCGAGAGTAAGGCTTGGGGTTAATTAGCCACTCCCTTAGATTATTTAAGTTCGCACACAGATAGCAAATGTTGCTGGAAACAATGTTTGGTCCTATGCAGAGCATTTTGAGAATGAGTTTTTTGTTACAACTTGGTTTCTGGGCTGATTGCCAACCCTCGTTGGACTTTGTTTAATCTCTGTAATTCATAGCAGGCTGATAAGGACATTTGTGGTTAAAGCCTGCATTTTGAAAGGGGTCTGTTTGTATTAAACAGAGTTTTTGGAGCGCTGTGTGTGTGCTACACTTCTTGGGACCCGTAGCTGGCCAGAACTATCATGCCAGGACATGAAAGGGAAGTCTTTCACTAGGTAAATAAACTATGATTTTCTATCTGTATAGCATAGTGCTCTCATTCACATTCTGAATAAGTAGACATGCCATATTCAAAATAGCCCTTCCCTGTGACCCTAATATGGCTTATGCTTATGGAAAGGTAGGAAATACAGCCACTCCAGCTCTTCAGAAGGCCTTTCAGGATAAAAAGCAGTGGTGAAATTCATTTTTTTTTTACTAGCGGTTCTGTGGGTGTGGCTTGGTGGGTGTGGTGTAGCTTGGTGGGCGTGGCTTGGTGGGCGTGGCAGGGGAAGGATACTGCAAAATCACCATTCCCTCTCCACTCTGGGGCCAGCCAGAGGTGGCATTTGCCAGTTCTCCGAACTGCTCAAAATTTCCGCTACCAGTTCTCCAGAACCTGTCAGAACCTGCTGGATTTCACCCCTGGTAAAATGGTATTTGTTAAGCCAAATACCTATACATTATAGGACTGGATTTTGGACGCCTCACGTAGCAGGCACAGAATCCACTTGATTTCATGAGAAACTGCCAGCATATGAGTTCAACCACAACCGTATCTGATCCCATTCTCTTCTATTGACTAAATCAGCCCAGAATATAAAAAGAAAATATAATTGTTTCAACCTTAATGTACCTTTAAAGCAAATGGCTTCTTATAAAAGTTTATATCTGAATGTAAGTTAGAGAGCTATGTTTATGAAATTCAGCAATATTTCAAACACTGTTGTGTAGTAAGGCCATTGACCATTGTCCCCTTTGCAACCATTGCTCTCTGTTTAACCTGACTGACCCTTCTGAGAAATGTAATACTGATACTTCATAATAATCCTTCGGTGAAGTCGTCTGCAGAGTTCACTTTCCTGAAATTCTTGCTCCGGGAGACTGAAAATTGTTTTGCTGCTGTTTCGTTCCAAAGATGACAGAACCAAATATGTAAAGATGATTTGGAAAATCAGAGGTCAGCTAGTTCTTAACACGGTTAGACTTTTCTACCATATCACCGAGCAACATCTTCAATAGCTCAAGTAAAAGATGTTGAGAAAATAACGTTTTATTTATTCATTCATTCACTTACTTGCTGGGACTTACATGGGACATACTGTATAACCAACCAAGAGAGATTCTGAGCAGCTTGCACTTCCTTCTTTCAAGCGAGAAGAGTAAAATAGTAAAATAAGATACTAAAAGAAGAAACTAACAATAGTAAAAACAAACAAACAAAACCCACAAACCACAACCAAAGACTATTTTAGCCCCAGAGAAATAATAAATATCCAAGCACAACCCAACATTTACCACACTCGGAGTACTAAATTCTTTCTATACCTTTCCTAACTATAAAAGTAATCCCATTACATCTTTGTTTTACATATCCTGAATAAGAAATAGTGTGATCTTGCAACTGAAATTTTCCAATCCCAGTCCATCTCAATTTGTTAGTACCTAAGCTGTCAATTCGTAGTTGTTTCATTTCATCTTTTTACTATGCTGAGCTTTTCCATGTTCACACTTCTTAAGTTCCATGTTCACACTGTAATTCTGTCTTTCCAGATTCTGATTTTCTTTTCCAGTATGGCAACATTAGCAACTTGACACTCCAAAGGTATATCTATATCTAGCTATATCATAAACATCATTAGTACTCAAGAGTTCCCTGGCTCTTCCTCAGTAGCCTGGGGAGTGCCATTCGACTTGAGGAGCCCACCATTCAACCCTCTATCATCAATCATTTTCTATTTTTTATCCACATGGTTTTCTTGATAAAAAATACAGTAGTGGTTTATCACTGCCTTCTCCTGGGCTGTATCAATGATGTTTTTGCCATTTTCACTAAAGTGATCATTTGCCTCCAGCATCTTCCTATATTGCTGCTGTTCAATACAGTTGCCTATTTGCTTTAGCTGAAGAGCTGGGAAGACCTTCACACCTTGAATGACCCTGTTGAGAGTCATGACATACACCCCCAATATTCCTTGCTCATCCCTCCTAGGAACACACATACCACCATGGTGAGGGAGCACTGTATGACCTGGGATTAGGAGGGAATGCTAGTTAATGTCCAAAATAAAAGCAGATTGTTTATCCACCACAGAAAGTTACTCTCTGCAGTTTCAGAAACATGTAACAAAATCTCTTAGATTATCTGTGGTTTTTAGTATTAACCAAGTCACAATCAGACATAATTTCAGTGTTTTATTGGTAATTATGCTGTGCTCTTTCATAAAAAGATTTCCAAAGCAGTTGAGAATTAAAACCAAGTGTCAGCGTTCCAGAAAAACCCCAACTCCAAGTAAAGACACGGAAGCAAGCATTTTCCAAAGTTCTCTTTACTAGAATAGGCAAACTGGCACATCTGGGAAATCCCGAATCTGAAAAGCCCAGGTTTTCCTTCAGTTACTCAAAGCTCCCCAAACCACCCCCTTTCTCCCCAATCAATCACATGCTCCAATCAACGTCCGTTCCATCTCGATCCAGCCCCCCCGACCACTCCTTCTCCAGATGCTGGATGCCCTGACCTTGACCGACAGGAAGAATGCTATTATGTCTACTAACCCCCACTCCTAAATCCCCCCTCCTACTTTCCCACACATGAGGAGGTGGCAGCATTGAAGCTTCCGGCCTAATATGGCTTCCAAAGCTGACACCAAGTGATTAAAACAGCAATCATAATCGTAACACAGACACAGGACCATATGCAACGAATATTGAAACAATTTGAAAGTGTAGAAAACACTACACTAGAGGATAGAAGTGCATTAATCTATGCTGGCAAAAAATCAGGAGGAATATACACTAGCACCTTTTCTGACTAACCAATTTTATTCGAGGCATGGACTTTCTTGAGCGGTAGCTCACTTCTTCAGATGCATCTGATGAGATCTAATGACTCTGCATAAAATTGGTGGTGAAATCTAAAAACTTGGTGGTCAAAACAGGTGCCACCAAACCCTCCTCATTTAAAAGTGTGTTCCAGATTTTTAAAAAATGTAAAACTGTCTCCCACCCTTTTTTTAAAATCCAAAAGCATTTTCAGAAACCTGTAGAAAGAGGAAAAACCAGTGTAAACCTTTCCTATTCATCATCAATCAAACTTTCCTTTCCGAACACCATCCCACTTCTTTCCCACCAGTTGCCTTTCTACTCTTAAGGAGATAATTGGTTCAGGGTAGTGGTCACCATTTTCAACAATAAGAAATATGAAATGCTTTCTATTTATTGTATATGTTGTAATTGCGCTGATACTTCCTGTTCTAAACATTGTATACTATTTATCTCATTCATTTTCCTGGAGAAATCTGGGGACAAAATATACCCCTTTTATCTTCCCCACAGGAGGTCTTTGAAATGTAAGTAATAATTCTGGGGAGATAATATTTTTCAGAATAATGGCATAGAGAGAAAAAGTTAAATTTCTTCAACGTATATCTCATAGTTCCAAAATTGCATACATCTCTCAAGGCTTGCTCTTTATATTAAAAAAAAACTGTGCACTTTGGGGATGTTAATAGCATCAATAATGTATTTACTGTAGCTTGACTGAAGGTCAAAAGGCTCAGTGATATATAGATCCCTTCCTCCTTCATTTTTTTCCTACCAAAAATGTTTCTTCCAGATACTATTTGTCAATGAACT
Organism: Pantherophis guttatus; assembly: GCF_059756535.1. Classification (NCBI taxonomy): domain Eukaryota; kingdom Metazoa; phylum Chordata; class Lepidosauria; order Squamata; family Colubridae; genus Pantherophis; species Pantherophis guttatus. The sequence continues at coordinate 100,629,063 of NC_142064.1, forward strand.
AGGGCAGTGGTTTCCAACCCCTCTGACTCAGCTGACTGGTGGAGGTGGTATGATGGTGATGGTGGGGAAAAGGATGGTTTTTAACACATGTGCATGCACCACTTTTACAAATGCAGCTTGGTGCACGCATGCATGCACACACACACTCAACACTTCGGCGGCCCAGTTCTGAATGAGCTGAGGCCTAGCACCGGACCGGGGGTTGGAGACCCCTGAACCAAAGTACCACATTTGGGCTGCAAAAATCCAGGTGAACACTAAATGGCAGAAAAAATGTTACCTTTTTTTTTTCACAGCTGAAATATCAGAATCCTGCGTGAAACTTCAGAAACATTTTAATCAAGAGAGTCTTCCTTCCCTAACCCTAATCCCAACCCACCAGTACAATCCACCAGCAATTAGTATTCAGTAGTACTCTCCCAGTACTTTTCTAAGATCCTTTAATAAGTTATGAATATGTTCTTTGGGGCTACTGAGTCTCACAAACACAAGGAGTTTATGATTCTGAATATTAAAATGCACATTACAAGAATAGAAATTTTATGCATCTGCATAGAAAATCGTTTTGAATTCTGATCATGTTCTGCGCCTTATGAGTTTTTAAACTTAGAACCATTGGAAGATGAAATGTTTGTCAAGGGTACCCTACTAAAGCTTCTACAGCAGGCATACAAAGCAGAATTATAATTTATAATTTAAAATTCATTGGCCTCTTCAGATCCAGCATACTTTCCAAGCTGTGATCACTGTGCCAGATCACCATCTGGTGGCCATGTGGAGAATAAATGCTATTTTTTTTAAAAAAAAAAATCCCATTGAGCACTGGGAAATTCCCTTTACAAATCCTATTGAAATGAAAAATTTATTGCTACCTAGTTCATTCTGCAAACTGGCATTTCTATAGGAATGAACTGGAGTTATTAGGATGTGTAAAGCAACATAGTTCAGGTAACATGAAAAGCAGAATGAGTATATTTAAATTCCTTATGATTAAAAGGAACACATTTTAAGTTAGGAGAATACATACTTTTTTATTTAGTTATACAAGTAGTCATCAATTTATGACCACAACTGAGTCCAAAATTTCTGTTGTTAAGTAAGACATTTGTTAAGTGAGTTTTACCCCATTTTTACGACCTTTCTTGCCACAGTTGTTAAGTGATCACTGCAGTTGATAAGAAAGCAACCCAGTTGTTAAGTGAATCTGGCTTCCCCATTGACTTTGCTTGTCAGAAGGTCGCAAAAGGTGATCACATGCCCGTGGGACACAGCGGTGGTCATAAATATGAATTAGTTGCCAAGCATCTGAATTTTGATCACATGATCATGGGGATGCTACAAAGGTCACAACTGTGAAAAACAGTCATACGTCACATTTTTCAGTGCCATTGTAACTTTGAGCAGTCACTAAATGCACTGTTGTAAGTCGAGAACTACCTGTATTTACTTAATTATATTTCCAGATCTTATGTGAACTTACTAACCATACCATCATGCAATTTTACAATGTCAATCCAAGAAGTGGTGGTGAAAGAAAGTAGGAAAATTTTCTAATTTTCTTTTTTGCCTGCCTGCCTGCCTGCCTGTAAGTTTTTTTCCCCTTTGGGAGCTTTAAAAAAATAGTTAATTGGGGTTTTTTTTAGTTGTTCTTTTTTTAGACCTAGCCATTTAAAGTTTAGGAAGTTTTAAATTTAGCTGCTTTTATATAAAAATAAAAATAAAATAAAATAAAATATTTGTGCAGCTTTCTGAGATTTTGTGTGTTTCTGTAGTGTTTCACTCTAACTACACAATCACACAAAATCTCACAAAGCTGTATGTGGAATTTTGTGTATATAAAGTGTGAAAGTTGGTTTTTTGGACTTTTTGGGGCTGTGTGAGGTTCCTGCTTGTTGCAGGGGCCATTTTGGATCTAGCACAGCTGCTTTTACATTGTGGGTGAGCCAGTTGTCTTGTGTTGTGCTGTGTGTGTGTATAAAGTGTGAAAGTTGGTTTTTTGGGCTTTTTGGGGCTGTGTGAGGTTCCTGCTTGTTGCAGGGGCCATTTTGGGTCTAGAACAGCTGCTTTTATATTGTGGATGAGCCAGTTGTGTTGTGTTGTGTTGTGTTTTGTAGGTTAAAAAAGGGCAAAGAAGTGACGTCAACTTGGCCACACCCACCTGACCAACAAGCCATACCCACCCAGTCACCTGACCACCAAGCCATGCCCACTAATTAAGCCACACCCACAGAACCGGTAGCGAAAACTTTTAGATTTCACCCCTGTTTGGGAGGCTATAGGTCACTCCTGCTCCGAAATCAACTTCCAAAGAAATTTGTGGTAGAAGACTTTCACAGCACTAATTCACTTCAAATAAATCGTAAAATTACCCACATGTCTTTTTGGTTCAAGTTCTAGTCCTATAGGAAAAGTGCAGGTAGAGCTGGGGACAGAGTTAAACATCGTTGCATTCCCATGCATTCCCATTCTCGTTGCACCAAATTGATGCCGATAAGGGCCCACGTCCAATCCTTCCTGAATTCCGTGGACCCTTATCTGACATCAATTTGGTGTTGACCTTGACTTGACCATATTCTTCTGTATAGGCTTGAATAAATGTTCTATGGTGCAATCTAATGGATGGTCTTGATTCTTGGTACCTGACAAGTCCATCTCAATTTTTCCACTCAAAGATAACTTCCTTATTATTATTCTTCCCTCTTTTTCTTCAGGATCCTACTGTCTGATGAGATGCATAAGAGAGTATGAACTAATATGAGGTCACAAAAGACTGGTGATGTCACAGGCCCATTTCAGAAGTGAGAGACCTGATTCAGTCCTTCATTCACTCAGGGGAGTCATGAGGAGCAGAGGCTCCTATCAAATAGTAAAGGTGGAGAAGGGGTGACCTAATCCCAATGGTGTCCCTGGGGTGTACCATCTGCCTGTTGGCTGCGCTCTTTACAACACATCTCCTTGTTTACTCTGATGGCTTCAGAGCTGCCTTTCAAGCAACCACTAACAAATGGCAGGAAAAAGGTAAGTGATATGCTAAGAGATATGGGAATCCTGAGACAGAAAGAAGAAAAGCATTAGACATCCAATCATCTGAAGAATGATTAAAGATGATTAACCAGACACAGCTATCTCCAGTAGCAGAGGCTAACTATTACAGTGGTACCTCGATACTCATCATTAATTGGTTCCAGGAGGTGTGACAGGTACTAAAAATGACAAATACCAAACAAACCACATGACTTAATCAGTGACCCTTTGTTTTGGCTGGAAATGGTCGTGAGCCTTGAGGCAGCCGATACCGACAAGTTCTACCTTGCGCGTCAAGTACCAAATGATGCGTACCGGGACAACATTTTCGCATCAAACTGCATTGAGTAACAAATTCAATGAGTTTTAAAGCAGTCGAGTACAGAGGTATCAGAGTTACAAGTGCTTCAAAAATTATTCAGAAGCGGTTCCAGCTCAGCATACAACTTGACATACAACAGGATGACCTTGAAAAAAGGTGTCACTGCTTTAAGAAATCAACTTAAAGTTATGGCATTTACTGCTGTAACATTTTTGTTTCAAGGATTGCAAAACAGTCTGAAAAATGTTGAATGATCTTAAAAAATAGCAGTGAAGTGAAGTGTTCCGAAAAGGGCTGGAATTCATTTTCAGATTATTTTTTAAAGCACATACTGTCCTAATTTTTATTTAGAAAAGAATCAGTCCTGAATTCAAGATGACCCCTCCTCAAAAGAAAGATTAGACAGGAAAAATTATAAACAGATGAAATGGTATAGTCCCATCATGCACATCAAGGATGCGCCAATTCAGGGTTTACCATTCCAGCTGAAATGGCCCCTAAATGTTTTCTTCTCATCAGTAAGTGCTTACCTGGGCCATACATGTATATATCTGCCACATTCTGTTCTACCGGTAGAACAGGGGTGTCAAACTCAATTTCATTGAGGGCCGCATCAGGGTTGTGTTTGACCTTGGGGGGGCCAGGGTGGGTGTGGCCAGGGTGGGTGTCAGCTCAACGTCACTCGTGTTGAAGGCACCTGTGGTGGCCCAAGCATTCTGCCAGCAAAAACAGGCTCCCGAGCTCTGTTTTCAGCTGCGACGGCTTCCTGCAACACTACCAGCGAAAACAGAGCTCGGGAGGGCCTCTCCCGAGCTCCATTTTTGCTGGCAGAGGCACTGCGGGCCGGTCCTTCGGTGTTTCCACGGCGGTCCCACGGGCCTGATCTAAGCACCCTGTGGCCAGATCTGACCCCTGGCCCTTGATTTTGGCACCCCTGTTCTAGAATATGTGGTCATATATCTGTATAACTGCCAGAATCCAAACATGCAGAGCCAAGAAAGTAAGCCGATTAACAACCAAGCACTGGTTTACAATCAATTGCTTGTAAAATGAGATATACCCATCTATATACCAACTAGTCTTGTCTTACACCAAACCATTTTAACAGAGGGAAACATAAAAGCATAATTTCAGCAGAGCTTGGTACTAGAGAAAGGGTTAAATTCACCAGGCAAACAGCAACAACTCCTTCCTAAGTAACAGCTGATGGATGCCTTTGAACAGGCAGAAGAATAATACCTCTTGCCCATTCTTTTGTTTTCAATATTGTCTTATCTCAGGGGTCCCCAACCCCTGGGCCAAGGCCCACTAACAGGCCTTGAGCTGATTGGAACTGGGCCGCAGAATTGGTGGGCAAGCACATACATGCACATCCCCACTTCTGCAAGCAGCAGGCGAGCACGTGTGCATACACACTCTCCATTTGCATGAATGGTGGATGCGCGTACCTGCTGCTCGTGCAAATGGAGCTGCGTGCACGCTTTCCAGCCACTCGCACAGAACAATCCCCTCTCTTCTCCCCTGCCAGTCCACAAAGCCAGAAAGGTTTGGGAACTCTGTCTTATGGTAATCAATGAATATGATTATATTCAATTGAAAGACAATTATTGGATGAAAAATGATTAGTATATGGATAGCACCTCTTCAGTTATTTCAAGTGGCTCAGCTATTTTCTGCTGTGTTTTCCACAAAGTTTCCCCCATTAAACTAGCTGCTACACTCAGTTTTGACCAAGAATCTGTCAGCCTCATGAGGTAGTCCAGATAAGAAGCATATCCAGCAATATTAGCTCTGGCTTTATTGCAAGGTTATGTTAAAAGATTCTTGCAAGTCTGAATGTACATCTCTCACCCCAATCCTTTACAGCCCAAGGACCTAGGAATGGTCTCTTTTGAGATGTTTGCCATGTCCTCGGTCCTTCTGAGGGTTCAGCTGCCTTTTATCTAATCCCAGGTAACTCCCACATACCATTACAGGCTCTGTCTCTTCACCAGTAAGATTCGACTGCTATGCCAGTGATATAGTATCAGGAGCACAGGAGGAGAGAATACAGTGCTTCTTCTGCAGGAGCCAAATGCCTTGGACCAGCCTGGGTATTGCTTAATTAATTGTTATTTTTATTATTATTTAAAGACAAGCCCACATGAATTACAAATAAGAAGCTTCATCTCCAAGCCTAGGGATAAAATAGAATTGGAGAACTTCCAGGGACAGAAAGTATCAGAAAGTAGAGTTTCAACATCTTAGAAAGTGATTAAGGTTGATTTATAGGCAAAGCATTAATTTTCCCACTTCCTCCTTTTCATTCATATTAGAATAGAAAACATTGCTTTAAGTTTAAGTGATAGGGAACTTAAAGTGGGGTTTCCTATTCTAATGTGAATTAAATCTACTTGTAGATCTTCACCAACTGACAAACATCTGAGATTTACAACTGTAAACTGCAACTGTACATGTAATTTGTATCAACAGAAGTAGCTAAGCAAGAAAATGCTAGGCTCTGTACATGTTAACAAATACTATGGCTGAAAATTGTAGAAGTTCCCCAAGCAAACAAGCTCAACACAATGACTAGGGGGAGATTCAGGCACAGAAGTTGGCTTGATAGAATATACTGACAGTAAGAATATAGAAGACTTAAAAAGAAATAGATCTAGTAATCAGGATTTCCAGAAGATTAGCTGCATTTATTAATCCAAAAGATGGTTGCAATACATTTATTAGTTAGATAGACAGACAGACAGACAGACAGACAGACCAGATCATTATTGTTCCTGAGTTCAACAAAAATACCCCCTGCTTCCTTAACTGAAAGATCAATGACATTCAGTTGGTGATGTATTCTTATGAATGATGAGTGTGATGTATTCTCATCAATGATGCCAAATGATTGCATATCTCAGGTTTGTCCCTACTGCTATTAACAAGCAGTCACTTCAGGCAGTGGATCAAGATGGATGCAAATTGAGATCAAGTCTGCATTTGCTACCTTTCCAACCCACTGCTTGATGTGTCCTCTTGTTAAAGAGCGCAGCTGATTTACCACATTACAGACATTCCATATGTACCTTACATGCATCATCCAGAGGAGTCTTTTAAGGACTGTGTTGTGAATTGGTCATGATCTCTGCCTGCACAGTCAATAGCTCTTACAATGGGTCATGGTAAATATTTCAAAATGAAGTCTAAAAGATAAATGGTTAATTAGACTGCTAGAACAGAAGTAGATAAGCTGGTACTACCAGGGAAGGGGGCATATTTGGCAGCACAATGTAAGGATTATTAGAAGACAGGTTGGCATTTCCTCTTATCACACAGAGCAATGAGGAAGCGTTCCTTGTTAATGGGAAATCTGCAGCTCACTTCTATACACCGAAAGAGGAAAAATAAATCCTCCTTTCCCCCTCAATCCCAAAATTTAAATTATTGACAAGAAAATTAGACAGGAAGAAAAGAAGCATATTCTTAGTTTGGCTCTCCATTTAGGGGGTCACTTGTATATACTGCTTTGCTATTAATAGGGCACCCATTCAACTGCCTGTTTTCATATGCAGCCAATCTTGCCTCAATTAGATACACATAACTGTGCATGACTATAAATATGTTGTGCAGAAAGTCTATGCAGCAAGCAACTTGTAGCTTCTCATATCACCATCATGCCTTAACAACTGTAATCTTATTCCTTGATTGTACAACATAATTCTCCCTTAAAAGAAGAAATGATATTTTGGCTACAAATTAGCACTATTAGAAGATCTGTGTTATTTTAGATGGGGAAGGAGAAGGGGGTTATTTGCACAATTGTGTTTCCATAATGTGCTTAAACTGGGATCTTTAGCTGTTTTTCTGAAAATAATTAAAGGCATCAAATCAGGCTACTGTGAATTGTTTACCAGTTTTGGTAAATTTGATCAGTTTCTATCCGTCACTTCTCCTCCCCACAATGCAGTACAATGGAAGAGAGATTGCCCTAACTGGGTACACAATCATGGCAGAATCTGACTTACCTTCTCCAGGGCTATGACTTCCCACCTGCTTCATTATTTCCTATTACTTTAAATGTCCAAATGAGAAGAAGCAGGCAAAGACAGGCAAAGTTCTGAAGACCCAACCTATTTCTGCCATAGTGCCCTGAATACTGGAAGCTTTCCCTGCTGGCTAGTGATGTGCTGAAGGAAAAGAACAACAAAGCCAGAGGAGAAACCCAGTCACTTTGCTTAAAGCAAGTAGAACACTTGCCAGGGTTAACATCAATTGGCAATTACTTTGAACAGATGCAACAAAGGCAGGATAAAGATTGATAATAGGAATACCTGATCATTGTTTTGTATCAGCTCAATGAGATATGGATATCAGATTAATTTAATATTGGTTAAAGGCTCATATCAGAATCTTTCTTCTCAAAGGCTGGTAGGAAAACAGCGAGACGTGCTGGCATAAATGTTATTTTCTAGTTTATTATAGAGGTAGTCCTCGATTTATGACCACAATTGCGCCCAAAGTTTCAGTTGCTAGGCAAGACAGCTGTTAAGTGAGTTTTGCCCCATTATGCAACCTTTCTTGCCACAGTCGTTAAGTGAACCACTGCAGTTGTTAAGTTAATGACACAGTTGTTAAGTGAATCTGGCTTCCACATTGACTTTGCTTGTTAGAAAGTCAGAAAAGGTCATCATGTAACCTCAGGACACTGCAACCATCATAAATACATGGCAGTTCCAAGCATCTGAGTTTTGATTATGTGACCGTAGGATGCTGCAATGGTCAAATATGTGAAAAATGGTCATAAATCACCTTTTTTCAATGCTTCGAATGGTCACTAAACAAATGCTTATAAATTGAGCTCCTCATTTGGGCATTTAAAGTAATGTGGTAAGATTAAGATGATAATTACCTACAATAAAAGTTGTTAATAAACAACTTGAACAATAAATCAAGAAGCTTATAGCAATTACAGTAAGTCCTAGGCTTCTTTTGATTTTCTTCAAACATTTCCACTTATTTAACCATCTAATAAAAACATTCAGTAGAGCTCTGAGGGAAGGCAGTCAGGCTAAAAAGCACCACAGAATGATTGACTCAGGAGAAACAAAAGGGCAGCTATGGTGAATTAAAGAATGAAAGTCACAGAAAAGAGACGGTTGATTCCTGATTTGTATTTAAGGTGAGGGAAAGATGGAAGAAACATTTGTGGCTTCATCAACAGGGGAAGGCATGGAGGTGATCAACATGGCTGAGAGTGAGGACTCCCAACAGCTTGGGAATACAGCAGTAAAGGACATCTTGCTGGACTTAATCATCTCTCTGAACACTGCCAGTGTCATGCTCTTTTTTTTATGCGTGACATAGAGCCAGAAGTCTTAGCAATGGTAATGGATGAAGACAACCTGAACATCTACTTCTGCTTCATGATTGCCTACTAAGCTGTGACCATCACTCAGACCCAGGGACCTCAATACCAACTAAGCATGTCTCCACACCATGGCCCCTGAAAGGAGCAATAAACCTTCTAACCAAAGCTTGTAGGATGTGTTCTAAGCCAGAAATATGAATTCTGATCCTCACTGTTTTGCTCATTCTTAGATGTGGGTCCCTTTAGGTCTTCTTGGGCTTTAGAAGCTTTTTAGGTAAACAGATAATCCCTCTGTAATTTTTCTTCCTGGTGCCCAGGACCATCAAATCAACAACTGTGAATAGAAAACTCTGTATCAGAGAGTAAAAAGAAATCAATCTGGACATTTCCTACATATCTTAGTTTTCTATGCATAATTCCTTTTCAGAAGAGGACCTCAGTCATTCCTTCTTTAATTTGAAATGGTGTCCACAAAAGACATAAGAGCCCTTGTTTTTCACACCTGAAAAATAACTTGGTTTTATTTTTAGAATTATCCTCCAGCTGAGGAAAACTGGAGAGGTTTTCCTCAGCATGGTTACAGGTGTTTAATCTTCTCTTAGGCTTCACCTCCCAGCTGATTATCTAGCAGCCTACCAGCAGGCACATAGTTCCTCCCTTTGTAAGATTTTAAACAGCCAGCAATCCCCTGTCTGAATTCTGGCCATTTAAGGTCAGGCTGTATGGAGAAGATGAGCAGCATCAGAGAGGTAGGTTTCACTGGCACTATGCTATGGAGAAAAACCTGATCCTTTCCGCCTGCACGGCAATGAGACCTCTATGTGCTGTTTTTAAAGCGTGTGTTAGGAGGGAGACACATGTGAACTACAACTGCATATTTAATGTATCATTGTGCAAGCATTTTTAACATACCACAGAGGCAACATTTTTTACAGGATGTTGCCGCTTCCTACGCTTAATCCTTGGAAGCACCAAATGAACCTTAGAGAAATTGTGATCTCCTTCACAGGGGGCTCTGATTCGTGTTATGCTTCATGGCACTATTGGGGGACGGGACCCAGAGCTGTTTTTCTACCTTGTTATGATGTGGTGAATACACGTAAGATTCTGAACTTTAAATGTTCAGAATCTTTAAATGCAAATGGTCTCCCAGTGTTTGCTGTTCTGCTGCTTTAGTTATTTCTCTGTTTTCTCTGAAAAGCATAGTGTCTGTTGTATAGATTGGCAACACTATTTTTTTTTCATATTATGCTGTACTGCTCTTAGACTTCAATAAAGAGAAAGAGATATTGTACTATTAAAACAACGTCAATTTAATTGTGATTCAGTCTTGTGCTTTTACAAGTACACATTGGTCTGTTAAACTGGAAGAAAACTTTTCAGTGCTTTTGTTTCAATAGTCAAATTTAATAAGGAGCAAGAGGCACTTAACTGTGAAGTTCTGCATTAATATATTGAAATAATCGGGAAGTGTGTTTAAAAATGTTCCTGTTTCTTTGTGTGGCCAATGGGCAAGCTAACTTCCCAGGAGATTGAAATGTGCTTTTGACATCTAGGAGAAACATTCACATTCTCTGTGATTGGGTGGGGAGTGTTCCAATCACCTAGAATTTTAATAATTTTTCAATGGAAGTCACATGCATCGTAATGGGCTTTCTCGCCCATGAATCAATATTAATTATGCTTCTCTCTGTAGTAATATTGCAGTAATACTACTGAGTTGTAAAGAGAAGTGCATTACACTTCTGATTAATTAATTAGCTTTCAAGAACCATCTTGATATAAATTTCATTTTTTTAAAAAAAGAAATCTTGTTGATAGAAAATCAATAAAGCGCACCAAGTAACAATAGCTGTGACATTTAAGCAGTTATGCTAGAACAAAGGATGTGTTCTAATATATTCTGCTATAATAAGCAACTCATTCCTCATGTTCTACTGGATATCCATTTAAATCAGAAATGGTCAAATGTCTATGCTTTTAGGGCATCAGTGTCAAACTCACGGCGTCATGTTGCCGTCATGTGATGTTTTGTGACCTTTTTTTTCTCTTCGTGGTGCTGGGGTGGGCGTGGCCTGTGCGTGATGCATTCAGCCCATGGGCCACCAGTTTGACACCTCTGTAGGGCTGCACTCATCTGAAGAATGGCACATCAGTGCCTAATTTACACAGCCTGTTCTGTAAAATAGTATCATCTTCGTGTAAAAAGCCAAAGAGACAAGCTATTTCATTTTTGGCTCTTTGTTCCATTCTGTGTCTCTCAGGCTCTGCTTCTGTTGTTGCAGACATAACAAATCCCTTTGCGACTTTCAACCGTTGTTGGCTCTGCTCTTATGCACTACACTGATTTTGTTATTTCTAGCCCAAAAGTATGGTCCTCATAATAGTATGTACACATCTGTAAATGTTAAGTTAAATAGGATTTTACTTGGAAGAATGAGCAAAAAATTCTTAAAATATGGCTATGAAAAACACATTAGCAGTTGCCATATTCCTTTTCTCAGAAAAGGTCTGAGGTAGCAATCAACAGTATTAATATGAAATATGTATGATCTTTTTAAGTGATGAAAAATTAGTAGATCTTCAATGGGCCAAGTATATTGACATCAGAGTGTTTAGCCTAATTCATCAAGCTATTACTTAGTAACCTCAGTGTTTGGCCTTCAAGTGAAAGAATGATGAGAAAAACCATATTTTTCTATGGCTGCAGGTAGATAAAGCAAATATCAGATTATATTGTGTAATATAAATAATAAAGGAAAATAACTTATAATCAATATGTACATTTATTTAAGATTAATTCAGGTTTTAAAAAAGCATAACTTACAGCATGAACTGAAGCATCAACTGATTGATAAACTATGGTTTTATAGCTGGGAGTCAGAATTAGAAATTGTAATCTAAAAATCACAATTGGAAGTGGTTTTTGCAATCTAGGAAGTATACAAACTATATTGTGATATGTTTTATGAACTAAAACATAGCTGCTTTGTCTTCGGGGGCTACATCATGAAGAAAAACAACATGTTTACTTATGGTTATTTGGGGACCATTTAGAACATCAAGCTATGACTTTGATAGCCATATTCTCTGTACAAAAAGCTCTTGAATTAATAGGAAATTATCATGTAAAGGAGCAAGAATGGATTTTTCTTGCACAATTATGTTTGTTTAGTTTTGCATGGCAAGTCAGCCATTATCTTCATTCTGAATTGGTTCAACCCAAACACAAATTTCTCACATTGATCACAGATTGACTTTTGACTGACATGCGTGCTTTGGCAGATATTGAATATTTAGGTTTCTCATCTCAGAGCTTCAAGTTTCGCTTTTCCAATTCTCAGATAGAGTCTTTCTTTTGTCTAATTACAAAATGCTTTTTACAAAATGTTTTTAAAAAGTAGTAGGGAAGTTCCAGAGTGTGGAATGTTCTCTCCTTTTCCATCTTGATAAATGGATGGAACCTTCTTTCACGTTGACAACTGGAGAGTAGGGGAAGAAGCACTGTATCATGAAGGAATGGAATATAGCCTTGCAACAAGCATGATCAACATACTGAGTCATGACTTTATAGCTCCAATCTCTGTGTCTTCTGCATTAACTGTCCCATGTGCTCTTGAGGTCATCTCACCAGATGTGGCACTTAAGAGCTGGATTCATTGGCGATTCGCTTGGACATTGGAAATGTCTAGAGAAATCCTGGCTGTTGCTTAAAGAACCAAGCACACGAATAGGAGAGGGGCTGTGAGGATCCCTCTGTAAGAAGGCTTGCAGACTTTCCAGGCTCTGGTGCCCACACATTGCCTGTGGAAAACATGCAGTTGTAAATATTGAGTAGCAAGATTAAAGCAAGTCATTTTCCATATAGTCTCTTACACCTCTGTTTCCAAACATTCAGTTCCAGGTTGGAGAAGAAAGTTAGCATAGAGAAGCAGCAAACCAAATAACTGCATCCTAATACAAATATTGAGAGAAAAAGCCACTCATGTTGGAGAACTTTTGAGAACAGAGAAAAGGTATGCAGAGAAAAAAAAATGGCATATATTCCCTCATAATATTTATGGCCACAAAGTAGATGGCATTATTACTTATCATCATTATGATCATCATTAGTATCAATCACTAATACAGATTTCCTTCTATGGGTACTTAACTCCTGTCTGATTCAATAACATGGATACATGAACCCCCCAATTTGGCCCAGTTTGTGTACATCACATGACATGCTATTAGATCGTTCTCAAGCCAAATTTGCAGCTTGTTGATCTGTGTGGTTCAAACAGAAGAAGATCCTTTGAAAGCAAAGAGGAAGAGCACTGGTATTCTTCTCCTGTAACTAGCATCATATTTTCATGGTACAGTTATTGAGCTACAGATGTTCCTGATATCACTTAAGGGAAAAGAGCTACACAATATTCCAAGAAAATGTAAAAGCAGTCGGTAAGGTTGTAAAAATATAAAGAACTGAGTAGCAAACTAAAATCATCGGGCAAAAAAAATGAAGGATGAATTACATGGGCAAAGCTGACAAAGAAGAGTTGATGGTGTGAGAGTCCAAGCTTAGGTAAATTTGTTACCCCTCTGTGCTTTGCAAACCAGTTTTCATAAGCCTGTGAGGGAAAGAAAGAAAATAAATAAATGCATTTTATACTTTGGGATATGATGTTAAATGAGAAAATAATAATGCAGGCATGGCAACTTTTGGAGGGTAGGATCTTGCTTTTTTTAAAAAAAGGAACCGTAGTTAGGGGAAGAATCCCTCTGACCATCTTCAAAAGTTGGAAGTGAGGGGACACTTTTGCAGTGGTTCGCCTCCTTTTTCCAGAACCGTTTTTAATCTGATATCAGAGTCCCTGTTATGAAGCGTACCAAGACTCAATTCTCTCTCCCCTCCTATTTGCTGGGGAAGGTCATTCATCCACATGGTGCTGGTAATATCCTTATGGTACTCAGGTGTATATCTCAAGCCTGGCCTGAACAGGAGATGCGGTGAAGGTGTTATTTAAGTGTTTGGAGGCTGTAAGGATCTGGATTGGAAAGAACAAACTCAAGCTTAATCTCAGCAGGTTGAAATGGCTTCCTTTGAGTTCAGAAACCAACTCGGTTTGGAAACATCTCTGCCTTGTTTCTAGTTAGGGTGACACCTGAACACCGAGAGTTGAGTTCTTACTCCACTGTAAGATTGATATTATTTTGGCTTGATTTTTCCTTGATGTGATACAAATGATTTATACATTTATTGTTCTATTTATAACTACATTTTGTTACCTGGGTTGCTGGGTAAACTGCTTAGAGGTGATTTATGACAAAAGTGGCATATAAGCATATGAAACAAATATATAACATGTGAATAAATACATTAAAATACTTGTCCTTTGTGTTTCTATTTTATTGGATTTCTTGCCCCAAATGGAAGTAATACTCCTGTTATTTAATATTTTATTATTACAATTTCAGTGGCATGATCTTGGCTAACATCTAAGGTTCCCAAATAAAATCTGGGGGCTGTAATGAAACATTGCAATATATTGTATCCCCAATGGTTAGGTTAATCATGTAATGAGAGGTTAAACAATAGTGGCTCTAGGTTATTCTTTCCTTGGTGTTTCTGCTAATATGACTCATGTACATTGCTTTGTTTCATGGTCTAGCTCTTAGCTGACCCTTTGATAACAAATAGATAATCATTCCAGAGATCTTTGCATACTGCAAAAATATCTGTTATGATTTCTCCTTCTCCTTAAATAATCCAGTGGCTGAGTGAGCCTTTTATGGCATTTTAAAATTAGCAACATGGTTCCTATGAGTCTGGGGAAGAGAACAGTTTGTACAAAGTGGTTGTCACTTTGGCCAAAAGGCCTCTACACAACTTTCTTGTCTTGATACTTTGTTCCTCACTGAGTCTTGAGGGAAGCAACATCGCTGAGCAAGAAAGGAAAACTTTGCTGGGATTTTTGCAAAAATATACAGTCATCAAGGTTACAGGGTCAGTTGCAGCACTTAACCAAATGCACATCTAGCAGCAAAATCATATGGGTTTTTTGCACATTATGTGTGAAATACATTCTATTGCTCATTTAAATGTATTGCATATAAACCTAATCAATCTGCTGGTCAAATCAACTTTTTAAAAATGTAATTACTACGCATTGCTTTGTGCAATGTATTTTTCTATAGTTATTGCAGTTTGCCTTTCCATAATTAGTTTCAATTAAAATCTCAGAAATGCTGTCCCTAGCTATTTCTTCTTTTAAAAAAAAAAAGGGGGGGGATTTTGGCATTATTCCTTCATGTGGATTTTGTATTGAGTTCCCATGGACACTACAGATAGTCCTCAACTTACAATCGTAACGGAGCATGCTCATTATGGTCGTAAGTCATGACGATCAAAAAAATGGGTCACCAATAACCCGGACCCATCATTAGGCAAACCAAATGTTTGCTATGGACCAGTTTTACCGAAAACTGGAAGTAAGTGTTCATTTTCAGCAAAAACATCATAAAATGTGATCATCTGACTGCAGGACACTGCAAATGGTCATAAGGACTACCTGTATAAAGTTCAGTTCATTATGCTAGGATCGGTACTAATTTGTCAATTGCAAATGAAGTCAGTTTGTTTGAAAGGGAAGCCCTAGTCAATTTCTCTATATGATTTGATTCAGATACCTGGTAAGCAATGGCAAGCCCTTCAGTGTCAGCTAAATTCTCCAGGAGTGTGAAGGAGCCATTGATGCTATGGCCCTTTAGGGAGTAGTTCCCATATTGTTTCACCAGACAATCTTTATCTTCTGCTGGTATATTCATGCCACAAGTAGAACAGTTCTCGGGTGACACTGTAAACAAAAGGAAAGAAACTCCAGAAAGAAAGTCATGTGTGATAATGGATCTCATCAGCCACTGTAACTCTCTTATGTTTATAGAGTTCCATTAAACAAAATTTCCCTCCTCAAAGCCCTCCTTGAAGCTGTAATGACTAAATATTGCTTCAGTTGGTAGCACTTGATTGTTGTGAAAGTATGTGCAGATGTCTAGAATTATGGGGGTTATATTATAGGTTATGGGGTTAAGATGGTCTTCTAATCTACTTTTTACCATTCTGAAACA
This sequence comes from Pantherophis guttatus, assembly GCF_059756535.1. NCBI lineage: Eukaryota > Metazoa > Chordata > Lepidosauria > Squamata > Colubridae > Pantherophis > Pantherophis guttatus. The sequence goes on from NC_142064.1 coordinate 100,644,866, forward strand.
ATTATAGAATATTTCATAACATTTATATTTTCGTGCCATGCCATATGCCGAGGCTTGTATCCATTTCTCCCTAAATTAAATCAGCATTAATATAAATTGCTCACAGATTTTCCTTCAACATAAGGAAAAAAATACCTTTAGCTCCAATACATTTTGTGATATAGGCTTCATGGAATCTTTCTGTCAGATGTAAATGCCTTATTCTCTAATGTGTAAATAGTATATGAACGGGGTATCAGGGGTTAACTTATTCTCCACTTCTTAATGTATTCATAATTCACCACTCCCACATATAGCTCCACCCATTGTATATATAAGGAGCTACATGCACCCTTTTCCTTGCTTCTATCTGTGAATATTCAGTGAATATAGAATGCCTATTGTAAATAAAAGGAAATATATTTAAACCTTTAACTCTTACTAATCTTATTGAGTCTGATCCTGAAAATATTGCAACACTTTCTATGAAGATTCTTTAAAAAATGTAATTTATTTTCAGGCCATTTCATGATTTTTTTAACAAGAGGGTAATTCGCCTTTGAATGGAAAAAGGCAAAACTCTACAGGACTCCATGTTAGAATTCAATTGAAAGCAAGAGAAAGCAAAATGCCCAAAGCATTCATAACAAAATTGTAGCAGAATTAATTTACATCTCTAGAGTAGTAGCTCAATCTAATATGAGTTCGGGGCCCTTGGTTCCATTTAATTAAAATGGTTTGCATGCTATGGATAAAGGTACTTTTTCTGTCTGAGTTAACAATGCATACGGGGAAAGGATGAAACAAGCTGAACCCAAGATGTGTTCCTCCTTGAAGAATGGATATACCATATTGTTAAAGAAAAACACTTGAGCCCCGAAAGAACTAGATTTTTCAATGGAGATTTCAATATTGTACTAACCATGTTGTATGCTTAACAATTGGTTTGTTATAGGTAGTCCGTGATGTATGACCATAACTGAGCCTAAGATTTCTGTTGCTAAACAAGACAATTATTAAGTGAATTTTGCTCCATTTTATGACCTTTCTTGCCACAGTTGTTAAGTAAATCACTGTAGTTGTTAAGTTAGTAATACAGGTGTTAAGGGAATCTACCCATTTATTTTGCTTGTCAGGAAATCGTAACAGGTGATCACATGACCCCAGGACACTGCAACCGTCATGAATACATGCCAGTTGCCAAGCACCCAATTTCGTGACTGTGACAATGCTGCAGTTGTCATAAGTGTGAAAAGCTGTCATAAGTAATTTTTTTTCAGTGTTATAAGTTGAAAGGATTACTAAACAAATAGTTGTAAATCAGGGACTATCTGTACTCTTTTAAACTGAAATTATTCATGTCACATCTATCCCATGTATTCAGTCACTGTTTCTTCTCAGCAAACCAACCTTGAATGTGCCAAAGGAAAGAAACGGAAGAAAAGCCCTCTTTCCCCCAACTCCAAAACCTGATCCCAAAACTAGATACTTGTGATTTAAAAAAAAAAAAAAAAGTATGTGTCTGTAATTCTGTAGAGAAAAAAGGGATGGGATGGGGGAGTATCAGAGAAAAGGGGACAGAATTAAAAATGAGTGGCCAACAAAACATTTGCCATTAAAAAAAAATCATACCTCCCACCAGTGGTGAAATTCAGCTGGTTCTATCCGGCTCGGGCGAACCAGTAGCGCTGGTGGTGGGAGGCTCCGCCCACCTGCCCAGATATCATCATGTCCTGTTTTTGACCCTCTGCGCATGTGTGGAGGAGGTGCCCGCTCGCTATGCTCACGCACACGCTCACATTTGCGAACCGGTAGCGAAGATAAGTGAATTTCATCCCTGCCTCCCACCCACTAAGCCATTTGTGAAAGGCTTACAGCACCTGAATTTTCGATTCTGGTCTTACCAATTAAGGCCCTATAAATGCAGATAACAGGATGGTCAACATATTACTCATAATTTCTCAGAATACATACCATAATTATACAAGGAATGCAGTAGTTCATGTGCCATGAAAAAACCCATGACTCCAAAGTTGACAGCACTGGAAAAAAGACATGGGAGATCTTTTAAATTTCCATAGACTTGTTTTTATATAGATTTTTAGATATAAAATGTACCAAATAGGCTAGAGACTGTCAGCATCTGGATGGGGGAGAGGACAGACTGAACCCTGGCAAATCAGGGCTGTGGCTGATATAGCAAGGTTTTCTTGGCCATCAGAGCTACTCCTTGATGGGCTAGTACTACCCATCAGGGGCAGATTCAAGACTTGGGAATCCTGATGGGCTCACAACTCATGTTAGATCATGTTAGATCAACAGTTGGAAGCCAAAGCAAGTAGGGCTTCTACTCAACTCTGATCGGTGTACCAACTGTGTCCTATGACCACCCATAATAGACTACTGTAATGTGCTCTACTTGTGGCTGCCCTTAAAGAATATTCAGAAACTGCAGTTGGTTTAAAATGCAGCAGCCCACATAATTTTGACAGACAGAGCACATAACACTGATTTTATGATTTTTTATTTTATTTTATGATTTTATGAAGTCTGCATTGTTTGCAAGTTGGTTTCTGGTCCACATTAAGGTGCTGGTTTTGACCTATAATGCCCTTCATGGTTTGGCACCCAGAGGCTTCAGGACCATGTTCTTCAGCCAGCTTTGGGAAAGTATCAATGGTTTTTATAGCTGTTTTGCCATTTTCCTTACCTGGGAAATTCAGTATGGAAGAAAGGATTACGAAACATCCCAGCAGGAAATACTACAGCATGGCGCCGCAGTGAGTAGTAGGAATGGACAGTCCAAGGAAACACTTCCCAACTGAAATGGAGGGAAAAATCACAGCAAAGGAAGGAAATAATTGCTTTCGTTGGAACTCTCTCATTTTTGCTGGTATATGTTCTCACATTTATAGCAATGCCAACTTCTTCACAGTTTTAGGCTTCCAAATTACTTGACCTTTTCATCAGAGTGGCACCAATGTGTTAGCAATCTGCTGATTCAAATGTATTTCTTGAGTCTGGTTTGTCTTCAGACAGAAACAACTTACATTTTTAGTCTCTATCTTTTTTTTTAACTTTATCATTTACATATGTATATTATGCTGGTGTGCGGTACATATTATTATTATTATTATCATCCTCTGGCTGAATCGATCCATTGTAGAATGAAGGCCTGCTCAATGAATTTATGGGACGTAATCAACCACATCTGTCCAGTGCAAATTGGCAAATCTACATTTACTGAGATGAAGTGGTTGTCCCAAAGTCATCCAGCTGGCTTCTGTACCCAAGAAAAGACTAGAACTTTAGTCTCCCCATTCTTAGTACACAGAGAGAGAGAGACAGAGACAGAGACAGACAGACAGAGAATACATAGATGAAGGCAAGTTTCAAAAATAAGTCTTCATTCAATTGTTGTATACAGGGGTACATCCAGTGGTGAAATCCATTTTTTTTTACTACCGGTTCTGTGGACGTGGCTTTGTGGGTGTGGCAGGGGAAGGGTACTGCAAAATCTCCATTCACACCCCACTCCAGGGGAAGGATACTGCAAAATCTCCATTCCTTCCCCACTCTGGGGCCATCCAGAAGTGGTATGTACTGCCCGTTCTCCAAACTGCTTAAAATTTCCACTACGAGTTCTCCAGAACCTGCCAGGACCTGCTGGTTTTCACCCCTGGGTACATCAATAGTCTATTGAGAGAGCGCTATAAAAGCACTATGAAGCAGTATATGTCTAAGTGCTATTGCTTTTGCTATAAAGAAAAAAAAAAGAGTTCAAGTAATAGTAATAGTAAGCAATTCTGAACTTTTCTAAAATGTCTGATCATATAGATCAAACTGGAAGCCAAGGAGAGCAAACCTGTACAACAACAGCAGAAGAGGATGTAGGAAACCAAGATATTAGTTTATTCATTTGGTAAGAAAAACATACCTATCGTGCAGATGGGGATTGACAAGTCTGAGCAAGACCTTCTTCTTTGGAGAGTTTAGGCAGGCAACCACATTGTGGAAAAAATTATTCTCATCAATCTTCAGCTGAACAAAGTAGCAAACAATAATTTTAGGAATGGGAGTTCAATGACAATTAATGTTTGGCAAAGACAATAAATATTATTTTTCATTTTGTTCTCTTGATTCTACCTAGGTTTCACTCTGTTAAATAATTAAGTATAAATTATGTTGGGTATTTAATTCTTCCGACTCTCCCCTGAAATTCTAAGCTTCTATCAACAGGTCATAAATCTGTAGCTCTACAAAGGCACAATCATTTGGCAGATGAGAGTTTCATTATATACTGCCTGCCTATTAAATAATATTTGTCGCTCCCCCATCACTTTCATGGAACTGCTGCAGGAAATAAGCCAATTACTCCTTTCCTCTGCAGCTGCAATTTGACAAAAAAATTACTGTGTCCTCCTTTCCCATATGCTGCCCTTCCACACAAGCAAGCGTAACTATGAATTATTAAGACAAAACAAAGAAACAGATGACAACCCATAGGTGTAACACATTTAACGTGCAGTAGATTTACGGATGACTATTCAATCTATTGCTGATAGTTTAAAAGTTACTAACTTTATTTGTAAAATTGAAAACTGGGCAGTTTTATTTCAAGAGCTACCTGAGATAGGAGTATTTATGAGCAGAGATCAGCTGTGTCAAACTGGGAGGCATAGAGCAGGATCGTCAAACCCTCATTCCTTTTTAGATGCCTACAAGAGCAAGGACCTGGCCATCCTTGCTGTTTTGATATTGTTGACTCTCTTGGCAGTGTCTTGTGATCTGGGGAGAGCCCATGAGGTAGTGTCCATATCTTTGATTCAATCCCTAGTATTTGAAACTGTAGGAGAGCAACAAATACACTTTTCTGTGTCTTAAGACCCATCCTTCAGTGGAAGAAATAAAGACATTTGAAGCCAAATCACAAATGGTGCTTAACTTTTACCTCTTGGTACTCATTGTCAATTTTGTTTGTTTGGAGCATGGTTTCTGGATAGCCAATCTCCACTTGGAGGCTATAAATCTAAAAATAGGAAAATAAAGATTAGTTGTTTACTCTGGACCTATGACATGATGGAAAAAGGACTATTGGAATTGGTACATAAACAAGGGAATCCTTCAGAAAAGACTTGAGTATTACTTACAGTATGATTTCCCCTGCTTATAACTCTTGTATTCATTCACTAATGTAAGTAAACCAAATGTCCTACAAAGCAGGCCACAGTCAAAGGCCATTAAAGATTGAATGGGAAATTTTCTAGTCTATGCCTGGAATTAGACTGATAAATTTCATGACTATATAACCTTAATCTTGAAGGTAAAGGTTGCATTGACAATATTACCAAGTGTTACAGAAACAAAGATAAGATTTCTGACTGGTAAGTGCTGGAATAAATACCGACTTCTCAGAAATGCCCAAGCTCTGGCTCGTATACCTGGTTTTGAAGTCTCTGAGCTGGAGAATACATTCCCTAGATATAAATTCAATTATAGTAATCCATTCCCATTCCCTAACCAAACAAGCATCACAATAGATGAACATACTTTCTTCTTGGCTGCTTGACGGGATTGGGAGTCCATCCAATTAACTTGATCCAGATGGCTGTTAATGGCATCCCGTATCTCAGAAAAAATCTCTTCTGCCTGGCCAGAGAAAGGAAAGAGAGTCCCAGAAGTAGGGAAGCATTTCACCTGCTATTTGCCCATAAACCCTAAGACTAAACTGAACTTACTGAACTTTAAAAACAAGAAGTTGCATAGTAGATATGGAAGCATTCTTGAAAGGAATGGTTAAGGAGAAACTAAATCTAGCCACCCGCTGTTTTATTTTGAATAGTAGATAATATTAAGTATGGTAATAGAATGCTGAAGAGCATATTTTATCTGATACTACTTTGTTTCCTTCCTGATGGAGCCCCCCCCCCTTATAACATAACAGTATCTCCTGCCATTTCTAATGAAATCTAAGATTAGCTATGGATAGGCATGAAACATACCACATAAGCATATTAGTTTGAAAAGCACAAGAAAATATGGACTAATAAGTCAGTATCTGGTACTATTGAATACCTACGAGATCCTTGGCCTTCTGGGGGAAAATCTCCTGCACGACCATCTTCCCAAGTACAGGTCCAAAGAATGTGCAAGTGTCAATCAGGCATTTCCTCCATCGCTCAGTTCTTACCTGAAAATAATTAAAATTAAATTAAAACTTGAACAAGTATGAAAAATGAATCCGGAGCAAATGGGAGCATTTGCTCCAGAATATAGCTAAATGTGGTTGTAGATTAAAATCCACCACAAAAAAATTCCAGGATTTAAGGTGAAAAAAAAAATCATGGAAGAAGACAATGCAACCCACATGGGCATATACATGGAGTCCTGCTTGCCCTAAGGGAGGCTATTTCCTTCAATCAAAAAATGTATTTGATCTACAAACAATAATGTACTACTTCTGCCTCCTCCAATATGGCATAAAAACATCACCCGTCCTTCTGTAATGCATGAATCTGGAACAGCATTTCAATTTGGAGATCAAGAGCAGAGGGTTTACGAGGACAAGCCATGGGGGAAGTTTTCCTCCCTTTTGTAAAAATAAAATGTGACTACTAGAAACTGCAACAACAGCCAGAAGTCTGTGTCCCTTTCTGCAGCTTCAATGGTTGCGACAGTATTGCTGAAGAAGCAATGATATTGCATCTGTGGCAATGGCCATGATTGCCATCATGAGCCTATCTCAGGAAGAAGCATTTACAAATCTGAAACATTATCAAGAAATAGAGGGATTCACTAGGCCATCAACAGAAAGTTTTTGTCTAATTGTGGAACAACCCCAAAATGTAGTTGTTATTAGTAGCATTTGTCCTATTTGACTGGAAATCTACCACCAGACCATATTATTTTAAAAAAGAGGGGAAAAAAATGTCCCTATCCTCTGTCCCCAATTTAATATTCGGAGAGGAAGAATCCCAAGGAGGTTATTGATGAGTTATATATTTCTTTTCTTTCATGCATTCTAGCACTCCCAAATTACAATGAAATTTGGATTAATTGTGTTGTGTTGATTCTTAATGCAATAGAAAAAGAGAGTATAAAAAAAGCATTCTTACCATGTTCCCCGCCCTGCTATCCAGCATGTTTGCTAATTCTTGACGAGCTTTCTGGAATTGGCTGTCCAGGGCTGGGGAGAGTTTTTCAATTAGGCAAAGTATCATGTAGGCCTGCAATACATCTCTAAAATAAGTAAAAAAAAGGAACAAAATGTGATTTTTGTCCCTGTAATGGTATCGATCTTGAAAGGATAGTTCAGATTTTTATTGTATTGTAAATTTGATAAGAATCCTCAGCAGGAAGTTATCTTACCTATATTAAAATCCAAACTATTATACTTCTGAGTATGTAAAAAAAAATACTTGCAGGTGAAAATCCTAAAATTACAGTGGGGACAGTCAGATTTGTAACTATGGCTATAAAAACAAGGTTTTTAGTAACAAATCAATGTTGGCATTTTAAATGCATTATGTAAAAACTATTATAGATTATGTACCTTAATAATTGTTTGGGGCACATTTAAGGCAAATATATATGGTTGTGTTATTGCTAGCCCTTCATGGAAAAAGAAAACATCAGACAAAAAAAGTGTTGTGGACAAAACGGTGAAATGACTTTTAAGTATTTACTGGTTAAGGACTGCAAGAAGATGTTTTAGACTAGAGTATACATGCAAGGCGGCCTACACATGAATTATGCAAAGTTCTATGAATACCAAACAGGAAAATTTCCTCTATGCATTTGGTGCAGAATGTAACTGTGAACATGAAGTAATCAATGTGGCCTCCTTTTTCAACTTCCATATATACAGTCTATTCAAAACAGTTTCTCTAGGTCTTGCTTTCCTAAGATATAGAAGTGAAGTTACAGCATTCCACAAACTAACAATGTCTTACCTCCGTTTTTGCCACTGCTCAATAAGCTGTGACATTCCTTTCAAATAATCCATGTCATGTACAGCAATTGGTTGAGACATGTTCAGCTGCACGGGATGGAAAGCTGCCTGAAGGCATGACAGCCAATCAATAGCAGGAGCCTTTTCCTAAAAATAGAATTGGACAGATGAAATGATGAAATCTCACCAAGAAGAGACACAACAAAATGCTTGCTTGGAAATTGAAGGGCATTCTAGTGTGAAGGCAGCGTAGAAAGGAGGAAAGAAGACACACACATACACACACAAAACATTCCTCAGAAATCAATAAAAAGGCAATGCTATGATTTGGTGGAGGAAGCAAGGCTGTACTACAAGTGGAAATAGGAAAAAGCCTGATTTTATGCATGATTTCGCATATTCATAAATCTCAATTGTTCCCATTTCAGTGCATATGGCATTGGGCCCTGAATAAAAGTAGAATAAGATTCTGGCAAGATAGACACACTGTTGGTATGTGATTTCCAAGCCTAGTAAATGAGAGAATGGCCTATACTGGAAAGTACAGTATTCTCTTTGAAGAAGTAGAAAGAAGTAGATTTCAACTTCTTTCAGTGAAGATGGCTGTCGTGGGTCATCTACTTATTTCTGGCTCCTTATTGCCACAGTTTAGCCTTCTATTCTTTCAACTACGCCATTGCAATGTACTCTGCAGGGAGCCAATGTTAAAGATAATCTGGAGGCTTCAGTGGGTGCAGAATATTACTATTACAACAGGAACATTCAGTGAATCATTGATATTTCAAATTCCCTTTGTGTATTAATTTTAGATCACCTTTAAAAAATAATGGATCCTTTTAAATCAAGAAGAATTTCAAGTCCTCTTGGCACTAAAAAGTCATTTCATTATCCAGAATATCCTGGATTATTATTTTTTGTAATTTTCCAAAACTGTATTTGGAATTTAGACTTGCCCATTGTTTTAAACTTCTGGAAGTTAGTTAAGACTAAGAATTTCTAGAAAATGTTTGATAGTGGTCGTACTTTCTGGTCTTAGAAGAAATTAAATAATCCTTTGCTTTATTACCCTTATTATTTCTGTTACAAGATTTGTGACTATTTTGTATATATACCATGGACATTTTCCATGAATAGATAGATATTTTGATTTCACAGTAATGTTGCAGCATTACTCTTAACCACTGAGTTTTTTTTTTTATTGACTCAGCATTATATACTGTAAAGATCCAAACTACACATTTCTGGAAAGCTATATACAGACCTGTAGCTTCTTGATGGTAGTGTGGTGAAATAGCATCCTCTTCTCATGTCGCTGCTTCATGGGAGTAACAATCTTCTGGAGGTTTGAGATAAAGGAGAATGCCATGGAAATATAGGTAGAAGTAGAATCTGTATGTCCACCCATCAACTCTTCTAGCTTCTTCAGGTACGAGTAATATGAACGTAAGACCTGCAAAATAAACCTTTCTTTCAACCAGAGTCAGTAGTTAAACTTGTTCTGAGCTATTTGCTCAGTTATGAGCTAGCTAAAATAATAATAATTAAAAAATCCACATACCCCACACTTCTACTACTCATAAATACCTGTGAAGCTTCTGTTTAACTAATATATAAGGATTGGCCAGTAAATTTGAATCCATGCAGCAATACAGAGATAATGTATGCATTATATATATGCATACATCAGCAGCACATTTTGGAGACCCCCCCTAGGGTGGTACATGTAACCTCTCTGTTATGCGAGTTGCAATGGCTGCCCGTTCGCTCCCAGTTCAATGTGTTGGTTATCATGTTTTGTTTTGTTGTACTTTAAAAACAAAACCAAAAGAAAAATTTCCATTTTACAACAGTTCCGCATCAGTGTATATCCACAGTTTATGTTTCCCCTCCCCTCCCCCTACATATTCACATATTTATTTTTGTGGTTCCCTTATTACTCATATATTATATATACTACTCCTTACTTATTATACATCCATATGTTACTTTACATATATTATATATTTAATATCATTTTGTTGATGCTTCCTGATTTCTAGATCATCTCTATTATGTATTTTCTTGTTCGTTATTCCTGTCCTCTAACCATTTGTACCATTTTTCCCATATTAAGTAATATTCCGTTTCATCTTTTCCTTTTATTTCTTTCGTCAATTTATCCATCTCCGCACAGTCCAAAATTTTCACCTCTTCGTCTTTTGGTATGACATTATTTTTCCAATTTTTTGCATAGGTTATCCTAGCTGCAGTTATAATATGTAGAATGAGATATTAAATTTCTTTATTATAATTTCTTGTGGGTATGCTCAATAAAAATAGTTCTGGTTTCCAGGCTATATATTGTTCAGTTATCTCTTCAAGCCATTTTTTAATTTTAGTCCAGTATTTTTTTGCTGTCATACAAGTCCACCATAGATGATAATATGTCCTGTATGATTTCTGACATTTCCAACAAATCAGTGATGAGTTTGGGAACATTTTAGCAAGCCTTGCTGGTGGAAGGTGCCATCTATAAAACATTTTGTACTGGTTTTCCTTGTAGGCCACTGACATTGTCAATTTCAAATTTATTTCCCAAAGTTTTTCCCATTTCTCCAAATCTATGCTATATCCAAAAAAATTTGCCCTGCTTATCATTGTTTCTTTAACTGCTTCTTCTTCTATTTTATATCTCAGTAAATATTTTCCTAATCAACTTTTCTTCCGTTCCTTGTAAAATTCTGTCTAGTTCCTGCTGTTCTTTTTGAAATTTGTATAATTTTATATCTTTACTATATCTGTTCTGGATTTGCGTATATGTCCACCAATCTATATCTATACCCTGATTTCAAATTCCCTTGTTCATTTATCAGATCCTTATATCTTATTAATTTATCTATGTCTGTTAGGCATTTCAGTGCTCCCATTGTGGATAACCAGTTTGGTATTTTGGTATAGTGGGATTTTTTTTATTTTTTGCCAGACCTGTAATAAGGCATTCCTAATTAGGTGTCTTTGAAAATAACTGTGGGATTTATTTTTCCCATCCCATATAAATGCATGCCATCCTAATTGTAGGTCATGCCCTTCTAGTGTTAGGATCCTCTTATTTTTTAGTTCAATCCAATCTTTAACCCATGTTAACGCAGTTGCCTGATAATACAATTCCCAATCTGGGAGTGCAAAGCCTCCTTTCTCTTTGCTATCCTGCAATAATTTTAATTTAATCCTTGATTTTTTTCCCCTTGCCAAATGTATTTTGTGGTTAATTTATTTAAATCTTAAAAAAAAAGTTTTTCCTGATTTTATTGGTGTAACTTGGAATAGAAATAGTACTCTCAGTAATATGTTCATTTTAATAGAGGCTATCCTTCCAGTGAGTGACAGTTGAAGATTTTTCCAATTTTCTAAGTCTTTTTTTATTTGCTGTATTAATTTATCATAATTATCTTCCTTGATTGAGGAGCATTTAGCCGATAGCCAAATTCCTAAATATTTTACTTTCTTTTATTAATTTTGATGTTATCATGTTTAAAGCCCTTCATGGCATGGGACCAAGTTATCTGAGGAATCATCTTCCTGCAATGGGATTGACCCCACCCTACTCACTATGACAGAGAGGCCTTCTTTGATCCTGTCAACCAAGGAATTTCAGCTAGTGGAGTCAAAGAGCCTTCTCTGCCATGGGCCTCACTCTGGAACATCTTGCCTCCAAAGATGAAAACCATCTCCATCTTCCGGGCCTTCTGGAAGGGTCTTAAAACTGCCTCTGTCAATTGGCTTAGGGTTCCAACAGGGGCACATTCTATTGGAAGTGGTTGATTGAGTGAGTGAGAGACAAAAGTACATCCTTTATTGTCTGTGCTCCTGATATTTAATCTTTTATTTTAGCAATTTCTAATTTCAATGCTTTTTCAATGCTTTTTCAATGTTTTTTTTTTATGTTTTTATATTTAGGCTTTTATGCCACTGTAAGCCACCCAAAGTTACTCTGGCTAGTAAAACAGGTAACATATAAATTTAATAAATAGTAATATGCCTGCATTATCAAAACTCATTGGAGTTCCTGTATCTCATTCTTTCTGTCTTGCCAAATCCTTGTCATCTTAAAATATTTTTTTTAATAAAATTTAATAAAAAAATTATTATAAAATAATAAACAATAACATAAAATAATAAAAACAAAACCACAAAATAAAATATGAAATATTATCTTTATTTAAAAAGGGAGGTATGTGAAAAACAAAAACAAAAGGGACTCCTTTATCTAGCATTTATTATGAAGGCCTGGAAAAAGACATCAGTCTTCCAAAAGTAAGGTTCTACATTTAGACAAGGAAAGCAAAATGCACAGGTACAGTATAAATGGTACCTTGCTCAATAGTAGCAACTGTGAGAGGAATCTTGGAGTTCTAGTGGACAATCACTTAAATAAGAGCCAGCAGTGTGCTGCAGTGGCCAAAAAAGCCAATACAATTCTAGGCTGCATAATGAAAAGGATAGAATCAAGATCACATGAAGTGTTAATACCACTTTATAATGCCTTGGTAAGGGCACACTTGGAATACTGCATCCAGTTTTGACTGCCACAATGTAAAAAAGATGTTGAGACTCTAGAAAAAGTGCAGATAAGAGCAACAAAGATGATTAGGGGACTGGAGGCTAAAACATATGAAGAACGGTTGCAGGAACTGGGTATGTCTAGTTTAATGAAAAGAAGGACTAGGGGAGACATGATAGCCATGTTCCAATATCTCAGGGGCTGCCACAAAGAAGAAGGAATCAAGCTATTCTCCAAAGCACCTGAGGGCAGGACAAGAAGCAATGGGTGGAAACTAATCAAGGAGAGAGGCAACTTAGAACTAAGGAGAAATTTCCTGACAGTTAGAACAATTAATCAGTGGAACAGCTTGCCTCCAGAAGTTGTGAATGCTCCAACACTGGAAGTTTTTTAGAAGAGATTGGATAACCATTTCTCTGAAATGGTGTAGGGTATCCTGCCTAAGCAGGGGGTTGGACTAGAAAACCTCCAAGATCCCTTCCAACTCTGTTATTGTATTCTATTCCAGAGACTTAAAAGACATTGTTAAGTCGTGGGCGCAAGAAAAGGACAGGACACGCAGTAGAATCTAACACTTTTATTAGCTCCGTAAATCGCAATGGCAATGCTAGCCACAGCAGCTCCTTTTATAGCTAGGAGCTGTCCGCGACTTTAGCCACTGACGGTCCTATGAATTTCCCGCTCTTGTCCCTGATTGGTCCGTTCAAATCTGCCATTCAATACTCAACACCCCTCCCCTCTAATTAGAATAACCAATTCTGAAGTCCCTAGGCAACATAGTCACGCAGGTAGGTGGGTCGTTTCGATTTGCGACTTCACCTGCACAGTTCAGTCATTTCGGTGTTCTTGGAGTGAGAGGTCGAGTCCCGTGGCTCTGCCAGCTCCGCCTCTGGAACTCTCATTCGCTGGAGTGGAATTATTTTCTTGGGTGTTACTCCCTTCCTCCCCCGGACAACATGGTGGATTGTCGCTGACGTTCGGTTCCTTCTCCTGGACTTCAGGTAAGTGTCCACTGCCTCTATTCGGGGTTGAGTCTCTTCTCATGGTATTTGGTGCTTGTGCCTGTAGTAGGGTCTGGTCTCTGTCTGGTGGGCCGAGTTCGTTCCTTGTCACTCTGCCCCTGAGCTGGTTGATGTGGTGTTTCCACTGTCGGCCGTCCTCGGTCTGCAACCTGTACGACAGTGCCCCTGTGATTTGGGTTATTTCTCCCGGTATCCAGAGGGGGTTGCTGCTGAAATTTTTAGCGTAAACTTTGTCCCCCACTTGGAATTTACGGATCTTGTTTCGTGGAGTCTGTGGGTTTCTCGGTGCTGTACTGAGGGTGCAATCTATCTAATGGAGATCACAGCTTTCTTTCCATCAGCAATTCCGCTGGGCTTTGGTGAGTGGATGCGCTCAGCGTGATGTGCTGGATCATGAGCAGCTTGTCTATTTTGGCTTGCATGTCCCCGGGCTCCAGCTGTGCCAACGTTTCTTTGGTCGTTCTCACCATTCGTTCGGCAAGCCTGTTAGTGGATGGCTTTCCCAGCGCTGGCTTGCATGTCCCCGGGCTCCAGCTGTGCCAACGTTTCTTTGGTCGTTCTCACCATTCGTTCGGCAAGCCTGTTAGTGGATGGCTTTCCCAGCGCTGATAATGTGTGTCAGACTCCCTGGTTGGCTAGGAACATCTTGAATGCGTTAGCGGTAATTGGGGCCCATTATCAGATACCAGCAAGTCGTGCATTGCAAACAGTCTTCTCAATGTTCGGATAACGGCTTCCATGGTTGTTGAAGGCATCAGGAATACTTCTAACCATTTTGAAAATGCGTCCACTATTATTAGGAACATGTTGCCCTGGTATGGCCCTGCAAAGTCTATGTGTATCCTTGCCCAGGGTGTTCCCGGGTTCTCCCAATCGTGTGTGGGTGCAGTGTGTGGTGCCGGTCATGATTCTTGGCAGGGTGTGCATGTTGCTACCCAGGCCTCTATCTCTTTATCCATTCCAGGCCACCATACATAGCTTCTTGCCAACGCCTTCATCTTCACTATTCCCGGGTGCCTCTCATGTAATAAGTTAGGATGTCCTGCCTCAGCATCTCGGGAATTATGATTCTGTCCCCTCACAAAATGCACCCCTTGAGTCCCGACAGTTCGGTTCATCTGGATTTGAATGGTTGAAATTCTGTGTCCACATTCGCTTCTGCCCAGCCCTTCCAGACCCAATTTAAAACCCGTGCCAGGGTTTTGTCTTTCGCGGTGGCTCTCGCGATGTCTGCAGCAGAGATTTGAGCACTTTCCATAGTCTCAATGAGCAGTGTGGTTGATACTGGGGCTGGATCTTCCTCTATTACTGGAAGCGGGCATCTGCTGAGGGCGTCAGCGTGGTTGATTGTTTTGCCAGGCTTGTATTTCAGCTGGTCATAGGCTGTTAAAAACTCTATCCAGCGAAGCATTCTTGACGATAGAATGGGGGGTGTGGGTTTGTCTCCAGCGATGATGCCCAGTAATGGTTTATGGTCGGTGATGAGTTTGAATCTCCGGCCATACAAATACTCATGGAATCTTTTTATTCCAGCTACTGCAGCCAATGCCTCTTTATCTAGCTGGCTGTAGTTCCTCTCTGGCTTGGACAACGTTCTGGAGTAAAATGCTATGGGGGCCTCTCTTCCATTTGGCATGCAATGGCTTAGTACAGCTCCGATGTCAAAAGGCGATGCGTCACAAGTCAAATGGATTGGCAGCGTTCCGCTGTACTGGACTAATACTCTGTCCAATGTTAGCAGTTTTTTTATTTCTTCGAATGCCGTTCCTTCCTTCTTCCCCCACTTCCATTCCGTTGTCTTATCCAGTAGCCAGTGGAGCCGTTCAGCAGTTGTAGCTTTCTGTGGTAGGAAGATATTATAAAAGTTCAGTAATCCTAAGAAAGCTTGCAGCTCCATTTTGTTTTTTGGTGTGGGTGCCTCTTTAATTGCCCTCAACTTTCCAGGAGTGGGTCTTATTCCTGATTCATCAATTAAGTACCCCAGGAATTCTACTTGCTTTTCTGCCAAGTTGCATTTATTCTTTTTTACTTTGAGCCCCACCTCTCGGAATCTAGATAGCACTTCTCTTAGCGTTGCTTCAGCTGGTCTAAATTCCTTGCTGAGATGAGTATGTTGTCGAAATATGGGACAACTCCCTCAATCCCTTGTAGTAATCATTTTATCAGGCTTTGGAACAATCCTGGGGCTACACTGACTCCAAATTGTAATCGCTTGCACTTGAAGGCACCCCTGTGCGTTACAATTGTTTGGGCTTTGGCTGTGGCATCATCTACAGGCAGCTGCTGATATGTCTGTGCCAGATATAGTTTAGCGAATATCTTTCCGCGGCCCAACGAGTGAAGCAGATGTTGCACCACTGGTATCAGGTAAGCGCTCTGTTGTAGGGCTTTATTTACTGTACTTTCGTAGTCACCACAGATGCGCACTGACCCATCTGGCTTAACTGGGGTGACGATGGGTGTCTCCCACTTCGCATGGTCTGTAGGCTCTAATACTCCTTGAGGAACTAGCTTGTCTATTTGCTCATCTATTTTGGGCCTTAGAGCAAAAGGGACCCTCCTGGGTTTAATCCGGACAGGGGCAACTTGGGGGTCTAGGTTAAAGGATATTGGGGACCCCGTGTACTTGCCTAATTCACCGTTGAATACTTCTGCGAATTCTGTCATCAGGTCTTCTTCCCAGCCGCAGTTGTTGATGTGGTCGATACCTGTTACCGCCAGTCCTAACGGCTCGAACCACTCCAGGCCCAATAGACTAGGTCTGTCCCAGTCCACGATGGTGAGGGGTAACTTTGCCTTGAAGGTTTTGTAGGCAACATTGAATCTTCCCATGCCAACTACTGGGATTCGGTTTCCTTTGGTAGTCTACGAGAGTCAATCTTTGTTGCTTGAGTGCGTTGGATTTGATGCCTGGAACCAGCTGTTGTATCGTTGTCCAGGAAACCATGGATAGGCAGAACCCCGAGTTGACCTCCATTTTGCAGGGTCTCCCCTCGATGAGTACAGTCGCCGCCATCTTATTGGACTTTCCCGCACTCACATGACCCACTATTAACATTTGGTGGGTCTCGCCTTGCTCCAATCCAGAGTCCTTGCTTCTGTGACTTCTTCCAAATGATTGCTTTTTTCCGCTTGGTTTGAATGAACGGTTGGGTGGCGGTGAGCTTGGCAGGCGGTTCGGGTGGCTTCTTCGGGCTGCTGGTTGAGACGCCCTGCAGGGTCTCATTATATGCCCTTTTCGGTCGCATCGTTGGCATATGACATCACGGAACCTGCACTCTGCCCTGGGGTGATTTCCCTCGCAGCCTGCGCACTGGAATTCTAGCCTCCCTTTTCTTCGTGGCTTGCCTCTCTGGTCCGTTTGTAGGTGGTGGACCTCATCCTCTTCCTCTTCTTCTGATTCTGTTTGTATGTCCTCATAGTGAACCCCGGATTCCTCTTTCACCATATACTTGTTTATTACAATTTCCATGGTTCGGGCAGGTGGCCGATAAGTGGAAGTGCCGAGGTTGTCAATCCATTTCTCCAGATCTGGGGGTGGCTCTGGGCAAAATACCGGGATCTCTGAAGCTGGTTTGTAGCAAACAGCTGATGACAAAAAAGAAGAGGATGCCAGCAATGATAGGAATGGCCATGGTCAAGTTATGAGCCAGGAATGGACAGTCGAAGGCAAAGAAGAGGCCGCTGGTGACCACAATGAGGCCAACCGTGAGGAGAAAGACGCTGCTGTGCCGCGCCAGCATGAGGTGCCCGCCACAATAGAACCGGTTGCGCCCGGGGAAAACGTCCCATTTGCAGCGGGGCTGCGAAGCCAGAGTCGTGGGAGTGGTGCTGGTGGCTACGGAGCTCAGGGGTCCAGATGCGGTGGGGGCAGCCGGGGTGCCCGGCGGGATCTGCCGATACTCGCAGTCCTTCAGGCGGTGATGGTGATGGTGATGGCAATGGTGGCAGCGGCCTCCACCGCATCTGGACCCCCACGGGCAGCGCTACCAGAGTGCCGGGATGGCAGAAACCAGGCCACTTTGCCTCTCCGATACAGAGAGAAGGTGGGAGGGAGGACCAGCAGCCAAGCACACACACGCTCACCACACCCGCCTTCCCAACGTGAGCCTCCCGGCGCAGCGCCCCCTCAAGCCGGCCGGGAGCCCACACTAATTCCTCTTTCCCTTGTGGCCCTTTGTTCACTTTTTTCATGGCTGCCGCGGATTTCTGGGATGCCTCTGATGCTGTGGCTTCTTCCAGCGCCTCCTTGAAGGTTATCTGAAGCTTGGCTAGCAGTCTGCTTTGCAATGTAAGGTCTTTTAGTCTCAATACTAGCCGATCCCTCATAGCCTCTTCTAAGTTTAAAAAATTGCAGGCTGCGGCTATCTCCCTCAAGGTTGCGACAAATTCACTGATCGACTCGCCTTCCCTCTGGTCCCTCCGGTAAAACTCATCTCTTCTTACCAGGGAAGAGGCTTGGGGAGCGTAGTGCGCCTTGAGGATGCTTTGTAGGTCTGTCCAGGACATCGTTCTCAATTCTGTAAGGACTGCGAGTCCTTTTGCCATTTTGAACCCTGCGGCTCCACAGTGTGTGAGGAATATGGCTGTCTTCCTCTGCTCCGACAGGCTTAAGAGGTCATTCCCTTCCATGTACATATGGAATCTTTCCATATAAGATTCCCAGTCTTCTCCAGCCGGGTTGAATGGTGCGGGTGGGCTGATTGAAGGCATAGTGATAGTCGATGATCTGACCGATCTCGTGGCCATTGATTGGGGTAGCTGGTGATTGCTGTGGAGGTTTAGTACTTCGTTTTCTGTCCTAGGATCCCACCTTCGTCGCCAGTGTTAAGTCATGAGCACAAGAAAAGGACAGGACACGCAGTAGAATCTAACACTTTTATTAGCTCCGTAAATCACAATGGCAATGCTAGCCACAGCAGCTCCTTTTATAGCTAGGAGCTGTCCGCGGCTTCAGCCACTGACGGTCCTATGAATTTCCTGCTCTTGTCCCTGATTGGTCCATTCAAATCTGCCATTCAATACTCAACAGACATAATAGTAGGCACCTCATGAATTTCAAAAGAGAGAGGATTCTAGAGTATAGGTGCCACTACAAAGAAGGTCCATTTGGGAATAACCACAAGACAATACCCTGTTAATCCTGTCTCATGAAACAGAACCTCCCTAGATGACCTTAGCAACTGACAGATCTGTAATGATGAAGGTATATTTTCAGCTGTTGTGGTCTCAAGTTGTTAAGTCAAGTCAAAAATGAAAATCTGAACGTGGATTGGTAGCTAACTAGCAGCCAGTGCAAATGCTTTGGCAGAGGTATAACATTGTGGATATGCAACTGCCCCTTGTGGCTCTCAGATTATGTACCAACTGCAGTTTCCACACCAAGCACAACAGCAGCCCTATATAGACCATACTAGAGGTCTAAATATGTGGTTTCCATTTCAAGAATGACCCTGTATTTAGATGTCCTTGTTCAAGAAAGCATATCAACTAAAGTTGACAATAAATTCTCTTAAACAGAAATCACATGGCTACAAAGACAATGATACCTTTTGGAATCATCTGCCAAAAACATAATCACTTTGCCAGGATTCAATCTAACAATTTAATTTATCCAGCTATCTTACCACTACATCCAGGCAGAGACTCTCCGAACTCAGATTCTATGGAATAGTAAGCCTTAGTGTGATTTGCATGCTGAAAATAACAGAGCCAACATTTATGACAGCCACAGTTTAATATAAATGATAGATAGCATTGGAATAAAATGACTATGGAGATTTTCAGTCATCCAGGTCATGGTTGTCCCAAAGGTGCTTTTTCAAAAGGCAACTGGACTTTGCTTTTCCTTGAAGACATTTTGCTTCTCATCCAAGAAGCTTCTTAACTTCTGACTGAATGGTGGAGAATGGAATATAAATCCTTCCATCTGTCACCATTCAGTCAGAAGAAGCTTCTTGGATGAGAAGCGAAATGTCTTCAAGGAAAAACAGTCTAGTTGCCTTTTGAAAAAGCACCTTTGGGGTGGGAATGAATTACTATTTACAAGATCCCACAACACAACTTTTGGAGAGCACGGGCACAGTCAGCAATTGCTATTTTCTGAGATGATCACTGAATAAGGTAATATGGTCAAGTGAACAAGACATCTTATCATAACTACAGGCATCAGGAGGTACAAGGTACAGTTCAGTAGATTTGAAATCAAAACTGTGTTCACATTAGCATGAAGATGAGCAATTTTATCCTCAGTGCCTTCTAAATCTGTCAAGCAAGTAATTGAAAACTGTAAATTCAGTTTATTTGAGGCAATGGCAATAAATTCTTTAATAATAGTAAACCCACTTTTAAAAGATAAGCTGAACAATTATTTAAAGATGTGAAGAAGTCTTCTTTACAACTTTTTATGCCACCCAACAAGCAGGACTGTGTGCACTGCCATTGTAAATACCATGCCACTTATACTTCAGTTATCTCCTGACCTGCTCCATGGCCAGAGATTTCAGGAGAACTAGAGAGAAGGTTTTTTTATCTACAATCCTAAATAAAACAATTTAGAGCAATTGCCTCAATATCTTTTGTTTTCCTCTTGTACAGAATAGATCAAAAACATTCAAAGCAGTTGAATATACTTTTGTCCTGTATACCGGTAGTAGATTAAAACAAGATTATTAACTCTGGCTTCTGCAAAAACCCCAGAGCAGCCAAGAATCCACTAGATTCCAACAGTTGTCAAGGGTGGATGCCCTTAATGCTTCCTTTTACTTTTTTTGATGGGGAATGAAGTTCTGAGCATCATATTGGAATAACTATTATCTCTTCCTCCAGTATCAAATTCATTCTACCCATATCCCAGGCCAGAATTAATGTGAGAGCATGTCCTACCCTATACTAAGACAGTTTAATGTCATAATTATAGTTTTGTCTAGATATAGTTTTAGAATGATTTACAGTTAACATAGAAGGCATAAAGTGTCAGCTTCAGCATAAATTGAATTGTTGAATTTTTGTAGGATCATTATCCTGGAGTTCTTTAATAGCATACTTCACATCATCTCAGCTAGTTCATTCAGGAAGGCTATTAGGATAGATAAACCAAGTTTCTTCAAAGTGTCCCACTGATTCAATGCCATATAAAGACCATAGTATATTTCAATTTGGACAAATTACCGGGTGATTAAGGTGATTACAATGGAGACTTCCAATCCCCACCAGAGGTGGTATTCAGCCAGTTCGGACTGGTTCAGGCAAACCGGTAGCGGAAATCGCAGGTGGGCCCAGCTGTATGCATCCTATTTAGGCACGTTTTTGAGGCAGGACGCATGAGCGGAAGGCAGGCCCGCATGGCGCGAACCAGTAGTAACAAAATGTGAAACCTACCACTGATCCCCACCATGAGTTGATGCCACTGTAAAACCACAGACAAGCAATATCATCCATTTAAATTTCTCAGTACAGTACAGTAATACACATCATAGATGAATGAGACCTTGTGACCCACCTCACAATATATTGTCAGTTTCACACAACAAGCACAAGATATAGAGACTGACTTGAGAAATGACTAAACCAGAAACAGTAAATTAATCATTTAACACAGCTTACCTGGGGATAATTCACATTTCTTTCAAAATAGTATTCTAGTCGCAAGTCAAATTCTGGATGGTCAATCTGAAAAAAGAAAACAAGGATAGATAGTAATATCAGCTATATTATAAACAGGGTAAGAATAATCAAAAAGTAATTGTAAGGGAAAGAAAGGAAAGAAGGAAAGAAGGAAAGGGAGGGAGAAAGGTGTTGAGAGAATACTGACTTCTGCAAAATTGCTGACAAGAAGAGAGCATTGTAAACAGAAGAGTTTACATTGTCAAGTTGTTATCAGCAATGGCACAAATTTGCATTAATTTTGCATGTGATAATCTATCAGATGTAATTTTCAAAGAGGAAAACAATACATTCTGAGTTGTTTTTGTTGATAATAAATCATCTATTCTATCATGGATTTTGTTTGGGACCAATAAGCATTTCTAATTCCACTAGACAGAGCAATGATGCCAATGCAAGTATGGTATCAGATCTAGCTACTATCTTACCTTAACTTAAAAAAAGCTATGTAATCCTTCACACTCTAAACCTCAGTATGAAAATTTACTGAATGTTGTGAACAGTGGTAGATGCATTTTTCAGAAGAGCTTAGCGCGCTCTCTCTCTCCCTCCCTCCCTCTCTCCCTCCCTCTCTCTTTCTCTTTCCTGACCTCCAAAAATTGCACTAAAGAAGCATGTTCACATATCTATGTAGGAGTACATGAAAATATATAAAAAACAAAA
The DNA here is from genome assembly GCF_059756535.1 of Pantherophis guttatus. Classification (NCBI taxonomy): domain Eukaryota; kingdom Metazoa; phylum Chordata; class Lepidosauria; order Squamata; family Colubridae; genus Pantherophis; species Pantherophis guttatus. Next base: position 100,666,686 of record NC_142064.1, read on the forward strand.
ATGCTCAAATTTCCATTGATTTTTTTTTTATGGGGGGATCATTAAACCTGAATCCTGATATAACATGGAAAGGAAAGAGATTTATCATATGTGTTTTGAGAACTGAATGTTCATAGCCGCTGATGGTCATATTCTGTGTGCTAATTCCGTTGTTCCGACTCTGCATAAGGTAACTTCATACAGGAAAATGCATATATTTGAATTAAACATTTTCACTGCATTGCCTAAACGTTGTCTTCTAGTAATCCTACCTGGATAATATTGGTGCTTGGATCAGATGAACTGGGTTTCACGTATGCTTTGAAGAATGGAAAAGTACTGTATTTTTCCATGAGTATCTGAAGAGTTTGGTTAAAATCTGTTTGTTTCCAGGAACCGGTGATATTCCAACCACCAATCTGAACAAAGAAAATTTGAACATTGTTACTGTAGGAAGCCCCCTTCCTCAGAGAATGAAATAATTTGGGGAAGATTAAAAAAGAGGCAGAATATTATATTTCCCCAAAGGAGAAATGGAGAAAACATGTTCTTAAAGACAACCCCAGTCTTCTGGCAAAACAGCCTCCAGCAGATACTTAAAGTCTTTAGAGATGGATATTTTGTGTCCATTAAGAAAGACTGGGTCAATCTATTCACAAACAAAGCTCCTGCTGATGGGATTAAGAAGGACAGGACATGACTTTTAGGACATATTAGTATTAACTCCCCCCCCTTCCCATTAGAATAGCAAAAGAGATAAAGTTTACTACATTGCACAACCCCCTGGAGCATTTAAAACACAAAACCTGAAAGAATGTATAAAAGCCCACCTATCCTAACCCCAGTTTGTCAGCTATCCCAGAACTGCATGCTGTTGTTGCTTCTGCTCATCAATAAACAGAGTCCTTCTTTCCAACCAGCCTCTGAGTTGTATAAGTTCTGAATCGGAAAATGCTCAGTTCAAATTTGATTTCAGAAATGGACTCAACTAAGACTCCTTTTAAAATAAATGAAACCATAATAATAATAAGCACCATCACCATCATATGTAAGGACAGGTTTCATTCTTTTCTTTCCTCATTTGCCATCCTGATAAATGTCCGGCTACACTGTACTTACCTTAAAACAATAATCCCTGTAACGGAATGCATGGATTACCCTGAGGAAAAGAGAGAGGCAATGCTGCCTTGGAAGCCATCATACAAGAGAGAGAAGAAAGAAAGAAAGAAAGAAAGAAAGAAAGAAAGAAAGGAAGGAAGGAAGGAAGGAAGGAAGGAAGGAAGGAAGGAAGGAAGGAAGGAAGGAAGGAAGGAAGATAGGAAGGAGCTTCCCTAATGGGTCAAGCAGTTAAAAATGGCAGGCAGGAAATTTGTACTTTCAGACTTGCAAGATTCTAATAATGTAGCCTTACACCAAAGTAGATTTAGCTCATCTAGTTGTATTCCTCAGTCCACATGTCATCATTAAAACTAATGCAAAATTTTGACACCCCCCCTCCCCGAAATAAGAGTATTAATATTTCTGTCAAAATTGTGTTATGGGACAAAAGAGGTTTTTTTTTCCCTACCAGAATGCTATCGTTTCACTCCACTATTATTTGAACTTATTGATGGACTTACAGCCCTCCCTCAGATGATGAACCCTAACAGCACAATTTTCCTGCTCCCTCCTTTTTTAACACATTTCTTGTAGTTATATAGTACCCAATATAGACAGAAGAAACAGTGAGTAAACAGAATTATAAAGTGAAAATGCTGACATCGAGATACCACCTAATATCATTGAGGAGGTAAGTCATTAGATAATAAGACTTATCTGAAGCAACTTTTTGCCTATCTGAAAATGAAAAAAATTATCAAAATGAATCATGGCCTTGATAAGATACTGCAGCATTCCATGTATCTTTCATTCACTTTACCTCAGTAATTTTTGCAAAGAAACCTTCTAATGGAGGGACATTTACTGAGGGAAATATTATATAAATAAAAATAATTTGACATGTTGCTCATAATAACTCTCAAAGCAAAAAGATTTTTTAATGTCTAATACTTTTACCAAGTACTCTGTAGATCTTTTAAAATCTGAATCTGCATACCAAAGAACTTGAATAATTGTTTGATTAAGCTCTACCAAGTCAGCGGTGAATCTTAGTAAATCATATACATAAATTTCCTCCAGGATGATCAGTCCCCAAGCTGACCCTTCAGGCTTTCAGTGATTAACTCATTTTCCAGTGTAATTGAATCCTCCCGCTTTGCTGCTTGAAACTCTTCTATTTCTTCCAAGTGAGAAATCTGGTTTGATTTCTGCTATGATTCATTTGTTTGTTTTCTTAGCTGTCTCTAATATTATCAAGGGCCTTCTCTAGCAACAACATTCAAAGTCATCAATACTCTTTCTACCCTGTTTCTTCCCCAGAGGGTCACAAAGAAAGCTATTTCATACACGTCGTGGCATCTACCATGTTTCCCTGAAAATAAGACCCTGTCTTATATTTTTTTGAACCCTGAAATAAGCGCTTGGCCATATTGCCATGCACTCAAAAGCATGATTGGTCTTATCAGGGGATGTCTCATTTTGGGGGAAACAGGGTAAATATCTTTACTGCCCCCATATTGTATGCTAGCCTGAAAAATGTCTTGATTGCTATATCTTTACTCTGATACTTGATTCTAAAAGGCAGAAGTTATCTATCATTTCAATGTCTTTATAATCAGTTTTAAAACTCCTTGCAGTACATGTTGATATTAGTTTGATTTTCTTTACATTTAATCATAGTCTCATGGGTTTTCACAGTGCTTCTTGACTTTCGTTATTAGAGTTTACAGATAATTTGCATTTTCAGTTATCTGTATTCAAAAATAACAGAATAACAGAATTGGAAGGGACCTAAGAGGTTTTCTAGTCCAACCCCCTGCTCAAGCAGGAGACCCTATACAGTGATGGCTAACCTTTGTGCAATCATGTGCCAAAAGTGGGGGAAGTGTGTGTGTGTGGGGGGGTCACGCGCATGCGTGACCACACCTATAATTCTATGTGCCCTGCCCTCCATGCATGCGTGCGCGACCCCCCCTTGCACTCCCACCGCTTTTGGCATGCGATGGCACAGTGGGCCAGTAGGACTGTTTTTTGCTCTCCTCAGGCTCCAGAACCTCTCTAGGAGCCTGGGTGGGCAAAAACGGCCTCCCTCCCCCCCCCGGAGGCCCTCCAGAGGCCGGATATGGCCTGTTTGCCAACTTCTGGTGAGCCGGTAGGCCTGTTTTTTTGCTCTCCCCAGGGTCCAGAGCCTCTCTAGGAGCCTGGGGAGGGAGAAAACGGCCTTCCCCACTCCCCAGAGGTCCTCCGGAGGTAGGAAACAGCCCGTTTGCTGACTTCTGGTCACAAATGGGCCATTTCCAGCCTCCAGAGGGCCTCCGGGGGGTGGGGAAGGCATTTTCGCCCTCCCCAGGCTCCTAGAGAGGCTCTGGACCCTGGGGAGAGCAAAAAATGGGCCTTCCCTACCCCCCCCAGGCCCTTCAGATGCAGGAACAGTCTGTTTCCCAACTTCTGGTGGGCCGAGAAGACACGAAAATCAGCTGGCCGGCTCACGCATGTGCGCTGGAGCTAAGCTCACATGCCCACCGATATGGCTCCACATGCCACCTATGGCACACAGGCCATAAATTTGCCATCATGGCCTTATACTATTTCAGACAAGTGGTTGTCCAATCTCTTCTTAAAAATCTCCAGTGGTGGAGCACCCAGAACTTCTAATGGCAAGTTGGTCCACTGATTAATTGTTCTAACTGTCAGGAGACTTTTCCTTATTTCTAGGTTGATTCTCTCCTTGATTAGTTTCCATACATTGCTTCTTGTTCTTCCTTCAGATGCTTTGGAAAATAGGTTGACCAACACCCCCCACCCCTTCTTCCACAGCTCTGGAAAATTCCACAGCTTCTTGTGGCTGGCAAGGTGAAAGTTTTTTTATAGTCAATGAAGCACATATTGATTTTTTCCCCCCCTCTTCGGCTTTCTTTTCTATTCATTATGCTCCAGCAATAATAAACTCATGATGCCTTTTTGCCTTTTTAAAAACCAGTTTAAATTTCTGGCATCTCCTTCTCCATGTAAGGAAACAAATATAAGGAAATGATTATTTCCATGTAAGGAAATAAATATGTGTTGCATGATCATCAGCATTATTTTGCTATTATGTGGAACGCTTCCTCTCTTTTTTTTGGTTACTGGTATGTAGAAGACTCCTTTCAATCTGTTGCACAATGTATTGTTCTCCAGATTTGCTAACATAGTTTCACTGGAATTTTTACTGATTCTTCTTCTGTTGCATGTTATATTTCTATAATTATTCCATAAGTTCTTATATTCTTCCAACTTGATGACCAAAGGGGTGCCGTTCTAACTTCATCTAGTAGTACTAGGGATTCTTGTAAATAGGAAATCATTTCTAAGGTATCAGTTACTTGGTGTCCTCCCACATACCATTTCAAAATTGGAAACTCCTTCTGACTTCAGAGATCTTTTGAAAAACTGTTCCTGTTTTTCTATTATTGTTTCCATATCCTACATTCTTACAGATGTATTATAGCTTCTTGTCTCTTCTAGAAGAACTGTAAAATACCTCCTTCCTGAGGTATTTGTCTTTCATGACTTTAGCTTCTCTTCTCTTCGTTGCAATTTTCCTTGTTCTGACATCTAGTTTGCTTCCTTCTGTTTTTTTGGTCTTTGACAGGGTTTTTTTCCACATCTGTACTTAACATTTTGTTTGATTTCATTCCATGGTTTCTCTATTAATGAGGTTCAGGATTTCAAAGTGATCCTTGATGTTCTCATTGAAAATGGAGGCTATATGCTAATATAGTAGAAATTAGTTGGCTTTGTTCTTCTGCACATTGTTGTAACTTTCACATTAACTGTTTCATATTTTTGCTGCTATAGCTGAGGTTTTCTACCTTCTTGTATCAATTATAACATTGATTTGATTTCTATGTACTCCATCTTGTGTTGTCAATGTACACAGGTGTCATGCATAGGTTGTTTGAATAATATATTAGAAAAGAAGAAATCACTGGATTGGCAGAAACTGGTAAGTAATTCTCCTGCTTAATTTCTATTTTCAAAACCATACAATCCAAACTAAATTTTCTCCTCTAAGTTCTCTTTCAGGCATCTGCTCTTTAAAACTCTAGTTGCTCATTTGCTTAGTCCACCCTGGTTTTCCTTCCCTAGAATATTTAATTCATTTCCTTTGTTGTTACCAGAAAACCATTTCTGAGTTTCTGTCCTGCAATGTTCCTTCTGCCTGTCTTGTTCTTGTTGTCACTCCCTTTCAATTTGCTTCTTTGTTTGATTCTCTTCCCTTTGGAAAGTTGCTTCCACTCCTGACTCCTGTTGTAATGTGCCTTTATTTAATCTAATAATTTTGTTTTATCTTCTTAACAGTTGTTAGTCCCTTGCTCATCCAACTGCAGTATTTCTTCCATTAGTGCCATTTGCTTGCACTAGTTGCAAACGTATCTCCCAATTGTTGCAAGTCACAGCAGCAAAGTTAGGTCCATTCACCTTCATTTCACCATAAATGGAAAAATAATTTATTTCTATTTGTTACCTTCTCAGATGTCAAACTTCCAGAGGAAGAGAGAGGAACCTGCCCCACTTTACATTGAGGGGGGCTGTGTAGAGAGAGTTTCCTCCTTTAAATTCCTGGGAGTCCATCACAGCGAAGACCTCACCTGGAAAAACAACATGATCCAGGTGGCCAGGAAGGCCCAACAGAAATTCTATTTCCTGAGTGTCTTGCATAAAAACAGGGTGGAACAACAACTGATGACCTCCTTTTACCGGTCCACAATAGAAAGTGTCCTTACTTATTGCATCATGGTATGGCATGCTGGTCTGACAGCCATGGATAGAAAAACATTACAGAGGATGGTGAGCAGTGGTGGGATTCAGCCAGTTCGCACCACTTCGGGAGAACTGGATGTTAACTGTCTGAGCAGTTTGGCAAACTGGTTGTTGGAAGAAATCATTAGGGCAGAGAACCAGTTGTTAAATTACTTGAATCCCACCACTGGTGGTGAGTACAGCACAAAACACCGTGGGCTGTCCCCTGATACTACTAGATGAGATTGCTAGGGCTTGTTGCCTTAGAAGAGTGAGGGAAATTCTCAGGGACAACTCTCACCCTGGTCATCACTTCTTTACCCTCCTACCATCGGGAAGGAGATATAGAAGTATAGCCAGCCGCACAAACAGGTTGAAGAACAGTTTTTATCCGTGGACTGTCAGAATCCTGAATGAGAAATAACAGCATAACTATGTAGTATGATGGACTGCAGGGCTGGCTCAATGTGTAACATGTTCACACTGGTGCAATAGGCCTGGGTGTTTTGTTAATATGATTTATTGGGTTAGGGATTTTCTGTCTTCACTGTGAGTTGTATTGTGTTGGGGGGTGCATTGAAGGAGCTCAACCAATCTCATTGTACATATGTTGTGCACTGACAATAAAGTATAATAATAATAATTAATTTATATGAATTCCACAGCAAACGCCTATTGGTTCTCCCTGTTCACTTGATCAATGCTTATAGCTATATTGGCACCCAGAAAGTAATATGAAAACCAAGGAGAAGTTCCTATGGGATGATTCATATATGCATTTTTCCCTGCCCTGAAATTGCCTTATTTGAAGAATGGGAGCTGAATATGGAAATTAAGATGACTTTTCTGGGGGAAAAAATATTGCCTTTAAGGAACTATGAAAACTCTGTAGTATTAGATCTGTGATTGGCCTATTAATAGTAATTAACCTTTAAGAAAGGTTCAGAAAAATAGATTTGGAAAGAACTTTATGTCCAAGGCTACATCATCACAGTAATCTGTCCAACAACTAGCCACAAAAGAAAACAAATAATAAAAGTGAGCCCTGAGAAAACCCTGTCTGATATGCTGCTGCCGGCAGGTCTACGGACCTATCCTGTCCTGAAGGGACAGGGGGAAAGAGAGGGACCCCCTCGGTCGGCCGAGAGGAACGGGAAGGTTCCTCGGGGCCGGAGGATTACCCTCTGCGTCGGCGGTGGCTCAGCGGCAGCCATGGCGGCTGCCTCGAGGCTGTGACAACCGGGAAAAGCGATGTGCAGGAGGAAGAAGCGAAGAAATAGAGCAAACTGTTTGGAAGCCGGGTGAGTGATTTAACCCAGGCGGGAGCAGCACTTAAAAAATGGATTTTAACAAGAGAGCCCCTAGCCTTAAACAGTGGCTACAGATTGTGAGGGCAAGAAGATTTAGGAAAGTTATTTGCCAGAGGAAGAGACCCATTTATGAATTATCTTTATTATTGTTGGAAATTGTAAAACTTTGAAACTCTTTGTTATTGAACTGGATTACTTCTGGAGAGACAAAGAGGGAAGAGGTGGTAAGCAGAAATTTTTTGAAGCAACCAGGAAAGCCTATCGGAGAATTACAGAATGGTTAAAATGGAGTCATGTCGTGGAGAAGTGAAAGTTTAAATTTGTGGATTACTTTTGAATTAACTCAGACACAATGTATCTTGCTACCTAAATTGGTCTGTTATGGAAACAATCAAGGAGGTCCAACTTTGGGGATTCCTAATTTGTTTAAGGTTTCAAGGAAAGAAATAAGATGGAACAATTTAAACTAAGCAGACGTGGCAGAGGAAGCTAAAATGGTTGCCTGTCAAGAAGAAGTTAATTGGACAATTAAAACTGATTAAAGGCATGGCAGCAAAAGGAAAGGGCGTAGAAACGGAAGAAGATATGACAATACCATATTGGGAATAAAAAAGAACTAAACTTCTTAGTCTTTATAATTTTATTGACATTTGGAATTGAAAAGGGAAAAAAATTGTAGCAAGATGAAAAATACTATAGTCTAATTAAAAGGGATGTAAATGTTTTTTATGTAATTGAGGTTTAAATGATGTAAGGAGGAGATTTCCTCTTCTTTTACTCTCTTTGTTACCTCTTCTTTTTTTTATTTTTCTTTTTTTTATTTACTTTATTACTCTTTTATTTTATTCCTCTCTTCTCTATTTTTGTTTTTTTGGTGAAATTCTTTTTTTTAATTCTCTTTGCCATACTCTTATCTTTTTATTTTATTTTTTTTCTTATTTTTTTTCTCTTTTTTATTTTTTTCTTCTCCCTTTCTCTTCCCTTTTTTATCTTTTATTATTGTTATTAAGAGAAGTGATTTTTAAGATCGGAAAAAGGTGATTCTAGAAAAACTATTAGAAACATGAAGAGTATGAATGAATTTTTGATTATTAATAAGAATTGCTGATAGATTTAATGATTATAGAAACTGGCTTCTTTAAAAGGGTTTAAAATATTGTTTTTTATAGAAAAAAAGAAAATGTGAATGAAGCCTTTACCGATGAGAATTGTTTATAGATTTTATATGTTGCTTTACATAAAAACAAGGAACAAATATGAAATGGATGAAATTTAAATAAAAATAATAGTGTAGGAGAGAGTAGAAGAAAAAATATATATTAAAATGCATTATTATTTTATTTTGACAAGGAAGTGTGATTTATCCTTAATTAGAAATATAGGCTTACCACTTTTTGTCAGCCTTGTGAGTTAGTCCAGACAAGAAGTGCGCCCAGATGAACTAATTCTACTTTGTTGTAAGGTTACACTAACAGAATTTTACCAGTGTGAAAGTAGATTTCTCCCCATTGCCGTTCAGTCTGAGAAATTAGGGAGGATTCCTTCTGAGATGTTTGCAACACCCACTTATCCAACTATTTCTCTGGCTGTGGCTCTTCTCCCTGTCTCTCAAGGTCATTCCCACATATCATTACATTTTTAAATTTAAATCTTTCAGATTGAGTACATTTTAAAAATGGATTCCAGCTATTAAGTTCCGAGAGTTGACATTTTAAAAATGATGAAACTATCCACCTAAGAATAGCAAATAAGGGAGAAATAATGGCAATGAGAAATGAATCTAAGTAGATACAGAATTTAAAAAGCAACAGAAAATAAGGGCAGAAATATAGGCTGGACAGTATAGAATCTTTATATTTTATAGATATATGTCAATAAGAAATAGGAACATCATAACCAACCATCAATTATTTGAGTTTCTGGGCCAAAAAGTAAATGATCACGCTTGTTATGTTCAATGCCAATATGAAGGAGATGGAACCTATAATAGAATACATCTATGCCTGGGCAAAATCAGACATACACATTAATGTACAGTGATCACCTCATTTATGAGCTTCTTCAAAGGTTCAGCACCTTGAGCTTCAATCTGATCTGTATTCATGCAAGAGGTATAAAACCGCACAGCTTTCTCCTTTGCTGAGCTGTTAGTCCCAAGTTGTGGTTCCTCTGAACAAGAGAAAGAGTTAAAATCAACAAAATCATTGGGAGATTAATATTTTTTAAATGTGACCCAACCCAAATTCCTTTCAATATGACAAGCTATAAAATACATAGTTAAACAAAGCTAAAATTCCTTCATTCTCATAACAGTGTTTTCTATTTCTGTATGTGCTTCTTTAGCATGTTAAAGTATTTGTAATCAACTTTAAGAGGTGCTATTTGAAAATCTGAGTGAAACCAATACATTGGTTTGGCTGGCTAGCAGAAATAACCCTAAATACTAACTTTAAATCATATTAAGTTTATTAAATCAAATCATATTAAGATTATATCCATGAGTTCAACAGAGAACAGATGAGCATCCCCATATGCTTTGGCATTCATATGTTTGCTTTACTGCATTAAGACATAATGTACAATACTTTTACCCAACCACTTCCTTCAGATGTGTTAGATTCCCATTGCCTTTTATTGGTCAGGGAATGGACCCTTTCTCCATGGAAGCGGTTCCATCTGTAGTATATTTCTACATTCAGAAATATAAGATGCCTTGATATTCAAGGCAGAAAAATGTGTCAATTAAAATTAAGGCGATGAGGTATTTCAGGTTTCTTTTTCTTGAGGCTACTTATTTCAATAGAATAAATAAATAAAATTAGGAAAAAAATAGAGCAAAGAAGAACACAGCAAGAAAGAAGAATACATGTGCGAAGAAGCACCATAAAGACATTATGGCTGCAGAAATCAAAGTTTGATCGTCAAATTAATTTGGTTCCATTGTGTTTACATAATTATCTTTCTTTTGAATATGGCTAATGATGACATATTGAATTCCTCCAAAAAGAGCTCCAAAAATGTTATCTGAATATATTATGCATTGTATGCTTTTGTATTAATTGGAAAGTTGATATGATACCATAGAGAAATGCAGTTGCTCTGGGATTTATTAAGTAGCATCCTTCTGAGAGAAAAATTATTTGGCTGGATTTAAAAACTCACATGAGGGATCTATTTTGAGTTGTTATTGTCCCTGTTCTCTCGAGGGGTGTTTGGTGCTCTCTGAGCTTGATTGTTTTCTTGCAGATGTTTCATTATCCAAACTAGGTAACAAGGTAACATCATGAGATTTTGCCTACTTTGAGTAATGAAACGTCTACAAGAAAACAACCAAGCTCAGAGAGCATCAAGAACGCCTTATTTCAAGCTTGAGCTACAGATATTCTTCTTTATTGGTCTGTTCTCTCTACATTCAAAAAGAGTATCAAATGGACCTTTTTGAATTTGACGTTTGGAATTCCTTATGTTTTAATGGGAGGCCTTTTCCCATTTGAAACTTTTGTTTTTGATTGTATTGAATTTTTTTTTATAATGTTAGGTGACTTGGCTATCATTTTTCTTTAGCATAAAGGAGCAAGAGAAACAGAAGCAGTAGAGATGTTAGATATGCAGAATTGAGAAAGGAAAAGTCAAGAAGAAAGTAGGCAACTAATAGGGGAGAATATATATTTCTAAATGTTATATGGAAACTATGGCTTACTAGGGTCTTTACAAATGGCTAAGAATGAGGGGACAGTACAATCAAGGGGTTTCAAACCTGTTCATGCCACAAAACCTATTCATTAAAATCACGATCATCTTCATAATCACCATCCCAGAATCCCAAGAGGACAAACTCTAGTGATAAAATTTGAATTTATTTTTTTTTATCAAGAATCTCTAACAGAATCCGATCAATTTTTTTAACAGTCAGAAGAAAGCATATAGCACTGCAAGCAGCAGTGATTTTTGGTAATTGTACTACAATTGGGATGAACAAATGAATCATACTTCGTGCATCAAACTGAACAACACTTGATGAAATAATCTAATCAAAAAGAAATCCCTAAAATTATGGGTTCACAGTGGAATATGAATAAAAATAAACCAATAATAAATAATAGGTTCAAAAGAATAAACAGATTTAAAAGGAATGCATAAAGAAATGGTTAGCTAAAGACTCTACTTACCCCTCCAATTGGATACATTTAGGAAAAAAATGCTCTTTATATCAAAAGAGTAGGAAATGTTATCTAGTGATACTCTTGCCAAATAAAAAATTACCATCTGAATTGGTTTTAAATTTGTTCTGTTGCAACTGGGAATAGATGTAGATTTTCTGATAACAGGGAGTTGGCGTCAAGAATCTTTGTACTAATGAATCTATGTCTGTTACATGGTATATGTGCATTAATGGTATAACTACTAGCAGTCCTATTTAGAATATATTCCTGGTTTTTGTTCCCCACCCTCACCCTAGATATCTGCATAGGATTCTGACCATAGAAGTAACCATATGTATTGTCCCTCTACCTAAAAGTTTCTTCATGATGAGATAGTTTTCTTCCAAAAGAACATCAAACATATTCATTGAGGGCATATCAATGTCCCATGTGTTATTAGCCTCCCAGTTGCCGCATGCATAATTGAAGAAGTCTTCACAAGGATCAATGGTGCCGTTCTGAGCCTTCTGCAGTCTACCCAAGAGCACAAGGCAGGACGCAGTATTGCAGCTTTCTGGAAAAACATAGGAGGAATTGTAAATTATCTTGCCTTTACTGAAAAGTATAGATTGCTTTATACTATAACTGCAGGAAAACCCATAGCATATATCCATTTCTTTGCACAACTTTCTAAATCAGGAAAAATAAAATTCCTTAGAGCAAGTAAGGGGTGTATAAATGAGCCAGCTTAGAATCTCTGCCTGCAAGGCAGAACAGAGGAGATTTCTTGGTCTAGAATCTTAGATAAAGGAGGGGGAGGGGGAGAGAATAGAATAGAATAGAATAGAATAGAATAGAATAGAATAGAATAGAATAGAATAGAATAGAATAGAATAACAGAGTTGGAAGGGATCTTGGAGGTCTTTTAGTCCAACCCCTTGCCCAGGCAGGAAACCCTACACCACTTCAGACAAATGGTTATCCAACACCTTCTTAAAAATTTCCAGTGTTGGAGCATTCACAACTTCTGCAGGCAAGTTGTTCCACTTATTAATTCTTCTAACTGTCAGGAAATTTCTCCTTAGTTCTAAGTTGCTTCCTTCCTTGATTAGTTTCTACCCATTGCTTCTTGTTCTACTCTCAGGTGCTTTGGAGAATAGTTTTACTCCCTCTTCTTTGTGGCAACCCTTGAGATATTGGAACACTGCTATCATGTCTCCCCTAATCCTTCTTTTCATTAAACTAGACATACCCAGTCCCTGCAACCGTTCAACATATGTTTTAGCCTCCAGTCCCCTAATCATCTTTGTTGCTCTTCTCCACACTCTTCACTCTTTCTAGAGTCTCAACATCTTTTTTACATCGTGGCGACCAAAACCGAATGTAATATTTCAAGTGTGACCTTACCAAGGCATTAAAAAGTGGTATTAACACTTCACATGATCTTGATTCTATCCCTCTGTTTATGCAGCCCAGAACTGTGTTGGCTTTTTTGGCAGCTGCTGCACCACTGCTGGCTCATATCTAAATGATTGTCCACTAGGACTCCAAGATCCTTCACACAGTTACTACTATTGAGCAAGGTACCACATATATGGTACCTGTGCATTTTGTTTTTCTTCCCTAAATGTAGAACCTTACTTTTTTCATTGTTGAATTTCATTTTTTTAAATAGCGCCCAATGTTCAAGTCTGTCAAGATCCTTCTGTATCTTGAGCCTATCTTCTGGAGTGTTGGCTATTCCTGCCAGCTTGGTGTCATCTGCAAATTTGTTGAGTTCCCTATCTATCCCCTTGTCCAAGTCATTGATGAAGAAGTTGAAGAGTATTGGGCCTAAAACAGAGCCTTGGGGTACTCCACTGCATACTTCCCTCCATGTAGATGCAGTTCCATTGAGGACTACACATTGAGTGCAGTTGGTCAGCCAGTTATGAATCCATCTGGTGGTGATGCTGTTTAACCCACATTTTTCTACTTTATCTAGTAGTAGATTACGGTCTACTTTATCAAATGCTTTACTGAAGTCCAAGTGCATTATATCTACAGTGTTCCTCTGGTCCACTAATTTTGTCACTTGATCAAAGAATGCAATAAGATTAGTCTGGCATGATCTGTTTTTGACAAACCCATGTTGGCTTTTGGTTATTACTTTGTTTGCTTCTAGGTGTTTGGTGATTTGTTGCTTGATTATCTTTTCCAGAATCTTCCCTGGTATTGAGGTCAGGCTGATAGGTCTGTATTTCCTGGATCTGTTGAAGAATGGATCTATTGAAGAATGGAATTAAGATTTTGTTGAAATTCTTCCCTGCCTTCTAGGATGCAATCTTTGGAGTTGTGGGTGGTGGTGGTGATGGAAACTACTGAGGACTTCCATAAGAAGCAATTTGATTAATGGATGTTTTCCATCTAATTTTTCCTTTGAATTTTTTTGTTCTTTCAAAATAAGTTCCACATTGCTCAGGAAAATGTAAGTAACCGATTCCTTTGGAATGTGCTTCCCAGAATTCCTTGAAAGTCACATGACATAAATCAGGCTAGATCACTTACCTATATATCTTACACTGTATCATTAATGGTAATATAAATGACCAAGCACAATCTACAATAGAATTTGTTATCATCTGTCTACTCCCTCCTCAAGGTCTTTCTTTTGGCCATATATATTTAAGCTTCAGTAATGTTGTTTGGTCAATGAAGCATCAGAGAAATGGTACCTTCTAAAAGGTGGAAGCCAAACTGAATATCTAGAGTTAAACGAAGGAGAAATATTTACACTGAATATGTCATGAATATTTTAATGCTATTAAAATATTCATATTTTTCAACATAAACATATGTTGATGCTATGTTTTAGAATGACAATGCATTGTACAATAGCTAACTGTATTTTTAAAATTCAGTCTGTGCCCATTGCAGAGTGTCTGAGTGTAGGAAATAGTTCTTCTCAGGATGAGGTTCCTGTGGCTAAATCTACTGAACCTCAGTGCCAAACTGTGTGAGCTGAGAGTATATCACCAAGTATCTTGCAGATACTTAGAGCAGAGGTGTCAAACTCATGTCGTCACGGCAGCATCATGCGACATATCAGGACTTTTCTCCCCTTCACTAAAATGAGTGTGGGCGTGGCCAGTGCATGATGGGCTGGGAGTTTGACAACCCTGACTTAGAGTATTACAGGAAAATATGACTAATAGTCAGTGGTGGGATTCAAATAATTTAACAACTGGTTCCCTGCCCTAATGATTTCTTCCAACAACCAGTTCACCAAACTGTTCAGAAAGTTAACAACCGGTTCTCCCGAAGTGGTGCAAACTGGCTGAATCCCACCACTGCTAATAGTGTATTAAATGCTTTCTACAAATGTATTTTGATTTTACTGCTATCTTCACTGAGAAACTATGATAAATGAGGGGGTCTTGAGATTTTCAAGAAGCAGTTTAAACATTAAGATGTAAAGATCTTTTAAGAGTTTTCTGGGAGTACAGAAATGTGAGATGAGATTTCCATAACACAATAATCACACTTTGCGAAAATATGTGCAACTTTTCTGATAATTCTGTGGTGATCTTAGTTGGTAAAGATCTTTATCAATACAAATTATTATTCTGGTAAGTAAACATTAAAGCTCTGAAACTTGATTCCCTCATTTTCCTTCTTATGCTGTCATGCTGCTCTGAATATAGCCCAAAGGAAAGGTTCTTTCAGTTTTTTGCTAGCATTTCATCCAAATACGCTCTGTAAGATATACATACAAAGAGCATCTATACACTACCAGGAACAACTGACCCTCTTTTAAAAGCAGATCACTTCTAGAATCCCAACAAGCTCCTGAACAGAATTCTGTGTAGGATTGCAATTTCCATACTTTTTAGTCATCATAACCACCCTAAAGCAACTTTATGAAGCAACTTCAGATTTAATTAAGCATTTTTGATTCCCTCAATCTGACAAAATGGTTTTGTCACTCATTTTTTTATGCTTAACCTGGAGAGAACTAGTGATAAGAGAGAGCCTTCAAATGAGCAAACACAGAATAAGTCATAAAAAAGAAAAGCTCTAATACCTAGATCACGTGTAATGATGGAGAAGACAATGACCAACACAAGACCAATAACAGCACTGAAGAGTAGAACATAAAGGAATAGGGATTTTCTTCGATGACATCTTTGCACAGTCCCTCTTGGGCCTTCATCACTCTGGAATCAGAGAAACACAGCAACAAATTATTTTCTTAGGTAGACAGGACTACAATAATTTTTATCCAGGAACCAAAATCAGGAGAAGTGTGAAGTCAGGTGAAAATCAGGGAACAAGTATCAAAACACTCCATTAATTAATGAATTAATGGAGGAGGCTAAGAGTGGTAGTTCAGCATGAATTCTCTACACTCAATCTAAAATATAAGAAGTACAGTTATACAATAATCCTTCATTGGATGCTATTTTCTATTGTAAAATATTGTTTTACATTATTTTATTTGTTTAAAATAATTGTTTAATTGTTTAAAAACACTAATATTGCATTGATATTTAGTTTAGTTTAGTTTAGTTTAGTTTAGTTTAGTTTAGTTTAGTTTAGTTTAGTTTAGTTTAGTTTAGTTTAGTTTAGTTTATTTGATTTGTATACCGCCCTACTCCCAAAGGACTCAGGGCGGTGAACAGCCAAACAATAAAATACATAAATACAAAAAATTTAAAAACCAGATAAAATCAAATTAAATCATTTTGGCCCAGACAAATTAAAACACCCCAATAATTTAAAAACAGATTAAAATTTACATATTAAAAGAGGGAGGAGATTAGGCCAAGACCGCTTGATGGAATAGAAAAGTCTTCACAGCGCGGCGGAAGGTGCACAGATCCGGGACCCTCCGTATCTCTGGGGGGAGCTCATTCTGGACGGTAGGTGCCCCCACAGAGAAGGCTCTCCCCCTAGGAGTCGCCAGCCAACACTGTTTGGCTGACGGCACCCGGAGGAGTCCCTCTCTATGAGAGCGTACTGGCCGGTGGGAGGCTATTGGTGGTAGTAGGCGGTCCCGTAGATAACCAGGTCCTAAGCCATGGAGCGCTTTAAAGGTGGTAACCAAAACCTTGAAGCGCACCCGGAAGACCACCGGGAGCCAGTGCAGCTCGCGCAGGAGAGGTGTCACATGGGAGTGCCATGACACTCCCATTACCACCCGCGTGGCCGCACTCTGCGCCACTTGGAGCCTCCAGGTGCTCCTCAAGGGGAGCCCCATGTAGAGAGCATTACAATAGTCCAGGCGGGAGGTGATGAGGGCATGAGTGACCGTGCGTAACGAGTCCCGATCCAGAAAGGGACGCAACTGGCGAATCAGGCGAACCTGATAAAAAAATCCTCCCAGTCACGGCCGTCAAGTGCTCTTCTAAAGACAGCCGTGAATCCAGGAGGACGCCCAAGTTGCGAGCCCTCTCCATGGGGGCCAGTGATTCGCCCCCAATAGTCAGTGATGGTGTCAACTGACTATATCGGGACGTCGGAAACCACAGCCACTCGGTCTTGGATGGGTTGAGCCTGAGCCTGTTCCTCCCCATCCAGATCCGTACGGCCTCCAGGCACCGGGACATCACTTCAAGGGCATCGTTGAGGTGATCCGGGGTGGAGATGTACAGCTGGGTGTCGTCAGCGTACTGATGGTACTCCACCCCGAAACCACGGATGATCTCGCCCAGCGGCTTCACATAAATGTTGAACAGGAGAGGCGAGAGGACCGACCCTTGCGGCACCCCACATATGAGGCGCCTCGGGGTCAACCTCTGTCCCCCTGTCAACACAGACTGTGACCGGTCAGAGAGAAAGGAGGAGAACCACCGCAACACAGTGCCTCCCACCCCTAACTCTTCCAACCAGTGCAGCATGATACCATGGTCGATGGTATCAAAAGCCGCTGAGAGATCTAACAGGACCAGGACAGAGGAGCACCCCCTGTCCCGAGCCCTCCAGAGATCATCAACCAACGCGACCAATGCCGTTTCTGTGCTGTACCCGGGCCTGAAGCCCAACTGGAACGGATCCAGATACGTCGTTTCATCCAGGTGCTGGGGGAGCTGTTGCGCGACCACACTCTCAACAACCTTCACCACAAAACGAAGGTTGGAGACCGGACGATAATTTGCCAACATTGCCTGTTCCAGGGAAGGCTTCTTGAGGAGAGGCCTCACCACCGCCTCTTTCAAGGTGGCAGGAAAGACACCCTCACCCAACGAAGCATTTATAATCCCCTGGAATCAGCCTCGTGTCACCTCCCGAGAAGCCAGCACTAACCAGGAGGGACACGGGTCCAATAAACAAGTGGTCGCGTTCAGTCTACCCAGAATTCTGTCCATGTCCTCAGGGGTCACAGGATCAAACTCATCCCAGATAACATTCTCAAGACCTGCCCCAGTCCCTCCCCCTGAGACTACCCAGTCGGAGTCCAGATCTTCCCGAATCTGAGTGATTTTGTCATACAGATATTGAACAAAATCCTTGGCTCTACCCTCAAAGGGGTCCTCCCGCGCTTCCTGGTGGAGCAGGGAGCGGGTCACCCTAAACAGGGCGGCTGGGCGATTATCTGATGATGCAATAAGAGCAGCAAAATAGCTACATTTCGCTGCTTTTATCGCCACTAGGTAATTCCTAATATGAGATCTTACCAGTGTCCGGTCAGATTCAGAACGGCTGGCCCTCCAACTACTCTCTAGGCGTCTTTTCCGGCACTTCAACTTCCTCAGCTCCTCAGTGAACCAAGGAGCTAAATGAGATCGGCGCCGAGTCAGAGGCCGCAAAGGCACGACCCGGTCCAGAGCTCCAGTGGCCGCCCTATCCCAGGCGGCCACTAGGTCTCCAGTCGAGGCGTGTGCCAGAGCCTCAGGGAATGGCCCAAGCTCCATCTGGAACCTGTCAGGTTCCATCAGGCGCCTGGGGCGGAACCGTCTTACCGGCTCCGCCTCCCTGTGGCAGGGTGTAGCGGTTCGAAGGTCGAGACGAAGGAGAGAGTGATCAGACCATGACAAGGGCTCGGTGACTATATCCCCTATCTCGAGATCACTCAACCACTGTCCAGAGACAAAAACCAGATCCAGCGTGTTTCCCCCCCGTGTGGGTAGGGCCATGAATTAACTGGGTCAGGTCCATAGCTTTCATGGAAGCCATGAACTCCCGAGCCACCTCAGACGCCTCGCCCACGGACAGTAGGTTGAAATCCCCCATGACCATAAGCCTGGGGGTATCAACCGCCACCTCGGCGATGACGTTGAGTAGCTCGGGCAGGGCTGCTGCCATGTGGCAGGGAGCCAGGTATGTGATCAGCAAACCCATCTGAACCCCGTGGCCCCATTTCACAAGGAGGGATTCACAGTCGGTCGTCTGAGGGACAGTGGCCTCCCTCGGTTTCAGACCTTCCTTAATGATAACCGCTACCCCCCCTCCCCTCCCCTGTGACCTCGGCTGATGGAAGGCAAGGAAACCTGGAGGGCACATTTCAATGAGGGGAACCCCCCCCTCCTGGCCCAACCAGGTCTCTGTAACACCTGCCAGGTCCGCACCCCCCTCCTGAATAAGATCACAAATGAGGGGGGCTTTATTTACTACGGACCTGGCATTGCACAGCATCAGCCGAAGGCCCGGGCCCTGAGGGTCTGTGCAACCTGGGAGACGGGTGGAGCTTTGGGGGCCGGAACACGCCATTGCTCGTAAACAGCGAGTGTGCACTCCCCTAACACGATATGGCCCCCTGCTCCCGCCATATCTACCCCTCCCACCCACAGTATTGATATTCAAAACACTATCCGGATGAGCTCTAACCCTCCCCTCGATCCCGGGCCCACCCACTCCACTGTGCTTCGTGGCCAGACCCGACTCCGACCCTCCCCCTTGTGGGTTTTCCCCCAAACCCACAACCTGAGTTCTAATTTGACCCTCCCCCTCCCTGAGACCCCTTAAAAATTTAACTAAAAAATTTGATAAAAAAGCCCTCAACCCCCTAGTTTTCACACGCCACCTCTCTGGATCCCAAAGCCCGTCATTGAGGTGGGCCCTCGATAACGATGAGGGTCACATCTGTGAGAGGGGGGAATCTCGCAGCGCAAGAAGATCTGCATATTTGAATATAACCAATAGCAAGCTTAACAAAAATGATTAATATTTCACTGAAACATACAATTAGTATTTTCTATGAATACTTCAGATTTTCTAAGCAGAATAACTTTATTATTTTTGTGAATCTTATACGATTATTAATACTCAGGACTTAGAATGTCACTTTTTAATTAAATGAGGCCTTTTATGTTCCTAATAAACATACAAAATTTATCAACAAATGGGATATATTCCAAGGTATTCAAAACTGAGGTTATTTAATATGAAATATTTTGGGTAAATAGGAGTATGTGTAGAAACAGAAATGGAAGTGAACAATTTGCCAGAATGAAACAGTTTAGGTAGGACGTAAAATAGTAAGTCAACAGAACTAAAGTGTCATAATATGGATATACATGGGAAATACATTTGTGGATTTTAAAATCCCATTCCTTTCTCTTTTTTTTAACTCTTTCATATACTTCCTGGTCTCTAAAAATTGAATGATTGGGTACCCTGTAAGCTCTTACTTGTGTACTTAAAAATTAATACAACCTTGGGCATCAGGAGCTTCAGTTAGTATATGCACATCTGTCATATCAAATACTCCAGATAGAACTTGCATAACAATTTTCGTAATTAAACTTTCATAACATTACCTCAAATCAATTTGTACCTACTACTGAGAGTCTTCATTCATTGATCATTTTTAGAGAAGCAACCCTGTCAAATTTGTTGCCACAAAAGTGACAATCTACATTTATTAAAGTGGAGAGTTCAAAAACATGTGTCATAATCAATTAGTTGATCTCTAAGATGCAATCCTAGCAAGTATTAACACCTGGACAATCATGTCTGGGCTCAGAAATTAAGCAGAAACAGACTTGGTTGATTTTTAAGTAACTGACCTCCAGGGAATACCAAGGCTTTAAGCTAGACTGGGAAGCAGCTAGCCCTGATTTGCTTTGATGGCAGCCTGCCATAATGTATGGGGAGGAGGGAATACAGGGAGGGGGAATGAAAAGAATCAAAAGGGCCAACCAGAGACTATAGTTGAATGATCCAAGGCCACAGGCATGGGAACGGAATGTGAACACCCACCAAAGAGGCACCAAACTTTAGAACTGTTACCAAAACAGCTAATTTCAACTTTATTGAACACTCACAAGATAAACATGGGGGAGGGCCTGGGGGAAGGGAAAATTACTGACTTTACACAGAATCCTCAGATATGGGTTTGCTTACACTGTAACCACTTGGCTTTAGTAAACATATACCTTTCACTGAAAATGGAGTCGACGGTCTTTCTTTCCTAAATGCCCAAGCTGGGACAGGCCTTACAGAGAAGTCCAAATCATCATAATTATCATCATCATCTTCATCACAGAAGAAAAACCAAACAAATATCACCCAGACAGATCTATGAAGTTATCAAATATTGCATTCTCCTTTAAAAAGGGTATTATTGGCATAGTCTTGAAAATGATTAACTAAACTATGGTATATATCTATACCAGTGGTGGGTTGCCCCTGGTTCGCACTGGTTCTATAGAACCGGTAGTAAAACCAGCAGGAGGCTCTGCCCACCGATCCTGACGTCATCAAAACGCTTCTGTGCTTGTGCAGAAGAGCATGCGGCCCCGCTGCGAACCGGTAGTAAAGGTAAGTAGAACCCACCCCCGATCTATACACACATATGCACACAGTACTCCCATAGTTCTAACAAACAAAATGGATGTCTCCATAAAATCACTGGGAACTGAGCTTAATTTGATGGAGACTTTACTTTTTCAAGTCTTGATTAGCCATGAAAAGAAATTAAATGGCAGACATGCACTTGGAAAAGTTGCTGCAAATGCATCAGTGTTTTTCAACATTAGCAACTTCAAGATGTGTGGGCGTTCCCCAGCCATCATGCTGGCTGGGGAATTCTGGGAGTGGAAGTCCATACATCCTGAAGTTGCTGAGGTTGAGAACAACAGTTTACAACATTAAGTAAAGGAAAAACAACATGTACAGAATGATGAAAGTGCAACAAAGGATATGCTGGCTCAAATTTGCCAAAAACAAATATACCTCAGTCATATCTGTTGTGTTCGGCGGCACCCGGCAACTGGGGAGGCCGCCCAGGGATTGGCTAAGAGGCGTGGCCTCTTAAACACAGGATTAATGGTGTTTCCTGATTGGTAGCCCTCTGAAAGCGGGGCAGTATTTAAGAGCTGTCTGGTTTCCTCAGGGTTGTTCGCAGTTACCATGTCTGTTCTGTTGTTAAATAAAGAATTCTGTTGATACGCAACCTCATCTAATTCATGCCACGCTAAGAATTTAATAATCTCTATGAATCACTGCTATATAATAAGGAAGTTAGAATGAAGTACTTGAATCTTATAGACCTGACTCTTTTTCAATCTGTCCTACCACACATAATGCCTGTCATTTTTAAAAGAATGAAATAAATAATGAAATCATTTTGCCATTCAGGCAATTGCCTCAAACCCACGGCAACTCTTCCAAGTCAGAAACTCACAGTACTTTCATTAATATTTTGAACTGAAAGTGATAGAATACTTGATTTTCAGCACAATTTTCTGCAAGAGAGCCAAGTTAGATGTAGTGTTTAAGGTGCTGGCTTAGAAACCAGGACACCATGAATTTTAGTCCTTCCCTAATCCTGAAAGCCTTCTGGGTGACTATGGGACAGTTACCCTCTCTCAGTTCAATTTACCTCACAGGATTGTTGTGGGTTAAACAGAAAGAAATATTATGTATGTTTACTGCCTTGAGTTATTTATTAAAAAAATATTTTTCATACAGAACTAAATTAACAGCCTGAATATTTTAGGGCAGAAAATGCAGTCTTACCCCTTTTCTTTCTAACAATTTTTCTATGAAGTGGCAAAGAGCTGAACTTTTTCATAGGTAATGGAGAAACTTTCTGTTTACCAAACCATCTCCTGAACATTTGTCAGCTCGTCAACCAATTATCATGATTATTTTTATAATTATAATTATAAATTATAATTCTATAATTTTCTAGAGCTGAATTCAGCATGTCGCATTTTGCTACCTATTGTTTCTGTGGATATAAGTCTGTGTGAGATAATCATAGAGAGAGTGGCAGTTGAGGAAGGAGGAAAGCGATTATTGTATGCCGAGAGCAAGCCCAAGACCCACCTAGCACCTTCAGCCATATAATCACTTCCAGGTCATCCTCAACTCTTGCCATTTCTGTATGCAGGCATATAAAGCAAGGATTGCCAAATCCCTGGAATAAAAGATTCAGGGAAAAGATTTGGAAAAACCATTTTCTGAGGTTCTTGGTGTAACCAAGGTTAAAATCAGCAGATGGAAGCAGCATATGATAGTACTTAAGTGACTATTAAATGTTAAGTGAATTTCGTTGTAAGGGTATACGGTGTATACATGTACACTGACAATATTATTATTATTTACTTTATTCATTAAACATGAAACTTAGTCAACTGAACATTCAAAAATGCATCACAAATACCATTGGCTGGTGCTAATGGTTGATACGGGTTGCTGCCAGCATCCTAGGTATCAACCAAGTACCTTCTTAAGATGTACGATGTTCCAAATAGTGGAGGTTTTTGTTGTTGTTGTTGTTGTTGTTGTTGTTGTTGTTGTTATTATTATTATTATGTTCATATATGTATGTATGTATGTATGTATATATATATATATATATATATATATATATATATATATATATATGTAGGTCTTTGGTTATTCGGGTCTTCTCCCACGTAAAATTGGAAGTGTCTTGGCGACGTTTCGACGAAGTCTCATTCGTCATCTTCAGGCTGGTGTTCTCGGCTTCGTGCTTCCAGGAGCAATGTGAGATCGCAGCTGTCTCTTCCTTTTAACTGCTAGTGGGGGTGTGAGCTGATTGGGTGGGAACTTGGCTGTGTTCTGATTGGGTGGAGGTGTGTTCTGATTGGTTAGAGGCTTGGCTGTGCTCTGATTGGATGGGGGGTTGGTTGTGCTCTGATTGGCTGGGTGTGTGTTCTGTTTGGGTGGGGGCTTGGTTGTGCTCAGCTTAGTCTGAGTTGTAGGGGGATTTGAGCTGGTGAGCTGCATTGTTGTTGTTTGGCTAACACGACGAATGACACCAGACCCACACTCACGAGAGCCACACAGGATGTCACCACCACACATCCACGCAGAAAGCAGACTCAAACCCACACTGATAATGAGCCACGACCAAGGACCAGAAGCCAGACCGCAGCTGCATCATTAGCCACTTTAAACCCCTCCAATCCATACATGAAGCAGACTGACACCCACCATGAAGAGCTCGCACGGCCACAAACACGAAGCCAAACAACAACAATGATAATCTTCAATCTAGTGATCTCCATAGGAGTTAGAGCTGAAACATCTGGTATTCCCAACTGGGAAGTTTGGGGCATGTCATTCTAAGAAAAAAAAAACCATTTTATCATACTGAGTTCTAAAACAGTGAGAAAGGTAGTAAGGAGCTATCTTACATTTTCTTATTTGGAGCTAGGCCAAAACAAAACTTAGTTAGTCTCATTAAAGAAAACATGGCAGAATTAGCATAAATCTTTAAGGTGCAAACAATATATAATTATATCTAATTTCCAAGTCAAAGTAACTTTAGAATATGTGTAGCCTTAGGTGTTAATAACAGTTCATCAAAGCCAATCCATTGCACAGAAAAATTATTCACTTTATTGAATATTGTGCAACATTCCCAACGTTCAATTAAAAAAAAAAGAATGTCATACATGTAAATATCAGCTGTTTTCTCATTTTGTGAAGTCTGTATCATTATGTGAAATCTGAACTTTGCATGTATCAGGCAGCTCAGTGCTATTTTTGGTATTCTGTAAAATGACAAGGTTAATTTTTCCTGATACAAAATTCTCCATAAAATTCCACTTTTGATCTGAAATTTAGGAGCTCTGCCCATGCCAAATGTTGTTTTTGC
Organism: Pantherophis guttatus; assembly: GCF_059756535.1. Classification (NCBI taxonomy): domain Eukaryota; kingdom Metazoa; phylum Chordata; class Lepidosauria; order Squamata; family Colubridae; genus Pantherophis; species Pantherophis guttatus. The sequence goes on from NC_142064.1 coordinate 100,691,051, forward strand.
TTGAATAAATCACCTTGGCAGGAAAAGGGTAGAGAGAATGCTGGACTCAATGATGTTAGATTTGCTCTGTAACTGGAATGTCCTTTTCAATCAGATTATCATTGGTTTGTACCTCAGAAATGATGTAAGAAGAGAATTTGAAAAATAAATGTTATTTTAATCATTTATTTGCTTTACTATCTCCCATCTCTCATCAGTAGAAGTTGGGGGATGGGAAGAATATATTTTGTGTCAGGCTTGTTTATATTATAGTTTTAAAGGAGTTTTGTTTTGTTTTGTTTTGGGAACAGATGAATAAATTAATCTCATGTACTCTTCTTCACTGCTTTTTACTCCCAATCATTAGTTCTAATTCCTTGTTACTTCTCCTTTCCTTTCCCCAAAATCCCATTAATGTTGTTCTGAGATTTGCCATATGCATTTCTCATCACATGATCTAGTTTCACTCTCAGTATTATTACATTCTCATAATATTGAGGCATATAAAGAACCTCCAAGAATATTTTTAGAAGACCTATGAATTAAGTTGACAGGCATTTGTCCAAATAGTCACCAGGAACTAAACCTGTTACTGTAATACAATGTTCTGTGAAATTTGGCAAACATGATAGTGTTAATAGTGATCTGGCATATGTTAAAATTTTCTTGCTTTAGCTAAAAAGAAACCAGATACTGAAGTGTGTGATTTATAACTCCCTATTGTGAATCCTATGGTATTTAGTATTTTCTTATGCTCTAGTTCCTGCAAATTTCAATCTGTTCTGATTTAAAAGATTTAAAAGTTGTTTATGCTTTTCCGACAGAAGGAAGACAACTATTTTTCCCAGTTTGGCTTCAAAACTGGGAACCAGGTAGAATGGGCTGTCCCCTGGATTAAGACAGACACAGGGGTCTCACTGCAAAGCAAGTGGGATATATGTGATATGTATTTTATCATCAAAAAAGTTTTCATTGCAACATATGTTATTAAATTAAATTGAGCAATTAACATAAAGTGTGACTTATGTTAGTAACAAGCATAAAAATCTCATTGAGTTTGTATTTGTTCGTATATTTCTTATGGACAATCTCTACCGCTTGCAATTGATCTTACTTTAAAATATGTTCAGTTTAAACAAATCCAGCACAGCATATTCAAGAGGTGGGGGTGGAGTGGAGGTCAATTATTGTAAATGAAAATATCTGACAAGCCAACTTCAGTACAGCCAGACCCCCAAAGATGACTCATTACATTACATATCATTACATTTCAAAAGCAGTTGTAGATAACACTTGGAATGTTGTTGTTCAATATTTAGGAAATGACTACACATCTGCAGTGGACTAAGTAGAGAATATTAAAAAATTAATTCCCTAAAAAGACATAATTGTTGCTCGGTGGAGCATGGGGAAATGGGTATCACCACATGGAAGCAGTATCCTGCATTTATTTTCATCAATATATATATAT